>NC_069658.1:188041495-188693495 GCF_027244095.1 Hemicordylus capensis | reverse complement strand
TGGGCAGCAGATAGACACTCTTTCTTCAATGCCCACTGCCCAGTGATGGTAGCATTGAAGAAGCAGCCTCCATCTGCTGCTTGCATGCAACCGAGAATGCTGAATGCCCACAGTACACAGTGCAACTGCTACCGTGATGGCTGAACCATAATCTCTATAGGACTTAAACTGGTTAGTTTTGGAGGTGAAGTATAACTTGCAACCTTTCCTTTGGCTTCTTGCTGAATTGGACTTGGGGTAGTGGAATTTACAGACATCCTCCACATGAGACAGAAGATTCCTTATCAGAATTGTGGTGGGTTTCCCTAGATGTCTTGGCTAACTTGCCATATCCAATACCACCTTCAAAGCTAGAGACCATCCCTCTGATGAGATGGTGAGGCAATTGTCTCAGGTGGCAAATTTTTGGATCCCATTAAGCAATAGCAGCTTAAGCCCTCTGTGTGCCAAATGCTGTCCCTCCTCCTTTCATGGAGAGTAGATTCTTTCTCTCCACCCTTTTTACAATGAGACAGGTGGGTGTTTTGCTAACTTGCTGGTGCCCAGTAGTTTGTTGCCTGAGGCAACTGTCTCACCTTGCCTCAGGAAAGGGCTGTCCCTACTATTAAGGTAATAGAGCAAAGAGGCACCTTTTAAAAGTGGTGATTCTCTTTATTGAGCAGGGGGAGAGCAACTGGCCCTATCCAGCCCCAGCACAGCATCTTTCCACTGGCTGTTGCTGGTGTCTACCTTATGTTTCTTTTTAGATTATGAGACCTTTGGGCAGGGGTGTATATAGGGTAGGGCAGGCAGGGCACGTGCCCCGGGCGCCACTTGAAGGGGGCGCCATTTTGTAAAATTAAAAAAAAAATTAAAAATGGCTGCCAAAAACAAAATAGCCACCGTGCATGCTCAAATGGCCTCTGTGAGGCCCTAGGTCATGCCAGGCCTTGCAGAGGCCATTTGAGCATGCGCGGTGGCCATTTTGTTTTCAGTGGCCATTAAAAAAAAAGATTATTTTTTAAAATGGCCACCACACATGCTCAAATGGTACCTGTGAGGCCCTAGAGGCCAGCAGGATGAGGGGGAACCTTTGCAAATCCCCCCACAGCCTTTAGGAAGCCTCCCAAATGGGCTACAGGTAAAATTTTTTAAAATATATATAATATAAGATACTGTACACATATTCACATTGGCACTATGTACAGAGAATCAGGGCTTGTGAATACTGAGCTGACGCTTATGACCTAGGATTGTATTCATTTGCTTATACTTTGCTTCTTGTGATAAGTGAGTTAAATGTGATGTCTTGCTAATATGGCTATTAATGGTGAGTTTGTCTTTGACTCAGTGTGAAATCCTTAATATTAAGGCCCGCAGGGAGTTTCTTGATCTCTTTCTCTCATTTTAACTGTCTTTCTAAAATACTAGAATATATTCCAAGCAGTGACACAGTTTACTCTGCATATCCTTTAATTATTTTCAGAGTATCTGGGAAAAGTCAAATTCTCCATTGATTTTTAAAACTTATGTAATGGTGATGCTACAATGCATAGTAGATAATTAGACAGACACTTCTATTTAGTTTTCCAAGTATACCTCCACATAGTATTTGGGTATTTCATGAGCCCCAGCATACTGAAATTTGTAGTTTTCCAGCATTTTTTGGTCTGGCTACATCCACTTCAGCTATTATGGTAAAGTTATCTGAAAGATGGGTGTCAGATGCTTGGACAGGTGGGTGCAATTTCAGTGTTTGCCCTAGGTGCTATTTTCCCTAGATACGCCTCTGCCTTTGTGGACAGGAAGCCATTTTTATTTTTATTTTATTTATTCTTTATCTATGTAAACTGCTTAAAATGCACCACTGAAAGATCTTAAAGGCCAAGTGGAAGACAGATCTTCCTGGAGAGAATCTATCTATGTGGTTGCTAAGAGTCGACACTGACTTGATGGCACCTAATCAATCAATCAGACTGTTTTGGGAACTTCTGTTGAAAAGTGGTAGATAAATATTCGACATAATAAGTGTAGCAGAGTGGGAAATGGGCAAGTCTGGCTCATAGAGCCCAATCCACCAGAAATTCTACTGCCCAGGCCCCACTGAAAATGATCAGGAACAGCATGAGCACACTCTTCAGCTCAACAGAGCTTATGCAGGACAACCTTATACGGATCGTGCCCCAGGTTAATTCGAGGAATGTGTGGTGGGGAAGCCACTGGGACATCTGGCTGCAGGAACCAAAATGGTTTGGACAGACAGTGTTCAAAGCTACTGCTTCGCTTTGCAGTTGGGTACCTACTCCCAATGTCAAATATGTAAGTTGTGAACAAAAGTGTGTAGGAAGCAGATAGACTGGGCTCCCCCTTTGGAGCTTGAAGCCAGTAGTGGCTGGTTCACGAGGTAGCACGTGGCGAGTACTAGCAGCTGCAAGGCTGGGCTGCTTGTTGGGCCATAGGCCAGTTGAGGAGCCCACCAATCTTTGCTCTGCAGGAAATTCTGGGGCATGCATGCTCTTGCTTCCCAGTGAGTGACCAACCAGTCTGCAGGCTGGAAGCTGTGTGATAGGCACGTGGGGCTTCCAGCCTGCACATGCCGTGAAAGAGTCCTCAGTCCTGCTTGTGTCCCCACCCCTGCATGGCTCATTACCAGAACATCATGTCTGCAGGCTCATGAAGGCTGCTGCTGAGCTACCAGAGCTACTGCTGGACTGAGGCACAGAAGGTCATAGAAAACAGAGTGGAGTGAAGTTACAGTAACTGCTCATTATATCCTGCCCAGAAATCCACAAAAAACCAGAGCAGGTCTTGTAGTGTGTTCTTGGAATTAATCCCCCTTTTCCTTCCACTTTCTTTTTGTAGACTGATGGTGCAGAAGCAAACACTATATACTTCAGCGCTGGATGCTACTGCAGACTGGGGTGTATGAAGCCAGTGACTTTGCCAATTTTTGCTTTTGTAACCTGCTGCATCTTTTAGAAGTGGTGACCCTGGGACCAAGGATCTCTTCATCCCTTTCCCCTGACTAATTGATATAATATGTTTTATACAGTGTATCAAACCAGTGTTCATCCTTGCTGGGAGATTGCAATCCAGATTAGAGAACTCACCTTTGTCAAATAGTATACTTGGAAACTCAGCATCTAAATAATTTAAAGCATACCTCATGCTTGTAAACAAATAAGTAAGGTGTCAAAACACTGGACATGTGATAAAAGAGAATACATTGTCAGCCTGCTTTTTTTTTTTTTTTAACAAGAATTTGTAAATGAACAAAAAGCTAAAGCAAATGCAGGCAGTGGTCTTGGAAACCTTTCTGTCCATTGGCTGAACTGCTGTGATGTCATGGAATGCTCATGAACTTCTCCAGAATTACAATCCCTGGAAAGGGCTGGGAAACATTATCATAGTGGGGACAAACTGAGGGAAAGAAGTTGCTCTGGCAGATGTCCAGTTGTTTGGAGGGGCAAGAATGGTGTACATAAGAACAGCCCTGCTGGATCAGGCCCAAGTCCAGCATCCTGTTTCACACAGTGGCCCACCAGATGCTGCTGGAAGCCTACAGGCATGCCCTCTCTCCTGCTGATGAAGGCATGCCCTCCCTCCTGCTGTTACTCCCCTGCAACTGATACTCAGAGGCATCCTGCCTTTGAAGCTGGAAGTGGCCTATAGCCCTCCGACTAGTAGACTAGTAGCCATTGAGACCTCTCCTCCATGAAGTTATCCACCCCCCCTTAAAGCCTTCCAGGTTGTTGGCTATCACCACACCTTGTGGCAGAGAATTCCACAAGCTGATTATTCATTGTGTGAAAAAATACTTCTGTTTGCCCGTCCTAAATTTCCCGGCAATCAATTTCATGTGTGTCTGGATTCATCTCAGCTCCCTCCCACTCATATCACAATGCACTAGGTTTGAGGAAGTCAAAGAAAAGCAGATACTTTCACTCTTTTCCAAATTCTCTACAGGGAAGGAAAAGGGAAGTGGATGCACAAGTTCCATCTTGCTCAGGTTAAAAAAAACCCTCAGAGGCAAAAGAAGAGAAATGAGTTTGTTTCACTATCCTTTAGTCTCTGATTTACTCATTGACTGTATAAACAAATTACATTTGAATTCAGGGCTTGTTTATCCCACAGTAAATGCATTAGTAAATGTAAGGAGGCCTAAAAATGTGGGCCCATCAGATTTAATGCGGAGCAGAATCAACATCAATGTGTGCTAAAATGTTAATACAATGTAGTTTGTTCCCAAACCTGAACCCCTAATGGTGCTTTGAGGCAAAAACAAAACCCAAAAGCCCTTGGCAGAAGGATTGTTGCACATACAGGCACAGTTCAGTGCTGCTTTGGCAGCCTTTGACTATGAAACAATGTATAAAAATGGTTCCCCTTCAGTTTCAAGATGGGGTGTGTACCATTTAGGAAGGATTCTTGTGGGGGTGGGGGTGGTCTGGGACTGAGCACATGTCTTCTTACATCAGTGGCCACTCAGAGTCTTTGCTCTCATACCCACACTGAGTCAGCCATAATTTCCCCTTTCCAGTCTTTTCTTGAAAGTTACATCTGTGTGTGCAATGGAGAAATCAAAACAGAAACTGTCTAGGCTGCACTCTCTCTGCCCTGCTGGCTGCACTTCTCATACACCAGAGGGGGCTTTCTGCCTTTAGGTTTTCCATTCCCCAGGCAACCAGTGCATACCGCAAGAGCTGACTTTCGTTTTTCCCTTGTTCTCACTGTAGCGCAGCGTCATGAGCAGCAGCACAGTCATTCTCTGGCACCGGCTACGTTACTGCAGACTGTAACTGTTTTTGTGCAAAGAATTGCGGCTTGGAATCTTAGCCTATACATACATTACAAACTAATATTTAGATAGAGGCACGAATGCTTTGTGGTTCTTTCTCCATTTAAGCTGTTTATATATAAAGGGGCCTTTGTCAATTTCATCTGCAGTGCGATCCATGAATCCCAAATGACTTCTGGAGTTCATTCTATTTCACCACAGGCACGATTTGTATGTCCTACTTTGCACTTTACATCAGAAGCTGGCGAGGAGAAAGAGAGAAGTCCCTCCCTCCTTTCTTCCAGGCTTGGGTAATGACTGATCAGTTAAAAACTGTTCCTTGCTCACGTTGAAGAGAGACATTTGCAATGCCAATGAGTGTCCTGACTGACGTAGGTTTCCATTCACAGTATACATTCAGTTGCAGCCATAGTGCTTTAAGTCCTGTGTGAAAATGTCCAGAGTGTTCTCATCTATGCCATGCAAAACACTTTTGCCCTGATGGTGGTGTTGGTGGTTATAAGTGTTAAGTGATCTCCTTGCGCACACACCTAGGATTCTTTAAAAAGCATTAGACAAATTTATGGGAGGTACCAGTAGGTTTTCCCATGGCTATTAGCCATGATAGCTAATTGGAACCTTTTGAGAGGTTCCATCGGAAGCTGCCTCACACTGACACTGAGTCAGACTTTTGGTCAGCAGCTCAATATACTCTGACTAGCAGCAGCTCTCCAGGGTTTCAGACAGAGACTCTTTCTGAGCCCTATCTGGAGATGCCCTATCTGGACCGAACCTGGGACCTTCTGCATGCGAAACAGAGGCTCTCCCACTGAGCTCCAGCTGCAGCCCCTCCATCTTCAGCAGCGACCTTCACTATTTTTCAAGCGGGGACAAAAAGTCTTCAGTGTGAGAGCCATTTCTCACGGTCCTGTCCTCCACATTGTAGTACTGCATTTTTCTCAGTGCTGGGAGGGTCCTTTAAGAGAGTTGGAGCCTTTCCTTGAGCTCTAGGAACAAAGTGTTGAGAAGGGCTACACTTCCCAGCACTCTGTCTATACCTTCCAAGATGGTGGAGGATCTCAAGAGGGCTCCATTTCCCCTAAGGAGCCTCCTGCTGCTGGGCAAAGTGCAGCACTGCACAGTGGGGACAGTTGCCTCCACATGGTGCCAGGAGGACTGCGTGGTATATTCAGCTTCAACCAAAGCTTCACACAGGCCCAGTCAACAGTCAGTCAGGGAGCTGCACTTAGGGTTGATGGGAACCACCACTGGTCTGCAGCAGGCATTACAATAACCCTCCCACACACACTGATCTACAGAGTCATCATACCTGGGAATACCAGGGGCTGGGAAGCTCATTGCCTTTCATGCCCAGCTTGTAGGTGTCCCAGAGGCCTCTACTTGATGGCTGTCTGAAACAAAATGCTGAATGAGGAGGACCCTTGGTCTAATCTAGCACGGGGATTCTTGCGTTACAAGCACACTGGCTTGGAAGAGACATCCTCTCGAACTAGTGGAACTTCCACATAAATGGGTTCAGGACAGGAAGCAGACAGTTGCCATTTACAAGGCTACAAGCGGGATGAGAACATATCAAGATGTTGGGAAGGAGGGCATGGAGCCAGAAGCATGGTGTAGGAAGAAGGGAGGCTAATAGGGTCTCAAGGAAGAAGAGGTGGGGCTTGGCAGTCAGGACGCCTAGTTCTAGGACGTTCTAAGAAGGACAGGCTACAGAGATGCGGGGGGACCTTTCCAGGTCAAGACCCCAAGCCATCAAGGGCTAGGGTAGGGATTTTTGTCGGCCGTGTCACGTATCTGCTTGGGAGAGGCTTCTCCACTGAGTTGTGCTGCAGGCCTTGCTGCGCTGGTGGTCCATGCATGGAGCCTCTGTGAGTGGGGAGAATCGGGGGTCAGGTTGTTCTTGTGCTTCAGTGGCAACATCTGCTAGGAGACAGAATGAGAGAGAGGGCTGGTTAGGGGCTTGAAAGAGGCTTCTACCTACATAAAATTGTTTTCTTGTGGTCTGCATTAGTTAATCTAGACTACCACTTTTAACCCTTCCTGATAGTGAGAACAATGAAGTTGTTAGAAGGTGTCCTGTAAACAATTCTTATTAAGTGACCTTGAGTAGCCCTCTTAAATCCTACTTCCCTAACATCCTCCATGTGAACACCCACTTCACCATGCAAAGCAAGCCATGCATTTCTATGCAAATACATTTTGTAATCATGAGTGAATTAGAGTAAGGATTTTATGTGCTCCGTACAAACAGATATTTGATGACTGCATACAGGAAGAAGGAGTGTCCCTCTATAAACTAAAAAAATATTGCAAAGGAGGGATCTGTCTATCTATCTATCTATCTATCTATCTATCTATCTATCTATCTATCTATCTATCTATTGGTCTTCCTCTCCCCTCCCCTCCCTGTTAGCCAGAGTTGTATGGCATTCTCTGCAGGTAGACAAAAAAGGCATTTGATACTCAACTGCTGCTGCTGTTTAATGTTTCCATCATGCCAGCAGTGTAGGCGCTATACAGAAGTGATACAGTCCCTGCCCAGAGTATTTATAATGTGCATCTGGGTTGGTCTTCTAGACCAGAGATTCTCAACGTTGGGTCCCCAGATGTTATTGGACTTAATCTCCCATAATCCCCAACTAAAGGCCACTGGGGCTGGGGATTATGGGGGTTGAAGTCCAATAACATCTGGGGACCCAACGTTGAGAATCCCTGTTCTAGACCATCAGCAGATTACATGATAAAAATTTTCCTGGCCTCAGGGATGCACCACTCAGACTGCAGGTGAGTGGCGGTGCAAAATCACATGATCGTGTGTGTGTGTGTCTGTACACACACACACACACACACACACACGGGAAGAAGTCAGATGAGGGAGGGAAGTGTGTCCCAAACCATCAGGATCTTTCTTCTGATCTTTCCCCTGTCTGCAGGCTGATAATGGAAGGTGAGAATGGGAAAATACAGAACTTCAGCTTCTGGGGAATCCCATTCCACATGTGACCCTCTGGATGGACAGAAGCTGAAAGTGGTGGAGAATTCTCCTTGCACATAGAATACTAGTATACTAGGGAGATGAGGCCTTGCCTATTTTATTTATCACAGGAATTTGTCTGCCATTCTTCAGTCCTAAGGCTCTTGGAACAGGTCACAGATTAAAAAGATAAATAACAGCATCAGTACATTAAAAAGTAGTATCAGTACAGTACTCCTTCAGATCTCTGGGTCCTAAGGCTACCAGTACCTACTGTTGTGCCTAGAGACTAACTTAGCCAGACTGCCCCTTATTCTAACATTATAGCTTCATGTAGGCAGGGTTTATTTTGTCATGGGAGAACATTCAAATAGGCAAATTCTCTCCCCACCAACACACACTCCTGTAGTCCTGATGTCCAGGCAACGTTTTGCCATGTGTGATCTGCTGTTTGTGTAGAATCAATACTTTAGGAGGTACTGAGGTCATTCTCACAACCAGCCCTACCCAGCAGGTAGGGCTGGTTGTGAGATCCGTCGGGATCCGCTGACTAGCCCGGGTTTTCCACCCAGGCTAAAAGTGAGGTAGAAGGACGTATGTGTGCCCTCCTACCTCAGTCGTGTGGACGCTTGGGCTGTCAGCAGCCTGAGCTTCTATACAGCTGGACGGAAGGAGCATCTGATAGCGCAGAACTCCCCCAATGCTCTGCACTCCTCACACAGTGCATTGTGGGATACTGGAGGACTTTCTCCTCCGGATCCCGGCTCTGCTGATCACTGCTGCACTACGTGTGTGGGCACACGATTGGGGGAGCACAGAAGAGCCATTGGCTGTCTGGGAGGAGGCAGGTAGGAGCCTGCCTCCCCCAACCCGCCTTCTCCCCAGCCGTACCAGTTTGAGCATGTGAACGACCTCATTGTCATGGACACAGTAAGCCACTTCACTCCTGTACTGTCTGCACGCCTAACTCCGTTTTCACAGTACAGAAGTGGAGTACTTTACAGCTCTGAAGCTACTGCTGGAATGAATGAGCTACTGCTGGTCAAGAAGATTGCAGAGAGAGGCTGGATGGCCATTTGTCAAGGGTGCTGCAGCAACGTCTTGCACTGAGCAGTGGGTTGGACTGGAAGACCTCCAGGTTTCCTCCCAACTCTAAAAAGCTGTGATTCTAAGAGCAGAGATGAAAAGACAGGTGGGCAAGACAGGGATGCATGGGAATGAAAAGGGAGGGACTGACAGCGAGTTTTGGGGACGGATTAGGAAGAGTCATGGTAAGGCAGAGCAGGGAAGATTAGGGGTGGACTGCACAGTATCCACTAATGCATAGCCACCAATGCACATCACAGAGCCCTGGCACTGTGCTTATTTTTAGAAAAGCCGTTCCCAGTGGGGGCAATCAGGAGAAGTAACAGGGGAAGAGGTACTTAACCCCTTTGTCACCTGCTCCACTCCAAATCACTCCCCTCAGGACAGGAGGTTTTATCTGCTTCTCTAAAAATAGCAGCAGCTCTAATATGAGCATTTCCACCGCAGTAGTTAGCCCCTGAGGTCAGGATGAGTCAGGGAAGGATGTTTTTCAAAAAGGAAAAGGGAGAGGCTCTGCAAACCAAAAGGGGAAGACTGTTCCAAGGATAAGAAGTGACATGGCTGAGATCACAAAGATGGAAGGACAGGGAGAGAATGAGGTCAGACCTACACTGTACTCAGTCTGGTTTAAGAGCCATTACCTCTTTCCAGGGAATTCTGTGAATTGCAGTTCTCGGGAGCTCTTAACAGAGAATTTTTAGCACCAAACTACCATTCCCAGGATCTTTAGCCATGAGAGTTAAAGGAGCATAAAGCTGAAAGAACTTTGTCCTGTAGATATGGCCAAAGTGAGTTTGTACTGAATGGAGGGAGGATGGGATGGGGTGGGGGGGGGGAGAGAGAGAAATGAGAAAAAGGAGACTTACTGGATGGCTGGTGTTCGTAGGTGCCTCTGGGCAACTCCGGCGAGGGGCGCAGGTGATGACGGAAGGACGCATCTAGAAGATCAGGGCAGAGAGGTAGTATAAGTGAGAGACTGTGGGTGGGTTGGGGGGAGGGCTACACAGGGTGGAAGAAGAAGTGCCAAGACTCACCTGCTGCAAGTGGGACAATGAGAGGGCTGGACCCAGCAGTGGCTTCCGTAAGGGGCATTTCTGCGGGCAGGATGGGTGAAGCGCTCGAGAGTCCCTGGAAGGCTCAGGTCTGGACGTGGCGACACAGGACGCAGCAACTGGGACATCTGGTTTCGGGGCAGGAGGCAGTGCCATCTGCTCCAGAGAGCTGGGGTGTTAGAGAGAGAGATGAAATATATACAAATAGACCTATATACAAATAATGGCGCAGAGGGGAAATGACTAGACTAATAAGCAGAAGGTTGCCAGTTTGAATCCCCGCTGGTATGTTTCCCAGACTATGGGAAACACCTATATTGGGCAGCAGCGATATAGGAATGTGCTGAAAGGCATAATCTCATATAGCGTGGGAGGAGGCAATGGTAAACCCCTCCTGTATTCTACCAAAGAAAACCACTTTACTTTTAAAGTGCAGGGCCTGGATTCATTGCTATGCAAAGTAGCTGCTGAATAAGACCACAGCCATTTGGAAGGGCTGACTGTTATGGTGAAATCCTTTAGAAGCTCTCATTTGAACCTGGCCTCAGCCTGAGAGCAGAAGATGTTCCTGACTCTATGTTTGGTGCCTTTTCCTCACTGGTGGTGAAGCACCCCAACCAGGCCTCCAGCATCGGGGAATGGGTGGGGACAGGTGTGAGGTTTTTTAGATCAGGCAGCTTAGGTTCCAGGCAGGCTTGAGCCCTGCCACTTCCTTTTCACAGGTTGAGAGTAAGACCCATATGCAGCACGGAAGGGCACACATGCCTGTCCATATGCTGGATCTCTTTAAAATTCTCTGCAGAGCAGAACCTGAGATGACAGGGAGGGGAGCAGTGGCCCTGGGCAACGATGACATATGCCTGTCACAAGGAACAGACTGGTCATCTGAAACTCTGAGTGACTTGAGGCCAACTGGCCTCTCTCTTTCTCAGCCTAACTTACCTCACAGGGTTGTTGTGAGGACAAAATGGGAGATGGGAACACATGCCCATCTGACCAAAAGCTGGATCAGGTCAAGGACCATCTAGTCCAGCATCTTGTTTCCCACAGTGGCCAAGTCCACCAGCAGGAGATGAAGCCATGCCCCTCTCTCCTTCTGTTGCTCCCCTGCAAGTAGTATTCAAGATATCCTGCCTGTAGTAGACATGGAGGTAACCTCCAGACTCGTGGCCACTGATTGCCTTGTCCTCCATGAATTTACCCTTTTTGAAAGCTTCCATGCTCAGAGAAGGTTAACACTCTTTCTCTCCCCTTTTCTACTCACATTCTGCACCATAACAAGATTTTCTGTGCCTGGTACATGGTTTATAACCAGCCCCCCTCCCTTTATAGCTTGCTAACATAAAAATAGTACACAGTGAATAGAAAATAGTCTAGGCAATTTATTCATTCATTTCGCAGATGGAGAAAGGAAGCCGAGAGATTAGCAACTTGCCCAAGGCTATTCCATCACATTTAACATTTAGCTTGTTGCACCTGTAGCTGTGTACTAACAGGAAGCTTTTAGCTTCTAGATATCTCACACGTATGTGCATTTCCATTTGAACTAGGGGGGTGGGGGAACCAAACAAAAGCATTCCCAATGTATTCAGTAGAACAGGTGCAACGATATTCCATATTTGAAATATATAAAGAATGGTAATGGGTATAGATTTTCTCCCACTATTTCAGTTCATGTTTATTTGTAAGTAATGGTTCAGATCAATATTAGTTACTGTACAGAATCAAGAAATGAACATTACAGCTGATTAATCAGTCCAGAACAAACACATGATAAGCTAACATCTGGAATTCCATTGCTTTAACGACGAACTGTATGGACTAGCTGTGGGGAAATAATAATTGGTAGTCTCAAGCCTGATTTTCCCCTTCTGCAAAATGCAACTAACTGTCTCCCACTCCAGAAGAATGCCATGAGGATACATCCAAGAAAACATGGTAGGTAACTTGGTGGATGAACTGAGAACTACTGTATAATCATACAAGCAGACCTTCTTGTACATACGTGCCTCCAGATCCAGCAAGGAAACATTGCTCCACACCGATGTTGCTTCCTAAAACAGAGCCTCCTAATGATGCGCCCCCAGCCCCCTACACATGGTGCAACTAGGGCTGCCAACTGTAATGTGGGAGTCATTCAGGGATTTTCCCACATGCCCCCCTCCTATACCGGAAGCAGCATTAGTCTGAGCTCTTTGCAGACTGGCTGACAACACCCAGCAGGAGCAGAGAGAGGATGCCTTGGCAATGGATGTAGAAACTTCTGCAGTGTCACAGATAAGATTCTGCAGTACATTGTGGGGACACTCTTAGTTCACATCAATGTAAGAAGCTGACCGAGTCAGAAGACCTCCGTGCTGTGAGATTAACTGAGAACTGGTGGCAGCTGTTTACTTCTGTCGACCCTGGGGCTTATTCTTCTTTCTCAGCCTCCATTTACTTTGATTTTCCTGCTTGGGTAGGGCCCCACTTTCAGGTCCAGCCTGGGTCTCTCACTGTCAACATCTATCTCCAGGCCACTTGGAACACTTTCAACAAGTAAGAGCCTGAGAGACCAGGAAAACTCCAGTTTGAATCCTGCCTCTGTTATGACCCTCACCAGGCAGCTGTAGGCAAGACACTCTCTCCCAGCCTCAGGCCTCTAGCTGCAATATAGGGATGATAACACCGACTTACCTCACAGGACTGTTGTAAGGATTATAACCCAAGAGCATATGTGAAGCATTCTCTAAAATACCAGGTAAACGACTCACTATCCCCAAATTCAGTTTCCTGCAGCATGGCATTTTCTCCTTATGGTACAATGCCCCTTAGTGAACCCCAAAGTTACTCACACTGCTACAGGCCCATATGCCGATCGCCTGATTTTTGACACTTTCTGACCCTCCAAGCTGTGGTCGGGGCTTCTGATGTCAGCAGTGAGCTTGCGTTTGATGGAATAGACTGGCAACCGATGGGCTGGGAGGCGGTGGAACTTGTGTTCATTCTCGAAAGAGGGCTGGCCTGGAAAGAGAGCAGGCAACAAAGTGTCAGCAATGCGGCGGCTGGTGGTGGGGGTGCCATGATCCTTGAAATGATAAGGTTGCATTTCAGTGATGGGAAAAGACTGTGGCTAAGCTTTAGAAAGAATTAACATGGATCTAAGAGGTGGTGGAGGGAGAAATATCACTCGATTTCTCTAATTTCTTTCTGCTTGCAAAGATTCGTTCCTCATTGTTTGAAAAGGATTGGATTTGGCAAGCTGATATATGACTGCCTTAAACATTCATCAAACAACTTAAGATGTGTGTGTGCTGCCTTCTGAGTTGCATTTCCCAGGCAAAGTCCGACAAAGTTAAACAGGTGGTCAGCGGTGGATTAACGGAGAGGCAGAGTAGGCATTTGCCTATGGCGGCAAGGTTTGAGGAGCAGCAAATTTTGCCCCTCCTCAAATTTTGCCACCTCTCTCTGTGGGCAGTGGTGGCTGCAGCAAGGGTGGAGTGGGAGAGGAGAAAGTACTCCCCTTTTACCAGTACAATTCCTATCTGCATACCCAGACTACTTTTTAAATGAATGCATGTACTGTTTTTCATGCATGAACTTGTACATATATACAGGCACCTATATGCACATACAACAGAAAGTCTGAACAAAGCTAGGAAATGTAACATAAAGGACAATTCCATATTATCCCTGATTAACAGGGCAGTCCTCCTTTTCTGCTATCTGCTATCTCAGGTTAAACCAACATCCCTACTTTGGCTGAATTTTTGCCTTTGGAGGATGCAGTTTAAAAATGTCATTAGGGTAAGCCCACCTCCTGTAGGGAGGAGAGCTAATCTTGTGGTAAAGGTAAGGTAAAGTATGCCGTCAAGTCGATTTCGACTCCTGGCACCCTCTGGGAGCCCTGTGGTTTTCTTTGGTAGAATACAGGAGGGGTTTACCATTGCCACCTCCCGCACAGTATGAGATGATGCCTTTCAGCATCTTCCTATATCACTGCTGCCCAATATAGTACCAGCCCAGCAGGGATTTGAACCGGCAACCTTCTGTTTGTTAGTCAAGCATTTCCCCGCTGCACCACTTCTTGTTGGAGGAAGCATTAATTGTCCCATTTGCTAAGCAGGTTGCAGTGTTCACCCTGGTTGCATTTGAATGGGAGACATGTCATCTGTAAACACTGTAAGATATTCCCCTCAGGATGGCGCTGCTCTGGGAAGAGCATGTTCCAAGTTCCCTCACAGGCATCTCCAAGATTGGGCTGAGAGAGACTCCTGCCTGTAGTCTTCGAGAAGCTGCTGCCCGTCTGTGTAGACAATACTGAGCTAGATGGACCCATGGTTTGACTTGGTATGTGGCAGCTTACTATCTTCCTAAGATGCAAACATTGTCAACTTTTGAAGTTCAGCTTCATCTCCAGGGTCTCTAGAAGTTAAATTTCCTCAGGGCTGACTGCATGCCCCTTGCCTCTCATTCAGGGACGGAGCCACCATTGGGCGAATGGGTTCAAAGAACCCGGGCTGCCACTCCTCAGGGGCCGCGCCTCGCGGCCCCAACACACCCTGCGCATCTGACGTCAGACACGGGGTGTGTGTGCTCGTTTAGCTCCTGAGCGGGGCTGTGCAGCCCCCTTCAGGAGTTAAATGGCCAGGGCTGTGTTCGCGGCGCGGCCAGGCTCTAACTCCCAAACAGGGCCGCATGGCCCTGTTTGGGAGCCAGACCACGTCCCCTTCATCTGATGTCTGAAGCGGGGGTGTGGCTAGCCCCTGCATCTGACATCAGATGTGCGGACGGCGTGAGCGAGGCCGCGGCAGCAGCCGGGCACGGCTCTGCCACAGCTCTCATTGTACATGCATGGACTTGCCTGCACATGATCACTAAGGCACTATGCTGTGTGCAGTCTGCCACTGTACTCCCTGAAGCCACGCAGGCCTGTTGTGAATTGTTGGTAGCACAGTGGAGGGAAACGATGTTTTTCTGTTATATCTTTAGCCAAAGGAACACATACCCCAGTTTTTTGAATGAGTGGAGGCCAGGCTACTGCAGAGCAAATGAATATAAAACAGCAGGCAGGTAGGTAGGCAGAGTAGAGCCTTCAAGTGCTGTGTAATAATGTGTAAAAATAGCAGGGAGAGAGCCCTGAGGCAGTGACCCATGTTAGCAAAACAGGGGTGATACAAGCACCTTTCAGTTCCCGTCTGTGACATGTTGGCAGCTCTACAGTTCCATTCTGAGTCAAAGAGGCACAGCTGCCTTGATTCCACAGGAGCACAGACAAAGCACAGCACATAGCACTGGGTGCATAATTCAGCTATCTCTCTGTTTTCATTTAAAAAGCAAGTTTCTAGTTCTTATGGCTTTCAAGATGTGTTTCAAACATTGCCTGGTAAAATCTCAGTCTCCAAAGGAGGTGACTCCGATTTCTAGTACGGGCAGGGTGGAGGGAGCAGGTTCTGGTGGCCCGTGTAACTCCTTGCTGCTCCCCACACTGAACAAAGCCAGATTACAGTAAATGATGTTAAAAATTTAAACAATGCGGAATAAATTATGCAAAGTAAGAGGCTCAACATTTGTTCAGCATGCACAATTTATACCAGGAGAGCTTCATAATGCAGGTCTTGGCTTGCCTAAAATATTACTTCATTTTTGTTTAGTGAACCCCTGCTAACTTGGCAAAGAGGCATCTTTTACCGTGGTGATTCTCTTTATTTTGCAGGGGGAGAGTAACTGGCCCTATCCACCCCCAGCATAGTACCTCCAGTGACTGTTGCTGGTGTCTATCTTATGTTTCTTTTTAGATTGTGAGCCCTTTGGGGAGAGGGATCCATCTTATTTATTTGTTATTTCTCTGTGTAAACTGCCCTGAGCCATTTTTGGAAGGGTGGTATAGAAATCGAATGAATGAATGAATGAATAGTGCAGAGGACGTGCAGCCCTTTCAGTGAGCTGTCTGCCTCTCCAATCTTCAGTCCAGTTAGGACAGTATAATGGCACACTTTATGAAGCAAGCAGGGGGCCAGGAGAGAAGAGTTGGTCTTGTGATAGCAAGCATGACTTGTCCCCTTAGCTAAGCAGGGTCTGCCTTGGTTGCATCTGAATGGGAGACTAGAAGTGTGAGCACTGCAAGATATTCCCCTCAGGGGATGAAGCCAGTCTGGGAAGAGCAGAAGGTTTCAAGTTCCTTCCCTGGCATCTCCAAGATAGGTTTGGGAGAGATTCCTGCCTGCAGCCTTGGAGAAGCTGCTGCCAGCCTGTGAAGACAATACTGAGCTAGACAGACCAATGGTCTGACTCAGTATATGGCAGCTTCCTATGTTCCTATGTTCCTAATGAGGTGTGATGAGGCAGATGCCTCAGGTTGCAGATCATTGGAGGAGGAGGAGGAGGAGGAGGTGGTTGTGGTGGGTGCCCTGTGCCCACCTCTGCCAGTCATTTCACTGCTATGCGGGAAATCCCACTCCATCCCTTTTCGGGCTAGTGGCAGTGGCACCACTGCTGCTGTTCCTGTAGGAGGGAGGAGCAGGAGTGGGAGCAGTGGTGGCCGCCATAGTTAAGCAAGCTGCATGACTGGGGGAGAATAAGTGGGAAGACTGGCAGGTGGGGTACTCTGGGCAGGGGTGGGGACGAGAATGAGGGTGGAAGTCCGCTGGAACAGAGTATTGTTTGAATATATGTATACCTATGTTATATTATCTTTAAAAGCTCTTCTTAATACAAATATTCAGAACTTCTTTTTATTTTATTTTATTTTCCTTTTGTTAACTTGGCATTTTTAATAGAAATGGTTTTTTCACATTCTTATCTGTATTTATGAAAAGTAAGGTTGCTTCTTTATTCAGATACCAGTGTTCAGTGTGGTGAAAAGAGAGGGAAGAGGTTGCGGTTCTTTTTCTCTCTCTCCCCAATTTGTATTGCTCAATATTTCTGAATACTTTTGTTGTATCTTTCCTCTATCTACTCCTTAATTTGAAAAATTAAAATTCTATTTTTTTAAAAATGGAACAGGGATTCCCAGTTGTAGTTGACTACAACCCTCTTATCCCCAGTCAAACACCATTGCAACTGGGGATGATGGGATTTGTAGTCAATAACATCTGGGACTCTCTGTTAAAGGGAATGCTACTGGTATCTCACCACACCACCTCAGGAGGGAGGAATGGGGGCTTGGATTAGGTCTGGAAGCAAGGCTTTGCCCATGTGGTTCAGGAGTCACTGAAGAGCTTGTTCATTGTGTATTGTTTTTCTCCCTTTATGGAGCTCCTAGAGAGGGATTTTTGGATCATCCACTTGGCCAGAATGGTAGGCTAGTCATTAATGCAATATACGTTGACATATTTGTTCAAAGATGCAGGGGAAAAAATGTCACTTTAAATTTTTAAAAGCAGCAAAGTTGGTGTTTTAGCCAGTCAGGACTTTGTGAACAGGAATGTGGAATGAACAGGAATGTGACAGACTGTAAAAGTTATAGATATTTACATTCCATTTCTTTCCTCCCCCATTTTTGCCTTCTTTTTGTTTGTAGAGCTAATCAATCATCATTGAATGGAAGACATTGTTTCATCTTTTTGTTCTGTTGTGAAGGCTTATTGCTTTCAAAAAATTGATTGATTGATTGATTGATTGATTGGTTTGCCTCTCCTAACACAGCGCAGACTGAAGCTGAGAGTAACTCTCCTGGGTCTCATGCAGAGGGTTTCTGTGGTTCTGCTTCTGAGACCCTTGAACCAAAGATGCCAGGGACTGAATCTTGGGCCTTGATTCATTCGTGTTTCTGTCCTGTGACTTGCCAAGGATCATGGCAGTTAACCACAGCTTAAGATAAAGGCAATGTAATACGATAGGGCTGTGCCAAATGTGCTCTCCTGGCCCTGTTCTTTGCTCGTTACAACTGCTTCTTCCCTGATCTGCAGCTTCTATGCTTCTTGCTGTCCTAGCCAATCAGGGATCACTCAGAGATCATGTAGGAAGCACTGCCCTCCTCTTGATTATACTTCCTACAATGCCACCTAGCCAACCTCCAGACTTGGCTTCTGCAATGCGCTCTATGTGGGGCTGCCTTTGTACATAGTCTGGAAACTCCAGTTGGTTCAGAATATGGCAGCCACGTTGGTCTCTGGGTCATCTCGGAGAGACCATATCACTCCTTTGCTGATAGAGTTACACTGGCTGCCAATAGGTTTCCAGGCAAAATACAAAGTGCTGGTTATAAACTATAAAGCCCTAAATGGCTTGGGCCCTAGGTATTTAAGAGAATGTCTTCTTCATTATGAGCTCCACCGCCCATTGAGGTCATCTGGAGAGGTCCGTCTCCAGTTGCCCCCAGTTTGGCTGGTGGCCACAGGGGGATGGGCCTCTTCGGTTGCTGCCCCGAGATTGTGAAATGCGCTCCCTACTGAAATATGATTCTCCCCATCTCCCCCCTCCCAAAATGAGCATGTCTAGCAAGAACAGTTTTAGCCAAGTCTTCTCCCTGGCATGCTAGTTTTCTATTTGCAGAGACAGTTTTAAAAGGGGAAAAAAGGAAAGGGGAGCATTCACACATGCAATCCTCTTCCCCTGCTGCATTCCAAAGAATTAAAATTCCAGAGAGACTGTGCTGCATGCTTTTACTGAATATGTACTGTAGACTGGCCTTTAGGGAAATGTCTGCACTGGGCTTTGTCACTTGCCTGCCCTCGCTGAAGTGGGTGGATGAATAGTGTTGACTAGCTCCTGTTCAAACAGGTATAGTGTGGCATGCCTATAGACTGGTTATTCACTGCACATTGGGACCTGCATTCCTAAGTGTTCATGCAGGGTTAGCTAATTGGCGGTGAACCTTGTCCCGTATATTAACACCAGCTCTGACTAGTTGACTTGTTCCAAGACAGGAAGCCAAGCCTGTTTTGTGGCAGCAGAAACAACCAAGAGCCTTGTGGCGTCTTAAAGGTTTGACAGATTTATTGTGCCGAAGCTTCCACTGACTAGTGCCCATCAGATGCATGAAGCCAACTGAGGACAATGCTTCATGCATTTGACTAAGTCGGCTGGAATCCAAGGAAGTTTTTGCTACAATAGACCAGTTACTTTTTAAAATGCCACAAGACACTTTGCTGTTTTGTTCAGTTATGAGTAATTTGCATGTTGGGATTCCTTGATCAATCCTGGCTTTCCTCTGCTGTTCTCTCTTTCTCTGTATTGATGGGGTGGGAGGAAGAGATCTTAAAACTCCTAGGAAACCAGGGGAGGGTGCATACAAGAAGGGCACCCCAGGTCCCCAACACCAGCACCCCAGACAGGTCCCCAGTGCCTGTCCTGGCTGATGAATTGGTCTGTATTATGGCGCTCTCAAAGACTACCGGAGGAGAAGGTACTAGTCAGTGTTGAATAAGACAAAATGCTTTCACTACTCAAAGCAGATTTACACAACCATTATTCTTCTGGGCTGAAGTCAACATGAGTGTACATGGTGCTTTACAGAATAACACTATTTTTTTTCCAAAAAAGAGACATGTCATTCCCCCCACCCCACCCCCCACATCTCAAAGAGTTTGAAATTCACATTTCAGCAGTGGGGACAAACAACAAAGGGCGGGGAAGGGAGAGACAAGACAAAAGAGCACCAAAAGACATGTAAGACAACTCAACAGGCTCTCTAACAGTGAATGGAGAGCTGGTCTTGGGGTAGAAAGCATGACTTGTTCCGTTAGTGAAACAAGGTCTGCCCTGGTTGTATATGATTATGAATGGGAAAATACATGTGTGAGTACTGTAACATATTGCCCTCAGGGGATGGAACTGCTCTGTGAAGAGCAGAAGGTTTCAAATTCTCTTCCTGGCATCTCCAAGATAGGGCTGAGAGAGATTCCTGCCTGCAACCTTGGAGAAGTCGCTGCCAGTCCGTGTATACCGAGCTAGATGGTCTGACTCAGAATATGGCAGCTTCCTATGTTAATGTTGAAACACAAAATGAAATGAAATAATACTCCTTTCCTATATTTACAAGATTGTACACTTGGAATTTTGCAAACAAATTAAGTTTAGGATAATTTCCCCTTCCTAAATGTGTTTAAGTTCTGAAATATATATATATATATATATATATATATATATATATATATATAGAGAGAGAGAGAGAGAGAGAGAGAGAGAGAGAGAGAGAGTTTATGAAATATACATATATTTATATTTTATATATATATATATATATATATATATATATATATATATATATATATGGAATATATATATGAATACACACACACACACACCTTGCCCCCAAACTGATGTCTCTGGGTGGTTTACAATAAAAACAATACAAATTAAAACAGAATTAAATAATTTAAACATTAGAACAGTTTAAATTTTAACACAATGTTAAAAACTGTATAAAGAAACCCTGTAAATCTAATTAAAAGCTTGGGTGAACAAATGTGTCTTAACTGCCTTTTAAAAAGTTGTCAGAAATGGGGAGGGTCTCAACAGCGAGTGCATTCCAGAGTCTCAGGACAGCAACTGAGAAGCCTCGTCCCTGAGTAGCCACCAGATGAGCCGGTGGCAACTGCAGACAAACCTCTCCAGATGAGCTCAATGGTCAGTGGGGCTCATGGTGAAGAGCAGGGGCAGAGCCACCATCATGCGAATAGGTTCAAAGAACCCGGGCCGCCATGTTCAGGGGCCATGCCTTTACCCTAGCCATGCCCCCTGCATCTGACATCAGACGCAGTGGACATGGTTTTGCTAACAAACATGGATACGTACCCCATTTGCAAGCAAAATCTGGCCAGTGCCTTAAAAAGGCAGGGAGAGCCACTCTGGATTTTGCTTGCAAATGGGGCATGCAACCCTGTTTGTGTGCAAGACCACACCCCCTGTGACTGACATCAGGCGCAGGGGGCATCGCTGGGGGGGGGGCTGCTGGCAGCGGGCTGAACCGGTGCCCCCACTGGTCTCCCTATGTGCTTGGCAAAGAAGACATTCTCTTAATTACCCAGACTACGTACAAAGGCAGCCCCACATAGAGTGCATTGCAGTAGTCAAGTCTGGAGGTTACCAGCAGATGTACCACTGTTCTGAGTTTGTTTATCTCAAGAAACTGATGCAGCTGGCATATCAGCCAAAGCTGATAGAAAGCACCTCTGGCCACTGCCTCAACCTGGGATACTGGGGAGAGGTTTGTATCCAGAAGCACTCCCAGATTGTGAACCTGTTCCTTCTGGGGAAGTGTGACCCCAGCTAGAACCAGCAGATCAAAATTGTCCCCCGAGTTCTGACCTGGCACAATAAGTACCTCTGTCTTATCTGGATTCAGTCTTAGTTTGTTATCCCTCATCCAGCCCATCACCGCCTCCAGGCAGGCATTTAGGGAGGTTATGCCTTCTCCTGATGATGTTGACATGGAGAAATAGAATTGGGTGTCAACAGCATATTGATAACAACCTGCACCAAATCTCCTGATGATCTCTCCCAGCGGTTTCATGTAGATGTTAAACAATATTGGAGACAATATGGAGCCCTGAGGGGCAGGATGCGCCACAATGATATTGTGGTCCATAGTATCAAAAGCTGCTGACAGATCCAAAAGGACCAACAGAGTCACATTCTCTCTGTACATTTCCAATTGGAGATCATCCATCAGGCTGACCAAGGCAGTCTCCACCCCATAGCCCGCCTGAAAGCCAGTTTGAAATGGGTCTAGATAACCAGTTTCCTGAAGTGTGGCAGTAAGTAGAAAAAAGTTGGAGGGAAGTGTGGAATGAGGCAGGGGGTTGTGAGTTGGGTTGCAGAGTACAACTAGGAGAGAGGTGAAGGTGGGAAGGCAAGGTGTTGGCTCGCTGTACACAGCTGGAGTCTGCAATTGTTTTTCATGCCCTGAGGATATTGCAGATTGGTTCATGAAGGTGTGTAAAGACAGCAGCTGCTGCAGCAACAGTAACAAAAGAGGACTGTCCATGGCTCTTCTCATTCAAAGCACACTTCCTAAAGTTGGTTGAGCTAGAACTAGTTTATCCAGAGTCAAGAAAAGGCACTCATTCCAACCAGAGCACCCGACATCCCTCCAGCTGGTCTGGAATTCAGTGCGGCTCTTGCATTAGATCTACCAGTTGCACACAGAACCCCGAGGACAGCTCCTAGCCTATTGTCAGATGAGCAGTTCCAATCCTGAACCCTCCTCCCTGTCAAACTCTGGACATTGGGAAAGCAGCCAAGCCGGCAGTAAGAAGCAGGCATTTGACTGCTGGGACTCACCTTCCAAGATGTAAACCTTGAATCCACTGCTTATGCCGGTGGTGTAGTGAAAATCAGCCAAGGCCATCTCTGCTGGGGTGGACGGTGCTGATGCTTCCAGGCAGGAAGGTTGCCAATGCTGTCCAGTTGAGGAAAGACTAGATTTGTGGCAGAATTTTGGGTCCCAAGAAGATACACAATCTAAGTGCTGGAGTTCTCTTTCTGCTCAGGGTATGAGCCCTTGGGGATCTCTCCTTGCTCCAGTGGGGGTGAATGTCTACCCCACCGCCAGCTTCTTCCCTCTTCTTCAGAGATGAGGGGGCTCACCAATTCTCTGGACCCAACAGGTTGTTCTTTCAAAAGTTTCACTCCTCTGCACACAGCATCCCTTCTTGAACTTTTGGGATTGTACCTCTGGGGGTGGGGCTACAGTTGGCCAGTCTTGACAGGCCTGACACCCTCCTCTCTCCTCTTAGCCCCCTCAGGGCAGGTGTGCGCGTGCATGCCCTGTGTCACACCCTGTTGTGTGTAGGGGGGAAACAAGAGTCAGGGCCCCCAAACGAGGCAGGTGTGGAGCAGAGGGTGAGGGATCCTCCGGGAGGTGATTTGTATTTAGAGGCTCCATTGAGATGGACAGTCAGGGTGCAAAACAGCTGATGGAAAAGTCAGAGGGCTGAAATATGGGGCAGCTCTCAGATATGTTATTCTGCTGCTTGTGTTTTACACTGGCTCAATTGCTGTTTGGTTTGTCGCATTTTTGTAGAAATACTTGCTTGAACCCCATTGGATGCATAAATGTATATATGAATAAGGATTCGTGTATTTCAGATATATCACTGGGATGAGTGGGATAAATGTTCAAGATGTGTGCATGTGAGAACGTGAAAGAACTATTTCAGGGTGGTAAAAGAGATGGGGGCTGCCAGATCAAACTTCCAAAAACACTCAAGTATGTTCCAGGGCAAGGAATGTGTTATTGAAACACGGGGTGTCTCCAATAGAGTAGCTATAGTTGAACAAGAGAGGGGACAAATGTCTCTGGGCCTCTGAGGGAGGAAGGGCTGGGTGACAACTTGCTCTTTGCTCTCTCTCACACACACCTCTCTGAAGAAGGTGGACAGGTGAGTCCATCTTCACCTGCTTCACCTTTTGTCCCAGGGGCCCACTCCTACCTTGCTTCTTCCCTGGGCATCTCTGAAAGAGGGACATAGAAATCCATGTAATGGAGAAATAGTCACAGGGTAGGGAAGAGTTCTGAGGTAAAAGCTATAGCGCTATTTGGGGATGGGGGATGGGTATGAGACAGACGGTGGAAAGTTAAGTTTACAGGAAAAGATAGCATCTAGTCATGGGTTTGTGGGAAGCCTGAGGGCAAAAGTGGGTGCCTGTGTATGAATAACTAAGGAATTGCATGTACTGTAGAGTCCTGTAATCTTTACAACAACCCTGTAAGGCGGGATACTGTGATTACCTCCATATTGCAGACTGGGGCCAGGCTACGATATGGTGACTTGGCTAAGGCCACCTAGTGACTGAGTTTGTGGCAGAAGCGACCTTTGAACTGGGCCTTTTTCATTCATCGCTCAGTTGCTTAGCCACTAAAGGACACTGGCTCCCAAACAAAAAGTGTGTGGCTAGGTAACAGATGTAGGGAATGGCGTCCGAGGAACACCAAGGTCCCGCCAGTTCCTTGCAACTTGCTAACATCACGCTAAGGCCTCCGGTCTTGGCCCCTGAGGACTTTTTCCAGCAAATGCCAGGAAAGAGTGGAGGGATCCAGCATCTCAGAGGTTAACAGGAGTGGCCCCACCCAGTCTTGGCGTGAGGGGAGCCACGAGCCAAGTGACTGGGGGCGCGTGTCAGGGCTGGCTTCCTCCACACCCTGAGAAGCCGCTGAGCAGCATTCCACAGGCCTTCCCCACCCCAACTGCCTGAGGGAGGGAAGATCCCGGAGCGCAGGGAGGAGGGTGGCAGGCCCGGGTTGGCCCAGTGGGCCTGGGCCTGTCTCCCTCAATGCCTGGCACGCCCCATCCCGCCTCAGAGGCAGCTGTTCTGTAGAGAGAAGTGGAGTCTGATGGGCGAGGGCCAGGAGTCTGGATGTCTGGACTTCTGAGTGGTCTGAGAATGGGGCCTAGCAAGTTTAAGCACAGGCAGAGGCTGGGAGCAACTAGGATTCCTGGAGTTGCCCATGTCTGCCTCAGCACCAGTATTCACAGATTTGCTTCATCCAGCTTTCCTCCACGTACACACAGATCTTCCTTTCGGAAACAAAATTTCCCTCCAGACTTACAGAATATCAAACATGTTTGCTGTGCATAATGACCACTGCTGCCTTCACCCAAGGCCAGCAACGAAGCATACCTGCTTCCTGTCCTAGCCAGAGCTGCCAGTGTTTTAACTAGTCCTTCCTCTTGTGGCCTTAGTGGCAGTGGTTGACATATAGAACAAGGATGCACCAGTGCAGTGAGAGAGCAGCTGAAAGGAATTTAACAATTAACTGCACTGGTGCAGCAGGGAAGTGGCAAGTTTTGACACCCTCCCCTTCCCCGGGAAACTCTGTGCCACCTGAAAATATGCCCTTGAGGGTTGTATAGCCCTTGGGGACATGTTCCCCAGGGCTTCCTGGGGAAGGGGAAGGTGTCAAACCAGTAGTGGAGCCAGGCCAGTGGCGGCCTGTGTCCTGGGTGTATGTCTGGGCAGTGAGATGCGGCCTCTGAGGGGTAGCGGCCCGGGTTCTTTGAACCCAGTCGCCCAATGGTGGCTATGCCCCGGTGTCAAACATCGATGCTTCCCTGGCCCACTGCACCAGTACAGTTAATTGGGAAGGTCTGCTAGGCTGCTTGCTTGCTGCACCAGGGCATCCTTGCCATGTATGTCAGCCACTATTATCAGCAGATGTTATCAAGTGATAATGGACCCGACAGAATGATATATCTCCTTGATCTGGCCTAGACATGTGGAGGGGAGCCCCAGCAGGGCTGTAACATTAGAATGCAGCCTGAACACTTACAACAGAATGTGTCTAGGCCCATTTCGTGTACAGTTGTCAACTCTCCAGGCCTGGCCTGGAGTCTCCAGGAATCAACATCAATTTCCAGGAGACTATTGAAAGCAACCTTGGAGATGTTAATGGCTTGATATTGTGTGTGTGTGTGTATGTGGTGGCGGGGGGGGGGGATAGGGAAAGAAACCCTCCAGGAATATCTTCAGTCAGAGTTGGCAACCCTAATTTTGTGCAATTGATGTCCTGGACAGCATCCAGAAATCAACTCTGCAACCTGGGCCTACGCACTTAGGATGCTATGCACATAAACCATATTTGAATGTTTCGTCCCCTGTGGAGACATTAAGGGCAGGGCAGACGTGCTGGTTGGGTGGGTGAGGCAGGCACAGTCTTGCTTCCCTCCATGCATTATGGACTGAATAGGGAGAGATATTATCTGATCCTGCTCAGTGTGTATCATCATGCAGTGAAAAGCTTCACTAGCTGATTTCTGGACAGACCTCTGCACATCAAGTTGCCATTAAAGGCACAAGAGCAGGCCAGGGCAGGCTTTTCCTGGGTCAGCTGGCAACCCTATTTACTAGTAGAAGAGTCTGAGATGAGGAATGCTCTGGCAATGCATCTATGAGTGGGGGAAAAGAGGGAAGACTATGAGGGACAGAGCTACAATAGGGTGGACAGGTCTGAAGAACCTGCCCCTGCCTCTGAGGCTGCCTCATCCTACCACAGGGGCCCCCTTACTCACCTCCCCCCTCCCCGCTAGCCAGCTTGCCAGCCAGCTGCTTACAGTGAGTGGTGCACTGTGCTGTCCATCCCCAGCAGGGCACAACACTCCTGCACTAGGGTTGCCGTATTCAAGCTTCCCTGGTGGCCCCTGGGGGCAACCTTGAGCCCCTGGTGGCGCAGTGGTAAAACTGCCGCCCTGTAACCAGAAGGTTACAAGTTCGATCCTGACCAGGGGCTCAAGGTTGACTCAGCCTTCCATCCTTCTGAGGTCAGTAAAATGAGTACCCAGAATGTTTGGGGCAATATGCTAAAATCATTGTAAACCACTTAGAGAGCTCTGGCTATAGAGCGGTATATAAATGTAAGTGCTATTGCTATTGCTATTCCCAAATCCGGGTGGCCTAATTTGCATATTATGCAAATTAGGCAGCAACTGATTTGCATTTTATTTATTTATTTATTTGCCCGATTTGTATACTTTCCCCTCCTCCTCTGCCCTCCCATGTGATTAGATCCAGAGTAAAATCTGGGCAATCCAGGCCCAACCAAAATCCATTTGAAATCTGTGTAAATCTGGGTGGAATTTAGCAGCCGGGTGGAGGAGCCAAAATCTGGGGGCTACCCTAAATTCCGAGGGACGTGGCAAGGCTACCTGCAGCCTGCTGCTGCTCCCTGCCACTCGGGGTTCTGAGGGCCCCAAGGGGGCTGGGAAACAAGGGTGTAAATGCATGCTTTTCATTCCCAGCTGCCCCAGGGTCAGAGCCGGCTGAAGCGGGGGCAGTAGGAGCATGCCTCCACCATCACTGGGAGTGGGGAAGCTGTCCCTGCCACATCTCCTCCATTGTTGCTGCCAGGGGAGTCTGCCACTGGAATAGAGAGTCCACCTCCACCACAGGAGCCCACCACTGCCACAGGAGGCACCACTGCTGCCAGGCCCTCCCAACGCCACTGAAGACTGTTTGTTGTTGTTGTTGTGACATCCATGTAAAAATGGTGCTTTATATAGAGTGGAGTGAAGAGTAGGAACTACAAAGCTATCTTGAATAGCAAAACTGAACTGCTTGCTACCTGCTTATTGTTCCCTCGCTTTGTGGAAAATGGCTTCTTTCCCTCCACCAAGGGCAATTTCCCTCCCTCTACCAACAGTGCTCAGAGGCAGCTGCATTTTTGCACACCAGCTGGTTCTGGGATGTGCCTCTGAAGCATCTGGTGAGGCCTCGGTGTGTCTAGGCCAGAAGTTCACGCTGGGCCTGTTGGAGCCTGCCAGGAGCATGCGGCAGTGCTCTGCGTTCAGGCCTGCCTTGTCCCAGCCCAGGTGGAGCTACAGGAGGCAGCATGAAAAGAAAAGAGCTACTTAAGAGCTGCCTCATTATAATTGAGTCTAGAAGGTGATTTGGCATCATGTCAGAAGTTGCCACACAGCAGGACCATGTTAGGACTGTTTTGTTTTGTGGTTGTTTCGCCAGCAGGGATGATGTCCCTTTAAGAGCTGTAATTTTTTCTAACTCGCGGGGAAAGTTTTTTTTTGTTTTTTTTAAATCTAGTACTGACACACTTTTGTACCTGTAAGCAACATTCTGATAATCAAAGCAAAGATCACAGCCTGAATTTGTCCTCCATTATGCACGGCTTTGAAGGATCTTTGAAAAAAGAAACAAAACCCTGCATGTTGTATTATTAACTGACTCTACACTAATAGACTGGCCTTCACTGCCTTCTGAAGCAGAGTGCATTAGTAAACTCTCCATAATTTTTCTTTTTCAAAAACATTAAGATCCGGTCTACATATAAAGCAATGGACTTGTACCATCAGACTGCAGGTTTGGGATCCTGTTTGTTAATGCTCCTCTGTGTGTGTGTGTGTGTGTGTGTGTGTGTAAATCTGTAGTTAGAATGCTAGCACAACAGGGATCAGGTTGGATGAGACCCTCTCTTCTTGATGTGCTAATTCTTGACTTGCAGGGAGCTTCTTAATGCTTGAGGGAACACAGGGGCACACAGATATAATTGAGCAGATGGGTTCAAAGATCCTGGCCCCCAGCGTCTGAGGGCCCCCCCCAGCTCCACCCCTCCCCATTTTCTTCTTTCTCCCTCACTCAGAGGGGCTGCTGGGGAAAGGGGTGAACACAAGTCCCCTCTCCCCTAAAAATGGTATCAAGTGTACCCAAACAGACTAGGGTGATAATCTCTAAATTACAGTGGTTGATGTGCAGTCCTCTGTTGCCAGCTTCTTGAGGAACTGCAACCCTTCTTCCACCCATGCAAAGCTGTGTCTCATATAAGCCAGTGTTTTCTGGTAGGGCCCCTGTGCCTTTATCTGCTGTACAACAGGCAGAAATTCAGCAGGTGATTCCCTGCCATTGAAATGGCCCGTTGCAGACCTGTTAAAGGCACAGCCCTAGCAACAAAAAAGATGCCAGCCCTAATTTTTTTGTTTTGTTTTGCTTTAAGGCAATAGACCTGCCTCAAATAAGCTTCTTTTAATCTGGTTCATCAGAAGTGGTACTGGATGTTTGCTTCCTCATTTGAAGCTTTCTAAATCGTGTTACTGGTAGTTTATGTTATATAAAATAAACATTGTAAGAGAGGAACTGCTCAAGCAATGATAACATCTTGCAAAAATTTCCAGAGGGATAACCATGTTTGCCTCTCACAGCAAAAACAACAGTCTTGTGGCATCTTGATGACTAACAAATTGATTGTAGCATAGGCATTCACGGACTAGGCCCCACCTGAATGAACCATACAGTTTATCTTCGGCTGGAAGCTATGGACGTGAGGTTTTGGTATACATGGGTACAGAATGGGGGGAAATGTAAACAGTGTGGACAAATAGTCATGAAATCCAGGAGAGATAGTCTATGACAGAGGTTCTGAAGCTGTGACCCTGTGGAGCTTGCAGGCTTTGCCCTGGTGGTTTTCAGAAAGGTTGAGAATATCTGTAATTTGTCCTGACCTGGATTTTTTTTTTTTAAATTATTATGTATGAGTTATGTGCTTTGATTTTATTACCCTCCCACCAAAAATGTATTAAGTGGCCTGCTGAGACTGAAAGCTATTTTCAAGCAGCCTATGGAGGGAAAAAATGGGTTTGAGAATCTCTGGTCTATGATGATTCTATGCATTTGAATTTGTATTGGTATTTACACGTACATATGTACAGTATGTACGTATTCACATGTTGCTGGTGTGGGGGCCAAGGAATAGCAACTGTTCTTGGGCAGCCAGATGGCAGAGAGGAGATTTGAATCACAGACTTCCTAAGTCACAATTCAGCCTCTTAGTCCCAACAACATTGCACTTATTGCCACCAGACAAGTATTAAATGACCTGCTACAACTGGTTGGGGAGAGAGGGGAAAGCCAATAAGGAGAAGTTGTGTAGAGAGAGGGCAAAAGGCAAAGCGCAGCACCAAAGCGAAGTGTGCAGACAATGGGAGCTGTTCTCAGAACTATAGCCTCAGCCAAAGTATTCAATAGCCCAGGGCAATAATAGCTGATCCAGTCTGCAACTTTGGTTCTGAAGAGCTGGACTGGGAAAAGCTGAACCTATTTAATGTCTGTCTGCCACATGGCTGTCAAAGGCACAAGCCCCGTCACAGAAAACTAAGAGCAGAGGAGGTGGCTGTGGATAGAAGAGCTGTGGATAGTAGAGCTCATACCTGTTCTGTCTGTTACTTTGAACTTCTGAAGGACTTGGGGAAAGATGAAGGTGTTGAGGGGTGCGAGGAGAAACAGTAAAACCATCACACAGCAGGGTATGCTCTAGTGGTAAAGAAGTTCAGCCCCAGGGATTATTTGGAGACAGTAGGTTGAGTTAAAACAACAAATAAAAGTTTATTAAGAAACTAAAATATCACATACTAAGGCCACATGCAGATGTAACGGATAACCACAGTTAATTGTGGCCAGAGTTTCAATCTGAAACTCCAAATAATTTGTTCCGCAAAAATGCACCAAACTGCGGCCAGCCAAACTCCAGGAGAGGGGAGCCCTCCCTGTTGCTCAGAGACCGATCCCAGCCAGCTCCATGGCCAGACAGTGGGTAAAGTGTCACCACGACAGTGGGGTGGCTACAGTTGGCTACAGTCTTGAAGGGGTATGCTGAACCTGACTGTGCATTTTTGGAGTGTTCCACCTGCCCTTAGCAGGGAAAGGGCATTGAAAGCCCTTTAAATGCCCTGCAATGTCAGCTCTTCTTCTGCCAGTGATGGCATCATTGCCTCCCACAAGTGGCCCAGCACCCTGAAAGCACCACACAAGGGTGAATTATCCGGTGGTTTGGGGACCCGATTAGGGGGTGGTGAATGGAATTCTGCTTTCATTATGGGAGGGGAGGGGGAAATCCTCTTTTGCTAGAAAGGGAGATGCAGGTGGGGTAGGGCAAAGGATGCTGGTGGGTATGTCCCACCATAAACAGGGAAGATGTGAGAGTGGTGACCCCAACAAAGCAGTCCATCCAGATCCATCATAAATCCATGGCTGCAGTAGTGGAGCCAGACCAGCGGCGGCCTGTGTCCAGTCGCCGCCACGGCCCCACTCGCTCCACCCTGCAGGGGGGGGGGGCTGGTCTGGCTCTCGAATGGGGCTGCGCAGCCCTGTTCAGGAGTTAGATTCAGGCCAGTGCTGCATTCGCAGCATGGCCAGGAGTGGCTCTTCCCTGTGTTAAAGGCAGGGAGAGACTCTGCTGGCTGTGCTGAGAATGCAGTGCTGGCCATCTAACGTCCAAACAGGGCCCCACGGCCCCATTTGGGAGCTAAACCAGCCCTCCTCATCTGACATCAGATGTGGGTGTGTGTGGGTGTCGGGGCCATGAGGCGTGGCCCCTGAGGGGTGGCGGCCTGGGTTCTTTGAACCTGGTTGCTCAATGGTGGCTACACCCTTGTATGGCTGTGCTGTGCCTGCTAAAGGGTGATCCCCACTCATGGTCTGCGAGCTCACAAGTTGAGCTGCCCACTTAACCCAAGGGGTCCCCGCTTTAGTGGGGCCCAAACCCTCTATGGTAAAAAATAGAAAAGATTCTCCACTACCTCCCTCTCCCTCTGAAGTCTTGCATTCACTCCGGAGGAGATTCTGACACCCCCACGTGCCATAGCCTGGCTGCATGGCCATGAAGTGGGCGAATGGGATGTACATTTACACAGATTCAAAACTCCTGGGTCCGCTCCATCTGTGTGCCATATGCAGAGAAGCGGGCATGGGGAATCGTGGGAGAGGGCACTTTCCTGTTCTCCCCCAACCCCAGGGCAGCAGGGGCTACTGCAACGGTGTCAGGTGAGGGCGCACCTGTGCACAGGTTTGGACAGCCAAGCAGGGGGCTTCTTTCTGCAGCAACTGTCACCAGGATCAGGAAGGCAGTCTCTGAGATGCCCCTCCCCACTGCTTTCCAACACATAGCAGCAAAGCACAGCTCTACTTAGAGCACCCATGGTCCGACACTCTCATGAGTGAGTGTAGTCTGTATAGGCTTTGCTACCTGAATTCATTGTAAAAGAAGAATAGTTCCAAAATAGATTGATCCTAATCCTGCTGGCCCTGCTTATGAGGAAGCCAGGGTTTTAAACATCTCCCCCCCCGGGAAGTCTTCACCCTTGCTTTGTAAAAAATAGAATGGATTCCCCTTAAACCTCCCCACCCTCTTCCCCGTGCAGAATTTCATGGACCCAAAGGCTATCTAGACGTCCCCTTTGTCCTTGCCCAGGCACATGCGCAGAGGGGAGGGAGGGACAGACACTGGGATGGACCTCTAATCCCATTTAAAATTCCCGGGTCCTGGTCTGTCATTGTGCCAAATGCAGATCTCTTGGTGTGGGGATTCACAAGAGAGGAGAGACCCTGTTCTCTGACCACCAGACAACAGGCTGGTTGTTCTGGGGCGAAGGCAAGGGTGCATGTGTACAAATAGGCTGGCGGGCTGGCAGGGGACACAGTTTCTCAGCAGCTTGTCTGCAGTCCCCAAGAAAAGGAAAGCCGTCTCTGGGTACCATTCCCTGTGGATGCCATCCAGAAAACATCCTTGCTCTATTTAAAGCACCCATGGCCTGACATTCTCATGAGGGAGGTGTTAGTGGGAGACGGGGATGTTTTGCTGTCTGTATTCATTTCAGATTTGTCTGGGCAATTCTCCCTCCTCCCCTCTGATGGTCTTTCTCACGAGTTGTCTGGGGGTGTCCCTATGGCCTTTCCTTCTCATGCCTGGCCAGTGAGCCCTGGGTCAGGTGGCTCTATCCTTGAAAAAGGATTTCAGTTGACCCAAGGCTGACCCTGGTGATTGGCCCTGATCATGAGTAAGCCTGGGGGACCGAACCCCAAAGCCTTAAAACCCATTCAAGTTTAAGACCCTTAAACCCATTCAAAATTCCTGGGTCCAGCCCGGTGTACTGCCGTATGCAGATCTCCTGGCGTGGATATCAGCAGGAGAGGGGACCCTCTGTTTCCAGCTGCCCAGGGATGGTGGCGTCGCCTCTGGGGGCATGGGCAGGGGTGCACATCTCCACATGGGCTGGCGGGCTGGCAGGTGACACATCTTTGCAGCAGCTTGGCTGCAGTACCCAAGATGTGGAAAGCTGTCTCTGGGGTACCCCTCCCGATGGCTGCCATCCAAAAGGCAACCTTGCTCTGTTCAGAACCCCAGTGGCCTGACACACTTGTGAGATCGCTGTCCATGGAAGAAAGGTACACTTTGCTGTCACACAATTTTGGTGATTGTGGTTGGCAGTTCTTTCTCTTCCCCTCTGATAGTTCTTCTCACGAGCTGTGTGGGGTGTTCCCGTGGCCTGGCACTCTCTCGAGCCACGTTTTTTTGCACTGGGTCTGTAACCATCTTCACGTGGTTGTGCACATACACGACTGCTGTTCTCTTCCTGGGGGCAGTACACTTGGTGCCCATCCGGTCATCCTGTGCCCTCACCCCACTGCTTGCCAGGTGAGGGGAGCAAGTGACAGAGTGGGAATTGGGGCTATCCCCAAGTGACTGTGCAGCTTGACAGGCTGCAGGGTTGGAGCAAGGTGGCAACTCTATCGCTGCACAGCTGACAGGAGGGCTGGTTGGTTTTCTGAGAGGCTGCCAGCGACAACAAGCGCCAAAAGCTTGGAGGAGCCACGTCCTCAGGTGGGTCTGTGCCGCAGTGTCTGTGATTGCAGTTTGAACCTTGGAGCAAAACTACAGTTTTAGCTGCATCAGCAGTCAGACATAACACTTCAGCAGCCAAACCTCATGTGCTGGCGGCGAACCTTAGAGATAACCAAAGGTTCACACTGGAGTTTGGCGAGGCCAACCAGAGGTTGCTTTCAGGCCGTAAATGCAATTTTGTGCGTTCAGGCGTAACAGAGTTACAACCTCGGCCACGATTAACTGCGGTTATCCATGACACCTGAATGAGGCCAAAGATACGGGCGTTCAACAGCATACCCAAACAAGCACTAGCCTTCAACAACAATTGAGCAGTTCTAACTGGCTCTTAACTGACCAAGAGAGACCAGAACTCGTCATGTTTTTAGTGGCCAGAAGAGGTTACTGCAGTGCTAAAAGCAATGCTTTAAAATTCTCACTTCTAACAGAAGGGAACTACCCAGTGGGGTATTTCCCCTTGTTGTTTACTGAGTGAAGTGTACAGTTGGGGCAGCAGTGACACCTAGTGGCACACACTAGTGAAATTGGGCCACTGAATACCAAATAATGTGGGAAAATCTACCCTCTCACCCCCAGCTTCATTCCAGCCACCCCCTGGCGGACTGGAGCAGCCCACAGCTACCAGTCCTTCTCTCTTCCTTTCATCACCACCCCCGCTTTCTCCACTGCTGGGAAAAGCCAGGATTGGCCTAGACTAGAGAATGGGATTTCTAGGGTTCTTTCAGTGCTGTTGTCATGGTGATGCCTGAGCAGAAAATCCTCTCCCCATTCTATCCTCCCCCCCCCCCACAATGCAGCAGGCATCCCTCACAGATTCTGAGGCAGCACATTGGGCCATGTCCCCTAATGCTCCTAATGGGAAGATGTTAGGGGAGAGGGCAGGGGCTCACACAAACAAACAAGAGCCTTTGTGGAATTCTGCATAGGTGCACATTTTGTATACATATACTAATACTCAAAGCACAGGGCCACATACAGAAATGTACTGTCATACATACAAAAGCAGGTTGACATTACATATGCCACTATAACAAGTCATTAGATGCACACTGTTTCTCACATGCTGCCTATTGAAATGCTGATCTGCACACACTGACTTAATAGATCCAGAGAGCATCTGCCCCACTTGCACAATGTCATTGTGAACTTCCATGTGCACAGAAAGGGACATATATGTACACAAATTTCTACATGTGCAAAATTATGAGTTAAATAGGAGAGAGAGAGAGAGAGAGAGAGAGAGAGAGAGAGAGAGAGAGAGAGAGAGTTTCTCTCTCTCTCTCTTCAAAGCATGACAATTCAGTTCAGCGAGACTGTAACAGCGTGATGAGGTATAATTTAAAACAAAGCAAGGCACAGCAGACACACAACCAGCCAAGTGTGTTATTAACACCTTAAAAAAAAAAAAACCTGGAACAGAGTCTGGAACAGAGACGTGCAATTACAGTGCTTACCAAAGAGGGAGGAGGCAATGCAAGAACAGGAGACTGTTCCCACAGGGCCTGTGGGAGATGCAGTTGAATTTACTGTCAACATCCACTTTCTTTTAGACACAAAACCGCAGCAGGTATAGACACTTTATGACCTGGGCTTTTCACACTCTGTGCTTTTTCTTTTGTAACCCCCCCTCCCCCAATAGTCTATGTTGAGAAATTCACAGTGCAGACATCATGGGGATTCTTAAACAAACTCCCGCCCCCACCTGGCACTGCAAGCCAACCTGGAAGTGGAAGATCAGTGACTCCATTCAGGATGAAATGGAGTTTGAAAGGGTGGAGGCCAAAATTTCTATGACACAAGGACCTAGGTCTGCAACCCACTTATTCAATAGCAAAGAGTCAAAAGGAGTTGTTATTCAGGGCCTCGGAATAAATCTGGCACAGGATTTTCAACACCTAGTGGCTTAACTGATATTTTATGTATCTGAGCTTAAGCCGATTCCAGTGAATGCTGAAAATGAGACATGAGTCATCATGACAGGATACATGGGCATGCATGGTCTTATGCTGATCTCTGGCACCTCCCACCATCATCGATGTCATCTGTGAAAACAACTTTTGGGGATGGCATAATTTGAATTAATCCCTTAGAGTCTGTTTATGAATCCAGGATATTTGTCATCCATGGAGGAATTAAACATGCAATCCACAGCCCCTTCCTGATAATCACCTATACTGGTGGGTAAAACACTTAATTCCTTTCTTCCCTTCCTCCTGCTGTGCCCAGGGTCGCAATGCAGGATCACAAAATTGCAGAGGCGGACTTGAGAGTTAGGTGCTAGGAAGCAGCTTCCAACACTCTGAATTTGCAAGGAGCACCAGACTCAAGCACCAGACTCATTATACTGATCTAGGAAAGATGCATCTAGGTAGATTTATCTAAATCTAAGTACATTTATAAGAAGAGGAACAGTTCATCAATCAATCAATCAATCTATCTATCTATCTAGTTGAGGAATGTCAGAGAGCAACTGACAATGGAGGGTGCCTGTAGGTTCAGGGAGTCTTTCCCAGTTGGTGTATTGGGGCCTAAGAGGATGAATGTGGAAAGGAAGAGTATGGTTTCATCAGCACTGTGCACAAGGGAAGTAACACTTTCAGCACTACGGACAGTGCAACTTTCAGCACTATGGACAGTGCAACCGTTCATACGATGGTTGACTGACTGGATCAAAGGAACCTATGCCATTATCCTGTCTCCAGTAGTACATAGTTCAGAGACTGAAGGAGAATCTATGACAATAAGCCCTCTCATTCACTCCCAGTGTCTTGTACCCACAAGAGAATGGACAGTCCTAGTATGGAGTTGCTAGATTCACAGTTCCCAGGTGGAGCTTCCTTCCCAGAAGAAAAGATGTTTGTCACTGCAGGCTGCAGCTGTGGAAGACAGTAGCTGGGGGGAAGGAGAGATGCTGCATCTCTGTGTTATTGTCTGTAATAAATAAATAAATAAATAAATAAATAAATAAATAAATAATCCCCCCCCCAGTGAGGCACTAACTTGGCGTGGTTGTGGGGCTTGCGTGCTCTGAGGAAGGTGAGAGCTATGCCAGAGGTCCAACCATACTGGACAGGTCTCACCAGAGGAGCCAGACAAAGAGTGCCTCTCCCATCAACAATATGGTGAGACATAACTTTAATAAATCTATACCGGATCGGTCGTCGCCCGGGTCAACAAGGACCGCGCCAGGTGCTGGAGTCCCTGGACATCTGGTGGCAAGTGGGCAACAGGACTCAGGATCTTCAGTTGAGCAACCAGGGCTGGAGACTGCAAAGCTACTGGAAGAAACGTTGCATAACCGGAAAAAATATACAAAAAATGCCAACAAGGAAATAATGATCTGCTATTACAAGTCTAGTCCAACTAGAAGAGGTTATTTAAAAAGAATGCACCAAATTTGGAAAGAGAAGCATCCAGATACAGAAATAACAGAACAAAGGCTAGCAGACCAGAGAAGATTCATAATAAGGAATAAAGTATTCACAGGAGTTGAGCTGGAAGAACTGCAAAGAGCAACACAGACTCAAGATATGGAAGAATAATTACCACCAACTGAAGAAGTTGCTCAGGTGCAGGTGGAGGAGATGTTGGAAATAGAGGATGCCACTGTTGCTGAACTGTTTCAAAATCAAAACCAGGCAACCTCCCCTTTGCCTTCACCTCAAAAACCCGAATGCCATTTAACAGAAAAGCAACAAGAACTAAAGCAAAAAATAACTGAGCACATGAACCAAACAACCACCAGGGTTCGACTTCCAGCTCTAAAAACAGTTGTCAAAAAACAACTCGCTCAGGCATTAAAAGATGTCAATGCTGCACTTGCAGAAATAACAACCAAGAATTTGCAAGAAACAAACCAACTAATGTACAGTGCAGCAACAATAACAACACAAGAGCTCGGATATAAGATCAGTGGACCTGTCAAAAAAGAAAGCAGTACATCACCTAAATGGAAGATTAGATTAGAAAATAAAATCTCCAGGCTCAGATCAGATGCTAGTAAATTGAAAGATATGAAAGACAAGAAGCTGAAGAATGAAAACACCAAACAGTATCTGATCCAAAAATACCACCTAGATTCAAGAAAAATTAGAGAAGTCCTGGAAATAATAAAGCAGCAAATAACAGCCGTGTCAAAGAAGATTAGCAGATATGAAGCCAGAATTACACAACACAGGCAGAATCGCCAATTCCAGTCGAATCAGAGACGTTTCTACCAAAGCATAGAAGGAGAAACTGCAAGAAACGTAGAAACACCAAATAAAGAAGAAACAGTGCAATTCTGGGGGAAATTATGGGACAATCCAATAGATTACAATAAAAAAGCAGGCTGGATGAAAGAGGTTGAAAAATGTAACCAACAAATGCAAGATCTAATAATAACACCAGAATTAATAAGTGAAAGAGCAAAGAAAATTAAAAATTGGACTGCGCCAGGCGACGATCAACTGCTTTTGGCTTAAACACCTAACAAGCCTTCATAAACAATTATCAAAACAGTTCAATCACATGTTGCAAGGAGGTGATATTGAACAATGGCTAACAACTGGGAAAACTCATCTCATCATGAAAGACCCAGCAAAAGGTGCAGTTCCAAGTAATTATAGACCGATAAGCTGCCTGCCAACCATGTTCAAATTATTAACTGGAATAATAGCAGATGAAGTCATGCAACACTTATTAACTAACAAACAGCTTCCAGTTGAACAGAAAGGAAATTGCCCAAACACCAGAGGCACAAAAGACCAGCTCCTGATTGACAAAATGATTTAAGAAAATTACAAGAGAAGAAAAAACAATCTAAGTGTTGCATGGATTGACTACAAGAAAGCCTTCGATTCATTGCCTCACACATGGATACTAAAATGTTTAGAAACAACTGGTGACAGCAAAAACATTCAGATATTTATAAAAAAAGCAATGAGCATGTGGAGTACACAGTTAACAATCAATGGCGAGACACTTGGACAGGTTAGCATTAGAAGAGGCATTTTCCAAGGGGACTCACTATCCCCTCTGTTGTTTGTAATCACCATGACCCCACTATCACAAATACTAAAGAAAACAGGCCTCGGATACCAAACATCTAAAACATCAAGTCAAATAAACCATCTGCTGTACATGGATGATCTGAAGATGTATGGAAAGTCCCAGTCAGAAATTGAATCACTGCTAAACACCGTCCGTATATTTAGTAGCGATATAGCAATGGAGTTTGGACTAGATAAGTGTGCTGCATTAATAATGAACAGAGGAAAAATAACAAAAACAGAAGGAACAGAACTGCCCAATGGAAGCAAGATCAAGAACCTGGAAGAGAAAGAACCTTACAAATACCTGGGCATTCTCCAGGCTGATAATATTGCACACACTGAAGTTAAAAGAAAAATTGAAAGTGAATACATCAGGAGAGTTAGAAAAATCCTCAAGTCCAAACTCAATGGCGGGAACACCATACAAGCCATAAACACCTGGGCTATACCTGTTATCAGATACACTGCAGGAATAATAGACTGGACCCAGGCAGAGCTAGAGACGCTAGATCGTAAGACCAGGAAAATAATTACCATCAATCATGCTCTGCACCCCCACAGTGATGTAGATAGGCTATACCTCCCTCGCGGCTCAGGTGGAAGAGGAATGATGCAAGTCCATCCAACAGTAGAGGAGGAGAAAAGAGGCCTTGAAGAATATATAAGGGACAGTGAAGAAGATGCACTTCAAATGGTCAATAACGAGAAACTATTCAACACCAATGAAAAAAAGCAGGCCTACAAGAAAGAACAAGTCAAGAACCGAGCAGAAAAATGGAGAAATAAGCCCCTGCATGGTCAATATTTGCACAATATAAGTGGAAAATCAGACATCACCAAGACCTGGCAATGGCTTAAGAATGGCAACTTGCAGAAAGAAACAGAGGGTTTAATACTGGTCGCACAAGAACAGGCACTAAGAACAAATGCAATAAGAGCAAAAGTCGAAAAATCAACAACAAACAGCAAGTGCCGCCTTTGTAAAGAAGCAGATGAAACAGTGGGCCACCTAATCAGCTGTTGTAAAGAGATCGCACAGACTGACTACAAACAAAGGCATGACAAGGTAGCAGGGATGATACACTGGAACATCTGCAAAAAATACAAGCTACCTGTAGCCAAAAATTGGTGGGACCATCAAATTGAAAAAGTTGAAGAAAATGAAGATGTAAAAATATTATGGGACTTCCAACTACAAACAGACAAACATCTGCCACACAATACACCAGATATAACTGTAGTCGAGAAGAAAGAAAAACAAGTTAAAATAATCGACATAGCAATACCAGGGGATCGCAGAATAGAAGAAAAAGAAATAGGAAAAAATCACAAAATACAAAGATCTACAAATTGAAATTGAAAGGCTGTGGCTGAAGAAGACCAAAATCATCCTAGTGGTAGTTGGCGCCCTGGGTGCAGTTCCAAAAGACCTTGAAGAGCACCTCAACACCATAGGGGCCACAGAAATCACCATCAGCCAATTACAAAAAGCAGCTTTACTGGGAACAGCCTATATTCTGCGACGATATCTATAACAACAGCAACAACATTGACAATAAAATTCTGGCATCCCAGGTCCTTGGGAAGGACTCGATGTCTGGATAAAACAAACCAGTCAATAACACCTGTCTGACTGTGTAAACAAGAGAATAATAAATTCAATTTCTATAGCGCCCTTCCAAAAATGGCTCAGGGCGGTTCACACAGATAAATAATAAATAAGATGGATCCCTGTCCCCAAAGGGCTCACAATCTAAAAGAAACATAAGACAGACACCTGTAACAGTCTCTGAAGGTACTGTGCTGGGGATAGGGCCAGTTCCTCTCCCCCTGCTAAATAAAGAGAATCACCACGGTAAAAGATGCCTCTGCCAAGTTAGCAGGGGCTTTACTACAATAATACAATAGTTTTACTATTGTATTATTGTTTTGCTGGTCATTGACCAAAATAAAGATCACATGAGTGCATCTGTCTGTGTTTATGAAGTGCTGTTGTGTGTTTTCATGGGTTTGTTGGCATTGACACGTTACTGTGTGTTCACATGTGAAGCGGCACTCACACACACACACACACACACACACACACACACACACACACACGTGTGTGTGTGTGTGTGTGTAGCTGCCATTATTTCATTTGCTTTCTAGTCTCTGGCTTGGCTCACTTCCTCTAACAATCTGCTGTGCAATGCTTCTGAGATCTTTGCCATATTCACTTGCTTTGCACTCTTGTGATATGGAGTCAACATTATGGAGTCAACAACAATGGTCTACATTACAGGCCTAGTACATTTTGTGAACCGTTGGACAAATTATTAATAGAACAGAAATAACAGTATTAAACATGGCCAGCCTTACAGGAATTGATGTAAACATCACTGAGATTATATAGATGAAGTGCTTTGAATACCTTAAAGTGAAGTATAAATGCCAATAACCACAGTTAAGTTTAATGTTACTGTCCCCCCACCCCCCAAATTGGTTCATGTAATTAAGGAAATTTCCTTTTTAAAAGAATAAAAAAGGACATTCTAGAATGAAAAATCTTTAGTTTAAAAGGAAAGACAAAGCATTTACAGATTCACTCTGTAAATAAACATGGGTATTATAAATATCCATAGATATTATAAGTATTATAAGTATCCAGGATATTATATTATAACTTCCATACCATGTAAGTTGCAAAAATACATTGTACTCACCAAGGGCATAGCTAGGGGAGAGGGAGCCCATGTCCACCCCTCTCCCAGGCAGCCTCTCCGAGTGTGGAAGATAATGAAGAAAATAGGAAGGGGTGGCACTGGGGGCCCTCAGGAGCTTTGGGTCCCAGGTTCTTTGAACCCATCCACTCAATTATAGCTATGCCCTTGGTGTTCACTTACAATCTAGCTTTCATGCAGCCTATCTTAGGAACATAGAAACCTGCCTTATATCAAGTTATACTCTACTGGTGCATCTAGATCAGTGTTGTGTACATGGACTGATTTATCTATATATACATTTATTTGATTGCTATACTGCCCTTCCAAAAATTGCTCAAAGTGGTTTACATTAAAACACAACTATTACAAATCAATTAACAGTTAAAAACAGAGACTATAAAAGACCATAAAACAATTAACAGTTAAAACATTCAACACAGTTAAAAAACCCTGGAAAACCAGGTTACAGCAGTTTAAAAACATTTACAGCAATTAGAAAACCCTGGAAGGCCAGGCCAAACAGATAGGTCTTGAGGACTCTCCTGAAGACCAATAATGAATTCAAATTACAGATTTCCACAGCCCAGGAGCAGCTACAGAGTTGCCACCAGATGCACCGGTGGGAACTGGTGACGGATCTCCTCAGATGACCTTAATGTGCAGTAGGGATCATGCAGAAGAAGGTGCTCTCTATTGACAGTTTCTCCAAGGTTTTAGGCAGGAGTCTTTCCCAGTCCTACCTGGAGATGCCCGGGATTGAACCTGGGACCTTCTACATGCAGAGTCAATGCTCTGCCATTGAGCTATGGTCCCATATGGCAACTTCCCTTTCCCTCCCTTTCTCTGTAAAAGTAAATAACAATTTCTTATTCTCTTTTGACCTGCCATTCATTCCCCTATTATACCTTTTCTCTGAGGCTGCTTCATATGATCATTTTACCTACACACGGACATTTTATTATCTAATGTGTTTATTTTGTCTCTTTGTGAGGAAAATGCGCCCTCTTGTATGAAGAGAGACTGTGTTGTCTATTTTGCCACTTGCACACATTCTTCAAAGTTGCTGTCAATCACAGCTCCCTACTAGGTGTGCCTGAAGTAAAACAGACACCTGCACAATCTTCAAGCTTACTTGCAAGCTTAGACTGTAAGCACTGTGGAGAAGGGACCTTTCCGTTTTGGATTATGTTGCTCTGTAAAACAACTTGTATACTGACTGTGCCAAATAAATAAATAATAAATTATTTACACAGGCACAGCACACATATTTCCTCCCTACACAACTGCTGTGAATAATGCATCATCATTCCCTGCTACACAGCTCTATATGAATCTGAAGCTAAAATGGCATGCGTGAAGCAGACCCCAAATTCTCTTTTGTCTAAAAACCCTGGGTTTTTGGTACACTCTCCACTGAGCTATTGCAGATGTAAACTGGAAAGGATGAAAGTGAAGCTCATGTCTTTCCTGGAGACTGTCTGCCCCTTCCTAGGGGGCACACGGTCTCTCATTTGTGAGCCATTCATATATGCTACAGTGCAACGTGACCTGGGGTTTCCTATGAAATACAAACCATCTCTGGACTTTCTTTCCATCTACTCAATTAGTTCATGACATCATCATCTCCATGACATCAATATCAGCATTATGGGCAATGGCACCACCAGAATTAGTTCCGAGGGACAGTACAGCATCATGAGCATCATCAGCATCCTTCTGTCTCATCTCCGCATCTCTGCTGCTGGGTACCAGACTGTACCATTCACACCTGACAGGGAGGGGGTCTGAAGAGATGGATGCTGCGCGCCTCCCCTGTTTCATTGCCTGATGGTGCAGCCCTGCACTGGCTTTGCAGAGGGAGGGGACCAACCACTGCAGTAGGAGAGGGGTGAAGGAAAGGAATTAGGAGAGTCCAACCAGGGAAGAACAGATTAACCGGGCAGGGCTGGTTGCTGGTGATCGCAGAAGGCTTCGAGACTTGGGAGGAGCCGTGCCCGGCTGCTTTTTCTCCTATAGAGATTCCCCCTCCCGGGAGCAGGGGCACAACTAGGACACCTTTCCCCGAAGTTTCTCCCTGTAGGAGATAGGAACCCCCAGGAGGAGAATCTGCCAGAGACCGAGGGAGAGAGGGGGGAAAGAGAGAGGGTGGGGGAGAACGACACCTTTATAGGATCCTTTCCTCTTCTAGAGAGATTCCTTCTACTACAAATCCACCCCCTTCCCCCCTCAAATCCCTTTTCTTGGAGAGGATCCGTGGTAGAAGCATCTCTCTCTGCTTGGGGGAGAGGGTCCCGTTAGGCGATTCCCCTTGAAAGATCTCTGTCTGCAAGGTTGGCTGCTCGGCTCAGCTGCTCCTCTCTTGGGCAGAAGCTTCTTGCAGGGCACACCTTTCTAGAAGAGACTTCCTTCCCTCCGCCGATCAGCCACAGGAAGCCCCCTGGGGGTGTGGGGGGCATCCCAGCCGGAAGACCTCTTCCCCAGAGAGGCTCGCCCTAGGGGCACGCCACATTCCCTCCAGTGACACCCCGGCATAGGAGTCTCCATCGGTAGGACCCCCGCCCTCAGGCTCACCGCCCCTTGGAGCCAAGATGAATTACCTGCGCAGGCGACTCTCCGACAGCAACTTCATGGCCAACCTGCCCAATGGCTACATGACGGATCTTCAGCGCCCGCAGCCGCCGCCGCCGCCGCCTCCCAGCGCCACCTCCCCGTCACCCGGCAGCGTCTCTCCCGCTGAAAGGCCTCCTGCTGCCCCCAGCCCCGGGGCTGGCGGCGGTGGCGGAGGCGGCGGCGGCGGCGCCGGAGGGTTTTTCTCGTCCCTCTCCAATGCTGTGAAGCAGACGACGGCGGCGGCGGCGGCCAGCTTCAGCGAGCAGGTTGGCGGGGTCGCCGGCTCCGGAGGCTCCTCGGGGCGCAGCAAAGTGTTACTGGTGGTTGATGAGCCAGGGACCGACTGGTAAGGAACTGGGGAGGGGAGACGATTATCTGTTCGTTCGTTCGTTCATTCGTTTGTTCATTCATCCTTCCTTCCTTCACTAACTTGATTAAGTCATACTATTAGGACACCAGAACTGGGACAAATAACTAGCTACGTGCCTCCCTTATTATACAATCTTTCGTTCTCTTTCTTTTTGCAGACCTTGTCCTTTTGACAACTTCATGCCATTGCAGTATCACCCCCCCCACACACACCAATTCTGATGAACTGGTTTTATATGGATGGTTTTGTCAGCTTTCCAAACAATTTCATATTGAATTGGACCTTAATGTAAAGGGATTAGACCTTATTGGGCCTCTTTCTCCCCCCATCCTGTTCTCTTTCTGTGTAGCGGGGTGTTTTTAGCCCACACCAACCCACCTATCCTTTCACCATCACTTATATGTCAAAGCAGATAAAGGCAGCCTCCTATCCCTTATTCTCTCTGTATGATTCAGTATTTTAACCCTTCCTTGCCATTTATCTCTTAAATCACATACTCACCTGTAGTTCCACCCATCCTTAGATTTATATTCTGTCTGACCATCCATCCATCCATCCAATTTTTCTTTTGCACTTTTGGCTTCCTACATGCTCTACAGGCATCTGTTGTCTATCAGGCAAGGGTGAGGGAGGTACAAAGAAGGGGAGTGGGGGGCAGGGTGTTAGGGGACTCAGCTCATAGAATGATATTGATTGCCCATCTGGTGGTTTGCCATTGGCTACTAAGGCTTAGCTCAATTCAAGAATGTTGTGGCTTGTCAGCAGTTTATCACTAACAGGCTAAATGTATTAGGAGTAGGGGGAGATCTTCTTTGATGAACAAGACTGGTAGGGACTCTAGTCATTGGAGGAAAAAATAGGAACTGCGGATAAAAAAAGTTTTTCTAACTCAGAGGGAGGACAAAAATGCCAGTTTTGATATTTCAGCTCAAACCAGTAATAGGCCGAGAAATCAAAATACCAACTTAGATTTGCAATAGCAAATTTGGCAGTCCTCCCAGTATACATATTGGGCCTGCCTACCTTCCAATTTAGCTCTGGGGTACTGGGTAGTCTGAATAATTGAACAGGAGGTTCAAGAATTTGCAAGTTGGAAGATCCCTCCCCACTTTAATTAAAGATGAAGGACAGGATGGGGATTCAGTTTACTTTTGCATTGTATTGGTATAATCATTGGACTCCATTATTGAAATGGTATGTGTGCGAGGGGGGGAGAATCTCCTAGCAATGGTCAGCAATATAAAAAATGATTTTTATCATAAGAATGTACTATACTGTATAATTTTGGTCCAAATGTCCAGAGAGTCTCTGACCCTCTGTTCACCTCTCTGCCCCATATTTGCGAGATACCCCAGATTCTTCCTTTTGCCATCACACACCTTCAGAGAAAACATCCTTCTACATTTATCACCAGCACTGCTCATAGTTCCTCTTGAGTCCACCTCTCTCTTTTGCATCGCCCTCTCAGCTTCATTTTGATGTGGAAATTCCCCTACCACAGCTGTGGAACCACTCTGGTCTGTATACTCATTGGGCCATGGTCCCAGTTTCCCAGAAGTCAACAGGTAGAGTAGATTCCACACAGCTGTGACTTCTTTGCAGGAGAAATTAGATCCACTTGGTTAGGGAAGTGCAGGCCTATAGGCATCAGCTCACCTCCCAGTACTAAGATCCTAGGGCTGATTGGTATGATACTTCCCATGGGATTCAAGGACATAGACACACATATCCTGCCTTCCTCCTGCTGTGCTGTTGCACCATTGCCTAATTGTGTGTGTTTCATCCGAACCACCCCCCAGACCTGATTTAAATACTCCTTTAAAGTAGCCATTTATATTGAATGTGGAGAGGTAGCTTGGATGAACCACTTCTCAATGCAAATAGGTGGCAGTGCTTTGGTGTGCTGGGAGTGGGTAGCAGGATGTATGTGCTCTTGATGCTCTCACATCCCTAATCACATGGGAGGTGCTGGGCTGGTCAGACAGCATTGTCCGAACTGGTCCCCATGCTGGAGAACAAGTGGCAATAGATATGCTATAATGACAGGTAATGAAATCAAACTGATCAGTCTTGGGTCTCCTGAGTGAGGTGTACCTCCTCATGGTAGGAACTTTCTCTCCTTTGTCCTTGATGTTTCTACGAGCCCAGGGCAACCTTACAGAGTGAGAGAAGGAGTGTGAACTCTCCCAAGATAATACACTTCCAAGTGTAAGAGGAAAAGAGAGGATGGGGACCTCAGGTTTAATAACTTACGAGATCTTATTCTGCCCTTCAGATGACATGAACACACACATATGCACACACACACAGTTTAAAAACAAACAAGGATTTTTTTAAAGACAGCACTCCCACTGAGCTTTGGAAGTGAATGAATCAGGATGTGGTATAGGTCCACTCTACAACAGGATTAGAACATGAGCTAGGCAAAATCATGGAAGACAAAAGTATCAGGAGCTATTAACACTATGCCAATCTAGATACTTATTTTGTTTAAAATAAGGGAAATCAACATGAACGGGTTGAGCCAGGAGGATAAGCCCGCCCAACCCATATCAAAACATTCATGAGGCCTGCCACTAGATCAAAATCCCCTGGGAAAACAATCAATTCATTGTGACTTCACCATGAGTTAAACACTGATTGTGTTAATCAGTTCAGAAATAGGCTAGATGTACATCCTCCTACTCTTAAGAAATAGAATTCCATAGAATTGAAGGAGTAGAAATGAACTGAAGGAGTGTATACTATATTATGTACCTCAAGTCTGATACCGGCCACTGCCAGAGGCAAGACACTAGGTTGACAAATTATTGGTCTGACACACTAAGGCTTATTGGGGAAGGGAGTTTATTGTTTGGCATATTCATCTTCCAGTGCCATAGCAGAAGGTGTTTCTTCCAAGATCAGGCAAAGTTTTCCAGTCTTTAATGCCTTTGAATGACACATTAAGCTTGATTAACAGGCAAGGGTTGATCTGCAGGAAAAATCCCCGTGGCTCTTCATTTTCAACAGTTGTGGAGCTGTGGAGCCACTCTGGCCTACAAACTCAGTGGTGCATGGCCCTCCATTATCCCAGCAGACATCAGATAGAACAGATGCTGTCTCATTATAGCTAGGGCTGCTGGCTGTTCATTATTTTAAATGGACTGTTCATATTTCAAGAGCTCTGCCTGTAATAAATAGACAGCCTATAACAGATGGAGTTGGTCCAGGTTTTTGTGTGAAGGCAGAATTGGGTGTCCAAGCAAACTTCAAGCGGTCTACCTTCCATTTTAGAACCTGAGGGGGGAAAGGGCTTCTGCTTAAAAGCAGCAAAGACCAACAAGGAGTATACTTTTCACAAATCTCAAACATTAAGACTGTTTTATAGAAATACAATACAAAGAGTTATTTTGTTTGTTATTCCAACTTCTAAGACTGAATTTGTTTTTGAAGAATAATGAGGACTGTCATGGCCATTAGGCATAAGAGGCCTAGGTTCCACCAGCAGCATCTAAATAATATATAGAAACCAACCACTTCCAACATTATGCCACACTTCAGTATGATCAAGGAACAGAATCCAGGAGGGGGCTGTACAGACAGAAGCATAGTTTGTTCTTAATGCCTGGGGTTACCTGGAGCAGCAGGGAACAGGATTAGCCCCTCTCTGCACTGATGCCGACTGCATCCCATTCTTGTCTCACACATAAGTGAATGGCTGCCATGAATTTTTAGGAAGAACTTAGCATTGCACTAGGGCACAGTGTTATAATGGTGGCAAACCTGCCTACTACAGCAGACACTAGGTGGTCTGTATCTTGGTGAAGCCATGTCCTTCTTTCTGCTCCTGAAGATATACCTTCATGGTATCTGGGAGGCAGTCTTCCAGTCTCAGCAGACTTTGGGATGAAGCTTGGGTTGCCAGCTTCTTTTCTTGGCAGGACTCCTCCTCACAGCAGGCAGAAATCCACCCCCCACCCTCCATTCCCGCTTTTTAAATTTTGGCATAGAAATGCAGTGATGGAGGGAAAAGCTTCAGCCAGTGATATTCTGAACATTTGGTTCCTGGAAGCTGAAGTTTAGTTGCAAGAGGATTCTTCTCTGTTGACCATATAAGAACAGAAGCCCAGTTTCTTGATGTTTACCTGGCCTGGCCAATCCAGAGGCATTATATTGCCTGCCAATCACAGCACAGTTGATGCGGCACAGGACTATTCCTTTCTGTGCCCGAAGAGGGCCCTGCAGCCCAAGTATGTGCAGTCCTAAAGCCAAACAAGGTGTGCAGTCCTAAAGCCAACCCCTTCTTGGGGGTTGTTTGTATTTTAGTACTGCAGCTGTGTGGGGACCTGATCTGGTTTGGGACCACAGGGTGGGAAAACCTTTTAATTTGGGGCTATTTTCCTGCTGCGAATCTCCCCTCCAGGCAACTATCAGTCTCTAAAAGTGCCATTTGCTGTCATATCATACTTTACTAGGGTCCCTAGCAGCTTCAGAGGGTTGTTTTTCAGAGGAAAAGTGGCCCAGAATTAAACACTCTCTGTGCTGCAGTCCTGATTTGGATCGATTCCCTGTGAGGCTGTTATTGTAAGACAAAGCAAACCCCAAACTAGATGATGATATGTTTCAAGTCATGTCTAGTTTGACCCCTAAGTGACTTGCTCCCTGGCTCAGGCCGTGAAGCTTCAAATGCAAGCCCCAGATCCTGGAGGCACAGGAGCAAAATGTTGGTGACCCTAGAGAAAGCAGGCTTGGGGCAATGGTAGTTGACTGTGCAGCCTGTAGCTTTAATTACAGCTCCTTGGACACCCCTTGCCCTGGGGGTGGAGTGTTTGGCTTTGGACAAAAAATGAAACAAACACCAGGGCACAGTGTTCTCAGAAGTGGCAGACCTGCATCTGGGCCGTACCACTTTCTTGTGCAGGTGAGAGCTCACATCATGGAACACTCTCTTCCATATCCCCAAATGCCCTCTGCATAGAAAATTAGGTATTCGGGAGAAAAGTTCTCACCTAGTCTTCTCCCTGGCATGCTAATTTTCTATGTGGAAAGGGTTTTTTTTAAATTAAAAAAGAGGAGTGTTTTGTCAGGTGAACCCCTGCCTGCACTCTGAATTGATACAGGTTTCAGTGGCGGTACCAGAACAAAAATGGAGGAGAGGCACAGAAGGAGCAGAGAGCATTTATGGATGGGTGAGCCGTGTCCCACATGTTAGATTTCTGATTGAAACAGAAAGCGGGGGGCAAACTGCTCGTCTGAGAGGATGCTTGGTTGGCTGCCCTTGGTCCCACCACCCCAGGCTTAAGACCTCAGGACTCTGATTTGGTGCTTCTGTCTCCCCTTCTGTGCTCAGTGACAGTGACGCAGTATCTGCTCATGAGCTTGTTCTGCTTCTAAATCCTGAGCACCCAGGCTTGCTGTTGGCATAGCCTTGTTCTCCTCTGTGGCTTATACACAGGTGCTCCCCCCTGGCTCTTTGAATTTAAATCCATGCCTGTTAGGGGCCTTGGGGGGCAACCACGCCACGGTCCTCTATAAATGTAGTGTGTGATCCAGCCAAAGTGAAGCTCTTTAAAACTCGGTTTTAATAGCAGTGATTTAAGCACAGCATCCTTTTAACCATTGGAGAGACCCAATTTATTATATTACCAGACTGGGAGTTTTTATGGGCAGCCTGTTGGTGCCATTTGATTTTATGTCTAGCTCTGCCCTATATACAGCAGGTCTTTCATTTCCCGCTACCTGTCTGTCAGCTCTGGTGTCTGTGCTTTGTGATGTATATGTGTGTTTGCTGGAAGACGGGGTGGGTGGTGGGGGGAGCAGAATAAATTGTTACACACAGTTGTCCCCCTTTCCTCTCATTGTGGTATGGTCCCTCCCACTTGCTATCTAGTTCCACCTCTGCGCCTTCTGTTCCCAATTGGCGCAGCCCCAAAAGATCCTTCAATCGAGAGCCACATGGCTTATGCCAACTGCCACCCTGAAGTTCTTGGCATGGGTATGCCAGCCCTGGATGGGTGGGGATGGGAGGCTGTTTAAGACCTAGGGACCCTCACGATGGCAGGGACTGACAGTCACTTGGACAGAGGCATCTGTAAGCAGGGACTGGAAGACTGGATATGGAGGAATATAAACATGAATGTGGGCCAAGTTTATTCTGTGAATTAGCATGATGTGATTTATCCAGCCTGAGTGTGTCAAATCCCAGCAAGCGCTGCCAAGGTTGAGATTGTCATAGTAGGCCAATTGGCCATCTGTTCTGCATTTGCTATCCTATCTATCTATCTATCTATCTATCCTTACCGACTGACCGACCAACTTACCCATCCTCTAGAAAAAACATATGATTGTTTCTCCAGTATAGGAATCCAACATATCTTGTAACCCTTCTTTACACAATCATTTAATGTAAAGAATTCACTGCCACAAGATGTGGTGATGGCTTTTAATTTGGGGGAAAGAGAGGATTTGGGGTGATGGCTTTGGGGGAAAGAGAGGATTAATGAGGAGCATCGCTCTTTCAGTTGTTATGAAGCTAATGAAACCTCCATGTGCAAGAGGCAGAGGATGTCGAAATGTTGGGTGCTTGAGGGCTCTCACCTTCAGGTCCTGCGTGTGAGATTCCCAGAGGCATCTGGCTGGTTGTAACTGGGAAACAAACCATTGGGCTAGGAGGATGGTCGGATTCAACACAGCAGTCCTAACATTCTGAGAGAGAGAGAGAGAGAGAGAGAGAGAGAGAGAGAGAGAAATTTGAGATTTGATATGATTGAATTTGGTTGTCCAAGTGCTTTGTTCTCACCTTGAGTGTCCTTACTAAAAGAGCAGCATTGCATTCTGTCTTGTTGGAATGACTTGTCTTTAGAGAGGCTCCCTAGAACTCTGCGGCTGGCTTGTTACTATACAGCGTGACTCAGAAACACCCTGCTGGCATCACCAGGGTTATAATAATAACAACAGAAAGCTAAGAGCATCAGCTTGGATGCAGAACCCAACCAGACTGCTGCTCGCTGGTGTGGCAGAGGGAAGGAAGCAAGAGGGCCTGAGTGAAGAAGAAGAAGAGGCAATATCACATAGTTGTGCTGTGCCCCCCCAACGGCCTGCCCTGCCCCTCTGCTTCATACCCGCCATGTTCTCCCTCCTCCAGTGTGTGCGCTGGGTATCCTGTTTTGTCCTAGCAGCTGCAGCTTCAGGATGATTACACTACGGGGAGCGAGAACCACCATCATTTGTCACAGGCGGCTTTGGATCCCTGCTGGGGAGGATGTGTCAGGAAGCAAAGGCTGTTGTTTCACAGCAGGGCAAGATGGAGGGTGCCAATGCCTTGAGGGCTGCGGCAGATATCGAGAGAGCCCTCAGGAGGTGCAACCAAGGCCCTGCTCCCCTGCTGCCTCCTACACATTGTGTGGTGCTGAGCTGAGCAGGAGATGATCAAAAGGTGCACGGTGTATGTCGTGCAGTCTCTTATACCCTTCTCAGGCTGATTGTCCTGAGCCATAGAACCTCCAAGTCTTTCTTGAATCCAGTGGAGTTCTTTGCTCTGCAGCGTTTAACCCTGCACGGACTCTCTGTTTCTGGCACACACTGGTCCGCATAGCCTATTATTTGTGCGCTCAGGCTACGGTCTGCATAGCTTGAGTGCAACCCTCAGAAAGAATTGTCATGCTTTTAAGAACCCAAGAATAGCCCTGCTGGATCAGGCCCAAGGCCCATCTAGTCCAGCATCCTGCTTCGCACAGTGGCCCACCAGATGCCTCAGGGGAGCCCACAGGCAGGAGTTGAGGGCATGCCCTCTCTCCTCCTGTTACACCCCTGCAACTGGTAATTTCCCTTTTGGCCACTTGCTAGATTGGAGGCTGGAAAGGCAGAAAGAGATGCCATCCAAGCCATTCTGGATGTCTTAGCATCTGTCCTCTGTATCACTTGGGATGGTGGAAGTTGCATTAGAGCACATGTGTGCTCTGTGGCTACAGAGTTCTTGTGAATGCAAATGCATGCTTACTGAGCCTTCAGACAGAGGTATGGAAGTGCCAGGCATGCCGGCCACCTCTCTTTACCAGGGTGTAAAGTGTGTTGTCAAGCCAATTTCGACTCCTGGCACCCACAGAGCCCTGTGGTTTTCTTTGATAGAATACAGGAGGGGTTTACCATTGCCTCCTCCCACGCAGTATGAGATGATGCCTTTCAGCATCTTCCCATATCACTGCTGCTCGATATAGGTGTTTCCCATACCAGTGGAATTCGAACCAGCAAACTTCTGCTTGTTAGTCAAACATTTCCCTGATGCGCCACTTAAGGTGGAGCTTTACCAGGAACAGTCCCTACTCCCCCCCCACCCCCTGTGTCTGTCCCAGGTCAATCTCTGCCCCTATTTTTGCCTTTTGAATTGTCGGTTAATGTGAGATGCTAAAATTGTCATTGTTCAGGGTTCGGCTCCGCCCCCCCCGCTCTCAAGCAGGGATGAATGCTTCTTGTCTCTGGTGCATATGCATGTGCATGAAGACTAAAACGCCATATGGTTTACAGCCTGCCACTTCTTCACACTCTGGAGCTGCTCAGGTATATTTTGAACTGTTGACAACAGATTGTGATGTGTCCCCCACTTTCCTAAGTGGTTAGAATTTCGAAAGGTAGCACTGCCTGGGTTTGGCATCCTTTGGAGGAAAGATCCCTGGAGGATTAGGATGCCTTTGTAATATTTGGTTTCTTTACAAATATACATGCTGAGCATCAGGTGGAGGTGAACAACATGTGCTTCTGTAAGACAGTGCAGATCACATCAGATTCCCAGAGAGAGATCTCATACCCCAAGAGGCTTCAGGTCTTGACTCTGCCTAATTTGTCTCCTCCAGTCCCTGTGTTTCTGTGTCCCAGAAGCTGCAGACTGTACTTTTTCTATATGCTATATCAGCTGTTCCTCTTGGGGTGGGGTGGGCCTTATCCAGGCCTGCTGGCTTCCCCACATTCTAGGCCAGGCCTGCTCAACTTAGGCCCCCCAGCTATTTTTTGAACTACAACTCCCATAATCCCCAGCAACAGTGGCCAATAGCCTGGGATGATGGGAATTGTAGGCCAACATCTGCAGGTGGGCCGAAGTTGAGCAGCCCTGGTCTAGGCATTCCAGAGCCATGGCTGTATATCTCCCAACCATTCATTCCCATTAAGAGACATGGACTGAACATTAACACAAGCATCCTGGGTGATTACCAGTAATCTTCTCCCTAGCAAAGAAATGGCTGACCAGCCACCATGGCACCACTGTAGGAGAAATGAGGTTGTTTTAAATAGATCCGTAATCAAAAGAACAAATGCCATTTTGGCTTGTGAGTTAGTAGGGGAGAAGCTATGGCAGAGTAAGTGAATAAACACAGAGCAGACAGCGCCGTAGAGCCTTCAGCAATGTGTCATCATGGCAGAGCTCAGGCAATGACTCATGTGGCGAAAATAGGGGTGTTGCAATTCTGCCCCATTTTAATTGGTGACATGTTGGAGGGCATGCTACCAGTATGGTGTAGTTGTTAGAGTGTCAGACTAGGACTTGGGAGGCCCAGGTCCAGATCCCCACTCAGCCGTGATGATCACTGGGTGACCTTTGGCCTGGCCCCTCGCTCTTGGCCTTACCTGTCTCACTGGCTTGTGGTGAGGACAAAATAGTGGGGGGAGCCAGGTGTGCTCCTCTGCGTTCTTCGGAAGTAGGGTGGGGTGAAAAATGAAATACATTTTGCAGGGTGCATCTGTCAGAACTACAAATGTGTGTTTTGGTGACCCGGTTGTCACGCAGGCAGCCTGGAGCAGAACCCCTCTCTTTTAGCTGAACGACTGCTTATGACCTTACCCCAGGTATCTTCTGAGTAAGGGCAGCATTTTTGGGAACAATTCCCCACAAAGCAAACACCCTGAAACTGAGTTGCAGGGCACCAAACACCATGCTCAAGTGGTCTATGGGCAGGCAAGGAAGCTTTCCTTTCACAAAGGAAAGACACTCTGCTTGTGCTCAGGGGCAATTTACTCTTAGGTCATTGTTTTAATTTATTTCTGAGGTGTGTGTGTGTGTGTGTGAGAGAGAGAGAGAGAGAGAGAGAGACTCTGCACATGCTCAGAGGCTGTGACGGGACCGGGGAGTAATCTCTGTGTCTCATTACAGAGGCACTCAGCCCAAGACGCCAGAGTCATTGTAAGCAAAAAACGGCTACCCATGGGAGCTGATGCATGGATGAGTACAAGCGATCTTTGGGGTAGCTGACAATAATTGCTGAGGAGCCTCTGATAAACTTGTAAGGCACCTCTGTGTGCAGAGGCAGTAGAGGGCATAGCTCTCTGTCTCCCTAAGATGGCTGTAGGATCCTCATAGCTGCAGGTTATACCCTTACTTACATTGTCTTTTTCATTTGAAAATCCATTCCTTGATCATGTGTATAGTCTGAGGGTGTATTCCTATGATAACCATCAGGGTGTGTAGTGGTTGTGTAAGATGTCTCCCTGGGCCAGGTCTTAGGCCTGCGGATGGTGAGCTGGTTGCCATGCACAGCCTGCAACCTGCAGACCCCCTGCTCATGACTGACTGAGAGGGCTACCGGGCGGGGCAGCGGGGAAGGCTGCTTAGACTTCCCTTCCCTGCAGACGATCCTCGGTCTGTGCTGGGTGTGTGGATCGCACGCCCACACAGACACCAGCTGCCCCCGGCCATGTGGGGTTTGGGAGCCATTGCCTCAGCCCTCGGAACTCCGGCCATTTTGGGGTTTGGGATACATTGCCTCAGCCCTCGGAACTCCCATCACGCACCACGTGAGTGCAGGGTGCATTGTGAGCCACCTCGCACTTAGCCTGGGTTAAGGACACCCTCACACCCTTAACCCTGACTAAGCGGTGGGCTTCCTAAGTGGGTTGACCGCCTGACACTACTGCCAGGCGGGGCTTACCTTCTGGCGGCACACCCACGCAGCCAAGAGTGGGCTGGGCTGCCTTGGCCTGCTCTTCAGCCACGTGTGTGAACAGCCTCATAGTGGTTGGCGGTCAGTGACAGCGTGCAGGGGGATTTGGGACTGTCGTGCTAGGGAAACGATGTGTTCCAGTGCATGTTAAAAGCTTATTCCTGCGCGTGGCGGTGGATGTACACACAGTTGGCTCTCCATGAGTTGGGAGCCAAGAAGGCTCTTCAGGAGGTCAGCATGTATTGAAGTGGTTGTGAGAACAGGTCTTGATGGAGAAGGAAAAGAAGATTATTATTTCAGAATATTTAGATACCACGTTTCAAGAAAAACCAATTCTCAACACAATTTACATAGCAAAAGAAATAAGCATACGACTCCCTATCCCAAAGGAGCTCACAGTCTAAAAGGAAACACAAGGCCGACATCAGCGACAGCCACTGGAGAGTCGCTATGGTGGCTGAATCGTTTCAGCTGCTCTCTCCCTGTTACATAGAAGGAGAGCCACCGCTCGTAAAGGTGCCTCTTTGTCCAGTTAGCAGGGTTGATATGAGGACTTCGGTTCCCAGGATGCTTGGAGGATTGATCGGAGGCAATGGGGAAAGAGATGGGCAAGGAAGGCTGTGGACGATAATACTTGAACTATGTGGAGAAAGTAAGGGCAGCCCTTAATGAAATCCACAAGTCCCACCCCTGATTCCTCCCCCCAGTTTTAGCAACCATCTTGCCATAACCTTCTAAGAACAGAAGCTCAGTGAGCTGTCAGAAAAAGTAAGGGGGAGAATCTCTTATGCCCCCAGTAACTTGAGCACTGGCTGTGGAAATGTTAGTATCGTAATCTTGCTTGATGTACCCTTCTTTGTCAGAAAGAAAGAAAGAAAGAAAGAAAGAAAGAAAGGGACTTTTTTTCCCAACTCAATGATTGCATGTTTCCTCCAGTAGGGTTCTGGCTTTTTATTTATTGCATGTGGGAGGCACTAGGGAATGCAAACTGGGTCAGGCTGGGGGTGGGACTTTGCAGACACCAGCTAATAGCCAAAATATTTGTTTTTACACTTGTGCCCAGTTATAGGAAATACAGTGCAAGGAGATAGATAGACAGATAGATAGAGAGACTTTTTGGATCAGGGAGGATTGCTGGGGTTCAGGTCTACATTTGACTTGGTAGCCCTGTGTAGAGAGATATTTGGAGGGCAGTTATGGGTACTCAGTGGCATAGGGAATACACTCTACATATGCTCAAAGGCACTTTCTTTATTTTTAAGTATACATGTTCCATGGCTGAACATGGCACCAGAAAATGATTCTGAGGTAAGGAAAACACTAGTCCCAATGAATCTTTGGCAGACTGAGACCTGACAGACAACTATTTTTGTGCTTTCTTTTAAGGTGTGCATGCACGAGAATTTCTTACTCTCCACAGTTTGTCATGATGGCCTGTCTCACAATGTGCAGAAGAACAAGATGATGCACATGAGGTGGTAGAGTGGACTCTAGCACTTCATCCTGCAGGTGGGGGAATCACATTTCGTAATGCTCTCTTTGTGTAGAAAAAAACCACCACTCAGTTCCCTGCAACTAAAATACTAGCACATTGTGGGGTAGGGGTGGATCTCACCTCATTTTCTTACTTGCTATGCTAGTTTTATACTTGCAGGGAATGTTTCACAAATAATGAGGACTGAAGTGCTACGGTCTATTCTACTAACAGGACTCAACCACATTGTTCCCATCCCATTCTTTAGCATACATGGAGCTGGCTGTTAATTCTAAACCAGAAGTGCTGGTATAAGTGTCCAAAAAGCAAGTGATCATTTGCTTCTAGTACCCCTTTATGTGTAGTGCCATCCCCCGCCCACCCGATAGATAACTTTACTTTTTGAGAGGCAGAAATCTAACTGGTGGATCTGGCAAGGAAAAATAACACACTAGCAATGCTTTAACTATAATGAGCCATGGTGGGAGAGGTGTGTGCTGGTCCAGCAACAGCAGGGAGTGTACAATTGGTGAGTCACAGCCTGACTTAAGGCGGAGTGCAGCAATTGTGCCACCACCACAATCAACTTTTGGAGAGAGATCAGGGAGTGGAGTAGGGCTGTAGCCTGTAATCAATTTAATAATTAATCAACTAGAGCTACGCAGGACAATCAGGGCCTTTTTTTAACGTTGGGCGGAAAGGGCAATTGCACTGGGCTCCCACACACTGAGGGGGGGTGGATCCAAAATATGGTTTAGTATTTGAAATGATCACATCAATCATTTTCATTCACAGCTGTAAAACTAATAAGTTAAAACATGGTCCCAGGATCAAGAGTTACAGCATTTCAGTATTTTGGATGATTACATTGGCATAAGATGCAGTTGCACAAGTGCAAACATTGCACAAATGGAGTCTCCATTTGTGCAATGTGGTTGTCCCTGTGGTTGTCTTTGGCCCTGTGGTTATCTTTGGTAGAATACAGGAGGGGTTTATCATTGCCTCCTCCTGCACAATATGAGATGATGCCTTTCAGCATCTTCCTATATTGCTGCTGCCCAATATAGGTACCAGCGGGGATTCAAACCAGCAAACTCTGGCTTACTAGTCAAGTAATTTCCCCGCAGTGCCATTAGGTGGCTTCATTTAACCACTGTGCTATTTAAATCTGCTGTTTCTTATTGTTTGCTATTCAGTTATCTATATGTTTAATTCTCTTGGGACCACGTGTGCCCAGGATTTGGTGGCGGAACTCTCGCGACACGCAGCGAGAGTTCGGGACTGAGAGAAACATCGGTTGCGGGTTGGAGAAGTCCGGAGGAGGAGGCTGAGGGGGTGCCACCCCGGCGGCTGGGGGCGACTAGTGAGGGTGGTGAGAGGAGAGGAGGCAGCGGGAGGCTGAGCCGCTCTGCCGAGAGGAGCCCGGCTGGGTGGGTGGCTCTCCCGAAAATGGCCGGGCGGAGGCTGGTGCAGCAACTGGGGCTGTTGTGGCAGGCATGGGGGCTGGGAGGGGGGGAGAGCGGCAGAGGAGGCGGACAGCGGGTGAGGAGGAGGCGGCGGGCCCTGGCAGAGGAGGCGGCCAGCGGGCAAAAATGACAGGGAACGGACTGGGGTGGAAGGGGGGGGGGAAGTGGCGAGGAGAGACTAGCGGCACAGATGCTGTGTGCTGGTTCAGCTAGTTGTTATTATTTCTGTTATCTTTATTGTATGTTGTTTTGAGTGTGTGTGTGTGTGTAGTGGTTAGAGTGCTGGACTAGGACTGGGGAGACCCGAGTTCAAATCCCCAGTCAGCCACGATACTTGCTGGGTGACTCTGGGCCAGTCACTTCTCTCTCAGCCTAACCTACTTCACAGGGTTGTTGTGAAAGAGAAACTCAAGGATGTTGTACACCGCTCTGGGCTCCTTGGAGGAAGAGCGGGGGATTCCTGAAAATATGTTATTCTAATACATGGATAATTATATGTTATATTTAATCTTATAAAACTTGCCCTGGTTGGGATCTTTTAAATATTTTTATATGGAAAAAATAAGAAAAAGAAAAGCAGCCAAAAGAACCCCTTAAATAAAAATACTCTGAAGTCTATGTTATTTATTGACATTTACTCTCAGAAAAGTGGCTGACATCCAGACTAAGTTACTCAGTAGTATTACTCAGGAGTTATTCTAAAGGACTACTTAATTTCAGTAGACCTTCCACTGAGTAATTAAGCCAGGATGTCAGCCAGTGTGCTTAGTTGATTAATCACTGTGTGGTTTTTGTGTGTGCATGTATCAGGTTTTATTGGGTGATGCCAAGCTAAAGGCATTCATGTATGTTTCAAAGGCAGTTTTGGTTTTGAGTTGTTGCTGCAATAGGGTTCTTTTAAGAAGAAAAAACATTAAATATAGCCTTTCCTTCTAAAAGGAAGAAACAAAAGTGGCAGGCTTTATTAAATTATCTTGCACTTTGCTCAGCATCTCAAAAAGACACTTAAATTGAGGTTCCGTTGATATGCAGTTTATTTAAATTTAATGGAGTAATTAATTGTTTAGTCACTTAAAAGGCAGATTATTAGTCAAGCAAAAATTCTTTAATTGGTTGCCTAAAAAGGAGTGGGAAGGAGAAAGATGGACAGGGAGAGACAGAAGGCCACAATAGACATGATGCGTGACGCAGACTCCCAACACATCTTGTTTTAACTGTAAAGCAGCCACAGGAAGCTCCTATTTTTATCAGAGCACAGTGCTAGGGTGTTCAACTCTTCCCCTTGCACTGCTTTCCTAATTTAAATGCCCCTCTCCAAAGCTGCTATTAGCCCTGCTACTGGGATGCAGGCAATGTGGAGGTTCCTGTATTTCCCCTAAGTGATAACAATAGCAGCTTTGCTATGTGTGAGATTTAAATCGGGGAGATGATGGTGTGGGGAGGAAGGCTTAAACATCGCCTCCCTGCTACTAGTGCTTCAATCCAATTTGGAGGCATCTCCCTCCCATCTGCCTTATGGTAAAACAAGCGGAACCTTCAGGAGACCTGATTGTGTTTTGGCCCAGAGAGAAGTTGGGAAAGAGGACTAAAAAGAGGACTGCTCTAGATAAACGTAGGTAAAGGTGAAGTGTACCGTCAAGCCAGTTTTGACTCCTGGCGACCACAGAGCGCTGTGGTTGTCTTTGGTAGAATACAGGAGGGGTTTACCATTGCCTCCTCCCACACAGTATGAGATGATGCCTTTCAGCATCTTCCTATATCACTGCTGCCCGATATAGGTGTTTCCCATACCAGTGGAATTCGAACCAGCAAACTTCTGCTTGTTAGTCAGACATTTCCCTGATGCGCCACTTAAGGTGACGATAAACACAGTAGAGGTTAAAATAATGTGCGATACGAGTATTTACCAGGTCTACACATATAGCAGAATGAGATGGTAAAATCCTGAGGTGGTAGAATTCGCTATACCGCTTCAGACTGTACAATTCCGCATTCAGGGTGGGGTACAATTTTTGAATGTTCCCCTATCTAAACACCTCCCTGCAAGTAAAAACCATTGGGGAGGAAAGTGCTAAATGTAGCCTGTTCTCTGTTTTGCTACTTTTCTGCTTCCAGATACTTTTTTGTTTAGGGGAACATTCATTCATGTGGCCCACCACCTGCAATAAGAAGTGGTAGAACCCTACCATTTCATTCAGGGGCGTGTAGACAAGGCCCAATTTATTTATTTATTTATTTATTTATTTGCAAGTTGTGTGGTTATAAAGGGTTCCTTGATCTGGAAAGGCGGAAGGCTATTAGGTTGGAGTGCCTGTTTCAGCGGAAGATATGGAGATTAGGCATAGTTCAGTATGTGGAACAGAAACATTTCAAAATAACCTCCTCCTCAACCATTCATCCCTTTTGAAAATAAATAATGATCTGAGCAAGGCTAGCATTAGGGGGTCATCATTGCTGGCTAGCTGCCAAGGACCCAGGACCCTCAGCTGATCTCTGAGACCACCTCTCTGTTCCTCATCTGGGGGTGGCACTGCTGGAGCAACTCTCTTGGGGTCCATCCAGGCAGGAGGGGGCCCCCTGGAACTCGCCTTGTGCGTGAAGTGTCTGAAAGTGTATATAGTTTAGTAGGGGGTCAATTTTAAGGCTTTGGTATCAGGAGGGGGATGTTTGCACCAAAAGTGCCGGCCTTACCATGTAGTGGGCTGCTTTCAGTGGCACACTGTGGGCCAGTTCTCAGCAGCAATGTGGTTACTCTTGATAACCCCTTTAGTGAAGGCTGGAAGGAAAGTGAAATGGCACCATGCTACTTTTCCTTCCTGATAGAAAACGGAGGGAGGGAGGAAGAGGGATTTGGAAGAAGGCAGGAATTGGGGCTTTGATTTTAATAGTCAAAAAAGGAGAAAAGAGAGGGAGGGAAGCCATTTGGTGTTCTGCTTGAGGCAGAAAAATCTAGTGGGCAGGCTTTAACAGGTGTGCATTGGGAAGAAATTCAGCTGGCAAAGCTTTCCCCAGCAGAGATGCAGTAATTGTGAGGAAGTTACCTGTTGATTTTCTGCCTGTTAAGAGCAAATAGCCTGGGCGGGGGGCGGGGGGAGACTTACAACCATACTAATAGAGTAGGGAGATTGTTGCACTTCTAATGGTTGATGGATGTTTTGAATGTCCTTTCAAAATTGAAATCAAGGATGTTTTAATATGTTAGAATTCAGACTCCCCGTGGTATTGAAATACTGGCACACTGTTTAATTCTAAAATTGGAGGTGCTGAGCTTCACATTTTCTGGCCTGGAGGACCCTCCCTCAAATTCCAGATCTAGGCTGACTGTCCATACTCAATGGGGAGGGAAATTCACTCTGCATATGCTCAGATATATTTTATTATTGCTCCCTGTGCTCCAGGGCTGAGTTGTAGCATGCAAATCAGATTAAGCCCTGATCTGTAGTGTCACTCTAAACAGAGGCGAGAGCACATGTGTTCATGACCAATCTCCAATTCCTCTTTTCTAAGGACAAGAACATGCAGTGTTTCATTGTGTGGGCTGCAGGGAGGTGCTTGTGAGGTGGTTTGATGCACTATAGACAGAAGCAGCATGTGGCAATCCAGGAAGTGCAGATTGCCACCTTCTCCCTGGGGAAAATACATTATGCTTACACTGTGCCAGAGGGTATGACATGGCAGCATGGAAGAATACAGGCCCTTTGAAGCAAGGGAGTGGTGGAACAACACAGTGTGGGTAGAGAGTGTAGGGGTATCTACTGACTAGAAAAAACAAGCTGGGCTGCTCCTGTGCCTTTAAACACCGCTTAACCATCAGAAACCAGCATTTCATGACATATCATGAAAGAGCCCCTGGTGGCGCAGTGAGCCCCTGGTGGCGCAGTGGTAAAACTGCTGCCCTGTAACCAGAAGGTTACAAGTTCGATCCTGACCAGGGGCTCAAGGTTGACTCAGCCTTCCATCCTTCCGAGGTCGGTAAAATGAGTACCCAGAATGTTGGGGGCAATATGCTAAATCATTGTAAAACCGCTTAGAGAGCTCCGGCTATAGAGCGGTATATAAATGTAAGTGCTATTGCTATTGCTATATCATCACTAGCTAACGTCTGCACATGAACGTCTGCACAAGATGCTGTTAAAGGCCCAGCTACAGAGGCAGCTTGAAAAGGTGGCAACCCTAGCGAAGACACCAAATTGAAAAACATGGCAGAAAGTGGGCTGAAGTATTCACTGCAGAGGGAGAAGATTATACAAGTCGACTAGAGTAAGCGACAGTGTCCTGTTGCAATGCATTGAGCTACTGCTTGCTTGGCACAGTTAAAAGAATGCAGGGGATGGTAATATTGAGAGGATATTGACTCACAGGATTACAGAGCTGGAGGGGTCTATCCTCCATAAAAATTCTTCAAGGGCAACACATTGAGTAGAATCAAAGATAAGGAAAGCCTTTTCTAGACTATACCACTACAGAGCGGGGGAATCAAAAGACTGAAAGTTTCTCCTATGAAAAATATACAGCTTTCTGCACATAGAAAACGAATATGCCAGGACCGAGCTGAACACTTCTCCCTGCTACTTGTCTATTTGTGGTGGGAGGCATTTTTAATGGAGGATAATTCAAACATGTGCCTACCCCTGCAGCATGAAGTGGGGCAGCCTAGGAAAAGCTTTACCATTTCTTGCAGCTTGTGTATCTTGGCATCATAGTAGGCTGGGCAGACACAACATACTAGAATGCAGTAACAGTCAGGGGCGTAGCTAGGGGAGAGGGGGCCTGTGTTCATCCCTCTCTCGGGTGGCCCCCCAGAGTGAGGGAGATAATGAATACAATAGGGAGGGGTGGAGCTGGGGGGCCCTCAGGAGCTGGGGCCCCCGGATTCTTTGGACCCATTTGCTCAGTTATAGTGCAGGTGAGGCCAGGGCTGGCATTTTGCCAGAGTGACCTACCTAGGGCTACCAGGTCTTTTGAGTGCAGCCTGAGAATGAAAAGGCTGTGTCTGTGTGGAGCAGGACTAATAGTACCTGGCTGGCCAGGGTTGTACATGGAACTTTTTCACACCTGGCTTTTAGTTCGCATCTCCTCTGGAATGGAGGTATGCATTTGTATATCGGCCAGATTTACCCCGAAGTCCCTGTGAGCTATCGGGGAGCACTTCACACACAAGTCGGGTGTTTTATTGCAGGTTAAGAGTGTAGCCTGATTTATATCTGGGGTTAACAAATCTGGTTTTTGGTTGGTTTTGTGGGACAAATTCGAACTCGCAGCAGGGCCGGACTGGGGGCACTGAGAGGGCGGTGGAATGTATGTAGGGCGCCGAGTTTTGAGCAGAATAGGTAATTAAGGGTTGGGGTGGGGGCGCAGGGGTGCCGCGCAGGTAGGGTGCGCTGGGAATATGCCCTGTTGCCCTGTGGGCCAGTCCGAGCCTGACTCGTAGTAAAGCCTCTCAGTCAACCTACGGTAAAGCCTGCTGTCTGGGAAAGCTCCTGGTGCTTCAGGGATGGAGCCTGATGGGTGTGGGGGTGAAGTGAACAGCAAAAACTTTCAAGCCAAGCAGAAAATAGCCTGCCCTCTTGGTTCTGATCTCTCTTTCTACCTCGAAGTAGGAGGTCATGGCTCACAAAGGAATTCTAAGCATGGCTAGCACTTTAATGAGGAGGAAGTACCTCAGCTAAGTAGCTGGGGAGAGGAGGCTCTCTCTTGATAGCAAAGGCGAATCTCCCCTTTGCCTAGCAGAGTTTGCTCTGGTGTGCCATAACCATATTGCAGTGATTCACTGCAACAGCGGGGAAGCCTGAGGCTGCACGTGGCTGGCGGGTCAGCAGTGGGGAGTGGGGCTCGACTCCCTCTGGCCCCTGAGTCCACCCACTCTGGACCACAAAGAAAGGGGAGGTCTAGGTGGTTCCTTCCTAGGACTCCCCTGACCTTGTGGGTCCCTTGACGCCGAAATTGCCACCGCCGAAATTGCTGGCAGAAACTCACAGGCTATCGCTACGTCTCAGCCTAACACCACCACGGCCCCCCTGATCTCGGAGACCACAGGGACAGTTGGGAAACCAGGGAGGTTTCCCTCCCTTCTTCACCACCGAAGAAGGCAGAAACACCAGAACTTCAGGTCAAACCCTAAGAGCAGGCAACCCTAGGTTTGTGAAGAGCCGCTGATTCCAGAAGTGGGCTGGTTCAGGGATGCAAGCTAGGGACTGAACTAGCTGTGCATTGCAACAGGAGGACATCTTCTGAACAAGGATGCCCTCTTGGGGAGCACCGGTACATTACAGGAGATGTGGAGTCTCCTTAATGGAAGGGATGGATGGCAGGCTAGTGTTTGGACTGAGTGGAGCATAGAAATGTGGCCTTTCATTGTGTGGGTGGCGAGCAGCAAGTTGCATTGGAACCTAGGGAAATCGGCTTTGCAGCAATGCAGAACTCCCATCTCATAGGAAGGGAGCTTTGTGTTACACAGTGGATTTAAGTACAGGAACTCTGCTGCAATGCAGAGAGCATCCGTCTTGAGCAAACACAAGTTGTCAAAAAGAAAAAAAAAAGAAAAAGAAAAACAATGGTATAATGGATCAGGTTCTATGCAGTAAGCCTGTATCAGAATAACTGTAGGGAATGTTGCGTTACCATTTTCTTGAGGCTGGTTATTGTTTCTGTTTTTGTGGCAGAATTCCAGTAGCAAGGCATGCACGGAGCATCCTTATAAGCAGCACTGCTTATTAACCGTGTAGAATGCAGTGCCTTGCAGTAAGCAGTTACATAGCACTGGAAAAGGGTTGGTCTGTAGAAGAACTAGGCTAGCCAATAAGAACTGTACTGGCATGGCAAAACATTCCCTCCTCCTGGCCAGTTGCCAGAACAAAAAGAGAGGAAGCCCCGGGGAAACATGGTGCTGTCTGTGTTTGCTCTTCTCCTACCTTATATCAATCTTTCTTTTTTAAAAAATGGTTCGCTTTAGTGGGGAACTCTGTGCATACTCAAAGGCAGTTGATCCTTACATTGGTTTTCTGAAAAGGCCCCATCTGGTCCCAGGGGAGAGGCACTCTGCACATGATCCAAGACACTTCTTAGTTCCCCCCCTCTTTCTTCTGTTCAGGGTGATGTGGGAAAGCAATGTGTCCATGCTCAGAGGCAATCATTCTGAGGTGCACTTCTTCAAAACCCAACAACCCAACCTTTGTTCTGTTCAGGCTTGTGTAGGGGAAACACTCTGTCCGTGCCCAGAGGCAATCAGTCTGAGGTTCCAAAATGTTTGAAAATTCAAGACGGCACCTCTTAAGAAGAGCAGGGCCATGAGGCAGCATGGCACAGTGCAGTAGCTTAGCAGGCAAAATGTGTGTGAAATAAAGCTCTACCACAGCTTGAAGTTACATGCAGTGGAGCTCTATTGAGGATTAGTGCATTGGAATGGAATGAAAAATGCATTGGCTGGCTGCAATGTGTACAGTGATGCAGATGGTGTGTGTAAGTGGAGGAGCATTTGATGTTGAGCAGCCCACAACTGCAGGCTGCAGAAGTGTCTTGCAATGCAGCCAAAATTACAGATGTTGTCATGCAGTTTGGGCATATATTACAGTGTAAACAGTGCAGATATGTAGCACAGCAGTCTGCTGCACTCTGTAAACAAATGGTATCCTATGCAGCAGGGGACAATACTGTAGTGGAAGAGCAGGGTCATATATTCTGCAGGGTCAAAATAGAATTGCAGTGCAGGGAGGTTGCAGAAATTCAAAGCTGAAGTAATGCAGGGTAGGCTGCCGTGTTGCTTTGGGGTACTTTCTTTGAGGGAGAGAATATTTGGCAGTGCAAAGAAGGTGTTATTTCTTTGCCCTGCGAGAACAGCTTGCTTTGCAAAATGGGATGTTAGGTGTTCTCACTGTAAATTCCAGAAAGATGAGCTCTCTGGAAGAGGGTTTTTATCGGTAAGGGATAGGTCAAGAAATTTGGAAGGGGCTGCATGGGTTGCACAGGAGGATGTAAAGAGCAGGTTTCACAACACTGCAGTCTGCGGGGAAGAACACGGATTCATAGACTAGATTGGATCCATAGACTTGAGAATCGTGAAGGTCGATGTTCTCTCTCCGAGCAAGGAGATGACTTTTAGTAGCAACACAATTGCTAGCAGAGCATTGAAGGGAATGCAGATATATTTAGCAGCAGCAGCTGTAGCAATGTACAGACTGGGTTGCACGTTTGCGTAGAAGCCTCGAAATTTGCAGTGCAGAGGGACTCTCTGAGCTTGTAGATTGCAGCAGTTGGCGATGCCGGGGGCTGGCTGGCGCGATTTGCGCTAGGAAGGGGCCATTGTTGCATCATGGGGCACCGTAGCAGCAGAGCGAGAGCCGTTGTTTGCAAATGCCCTGCGGGGAATTCCTCTCCATCAGTGCTTTTGCAGTGCTGCTTTCAGCAGCCATTCAGGCTCCAGCGCAGCTCGCAAGGGGATATGGTCTGGTGTGCGTGTTGGGGGGAAATAGCCAGGATCTTGTGATCCGCAGAGAAGAAGCACTTAATAGCGCCCCTCCTCCCCGCTCTGCCGCATGGCTACAGCATCCTCCTTTCCCTCTCCCCCCTCCATCGTATTATAAACTAATCCTTGTGAGTCAGAAGGTTGCGGAAGTGTCTCCGTGATGCGCCTGAACAGCGACGGGAAGCTGTGGAGGGGAGCGGGATGGAAGAGACTTTTTCGCGGGGGGGCGGGGATCTGGTCAACACAATACTGTTGTAAATTGTGGTTGGGAGGAGTCGATTTTTATGTTAATCCCTCTCCAAAATTGTAGCTAGATGGGATTTAAACATAATCTTGAGCCTGTAGCTCACTCTATGCGGGGTTGGGTGGGGGGCGCAGTTCATTTCACTGCTCATTCAGATTCAGAGACCGTTTTGTTGGTGCAAATTATCCTTAGGGGATAAATTTCTTTTTAAAAGGGCGCAGGGGCATAAGTCCCCTTAAACACATTTGTGAGGGGCGCTGGTGGCTCTGGATAACCCTCCGTGGGCTAAAGGCTGTCAGTATAAGTTCTGATGCGCTCTCTCTTCTTTTGGAGTTCCTCGCTTGTTATGGAGCTGACTTGGCACTGAAAGCAGGTCTGTTCCGGAATCAAGCCTGTATGGGAGGCTGAAAGTACACCAGACATGCCGAGGGGCACAAGGAAACCCACAAAGGTTGCTCATTTGCTTGGTGAAGTGGCCTGGGGTGGGGTGGTTTGTATGGAGGAGAGAGGGCATAACTGTTTCTCAGGCCTTGGTATGTTTTTGTCGTGAAGGACTCATTTGAAATGAGCATAGGTCGCTGCGGCAGCAAAAGCACTTGGGAGGGGCTGTGAGTTGCAGAAAAATGGCGCTGCACACTCTCTCTGTGGCAAACTGGGAGAGGGCTGTCGGACCTGCACCTCCCCCAAGTCCGTCAAAATTCCTCGGTAGAGCTGCCACCAGTCTCCGGTGTTCCCTGTTCATAGCAAAATGCCTTAAAACCGCTTTAAAGAGTGCAGAGGCTGAGATTTGGCACATAGGGAGACAGAATGGAGCACATTTCCAGCCCAGATCAAGATTAAAACAATCAAAATCTAGTTTATTTAAGTAGATTTTAAGGCTCTACACATGGCCAGTGTGTAGAGCCAGAAAGGGTTCAGTGGGAAGAGCGGGCTTGACCCACTCTCCCCACAGACGATCACGTGCCCCTCCTCAGGCGGGCGGATCGCCCACCCAGACGAGCGGTGGCCTGGCTGTGGCGCTCCCGGGTTCAGCTGCAGCTCTCCTGGCAGCTCCAGGGGTGGGGTGAAGGGAAGCTCTGCTGCGTGGCACCCCACCTCCTGGAGCCCCAGTCATGCGCCACACGAGTGCACGGTGCATTCCTGGGATCCCCTCTCTCCGAGTGTGCCTTCCTTGGTGAGCAGTCATGGCAGACATACAGCTATAAAAATGAGGTTAATGGGGCGCTCGCTCTGTTAACCTCATTTAAGAGGGTAGCTATTGTTAGATCCAAGGATCCCCCTGCAGGTCGTTTTCTTGGCTAGGTAATTTCTTAACCAGACACCAGTATCAGGAGTTTCAGACACTTTAATTTGCCAGCAACAAAGCTCTTGGGTGCGGCTGCGCGCTCTAGCAATTTCTACGTGCCCTTTAATACTAAAAAACCAACACATTCCACACTTGCGCATTGCATACAAGCCAAGACAACCCTTTTTAACTCCAAAGGTCCCAGATCATGCTGCTTCCAAGTGTGATTTCTCTCACCCACACGTCTCAAGAGATGGGCTTGTGGGTCCCAATTTCTACCTTCCCCACACGGACATGCTTTCAAGTAGTGTAATCAAACGCCTTCAAGGCATGGCACGGGATGTACCAGACACGAAAGGCATCATCGATCTTAGCTAGCTAGATACTATCCAAGCTAATCATGCTGGGTTTTTTTCGCTGCTCAAGCAAGTTGGGAATATCTTCCAAGAGTGGCTGCTCAAGCGGGCTTGCCACCCTGGAGCCACCAGGCCAGCCCCGCCCTCGAGCCCATTGGCTCTCACGAGCTGCAGGATCTGGGCTTGGCTCCCTTAGCCTGGTTCGTGCAGGTCGGGAGAATCGCTTCACTGTATAAAAAGCAGGACAGTTGACAGGCAAACAAGGCAACCATGCTTAACGTGCACAAGCGACGAGGCATCTTTCTTCCTGTCTGGTGCTAGACAGGAGGCTCCGTAGATCTTAGGCCTTAAGTTGCGGTTCACAGAACAGCGTGCTCCTGGGAGCCGTGCAGCATAGTCTCAACTAACAAAGTTAAACTAACACAGAAGTAACATTCTGGAAACAGCAACCTCAAGAGCTGTTTACAGGGAATGAGCCTAGGATCTTCTGCATGCAAGCATGCGGCTGCTCTGCTACTCCCCAACCCCTAAAGATCTCTTACGGAGCTCACATGTAGTCTCCCATCCAAATGCAAACCAAGGCACACCTTGCTTAGCAAAGGGGACAATTCATATGTGCTACCACAAGACCAGCTCTCCTCTCCATAATATTTAATCAGGTATGTGGCTGCCATTGAGCAGGGGAAGAAGAGTGTCCCCCAGTCTCTGCAGCCCCAAGCACTTCTGGGGGCCGTGAGAGGCCCCTTACTGCTCCCCCCCACACCTTCAGGGGGCTGCCGGAGTCACTCGTCTGTCTGGAAACAGCAACCTCAAGAACTACTACCCCCCCACAAAAGCTGGCTGCTTTGATTTGACAGAATCTGAAATATTAATAACTAAAAATGACAAACACTTATTGGGTTTGATATATAAGTTGTTAGAGAAATATGACTCGGAATCAGAACAAGTTAAAGACTGTATAATTAAATGGATGCAGAATATGAATAAAACAACAATGATATGCAACAATGGGAATATCAGTGGGAAGTGAACATTAAATTTACAGTCAATAGTACACTAAGAGGAAATTGGTACAAAATGTATTTCCATTTATATATTACTCCAGTGATGATTTTGAAGATAGACAATAAGTATCCAAGAAATTGCTGGAAGTGTATGAATCAGCCGGGAACCTTTCATCACATGTGGTGGACATGCACTAAAGCTCAGAAATTTTGGAAGTTAATTCACAGTAAGATGCAACAAGTGTTAAAAATAGATTTTCATTTTTCTCCAGAGATATTTATGTTAAATATTACTAAGCATTATATACCTGCAGAATATACAGAGTTGTCCTTATACATGATAACTGCAGCTAGAATTCTTTATCCTTCTTATTGGAAAACTCATTTGTTACCGATGTTAGAGGAGTGGCAGCTTAAACTTTGGGAATACACTTCAATGGCTAGGATTACTTCATATATAAAAAAATAAATCAGAAGATAAATTTGGCATTACTTGGGAACCCTTTATACATTATAATCTGTCACAGGGTCGGATACCTTAACCGAGATTTGGATTTTCTCTGCTAATGAATCCTTGAGTGAGTTTATTTTAATTTTGATGCTGTTTAATTTTGATATTTAGTTATTCAGCTGGATGTTCTGTTTGAACATTTGAAAGTTCTTATTCGAATACGTGTGGTTAGGAGGAGCCGTTAATGGGTGGTTAGGAGGCGGTGTTGTTTTCCGGTTTGGTGTACAAAACATGTATGAAATGGTATCTATTGTACTTGTGTATTTTTCTTTTTCTGTATCCTGTATTTCTGTATTCTTTTCTTATATCAATTAAAAAAAAATTAAAACAAGAAACTGGCTGCTTCCTTTATAGGGAAAGTTTGGAAATTTAGCATCTAGTGCGGAAAGAGGTACAGTGTTGATTAAATTACATAGGAACATAGGAAGCTTCCATATACTGAGTCAAACCATAGTTCCATCTTGCTCAGTATTGTCTACACAGACCGGCAGTGGCTTCTTCAAGGTTGCAGGCGGGCAGGGATCTCTCTCAACCCTATCTTGGAGATGCTGCCAGGGAGGGAACTTGGAACCTTCTGCTCTTCCCAGAGCGGCGGCTCCATCCCCTGAGGAGAATATTTTACAGTGTTCACACTTCTAGTCTCCCTTTCATATGCAACCAGGGTGGACCCTGCTTAGCAAAGGGGACAAGTCATGCTTGCTACCACAAGACCAGCTCTCCTCTCTTGGCAAACATCCTGGCAAACATCCTAGCATCCGATGGCTCAGACACGGATTTCAAAAGCTTAATGTCTCCCTATAGTAGTAGGAGCAATCGTTGATAGTAGTAGATTTTCAAACAATCATTTGCAAGATGTTCCAGTCCATAAGAAGGCTTGAGGCTTTTCTGGCCTAGGGAGACCACGGGAGATCACTTGATACGTAACAGGCTAGTAGTAAGAAATCCACAGAACAGCCAGGCCAGGCCAAAAATGGCTTTTAGAACTGCTGGAAGTTCTGATATGAAACTTGGATGAGTTTTTGGGCTGAACAAAGGCCCAACTCTCTTTCCAAAGTTGCTTTAGCCTAGGAGTTACCAAACTTGGGTCCTACCTAGATGCTGTTGGACTGCAACTCCCATCATCCCCAGCCACAATGGCCCCTTGTCTTTAGAAGAAGCGGTTAGGTTTTCATTAAATGTGTTTGTATGTAAAGAAGTATAGTGAGTGTTGCCACCATGGGAAGGAGCTCTTGTACCTCGTGAAAGAGCTTTTCGGAATACTTGGGTTCTCTCTGCTTCTGGGGTGTATGTATATGTGTGTACCTGCAATCTGAGTCTCCTCTGTTAGGAAGTGCTGTTTTGATTTTTTCCTTTTCCTTTTTTTCTTTAGGTGCTGACTGTGCTGTGTTCTAGGCTGTATTTGTCATGTATTTAATTTGTTTTTATTTTTGTTAATGCATGCCACTTTGCAAGCAATATGTGAAGAAGCAGTATATAAATTCAGTTAGATAGATACATACATACATGGAAAGGTGGCTGAGAGGAGTCATGACTGGATTCAGTCGCTGGTTCTGCGTGTGTTACCGTATAGAGGAAAAGTGTCATGAGCTTGTCTGTCTGCAGTCTGGTCCTTGGTCTTTATCCGGAGAAGCTGGTCACTCAGGAGTCGCTCCGCGTCTGCAAAGAAGCACAAAAGAACAAATCACTATGGAGTCCCCAGTCCAAACCGAGTCCCCCACAACCCAGGTCGCTCACCAGATCCCAAATGTTCTGAGCCAAGGGTCCCAGGTGTCACCAGCAGCCCGTCCCGGATAAAGTTGTCTGGTGCCCAGCCCAGGAATCAAGTTACAAGCAGGGGAAGCCTGGGACTCAAAAGTTCCACCACGAAGTTGGGAATTCGACGTAACAGGAGGCTTGGTATGCAGCAAGCTCAACCAATACATTGCTTCCAGTGGCTTGTTCGTTGCCTGTCCTTGGCTTAATTGCTCTCCTCCCCCAGTGCTGACTTCTTCTGAGTGCCCTGCACCTGCTGTCGGCATTTTGCACTTCTCTGCTCTTGGGGGATTAATGGTTGGCCGTCCTCTAGCTCAGTGTTTGGTCTTCCACACCCCGTCTCCTCTGCTCCCGATGGGCCTTCTAGTCCTGAATCTTCACCCTGGCCCGTCTCAGCTACTTCCTGTGGCCCAGCAAACGAGCTCTCTCTTTCATGAGCTCTCTCTTTCACGTGCCTCTTTGCCCATTGGAGGGTTGCCAGCCTCCCACTCCTCATCGCTATCCATGGGTGAGGGCATGACAAAAAGGATGTGAGAATGAAGAAATCCCAGGTTCTCTGCTTTGGTCAGGGGAATAGAAAAGGGCCTGGTAGTCATTGTGGAAAGGGGAGCGAAACTTGAGAGTACAGACTTGAAGTATTCTCCCCAATTCTGACTGAGGAGCAAGGTCCAGTGATTAGGAATGCATGGGAATCGAGGACCATTTCTTCTAGATTCTCCCAAGTTCCAACTATGCAGTGAGGCTTTATTGGATGACAAATGAGGAACAGACAATGTGGCCTAGTAGGCTTGACCACAGTGCCTCCGTGAACTGGGTGTGCATGCCGTAGAGCATGTCCCAGAATCTTCTGCAACACACTGGGGTTCTGTGACAGACATGCGGGGGTTTCTCAGCTGATGAGTCAATTTGGAAATGTTTCCCTGTAGGCAGAAGGTTTGGAAACCATTGGTCTTCTAATCTGGGGTCAGGAGACAAGACTTTCATATTCTCTGCCCAGTCCTCTTAGGAGCAAGGCCTGGTGAGTTTGAGAGGATGTTAAGGGTGCTGTAAGGCAGGATTTATGGATTTTTCCCAATCTGCAAAAGGAAAGTTGAATTTACTGAATTGGGGATTAGGGATCTGAGAGCCAAAATTCCTGGCACCCTCTAATTTTGTGCAGGAAATGGAGTCTAGTGGTTGGTGTGTGTGTGTGTGTGGACGGCCAGGAGAAAATTCCATTTAATACTTATTTGCATTGCAGATGTATAAGTATTGCTAATGTGTCTAGAAAGGACAAATCCCAAAGGTGTCTGCCAAGGAATGGGTGTCGGTGCCATTTTGCCCAGAGAGGTCTCTTTTTCTCCACAGACATCTGGCCCTGGATTCTTTTCTTAGCTGTGCCTCTGCAGCATCCTCTCTCTCTCTCTCTCTCTCTCTCTCTCTCTCTCTCTCTCTCTCTCTCTCTCTCTCTCTCTTTACTGCAGCTGCCAGTTTGTGCCTGTCCCTGCTGGGCATTTGGTTGCTGAGCTGAGTGAATTATAAATGGAGGAAACCGCTCATTATTTTTAGCTGCTGTGTCTAGGTTCCCTCGGAGCAGGAAGCAAAATCCAGAACTGTTTGCCTCATGTCTTGCCTGTCTGACCTGCCTGCTCTGCATTGAACTTGGATGTCAGTGTGTGGCCCCAGGGAGCGCCATGTTACAAGAACTGGGGTGTTTCCCCTGAAGGGGTTGTTGTGTTGCAGTGAATGGGATGAGCATAAGCTTTCTCTGAGGCCTCCATGCTTGCTGATAAATAGAGGGGTCAGTTTAGCTCCTCTGATTGCTAGGCTTTGGCTCTCTGACCAGTTGCCTGTTTGCCACCCAGCTATTAATATCTTCCAGTCCTTATCACCATCTAGGCTCAGTAGCGATCAAGGGAAGTGTTACTTCACATACCACCACATCATTAATTTGTGGCATCCTCCGCCCCAAGATGTGGGTTATTGGAAGGCTTGAAAAGGAGATCAAGCAAATTCATACAGACACTTGATAGCTAAATGGACCCTCCAGGAACAGAGCCAGGATATCTCTGAGTCTCTGATGCCAAAGGACAAGCAAGCAATAGGAAATGCACCCTGCTTTCATGTGTCGTGTGTGAAGTTCTGAGTGCATCTCTCTGGCTGCTCTGGGAAATGGAATGTGAGATTAAATGGACCTTGCTTTGATGCAGACTTTTTAATACACGGCAGGGCACGGTCTGAGGGCACATGATACAGCCACTTCGCTGATGCTAAGCAGGCCTTGGTCTGGTTGGTGCCTGGATGAGAGATTGCTTGGGGTTTCTTGAATATGCTGCTTTGAGTCCTATGATGAAAGAAAGGCATAATATAAATATAATATAAAACCTACTGATTTCCTACTGGAAGACCGGTAGCAGGAGGGACAGTAGAATTGGTGATGCTCGGTGATCTAAATCAAAAACAGGAGGAGAAAGAACTGCCGGGAAAATTGGCATTCTCTCTGGTGCTGGCTGAACTGCCCTCCAAGTGTGAGAGGAGTGGGCTTAGGTGCTTGCTTTGTCTCTTGCCAGTAAAATAAGGGTGACTTGTACTTGGGGAAGGAGTGAAGTGCACTTATGCTGCAGGTCAAGCCTATCCCAGGAGGGGCCCTCCCATCAGTGGCTGCCCTGTGTGTGCCAGATTTTGGCTGCCATTAGATGGCTGTGTGGGAAACAGACATATTTGACTCAAGGAATGTAATCCACTGGATGCTCTCCTGCGCATAGCCCCACTAAATAGTTCTTTCAAATGAATTTACTGTACGAAGAAGAATGCATTTACTTGGTTCTTTGCAGTGCCCATTTACTCCAACGAGAACTTGCATTACTGAGTTCTTGTTGGAGTGATGTACAGCCGTCAAAATAGTGATGCACAGCTGAAGTGAGTGGGATAGGGGAATGTGGTTTTGAGTAGTGATAGGAAAATGCAGTGTCCCTGTGACACAAACCTTACCTGATGTGCCTATAACAGATAGCTGAAATAATGCATTTATTTCACCGAACCCTTGGAATATTCTGGAAGGGCTCTTCTACATTGGAAAGAGAGTGAGCTATGCAGACTTGAGAGGATGTGTCCCATATGTTTCACTTGGGTGGGGAATGACCTGAAATATAGAGATTCTGTTTCAAATGTCAGTAAAACCGCAGAGCAGGCTGGTCAGTATGCTTGTGTTAATAGCAAAAGGGGAGGAGATGTTCTTGTAGTTTTTATGTTACCTCCTGGTGAGACCTAGCTCAAATTTAGCCCTGTTGTTGGGACTGAAATCCCCCCTAGCAGGGAAGTAGAATCTAGTGAGTTAGAATCAGTGTTACCTCTATGGTGTGCACATGCGCACTCACAGGTTTTTTGATGTCCACTCAGTTAATTTTAAATCCTGCTCAGGTTGAATCAGGCGCACTCACAGGTTCCACTCTGAATGCATGTGGGCACACACTGTCTTCATACTGCCACCCAGAACAGAGATGAAAAAAATTCCACACAGAGATGAAAAAAATTAGCGGGACCACTGGCTAGAATTGGTAGAGGACTAGGTTAATTCAGATTTATACTTATTAGCTGCATAGGCTGTGTTTAAATTCAGCCTTTTTGGGCTGTAGATGTGTATGATGTAAAGAGCTATATGTGTTTATATTGGGTCTAATAGGGATTGCAAAGATTAATTTGGTCTTTGGGTTGCTTAAACCACTACGGTTTCTAATTTCCTAGGGCAAAATACTAAAAATACTAAAAAATTTCATTTTTTCCTAGGGCAAAGTACTTCAAGGGGAAGAAACTTCATGGGGAGATGGATATCAAAGTAGAACAGGTGAGTATGTGTCCAGGTGTCGGGGACTTGAATCAGGAGCCATATGATTTGAAGCTAAAATTGAATCTAGGCAGGATCCATTCTCACAATGGGAGGATGTGAATTTTGAAATGGGGACCTGGGATCTCTGAGCCATGCATACTCCTGTGGCAGGTGGCATGAAAACCTGGAGTTTCATCGGGAATCTGGATTTGCCACAGTAGTGAACCCATATTGAGCCTGGATTGGCCAACTGAGATTAGATGCTAGATTATCAATGCGGGCTCAGTCTGGGTTCACCACGGTGGCAGATCTGGATTCTTGGTAAAACTCTGGGTTCTCATGACATGTGGCACAGGAGCATGTGCAGCTTAGGGATCCCAGATCCCTTCTTTAACTCACATCCTCTATATTGAGAGCACTGGCCCTTAGTAAATTATGTGGGGCTAAACTACACACCTACACACGGGATATTAAGCTTGTTTTTAGGGTTTCTGTAACTGATTATTAAGTTACATTTAACTGAATAAAATAGCAGCCAGATTGGACCCCCAGTAGGTTGGGACCGCATCAAGGGAGTAGGAGGTATTTAACCCCACCTACACCATGGTCCCAATCCAGATCAGTCTCCCCATGTGCTGTTTAACAAGGGGAAAACCCTTCCTTTTGGTGCCATGAGAGCTTTCCTTCTTTGTTAAATAGCATCCATGTAGAGTTGGTCTGGATTGGGACCATGGTAGGAGGTGGGATTCTAGCCCGCTACTTCAGTTATGTTTCTGGGGTGATCCAGTTGTTCCTTATTGCATTAAAAGCAGGCCTGTCAGTCCTATTAACAGGCTTAGCATCAGCTACAGTTTGTCCCTAGGACTGTGGGTATTCAAGCCTTGGAGTCCTCTTCGGACTATGAAAAGAATAAGTGTATACAACAGTAACCCCTGCAATTGGCAGACAGGGTGAAATCACTGAATTGGTCTGGCTCGGTATAATGTACTGGAAGTCTGGCCTCTTGCCTTTGTCTGGTTGACAGAACAGAGTATTCTGTTTACTCCAGCTTCTCTACCACAGGGACCTTATGCTGAAGAGCACACTTTCTAGGGTGGGACTAGGGTGGGACTACCGATAGTTCTGGCCTAACCTTGACACGGTCACCAGGAGTGGCGCATACACAAGCATGCTGCCAAAATTTGTCACAGATGAAATTTAAGTTCAGAATCCTGAAAATGCAAATTGTGTCTCTCAAAAGGAAGTTGAGAAAGATGCCTAGCCTCAGACTGACCCCAATGATGGTGAAAGTTGAATGAGTGATGGCAACTTTCACCATCACTGGGGTCAGCCTAAGGCTGGGCTTTCCCCATAAACTTCCCTTCCTTCCCTCTGACATGTTGCTAAACTGATGGCATTATCATGAGGTGGTTTTTGTGGCTGTTGAGGTGGCAGAGAACCTTGTATGACTCAAGAAGAGGATTCTGGGTGGTCTTGAAAATGGGCACACCAGCTGCAGCAAATTCAGGAAATATAACTCAAAACAGAGCTAATCGCTTAGGTCGCTGGCTTCCAAACTTTCTGTCTCTTAGAATCAATTTCGCATCTGTTTCTTTCTTTTTTAAAATAAAAATTATTCCAGAAAAACATACAGATGCATAGACAAGAGACAGATAGCAACTATACGTAATATATTATGTACATATTATAAGCAGACCTGGGCGCTTTCCAGATTACCTGCTACAACAGCGGCAAAATGCGTCAGCTTGGGCAGGTTGCACTGAAAACGTAAATAAAGGATTGAAGCTATTTGTTGCGCAAAGCCACCAGCAGGGGGAACAGTCTTTTCGAGCTTGTGCAAAACTCAGAATGGGAAAATACAGATTTTGTTTGCACTTCACATGCGGTATTAAAGGACTGTAACGCAGCAATGAAATCCAAAAGAAGGCATCAGAAATGTGAAAGGCACCTTGCTGACAACACAGGAGCTACACAGATAGTTTTGTAGCACAGATAACGGGCACGTAGTGACACTGTTGTAGAGTCCAATCTGGAAAGCCCTGCATATAACAAAATTGAACAATAATTTCCGGGTAAATACTCCCATGTTGTCCTGTGAATCCTTAAGGCACATGCTATAAAACTAACAGCCAGTCTCCAGGCTTCCAAGATTGACAGGCCCTTAACGTCTGAGAAACTGCTAGATGTCACAGAGGATTCTGGGAAATGTTCTAGAGTACACACTCTGTTTACCCAGGATGCTTACTAGGCCTCAGTTTCCCGATGGAAACTGAAGATGCGACTTTGAACACTAAGAGACTGTTCTGACGATCAGCCAAAACTGGGCTAAGAAAGCCTCAGCTGATCATCAGAGCTGCCCGGAGCCCTGTGGGTCCCGGAGGCAAACCCGCCTCCAGAACCTGCCTTTAAAATGAGGTTATGGGAAGAAGCGCTTCCTTAGCCCCATCTTTCTGATCGCCTGTCAGCCCCGGCTGCTTGCAGCTGGGGCTGGGAGATTGTGGAGCTCCCAGCAGCTGGCGTTGAGAGAATCCCCATAATGCACTGCTCAGTCATGCTGTGCACTATGGGAGTTCTGGGCTCCTCCCGGCCCCCAAAACCTCCCTGCCGCCAGCAGCAGCCAGCAATTGGCTGGGCGGGTGAGCCGCTCGCCCAGCAAAGCAACAGAGATAATCTGCGATGGAGGCCAGCTTCTTGAAGCTTCCTCCCCTGCCCCTTCCGGCCCTTTCTCACAGATCGTGAGAAAGGGCTCATAGGGTAGGGAAGATGGGTAGTCATGGACAAGCTGTTTTAAGAGAAACCACTCTTACTGTTCTTCTCATTGAGGAACCCCCAATAAGCTTCTGAGGAGCCCAGGGGTCATGGAAGCTGTTGGGGAGAGGAGATAGCCGGGAATGCCACCCCATCGGTGCGGTTTCTGTTTACATTCCTGCTCTTGGTACGGAGCTGAAAACGAATCCAGTAATCTCCCCGTTTTGCTTGCCTTCCAAGTTTGCATAGGATAGGAACATCCGGTTCCAGGCAAACTGAGAGGGCAGGCTGAACAATGAGCCTCTCAATAGTTTTCCTTGAGTTGAGTGGCAGTTGTGTTACAAGCCCTGAGTGTGTGAATCCTCTCCTCAGAGGAGGTTTTGTGATCTGTCAAGCTGGATATAACCCATTAGCCATGTATTTGTAACAAACCCTATCCCCCCCGCCCTTTTTCTTCTTCTTTTTATTTTCAGTATTAGGCAGGTAACAAAACTTGGTGGCTGATAGGGTTGTATGCGGCTTGGTGGATCCCAAATTGTCAGGCCTGCCGTAGGGACATGAGAGAACTGCCTTTTTCTTTAGAACAGGCTCACAAGCAGGCCTGTCCTGTATGATGTGTGTGTGTGGGAGTCTCAGTTCTGCCCCAAATACACTCTGTATTCAGAATAAAACATGGAAATTAGTTATACCAGCATGCACATGGTGAGGCGATTCTCGCGATCGCCAAAAAGTGGGCTAAGGGAGCCTAGCCCGCTTTCTGGAGAGCGTGAGAACCACCAGGCTCACAGGCGAGCCCGGTGTCCTCAAAGTGGGTAACCTGCTTACGGAGCCCTCCCCTTAGACGAGGTTAGTGGAGCGAGCGCTCCGCTCACCCCGTCTATTTGATCGTGTATTGCTGCGGCGCGACTCTGTGCTGTGGTGACCCATGAGGAGACCCCCACTAGGAGGCTGAAACAAGCCTCCCGGCCCTGGGGGTCTCTCCAGGATGCCCCACGCGTTCACACAGGGCATCCTGGAACTTCTGGGGGCCGCGCGGCCCCCGATCCCCGCAGCCCCTGCCGGCTCCGTGACGGAGCCGGCAGTCATGTGGGCGGCTGATCCGGCCACTCAGGGCTTCCTGCCTGATTGTCTGCGGGGAGAGCTAGCTAAGTCTGCTCTCTCTGCTGAGCCGCTCTCAGCGAGTCTCACCGCTCATGAGATTTGCCTCATTGTCTATATGGGGACTGACTGTTTTGAGTTAAGTGGGGGAGAGAGATGGGTTAAACAGGTCCAGTAAAATCAATGCTCAGGCAACATGACTGGGGACTGTAGGTGAGAGGACACGGCTGTGTGTCAGATCCAGAAATTTCCCTTTCAGTAAATCATGCTGAGTAGCCATGTCCCCCATGCTGATGTGTTTCCCTGGTCATATTTGCCAGTTATCTCTTGTCTGCAGAAGCAGAATGTACTGAATGCAGAGAATTTTTCTCCCTGTGATTTAAAACCCTGGGTGGCCAGGTCGGGATGTTCGGGGGGAGATGGCCAGGAGGGGGTGGGGAGTTTGGCTAGCCTGTGCATTCCAGATTCCCCTCGCCTCTCATTCATGTGGGATGAGAAATTCTGAAGAGGGCTCCTTCCACTGACACAACCTGTATGTTTTCACATTTATCTTCACAGTGAGAGTTAGGAACATGGATTAGATGAGAGCCCCACATTCTAGGGAATCAACCCTTTTTTCCATCAGATATTGACCTTTGTTGGATGTGGCAGATATGGATTCCCAGATGATAATGCCTGATTGTATATGTGACCACCCCTTTCTCCTGGATGTCAGGGTGGTGTATATGTTCTTCCCTCCACATTTTTCCATCCCTGTAACTGTGAGGTTAGGCTGAGAGGTGATGATGAACCCAAAGTCACCCAATGAACTTCATGGCTGAATGAGCCTGGATCTCTCTGGACCATGGAACCAGTGGTTTTTAAGGGTTGGGTTATTTTTTTGCTTCAGTCACTACTTTCCTCATTGAGTTACCTGCTGAGGAACCTCTGCGCATTTGCCATGGAATCTCTGTACCTTGCAGAAAATTCCTATGCATATGCTAGGATGTGCACACAGTTTGCTTGGAACACTGGCCAGATCTTGATGGTCACCCTATGTGAATTAAAAGTGTGTGCATAAATACACCCAACTGTTTCCTGCTTCTGTATGTTGAAGGAGAAAAGAGTCAGTGAGCAAGCTGTCTGTCAGGTCTTCTCCTTAAAGAGCCATCTGGTTGCCACTTCTAAAAAGGCCTGCCTATGTTTTCAGACAGGATACTTGCTTGTTGAAGTGGATCGTCCTTTCTGTGCCCTCAAGACAGCATGGTGACAGCAGGTAGCTGTACGATGCTTGAATGCTCACTTCACATGACTTTGTCTTTTTGGTGTCTCTCAGGCAGAGTTTTCTGACCTCAACTTGGTGGCTCACGCCAATGGCAACTTCTCTGTTGACATGGAGGTTATACGCAATGGTGTCAAGGTAGTCAGGTGAGTGGCAACATGTGTTAATCTGTCTTCTAGGATCAAGGTTTCTCAGCCTTTTGGACTTCTGAATGAGACATTGGGCTTGATCCTGGACAGTTAGGGAACAATATCTCTTTTGTGATCTCTATGTAAATAAATAAAATAAAAACCTGTGCTGATGTTAATCCTTTGCCCTTGCTGTGATCCTGATCCACACTGCCTCCCGCTGTAGCTGGGATGCAATAGCAAAAGCCAAAAACGGGTAGTCAAGGCTATACTGACCATTTAATATTACAAGTAGTTTGACCCTGAGGCTGGATTCCTAGGAGTATGTAAAAGCTTAGATTTTTTGTCTTGTTTGGTTCATCCAGGTTGATCTAGCCCTGCTGAGGATCTGTGGCTCTTTTAGTGGTGGGTGGAGGAGGGGGCTAAGGGGGATAGAGAGTATCCTGTCCTGGGCTTCACCTCTGGAATCTAGTAGATTGGAAACTATAGACCTTGGAGCCAAGACTCTGGGATCCTGGTTTGGGGAATGCTGGGGAGCAGGTTTTGTGGATGAGTGTGGGGGAAAATGGTTTTCTCTGATCCTCCCTGCTCTAATTTCTAGGAGCCTGAAGCCTGACTTTGTGCTGATCCGCCAGCACGCCTACAGCATGGCACGTGGCGGGGACCATCGCGGCCTTGTGATTGGGTTGCAGTATGCCGGGGTGCCCAGCGTCAACTCCTTGCATTCAGTGTACAACTTTTGTGACAAGCCCTGGGTGGTGAGTGGCAGACGTGGTTTGGGAGACTGATATTAATGAAACTGTAGGCTGAGCTGTGGCCAGAAGCTGGAGGACTTGGACTAAGTTGCTTGCTTTATTCCCATGGAACCATCACCGTTTTTGTATCCAGGAGGGTTCATTTCTTTATTCAGTATTTATTTACAGAATTTTATAGGGTGAATTTTCAGTGAGAAAGTATTCAAGATAGTGTACAAAATCAAAACTAAACAATATAGCATAACTGAAAAATATATATACAGAAAAATCAATAAAATAGCAACAACTAATTGATGCTAATTAAAAGCCTTTTTAAAAATAAAAAAATACAAAAGTATTCCTTAAATGGTAGGTGAGAGACACTGAAGTTCTTGTCAGGCTTCCCTATCGAGGCTGCTATGTAACATAAGCACCACATGGAAAGATGTGGCAGAAGGGGCATGGATCAGAGCCTTTCCCCAGTGGCCTGAGGTCATGGGGCGGTGGGATTGATATGAGTGAAGGCACTCTCTGAGGTATGATAGGCTAGGCTGTGCAGGACTTTAAAGACAATCACCACAACTTTGAATTGGACTTGGAAGCGCTTAAGCAGCTGGTGCAGCTATGCCAGCATAGGAGTCCTGACAGTAGTTGGACTGCTCCAGATGGAGTTTCTGAGACAGCGCCAAGAAGGGAAGTGGACAGAGCAGTAATCCATGAGAAGAGATTCAGAAGGCTTTTCCTTGTTCCCTCCCTTACAACAGTTTGCCCAGATGGTTCGCCTGCATCGCAAACTGGGTCCGGAAGAATTCCCGCTCATTGACCAGACTTACTATCCCAATCACAAGGAGATGGTGAGTTGAGATGGAGGGATGAGAGGTCCTTCTCTCCTTCTTGTTTTGTACTGGATCTTTTGACCTCTGATTTGTCGGGTTGTTTGATCAAAGGGACTCATTGCCATCTCCAAATGGGACTATTGGAGGCTTTATGTGTTTGTGAGGGAATATGTGTGGGTGTCAAGTATTGGATTAAATGACATGTGGTGAGAGCCCACAACTCTTCAACTCAAGTATAGTCTCACACTTGCTCCTCAGCTGGCACTCCCACAGGCATTCTTTCCCAGGCAAAGACTGTATCGTGCGGCAAGCTGGGGCTTTGTGGATTTGTTTTGGGGATTTCCAGCCCACAGTCTGTGTCCCCTGTTACTTGAACTGGGATACGGTCTTGTTTGTAAGCTGCCCAATGAACAAGTGTTGTGGGGTGGCCATCCAAATAAAGTGGGTGGTGGTTGTTTTGATTGGGGCGAGTGCTGGACTTTGATCTGCTCTGTTGACTAGGCAAGGTCAGAAGGCCAAGCTCCTGGTCGTTATACGAGGCCTGGCCAATCCAGAGGCTTCATACAGCCTGCCAGTAGCAGAGGAGCACATTCTGTTCCTTCCTCAGCCTGAAGCTGAGGCAGATCTCATAATAAAACTCATTGCAGTGGTTGCCTTAGGTGGCAGTTTATCAGGGGGTGGGGTGGGTGGGTGGTAGCATCCCGCAGCCCCATGATCTGCCAGAAGCAGCAGTGCTGGGAATCTCTCCCAGTACTGGTGCCCTTTCCCAAATATAGGAGGGAGGGGAGTAGAGTATTTACCTGAATAGAAGACAGCTCTGAATTTAAGATGGCCCTTCTGAAAAACAGACATTAAATACAGGTTATACCTGTATTTACCCCAAAGGAAGAAGACTTTGAGGCGATTCTCACAATCGCCCAAAAGCGGGCTAAGGGAGCCTAGCCTGCTTTTGGGCAATTGTGTGCTGCAATGGGAGCCACACGGCTCCTGGCAGCTAGCTGCCCTAAATACCCCTTCCCTTAGCTGAAGTTAACGGAGTGAGCGCTCTGTTAACCTTGTCTTTTTGCTCGTGTGTTGCCGTGGCGTGCAGCAACACATGAGTAGATCCCCGACCGAGAGGCAGCAAGCAGCCTCCCGGGCTCGGGGGTCTCTCCAGGATGCCCCACACGCTTCTGTGGGGCATCCTGGAACTTCCAGGGGCCCCATGGCCACCGATTCCCTCAGCCCTCGCCGGCTCCGTGACAGAGCCAGCAGTCGTGTGGTCGGCTGATCCGGCTGCCCAGGGCTGCCTTCCGATCGTCTGCGGGGAAAGTGGGCTAAGCCTGCTCTCCCCACAAATCCCCTTACAGCTCCTCTCCCTGATTGTGAGACTCACCTCTTTGAATTTAGGACGAGCCCCCAATTCCTGACATCAAAAAACTTGGGGTGGGGCAGGGGTGGAACTAGTCTTGGATTCAGGTAAATACAGTAGGAGCTGGACAGGCAGCACATGCATGTGGAAGGTGAAGTCAGCTGGCACCAGAGGCTCTGAGGAGGATGAAGAAGCAGCAGCATTCTCCACTGCCTAAAAAGAGATAGCTCACGCACATCTGGTGTCCATATATTTAATTTTCTTATGGTGGACTGAGTAGGGGACTGCGTGGGGATGTGTCTGGATGCCTGATGGAACTCTCCGAGGTCCTGCAAGAGTTCCAACCATTGCCTTGGGAGGGAATGGCAGCCAGGGAGGCAGGCAGGAGAGAGGAGGAAGAAGTGGAATTGAAGGGGAATTCCCCTGACTCTGGGGAAAGTCAGAGTCAGGGGAAAGGAAGAAGAAAGGAAGAAGCTGGACCCATTACCTTGGGAAGGAATGGCATCGAAGGCGGCGAGACACCACCAGGCATCCACCCTCAAGCTGCCCAATGGGAAGTACGGTTGCTTTGGGAGTGGCACTGGTGGGAGGTAAATAGTGGCGGCGGCAGCAGCAAGAAAGCAAAGGAGAATGGGCCAGAAGGCGGGGGGCCAAGGAGACTGGGGCAGAAGGGGGTAGTGGGGAGAGGAGTGGGTGGGTAAGAAATAATGGTGGCTGGGTCGGCGGGTGGGAGATAAATGGCGGCGGCAAGAAAGCAGAGGAGACTAGGGCAGAAGGGGGTGAGGGAGAGAGGAGACTGGGGCAGAAGGTGCGGGGCGGAGGAGACTGAGCGGCGTGGGCAGGAGATAAATAATGACAGTGGCGAGAAAGCAGAGGAGACTGGGGCAGAAGGGGCGGGGGAGACAGGAGCCTGAGTGGTGTGGGTGGGAGATAAATAATGGCGGCGGCAGCGAGAAAGCAGAGGAGAATGGGCCAGAAGGTGGGGGGCCGCGGAGACTGGGGCAGAAGGGGGCAGGGGGGAGAGGAGCTGGCGGGCTAGAAATAACGGTGGCCGAGCAGGCAGGCGGTAGATAAATAATGGTGGTGGCGAGAAAGCAGAAGAGACTGGGGCACAAGGGGCGGGGGAGAGAGGAGTGTGGGGCAGAAGGGGGCAGGGGAGAGAGGAGACTGAGCGGCGTGGGCAGGAAATAGTGGCGGCGGTGTGAAAGCAGAGGAGAATGGGCCAGAAGGCAGGGGGCTGAGGAGACTGGGGCAGAAGGGGGTGGGGTGAGTGGAGACTGGGGAAGAAGGGGGTGGGGGGGAGAGGAGCACACGGGTGAGAAATAATGGTGGCCGAGTGGGCGGGCGGGAGATAAATAATGGTGGCTGCGAGAAATCAGAGGAGACTGGGGCAGAAGGGGCAGGGGAGAGAGGAGACTGAGCGGCGAGGGCGAGAGATAAATAATGGCGGTGGTGGTGAGAAAGCAGAGGAGACTGGGGCAGAAGGGGATGGGGGAGGTGGGCAGAAGGTGGAGGGAGTGTACTGCCACACAGATGCTCTGTGCGGGTTCAGCTAATTATTTGTATTCTAGTTACCAAAAGCCGAGGGAAAGGCACTCTGGGTATGCTTCTTCTACCCCTGAAGAAAGCCTGTCTTATCTCTGCCATCCCTGCATTCTTCTTTCCAATGACGCTGGCAGATCGTTAAAGTAAATTATTGGCACCCTCTCCCGCTGCTTCAGAATTAGGAGAGGGAAATGCTGATAAATAGTTGAAAAAATTGCTTAGTGAACTTGTTGCTCCTCATCTGTAAAATAATCGGGTTTCTTGTTGGTTTCCTGCAGTTTTCCATGCATTTTTAGCCTGTTTTCCAAAGGGAAGAAATCTTATGACTGTGCTGCACCACTTTGGTCCTTTAGCTGTTTCTGAATTACAGCTCCTATCATCCCCACCCACAGTGGCCAATAGTCAGGGGTGATGGGAGTTGTAGTCCAACATCTGCAGGCGGGTCGAAGTTGTGATCCTCTGGCTTATTAGATAGTTGTGTGTGTGTCCCCCTAATAACTTTGTGGTGCTGAGAGAGTCTGATACAATCCAAATTCACAGCATATGGGAGGGGGCCCTTGGGGATCCTGATGGCATTTTTGTTTTGATCCACTCAAAGTATAAGCAGTGTCCCTGTAGAACAGATGTGTTGATGGACCAAACTAAAGTTAGTGCACATGGAAGGGAAGCCTATCCTGAAAAGCCTTCTCTCCCCCTCACCCCACCTACCCATTACATTCCACCATCTTGAATACAGATGGCAGTCAGACGGAGGTGGAAAAGGCAGAGTCACTGCCGAGAGACTCTGAGGTGGCAACCTCTCCCCCTCCTCAGCAAATGGAGGTCAACATGGCAGCTCCTCCTCCTATCACCCTTCGAGGAGGAGGAGGAAGTGCCTTTGCCCCCAATCCCATGTTCTGTCACCCCATGTTTTGCCAAGGAGAAAGATAGGAGGGAGCAACCAGTACATTGCTATGCTGGCCAGCAGGCCCACCACCACCACCACTCACTTGCTACGATGTCCCACTCCATCTCAGTTCAGGTAAACTGGTGGGGTGGAGCCGAACGGGGAATGATAGAGCATCATGGCGGGGTCATTTTAGGGTTTGACTCGAGGGTTTGCAGCAACCTGACATAGATTAGCAGGGTATACTGCCTTGTCTTTCACCTCAGATGGCTAAATGCTTTGGGCAGTCCCTGGACTGCAGAGGGCTCTGAGGTCTTGGCATTCATTGTCCTGGATAGCAGTGACTCCCTTTTCCTGGATAAGATTTTAGTTAAATTAATGTATTTGTTTATTTAACAAATTTCTATACCACCCCAAACGCACATCTCTGGGCGGTTTACAATAAAAATACAATAAAAACAAAATAAAACATTAAACAATTTAAAATTTAAGACATATTAAAAGTGTTAAATTCTATTAAAACTGAAAATCTGATGAAAAGCCTGGGTGCCTTCTTGATCAGTCATACCCTGATGCAATTAAGCTACTAATTCTAATGCATATTCAAGTTGGGCCCTGGGCAAAGACTCTGTCCAGGCAGAGCTGTTCAAGGGTGAGCTATCTTTTTGGGTTCCTTTACTGACGATGTTGTTTACAAGATACCAAAATGGCCATTTAAAATTGTGGCCTCTCTTTCCAAAAAAAGAAAAGAACAATCCTAGAATCATAGGCTGATTAGTTTGACAGATGTAGCTACTAAGTTGTGTGTATATCTTTTGCTGAACGAAGAGGGGTCCGGGGTTGACTGAAACTAGAGGGCCTTAACTTTGGCAGACCTGGATTCACTTTTGAATTCCAACTTGCAATGTGGATCCACATTCCCCCCATCCCTAGATTTAGAGTATTTGTTCAGTTTTCTTGCTCGAGCCTGCCATTCTCCCTCTCTTTGTCTTTTAAAGAAGGCTCTAAAACCTTATGTTTGCTTTTTGTCTTTCCGACTTACCATCTCCAGGATGGAACTTAATACATTCTTGTCATCTAGCAACCAGCAAAACATGTTTGTGCATGAATAATGCCCACATTTTCATCCTGTCACTTCCTTCTTCCTTTCCTTCTGTGTCCTGCCCTTTTTTTAGTCTGTTTGCTGCAGGCAGGGAGTTTTATTTTAAGCTCTTCATGTAACGCCTAGTATAGTTCCTAGGCACTCATTGGGGGAGGGTGTGTGTGTTAGATACCAAAACAGAACTGGTGATCAGTAAGCAGTTGCTCCTTTCCTCCTCCAGGCATTCCTTCTTCCTTGAGGCCCTGTAAATTGTCACCCTGTCGCTGTTTTCTTCTTTTCATTTTGCAGGGTCTCTCGACCCAAGTGCATGGTTGGAGATGGAGGGACTGAAGACAAAACTGATTAGTTACCCGCCAAGCACACACTCATAAGCTTCTGTTCACTTGCTTGAACCTCATAGGTTGTGTAGGAAGCTGCCTAGTACTGGGTCAGATTATTGCTCCACCTAGCTCAGTATTATATACTGACTGGCAGAAGCTATCCAAGTTCTGAGATGGATAGTTCTCAGCTACTTGGAGATGTCAGGAATTGAACCTGAGATCTTCTGCATTCAAAGCAAATGCTCTTCCACTGAGCTATTGTCCTCCTCAGCCTTCCAGGAGGAGTTGCATTTGACCTGCTTGAAAGTTGCATGTAGCTAAAGGTTAATATTTCAGGTTTTGGGGAAGGGAAGGCAATTTCGATGGAGGAGGCAAGATTTTCAACAAAGTGCAAAGTCCTTGGAAATATTGAACATTCATATTTGTTGAGGTTACTTCATAATAACCAGAAATATTTATAAAGAAAAACCAGGTTATCAAACATGGAGGTGGAGTGGCACCGATTCTCTCTAACCCACCCTTTTCTATTCCCGAGTGACACCACTGGCAGGAACTCAAGTTTGCCTGGAAGCCTCTGACCGCCCCCCCAAACAAACAAACAAACAAACAAACAAACAAACAAACAAACAAAACCACTTTCTTCCAGATTGTGTGTGTGTGTGTGTGTGTGTGTGTGTGTGTGTGTGTGTGTGTGTGTGTAGTTATGCAGTGATGAGGAGAAAGGTGCTTTGCACATTCTCAGAAGCTTACTGCTGTTATGTTCCAGGGCTAGATTCTGCTGTTAAACAGACCCCATTTCTGGGACAACATCCTTCCTCAGATAAAACCACACAGACAACTTTTAAGCCATTTCCTGGTCATTCCAACTTGGAACACTGGCGATGACAGTAGATATAAGGGAGAACTACCAGGGTCAGGATTAGAGTCAGGTTGGGAGGGGTTGGGGCCCCAAACTTTTTGTTTTTTAAAAGGATTGTTTCCCTATTGCTACATGCTACTCCCTCCACATTATGACTAAGCTTTAAGGAGAATCTCTCCGCAGGAATTTGGGGTTTCTTCTACCTTGCAGACTAGAAGCTTGCTTTTAATGAAAGCTCAGGCTTTCCATATTCAGCAGAAACAGTGGATTTCTGCATTAGAGGCTGTAACTGCTGGATCCTTAGGAATCATACATAACTTTTGCACAAGAAAGAACAAGCAGGTGCAGAGCAGGTGGTTTGGAAGAGGTGTTTATTTTTTTAAAAAAAGACACAACCTAGAAAGAAGGATGGGTGGGGTATATTCACAGGGAGGAGCACCAGCCCTGTCAAGAGTCCATGAAGATGTTACTACCCCCGGCGAGCCTTGCGAAGGGACCCAAGCCCTTGGGTGCTCAGTGCTTGCCAGGTACAGAGGCCGGGCTTCTCAGAACGGGGTAGGCAAGCCAAGCGTTTGGCCTGGGCACCCTCCCATAGCTGGGACATAATTCCATCTGTCCACAGGCACTGGGAATCGGAGCTGACGGAACACGGCATGGAAGTGCAGGCCATGATCTGTAGAAAAGAGAACCACAAACAGATAGGAGTACAGGGTTGGAAAGAGAAAGAGGCATCTCTCTGGAGCTGTGTATAATATTCTATCCCCACATCTTTTGAGTCCATAGTTCTGCCTCTCCTCCAATCTATGTATGAGCAGCTGGAAGCTTGGAGGTTCAATATGGCCCCAGAGTTTCCTGTCTGGTACCTATAGTCCTGAACCCCAAGGACTCCCCTTCTTAAGATGCACTTCAGCTATTTTTTCCTCACACAAAGTGCTCTTTATATTCCTCTCCCATCAGTGAGGAAATCCAACAGAGGTATTGTCAGCAGGGACGTGCATGAGCCGCGGTTCGAGCACTCTTAGGGAATTTGGACCAGGAACCTTTAAGAAAAAGGAGACTTACCTGCTCTCTGCCACCCCACGCAGCTTCTTGCTGGGGCGGCACTCATCCCAATAACCACCCGTATGGTGTCAGCACGCACATGCCGTCTGTGCATGTGCAGGCACCATTTGCATGGCCAGCAACACTATGCTGACCACGCAAATGGTGCCCATGCCTGCTTCTGATGCTGGTACAAGGGGGCATGGCAGGTGTAGGCAGGCAGCAGGGGGATGAGGCAGAGGTAGGTCGTGGCAGCAGCTGCCCGTTCCAGAGCCCCTGCCAACCGCCCTATGCCCCTCTAAAGAGCCCTCTGTGTTTGTCCTGGCCTGTCGGGGCCAAAGTTGTGGCCGTTCAACCTCCTCCCAATTCAAAATATGGCCCCTGCCATGAATTGGGCGTCCCATCTTCAGGGCACAGCTAGCTCTTCCTTGGCCCCTTGCAAGGGATGCTTCCCGATAGATTTCCATCTTGCAACAAGGCTTTCATTCCCTGCTCTGCCACCACCTCATACATAACATACATTCTGCATATGGCTGGCTACTCCCTTGCACCCCAGTTCCTTTCCATCGTCTTCTATTCAGGGCAGACTGCAATTTGAGTTGATCCCAATGACAAAGGCATAGCATATCTTTTATCGGAACATTTTTTGCCAAGGTAGTATGATGTTACATAGACCTCTTGAGGGCACAATTGATGCTTCTTGCTGCCCCCTGACACCTTAAGATGCTTGTTAGAAGCATATGGCATTTTACAGGGCTCAGCAGCAGTGACTCAGCATCTTCTAGTGGCCAGGAACTCACTGTGCAGTTGCAGCCTTTGCTGTAGTCCAGACTCAGGCCTCGTCTCTGTGCAGGAGATAGCTCAGTCCATGGCTGGATGAAAGAGCAGGCTGTGATGTAGAGGCTTTCGTCTTCCAGCATCCCTGCTGGCGGAACACGCAAGAGAGAGGGATGTAAATAGGGAGGAGTCGAATCTAAAGGCAGTTGGGGAGGGGGCATAGTGGTAGAACACCTGCTTTGCATATACTGTAGAAGGACCCAAGCTGAATCCTTGACATCTCCAGGTAGGCCTGGGAAAGACCCCTGCCTGAAACGCTGGAGAGCTGCAGCCCATCAGTGTCAACAATTCTGAGCTAGGTGGACCAAGGGTCTGACTCAATGTACTGGCTGGCAGCTTCAGATAGTCTTACGCTTGTTCACAGGGACTTGTCATTGTGGATTTAGCCTGCTGATGTGCAGGATTCAGACCTATTTTCACAAGTGCAGACAGAATTTTTTGCATGTACCAGAGTGTTTTTAAAAGTGTTTTTTTTTTTAAAGTGCAGGAGAAACAAACTTCTGTACCTGAGCAAAGCAAGTTCTGTGGCAAGAAAAGCTGAATTCTGCAAGTAGTATAAATAATGCAAATTTGCATCCCTTCGCACAGTGCATACTGTACTTCATTCTGCATTATTATGTTATATTTTACTTTTACTCGTCACTGGGAGGGGCATGTTAAAAAAAGTGGGGGACAAATTTTTATACCCAAGGAATGCAAATTATGTGCCAAGAAAAGCCGAGTTCTGCATCATCTCTCTTAGTGTGCATACGGTACTTTATTCTGTAATGCTACTAGTCTGCATGCTTTATTCTGATTTTGCCCATCTTTAGGGTGGGAAAAGGCACTATGCAGGGCATCTGAAACACCACACCTAACCTCTAGAAATCTATCCAAGCACATCTTTGTCATAAGAGCTAGAAACCTGTGGGTTTGGTTTTTTGTTTTTTTAAATAAAGACTTGCATTGACTTTGTAGCTCTCTTCTACAGTCCCCTAGCTTGCCTAAATCCTGCTCGAACTGGGGTTCCTGAATATTACATTCCAAGCGGGATATAGTACTCCAAACAAGGCCTTGCATAGTGTTGACTTGATGTTCCCAACAAGAGTGATTATAGATGGTGGCTTTTGTGAGTGGCACACCTGATACCCAGAACACGCCTGGACTGTGTGCCAGTCTCTTGGCTGATCATTGCTTGTCCAAAAGGACTAGTAGGATCCGTGTGGGTATCATAGCAACAGGAGAGCAAAAATCAGCAGTGACAGCACCAGACTTTCATGGCTTCACTTCTTCCTTGAGATATTTTCTATTTGTGAGCCGCCCCGAGCAGTCATGTACTGGAGGGGCGGGGTATAAATATTGTAAATAAACAAATAAATATTTTCAGCTCTCTCTTTCTGTTCTCTCATCAGTGAGTGCTGGGCAGGCCTGGCCCCAAGATATGCGGGCACCATAGGCAACATGGCTCCCTCTATGCCTCTCATGCATACACAAATCCATGGATTTCATAGTGTGCTGCATCTTAGTGCAAGCCGCTTGTGGTAGAGGCAGCCCTGCTAATGATGGAAGCAGCCATTCTGGACCTCCCCTGATTGTATCTGGGACCGGCTTTTCCTTGCAAGGACAGGAATGGCAGGGGAGGGGCTCTGAGAGAACACAGAGAGAGTCCCTTTCCCTCAGCATTGAATAATCACAACCAGCCCCACACATTTTAGGCCTCAATGTCACACTTCACTTCTGTGCCAGACCTGTTCTGCACTTGAATGGCTGCCAGTGTAGAGTTCATTGCTCTGTCTCTGTTCAAGGGTAAGGCAGAAAAGTCTAGACAATTGCCCCAAATCCTGCCTAGCAGTAGGTGGCACCGTACCTGCAATGACATATTCTTCTCCTTTGAAAGAGCCCTTATGCTTGTAGCCGCAGATACTTTCCATGGCAGGGGTGTGGAGGAAGCGGACATCTTGAACCTGCTCAGAGCCCTTGTACACCTGGAGAAGGGGAGGGGGAGAGAATGACTGAGAATCAATAACTCAGAAAGGTGACTTCCCAAGGCTTAGGGACTTTTATTTGATGGCCCATCCAAGCAGAAGCAATCATTGGCATCAGCTGTCTCTGTGTCTGGGCCCTGGAGACTGGAGTTCAAACCTCAGATCTAACATAAGCTTGCTGAACAAGTTGCTATCCCTCAGCATCAAGTTTGTCTCACCTATTTTAAACCAGGAATAATAGTGACAGGTTTGTTTTGGATATCAGCATTCCCCTAAAGGAGGCCTGCATAGGTCAAAATATACTGGGAATATTTTTAATGGATCAGTAAATGTTTGGTGTACCTTCTATAGCTGTTGCATATATATTTTGACTGGGCTGGGAGCAGTATGAAGGCCTGTCTTTCCCTTTGCTAGCCATCAGTGTAGCACAGGTAGCTGTGTGCATTTCCCTGTGTGTGCTGATTGATGTTGAGGGCCAAGGAAGCAAATCCCCGGCTTTTCCTTTCCCTTTCTTTTTTTAAGCAGAGGGCTGTTCTTTTCCTACTGTATTTTGTTTGCTGCCCTTAAATCATGCAATACAGTTATTAGATGCTGGCATCAATGTTATTGCCCTCTTGATTGAAATAAACCACCCAGAGATGCACGTTTTGGGCAGTATAAAACTATGTTAAAGAATAAAGCTAAATTGGGCCAACCACTTTGTATTTGGTCCCACTGGGATTATTCTATAAGGTATGTTTGCAGAAGCACTGGCACTATGGGGGATCTCTTAGCTATTGACGTCTCTGCAGGGTGCTAATAATGTGAACAACAACAACAACAAAAAAGGCCGTAAGCTGTTCGGAGTGTGTGCACAGGAGGGCAGTACAGAGCCTGGACAATTCCATCCTCAGTAAAAATTGCAGGGACTATAGCAGATGTCCTAGTTTCCAGGGGAGTTTTTAGCTATTCCAGGCTCAAAGGCTGCATCTTTGAGGAAAGGGACGGAGCTATAGATGAGGAGGAGCACTTGTCTGCTGTTTTCTGCCAGTCTGGGGTAGGGATGTGCACGGAACCGGTTCCGCGCACACCTGGGAGGCTGGGGTAGCTTTAGAGTGTGGGGAGGGTGTTCTTACTTCCCCTGCCTCAGTGTAATAGCGGAAGTGGCCAGTGAGCATCGCACACATGCATGCAGGCCACTTCCAGTATTACGCTGACTGGGGCAGCAAGAGGGTATATAGCTGCCCCGCGGCAGCGGTTTTGGAAGCAGTGCTGGAGGGATAAACACAGAGGGGGAGGTAAGGACACTCCCCCCATGCCTTAAAGCTACCCCCACACACCTTTGAACCGGCTTGAATGCTAGTCTATCAGACCAGTTTGTGCACATCCCTAGTCTGGGAATCCGAGTAGGAATGCTGCCCGAGAGGGAATTTCCACCTGTTTGTCTCTTCCACAATCACTCCCATTGATGGCACTGTGGAGAATGTCACTGGGAGTAAGGGGAACTCCTACCATGTTCCAGCAGAGATACTTACCTTGGTGGTTTTGATCTCATAGCGCACCATCCACACAGGTTCTCCTATGCTGACATTCAGAGACTGCTTGCTTACTCCAACAAATTTGGCCCTGATCACTGCAAAAGAGATTGTAGGTTACAACTTGCAATTACAACTTTCTTGGTCCTCCCAACTTTGACTTTCCAGTGTATTTTCCTCATTAGATTAAGAAGAAATGGTGAATGGTCCCTGGGATTACTACAGATATGTTTGTCTTGCACCTTCTGTTCTGAAGCCTAGAAGTTATATCCATATGTGCTCCCAGCAGATTCTGTTGCAAACTTACTCGCTTGTTAGGGCCTGAGGTTTGAAATCAAACTGTCAACAGCAATACTTCCTTTTACTTACAACCACCTTGTGATCTGAAAACCTACATAGCTGTAATACTACCTGAGTTTTATTTCTCACTAAAAGTTAACCTATGATCATATATTTTGATCATGGCGATCCTGGGAAATGCATCTTTGTAGTCCTCCTCCTCCTCCTCCTCCTCCTCCTCCTCCTCTCCCCCTCCTCAGATTGGGGAGGGTAAACTGCAGAGAAGTAATCCTCTTTGCAGACTTCCTCCATAATCTTTCCCAAAGCAGGCTTTGGAGAAGATGGAGTCGGGAGGGAGATGGTGTTGAGGCCAATCTGATTGGAAATGCTGCTCAGAGCTTCTTTCCCTATTTGAGTGAGAGAGCTGGTTCACAGGTGCATGTTGAACAAATTACAGCATGCCTGTGTGAATTGGCCCTCCTTCTCCTTGATGCCATTGAGTTCTTCCCGCACCTGATTTAGATTCTCTGGGATTTTAGCCTATACTCTAGATCAGGGATTCTCAACGTTGGGTCCCCAGATGTTATTGGACTTCAACTCCCATAATTCCCAACCAAAGGCCACTGGGGCTGGGGATCATGGGAGTTGAAGTCCAATAACATCTGGGGACCCAACATTGAGAATCCCTGCTCTAGATGGCTGGCTGGCTTGCGTTCTACACAAAGGGAAAGCCTTCCATCCATCTAGCAAAGCAGCTCCAAATCCGGAGAATCTGAGGATGGGCACTGGGCCAACCCCTCCCTCCCTCCCTGTGTACTGCTTCTCCCGATCTCCTACTTCTGCTTTATCTTCTTGGCATGCCACTTTGAAACCCCAGCCTAGGAGATAATGGTGAGCTGTGAGACCGTGAAAAGCGACACGGAGGGCCCAGTTCCCTGATGCCTATGCCAGTGTCAGGGAGCTTGACTGGCCCTGCCTTCTTTCCCCCAGCTCACCACTATGCCTCACCTTATAGGCAGGCTGTGCGGGGTTTTTAAAGTGCAGATTGGTGGTGGCCTGGCCTGGGCAGCCTAGAAGGCGAGGCAGAGCCATGAGATGGGGAAGGTTGAGGCAGCAGCAATGTGCAGCAGGGTGGGTAGCAACGGTCGGCAGGTGGGGCGATAACTGCAGATGGGGCAAGAGGCCCGAACCTGCTATTCCATGGGGCAAGTGCTGCCTGAGGCCATTGCCTCACCTCGTCTCATTAGCGAGCCACCCCTGCCATCACATATCTAGCACCATGGAGAAGACATTTCATATTGCTTCCAAGGTGATGCTTTTCAGTGGAGTCGGTTCATACATGCAGCAACCAGTCATCAGGTGTACAATAATCTCATGCAAAGAAGTCAAGTGATGCATTTCCAGGTGCAACTAATCCAAGGAGTATTTGGGCGGGGGGTGGGGAGGAGAAATGTGGAGATGTATTCCCACCTCTGGCAGTGCTCCCTCTAACAGGGATTCCCAGACGTTGTTGACTAAAATTCCCAGAATCCCCAGCCAAAGGCCATTGCAGCCGGGGATGCTGGGAGTTGTAGTGAACAACATCTGGAAATCACTGTTAGAGGGAACAGTGACCCTCAGTCTTTTCTAGAGCTCTAGGAAAGTTAAGGAAAGCCTGTTCACACGTTGCCCCCTCAGCTTCTGAGAGAATCTTAAGGAAAGTGGAAGTGCCAAGAGGTGCATTTCTTCCTCTCAGCTTTAGTATTGTGTATCACTAATGTCATGCAAAATAAGGAGAAGGGGACCAGATCAGTTACTGCATTCCATGCTGCAAGTCCATAACCAAAGAGGTACTTTGGTATATTAGCTCCTCTCCCCTGATTACAAAATCTCAGGCAAATTTTGTAAATTGGAATCAAACATGCCAATGAAGTATGTCCATTTGCTTGATTTCTTTCAGTGGCAGGATCTGGGTTTTCTGAAGACAGACTGATAATTATATTAAATTGCTGAATTATATATCCCTGTGGATAAGGGAACATATTTATTGTGGATAAGGAAATATATAAATTATGCCTTGGAGTACCAGCAGGTGGCAGCGCATGGTATGTTTAATTTTTATCAAGTGTATGCAATTGTGGGGCTTAACAATGATTTTAAACTATTTTAAGAGGGTGTTAGCAAACATAAAGGCTAAAATGACTTCTGCAAGTGGCTGGAGAGGATAATCTCTGCATACCATAATACATGAGCAAGTTTCCATTTGGACTGCCAACCTTTGTGGGGAGGGGGGTGGTGTCTGGCTCCTTTTAACAGTTGCCTGACCTGGAGAAACTTAGCAAGTGGAGACCATGTGCTGTGAAAGTGCCCGCTCTGTCTCCTGGCATGGAGATTAAGTGATGTGAAATTCACTTGCCGCATTTCTCCAGTCTTGGCAACTACTGAAAGTCAAGGAGCCCTTCCAGAAAAAGGAGTTGGCAGCCCTAGTTTCAGTTGCCATCGGCATGCTGAGATGGGCGTGGTTCTAAGCATTCACACGTGGGAAGTGGCTCAGAGCAATGAGTGACTTAAAAAAACACCCCCAAGTGCTGCCATCCCTGGAAGTTGAAGTACTTAATTGGCATTAAGATGCTCTGAGTACTTTAACTGAATGTGAACACACCCTAACCGGATATGATGCTCATTTTCTGCTGCTAGTCTGCTTCTTTGCCTACCATTCCTGACCCATCTACATTCTGAGAGCAATTTTAAAAACCAACACTCTTGCCATTTACAAAAACGCTTCCTTCCCATAGAAACTGGTTGTTTTCAAGCGTGGGGCCTGGCTCATGGGGTGTTATGTGGAGGGAATACAGGGACTGGAAGTGTCCAGATTCAGAAAGGAAGAGGCTGTCTACCAGGGTTGAGATGAGAGACTGCAGAGAAGTTCAGTGATTCTAGCAGGGTCAAGAGACTCACCAACATCAGCGTTGCAGTATGCGGACTGAGGGTGCCTTGGGGCACAGGAGCAGGCCGCAGTGGGATCTCCCAGCAGAGTGAGGAGGAGGAGGCAGCCGGCTGCCAGGAATCCACACACCTTAGCAGAGTCCATTTCAGCTCAGTTGTGACCTGGAGGGCAGATAGAGAGCTATTTCAAAGAAGGGAGTTGCAGGAGGAAGGAAATGAACCTGAGCTGTGGAGTACCAGCAGAGGGCGATTGACTAGGGGAGCTTTCCCCAGCTGTGTCTCCCCCAGCAGGGAGAGAAAGGAGAAGAGTGCTCTCCTTTCCCCACTGAGCAAAGCTCTTTGTGTCCTTGTCCTGTGGGATGGGGAGATGGAGCAGGATCCAAAGTGAGGGCTGGAAGAAGAGAGGAACGGAACGGAACGGAATGGAGCAGGAGGGACACAGGACTCCCCAATCCCTATACAATTAAATTTTTGTGGCGGCTTTCCATTCAGTCACCACCCCAGACTGAGACAGCACAGGAACAGCGAGTTGAAAGGGGGAAGCCATCGAAGGGCTTGCCAGAGCCTGAAGAGAACAAGGGGTGACAGAGGTCAGGCTTCCAGACGCGGTCTAATGAGGATTTAAAACTTCAGAGGTTTCTATGGCAGCCGCACAGAAAAGAAAGCAAAATACGAAGAAGGGGACCAGATCGGTTCAAAGGGAAGGCCTGATATATCTCTGGAATTTTGCTGCGTGAACAGGGTTAAAAACTGCCGAGGAGGTTAGGAATAGGGAGCTGTTTCCCACGGGGTGGGGAATGGGTCCAGGCGGAGCTGGTGTGCTGCAAAAGGATTTTTGCTCACCTTGTTCGCTGTTGTTCTCTCGCTGTCTCCTGCCGGCTCAGACTGCAGCTCTCAGCCCAACCGGCTGGTATTTAAAGCTCACCCACTTCCCCCTTCTGACTGCCAGAGGGGTGTGACAGATACAGCCTGTGGTTTCAAGCCCAGAGCCAAACCGTGCCAGGGTGGTGTGTTCATTGCCTGATAAATCCAGCTTAAGAAACAGGAGAAGGTGGAGGCAGCAACAACAGCCACCCCCCAAGGAAGGATTTAGCGGGAAGTTTTGGATTAGTCAGCTGAAGAAAAGTGACGCGGGTGGTTGATTTGGAGGCTGGCTGGGGGGGTGGGGGCAGGTGGAAATTCAGAGGGTGTCCACAGACCATAGAATTGGCAACCCCTGGAGAAGCCCCCCCCCCGCCCCTCGCAGTGGGCCCTGCTTCTACTTCAAGACCCCAGTGACAGAAAATAGATGGCATTTCTCTGGAACAGCTCTCATATATTTAGCACTCCACGGCTGGCGGTTCCTGCCCACTTTGACCACTGAAGTTTCCTCGACCTTGCCAGCCAGGTGACCATGTCCATGGCACAGGAAAGGTCATCTTGAGTCACTGGTCATCTTTTATTGGACCAGCTCATGACGTGAAGGTGGTGCAAGCCTTTGTGTTTCACAGAACTCTCCCTCAGGCAAGAGGAGCATTGGAATGTTTTCACAAGGGAGTAAGGCAGGTTATTCCACCTCTTGCTCTGAACAGTCCTTTTGCTTGATGGAGAGTTCTGTGAAATGCAAAAGCTTGCATTGTCTTTAAATGACTAGGTTCTTAAATATGGTTTTTAAATTAAAACGCCATCTCACCAATTATATGTTTGGCAGCTAAGTTCATTCCCAGACTACAATCCACCATGCTGTTTCCCCACCCCTATTATCCATCTGTTGTTTCTCAGTGCCCTTCCCCAGCCTCCCTGCCCCCATCCCCATAATGCTGGCATGTGCATTGCGCTCCTGTCTTCTCATAGGGTCCCACAAGTATGCCTTTCTCCATGCTACTAAGCAACCCAAATGCTGAGGATTGTGAGTGCTCTGGCTGTAGTTTAGCACCGTGCACCGGAGGGCTATCAAGTAATACTAGGGGAAGCCCATTTTGAAGGGCTCAGCATGGGATGTTTACATGTCACAGAGACCTGCTCAATTTGCATCCTACCAGGCCAAACCCATCGTGACCTGTCAGGAACTTTATAAAATCTTCTCATTTGATTTGACTGCCTGCCCGGGACTGCAGAATGGGTGGTGTTAGGCACCTGGCAGGCCATGCTGCCTGGTTGATGGGCTCTCTGCATTCAGCTTGGTGGATCACAAGTGGTGCAGGCTCGCTGGAGCAAGTTTTGCTGTGGTGATGGCGCAGCCATCCCCAGCCTTGGTTTGACCCTCATGATGGCGCAAACACAAAGCCTTGTGTCCCATGTCCCTGCAGGGCATGTTGTTGCTGTTGACGGCTCTCTCGTTTCCCCCTGGTACCAAGTTCATGGCACGCGTCTAGAGTTGGTGGTGTATGCCAGAGTATGACTCAGGAAAGGGGATTTTGCGTCTCTTCTTGTAACTGGTCAGGAAATACAACTCAGCAAACCCAATGAATAACCTCGGTCATTGAGAGGCTATCCTGTTGTGCAGAAGTGAAAGTTCTGATTGTTGCTCCACCAGAGGATGGTTTTTGTTCATGTTTTCATCCTGACTTTGAAGCTAAGAGGTCACCTCCCAGCCTTACCTGCTTTCTAAGGTTGGATCGGAACATCCAGTTCTAGGAAAACTGGATAGGCAGGCCTAGGTAAATCAAGCTTGCGATAGTTTCTCTTGACTGCTTAGGTGTTTCTGTTGCAGTCATCAGGGCTCAGTGCAGTTGTAAAGCTGCTCAATCTTCGAAGCCTGATTAGGAATTTTGGAGCACCTTGTAATAGTGTATGATGCTCCTCCCTCTTCCTTCTCCCCTCCTATACAGGAATTCTCCCTTCCCTTCCATCTTCAGGGCTAACCATGGTTAGTGCTAGATCTGAATCATCGATTTCTCTAACCAGCCAATGTCTATTGCAGACAATCTCTAATTTTTTAAAATCTGTATGCGGAATGAGTTTTGTTCTGAGTGGCAGTATCAAGGCAGTGTGTGCACACATGGATTCAGAGTGGGATCTTCCTGATTCAACCTGATCCGGATCTAAAATTAACTGAGCAGACATCAAAAAATGTGTGAGTGCGCACACATGTGCACGCCTTAGAGGGAACACTGGACATAATACTAACCACAGTTCAATCCACAAGTAAAAAGGAAAGTGGAGTTCATCTGCAAGAGGAAAATGAGGGGTGTGGTGCACTAATGGGGCACTTCTGATAACCTAACCGTGGTTTGGACATTGGACAGTTATGGTAGCACTGAGAATCCTCTGCTCAGCATAGATTAATCGCCTTGTTACTACTGGAGATGGCGGCATAGCCAAATCTTCTAGCTGGAGATGCCCAGTGGCTTCCTAATATATTCTACAAGAAGGAACACAACAAAGACGTGTCCAGGCCAATCTATGTGCACATGGTTTGTGCTGTGAATGGTGTATGTTTGTAGTGTAGAGTAGGCATGCTTTCAGCAAAACCCAACAGAGAAACTCTGTCCTTGACGTCCCTCCAGTGTGCTGCAGAAATTCAGGAATTCTCTAGAGCCCTGAAGCTAGGATTGCATGGCCTTTCTCAGTCCCTATTGATCATGTGGGCTGATGAAGTACTTGCCTAGGCTCCAGCACCCTATATATCTTGAAGCACAGGGATCAGAAGCACTGGCACACACATTCCTGAAATCAAATTTAAAATTAAGTATGCAAGTCAATAATACTTCTGCAAATGCTACATTTGTGCTTTACTTTGAACCCATCATTTGAAACTTGGCAGAAAGTAATGGTAGGAGGAGTGTTTTGGGGACTGAAGGGGCAGTAGGTAGGGAGAAATGCCGAAGACCTCAAGTAAGCCAGAGAAATCCCACTATCTGCATTTTGGAGCATTTTACAGACCCCTGCTGACATCCTGACTACTGGGAGTATCCACGCTTCATGCAGTTGTGGGTACCCAGTGAGAGTTCACATGTTGTTCCATTGTGTTCTGAATTATGAGTTCTAGAGTGCTAGTATTTCAGGGCACTCTCCCGCACTGTGGAAGCTCTCTATGGAAAGAGAAACACCTACCTGCTTTAAGGGATTTGGTTCCACTTCTACATGGGAGAATGCCCTGAAATAATAGTACTCCTGTGCATTTGCACTCATAATTCAGAATGCAACGGAGTAGCACAAGGACTCTCACTGCATCCCTGCAGCAGCTTGAAGTGTGGATACTTTGGTGTCAGGATGTCAGTCCCTGTTTTTGTAGTCTCCAGATATATCCCCTGTCATGAGGATTAGAAAACTATTTTAAACAAAAATGAAACGGGCAAGCCAAGATGCACAGAATCTTTCTTCAGAATTCCTTATGTAACTCTTGCATCACAGGAAATAAGCAGACCCAGACCTGATTCTTTCAAAAAGCCCCCGAAGAAGGCTGCAACTCTCTCTAGTCTTTCCAGATCAGCTTGGCCCAGCCCTGAGATTTGTTCTCCTTCTGCTCCCTGCCTGGACCCCTGCACAGTCCCAGGTACTGACCGAGCAAAATTGGTGCCTGATGCATGTGGGACGGTTGGCTTTCCCCTCCTTACATAAGTCTCCTTTTCAGGGGTGCAGCTGGGTAATTTCAGACTCTAGACCTAATGACTTTATGGGGGCTCCTCCCTTGTTACAGTTCCCTTATCATTAAAGTTCTCAAAGCAGTTTATATAGAACAATAAATAACAGATAATAAATAAGAAACGAGAGTGGAGAGTGAAGGGAAGATTGTCTGGCCAGATAAACTCAAGGTTGTGGCTTCCATCACATTCAGCAGCGACCACCCTGCCCTGGACGTGTGCCCTAACCTATATTTTGCAGGTTGCAGCCACAGATCTAAGGCAGTTCTGCTGCAGCCTTTTGGAAGCCCAGCCCTTCGGTGTACCAAAAGGGAGTCTAGGCGTTGTAGTTTAGACTGGCTGCAGAGTGAGAACTTGGCACAGCCTCTGACCTGCGACTCACCTGGCGAACTTCAGCCTGGACAGATTCCAGGAAAGTGGGGAAGAAAGAAGAAGTCAGCTCTGTGCCTTGGGGTGAGGACTTTTTCAGGCGCTGTCCATGATCCTCCAGAGACAAGATGGGGCCTCCCCCACACACTAGGGATCGGGCAGAGGAATATGGGGGGCTCTGGACTTGCACTCGACAGTCTGGCCTTAATGACACCACTGCCATAGAAGAGCAAAAGGTGGCAATCTTCTGTGTTTGTTTCAATCCAGACATGTGTATATGCTATCATTCCCCAAAAGCATAACATGAGCTTGGTATTTGATCATGCGTGCAGAGTTCTGTGTTCTGAGGATCTCATCTTTTTTATTTCTGAAAAATAGTAAGTTTGTGACAGGAAGGTATGACAGTGTGTCAGAAATGGCTGGTGAAATCCCCAAGGCCAGGGTGGAAGCTCAACAGAACTTCTAGGGGTCATCAGATGGTGCTGCAATGGCCTGCAAAACACATTGGCTTCTCAGCTAGCAGAAGCAGAAAGTATTATGCAGAATGAGGGAAATCTATACCATGTTCTTTAATTTTAATAGTGTATATAGGCTATGGAATCCAGTTTTTGTTGGCAGAACATTCTGAGTTGTCTTTCCTTGGTAGGCGAGCTGGTCTTGTGGTAGCAAGCATGGCTTGTCCCCTTAGCTAAGCAGAGTCCATCCTGGTCCTATATGAATGGGAGACTTGATGTGTGAGCACTGTGAGATATTCCCCTCAGGGGATGGAGTTGCTCTGGGAAGAGCATCAGAAGGTTCCAAGTTCCCTCCCCGGCATCTCCAAGATAGGGCTGAGAGAGATTCCTGCCTGCAACCTTGGAGCAGCCGCTGCCAGTCTGTGAAGACAATACTGAGCTAGATAGACCAATGGTCTGACTCAGTATATGGCAGCTTCCTATGTTTAATGTAGAGTGCTCACAGCTCTACTTTATAACCTTACCATATCCTTAAAACTCAGGGCTTAGGGGAACCATTCTTAGTGCTAGCCTGGCACCCTCTGGAATAACTAGCTGGTTGGTGCTTTAATGCTACAAGCCACTTTCTCCCTGTGATTCCCAGAACTTTTTTTCTAACTATAGGAAGGATGTTAATATGTGGAAATGTGGAACATATTCTCTCTCCTCCTTTCTCTTCCATCTCTGTGCCTTAAATGATTGGGGAGAAATGCATACTATCATGTGAACATGTGAATCAGTTCTGCTTTTGCCAGTCCTATGCCTGTTTTTACAGATATCTGTTCTGTACATGTGAGGTCACTTATTGAGGGTGTGGAAATAGCTGCAAAAATAAAAGAGGTGCTTGCACACATTCTTAGTGGTAACAAGTCTTCACCGCGTTCCTTCTGCCTTCTCCCAGTTATGTAGATTGCCTTTCTTCCATGATGCAGATAAAGAACTAAAGCTGAGATAGTGAGCAATTTGCTTAAGGCCCCTTGAGGCGGTTTCCAATGTGACATGGAGCTTTGGCCAAGGGCGAGGTTGAGCGCCTTGTGCTGCTTTTTGCACTTCTTGGTCCAAGATGAACTTGTGTCAGGAAGATGTGCAATCTGGACACACATCTGAGTGCTCTTGTGCATCGGCTTCTCATCATGTCTTATAATATTCAAGGGCAGTCTTAGTGTGTCTGTGGCTGAGCCGGGATCTGAGCCATTTTCCAAACTCAGCTGCTCTGTTCTTGGATACTCTCATCAACAATACTGGCCTGGCAAAACATTGGGATGATGAGGTGTGTACACACACACACACACACACACACACACACACACACACACACACACACCCAACCCTCTGTCTCAGTTACAATCCCAGGCTTCTACTGTCTCTGGCTGTTCAAAATCAGCAGCTATGGCTAAAGGTGCCAATTTGGCAAAAGGGGGTCATTGGAAGCCCTTCTTCTGCAGATCAGATGGTTGCTGTCCATAGGCTGGATTTGGTCCAAGGTGAGCGGTGTTCCCTCTGATTTTTCCCCCATCTGTGTGCAGAATGAGTTTAATTCTGGGTGGCAGTATCGAGGCAGTGTGTGTGCACATGCATTCAGAGTGGGAACTTCCTGATTCAATTTGAGAGGGATCTAAAATTAACTGAGCAGACATCAAAACATTGTGTGCACTTAGAGGGAACACTGTGTGCCAGATGCTTCCCTAGGAGTTCATTGGTTCGCATTGGCTCAGCTGGGGAAGAGGGAGAAAGAATGAAAGCTGGCTGAAATGGAAAACCATCAGTGGAGTTTGCTGTGCTAGTTAGAATTGGGTGAAATACTCTTACTGCCTTCTCTTCTTCTGTCTATCCATTTCTGGGATTTTGGTAAGTGGCATGGGCATTTCCAGACATAGATTAACATGGAAAGATGTTAACACAGCCCAGAATAACATGTGGTATCTGGAACCCCAAGGGATCTCCAGCCTTATTTCTTAGCATATCTTACTGAAAAAAGCGGAGAATACTATCTACTAGCAGACCCGGCGCACAGTATCTGCACTGCTAGTTTGTCTCCGTGCTTTCTTTCCCTGCTGGCTGGGCACAGCGTGGTGTGGCTCTGGCGGCCACCCGGCTGGGCTCCTCTCGGTGGCGTGGCTTCACCGCCCATCTCCCACCTTTTCTCACCTTTCCCTTCCTGCCCGCCAGCAGTGTTCTCCTTCTGTGCCGGGTGTGGTGTGGCTCTGCCACCCACCCAGCCGGGCTCCTCTCGGGGGTGTGACTCCGCTGCCTGCCTCCTCCCGCCAGGCCAGTATCTCTCACCTCCTTCTTCCGCCTCCTTCTGGCCGCCCCTCGTTCTTGGCCTTCTCCCCCTCGTCTCCCTCCCATTCTTGGCCCATTTTGGGCTGCCTGCCTGCTGCTTTCTCTCTCTCCCCCTGCTCCCTTCCACCACTTTCCCTGCCACCCACTCGCCGCTGCCACCTCCTCCAGTCGGCTGGCACGGCTCTGCCCGCTGCCCAGCCATCTTCTCACGTGTGTGCAGAACTCTCGTGAGAGTTCCGCCACACATGTGATTTCCGCCACACATCCCCACGCATCTGGCTTAGAGAATTAAGCATATTGATAGATAGTTGTATTGTGCTCCTGGTGGTAAAGCCTCTGCCATTGATTGGATGAGCTGGTGTGATGTTCATGAGCTGTTCATGAGCTGCTCAGGGAACAGAGCGTTTGCAATCCAACTTTCCTGAAGAAAAAGAAATATGCATGTTGGGCTAGGAGTCAAACGAATCAGCCAGTTCTTTGACCGCAGGCTTCTAATAACAAATTATCAAGCATCAGTGTGGGGCCTAATACGTCAAAGCAGCTTGGATTAGAAAAGAGAAATCTGTGTACTATTTATATTCCTAAGAAAGGAGTGGTGTTTTGTGGTTACTGGGCCTATGGAGAGAAATGTCAGGAACAAGGCTGGGGTGGGGAATAATGGTGAAGAAGGAAAGTTGAGACTTCCCATTCATCCTTGACAGGAAATTAGCCTGCCTGTGTGTGTGTAACCACAGTCATTTACCTTATTCAAGGATGAGTAGAAGCGGAAATGTTGGGAAAGTAATATAGGGAGGGAAGCCCTCGGGGTGGGGGTGGAGAACATCCAGCATCATCAGCTGCTCATGCTTCTCTCTTCCCCATTCCCCCAGGGCTTCCCTTTGCCATGTGATCTGTATGCATTTCTGCCTCTGCAAAACCCTTCAGGACATCAAGAGAGAGGGAGGAGCTCTGACATAAGGGGTATGGAATGGGAGCCAGAAGGTGAAAGTAGGTGGAAGAGGACTGGAGTGGGGGGCGAGGCACAAGTATGGAATGATGGTATGAGAAGAAAGAGTACAGGTGAAGGTGCTAAGTGATGTGTGTGTGTGTGTGTGTGTGTGTGTGGTATTCCAGTTCAGACTGAACATGTTAGCAATTCTCAGTCTCCCGTCCCACCCTACACCATCTGGGGCTCTTTACTTTTGGAAAAGAGGTGACATTATCTTAGTAGGCTTTACAACAGGTTTTCATCCGCAGGGTGGAAGGAAGGAAGCAGAGAGAACAGGGGTTTCTCTAAGACCACCTGTGGAGCTGAGGTAGTATTTGAACTGGAAGGAATGTAGTTTATATTTGTAGTTATGTAACTGAATATCTGTTTTTTTCTGTCTGCCTATGCTTAACTTCTACAAACTCATGTCATTTTCTCTAACACTTAACTTGAGTGCCTTTCAGTTTAGAAGAAAAATGGGCCAGTGAAAAGAAAGAAAGAAAAAGGTAGGGCTTTCTACTAAAGCTGAGTTCTCAGGCGAGGACTTCGAATGGACAAAATCTGGTGGGGGAGGAGGGAATTGGGACAATTTTGAGTGTGTGTGTGTGTGTGTGTGAAATTCGTTGATGGAAGGGGTTGGGGCTTACAGGAGGCAGCATTGGTAGTTCATGTGGCCCCCAGCTGGCAGCTGCCTACCTTCTTTTTTTGCTCCCACTGCCTCTTTTGCCGTAGTGGTGACAGAGCTCTTTGCAGTGCCTGTTGTCTCTCCTCCCAGAATGGCTCTGGTCTGTCAGGATGTGCTGTTCTAAGAGAGCTTCTGGGAAAGAAAATGGCAGCTGGCAGTTGGTGGCTGTTGGGAGGAGTTGCTGATTCTAGGGCTGCTGTGAGGCAAGTTCACCCTCCATCCTGAAATCCACCCCCATAATCCGTCAGACAGTCCTGACCTTCCTAATATCCCTCCCTTCTTGAAGTAGCTGAAATACCCATCCTCAAGCAGACTGCAAAAGGGAGATATTTCCAGACAACCCTAGTTTCTGAATACTTGGGGTACTCTCTAGATATGCAGAAGTATATTAGTTTTTAAATTAAAATTAGACATTTTAAAAATCCTCTGAGGATCTACGTTGAGGTTGTGAGTTTCAGGGGAGGGGGAGGGAATTGGCTTGGTTGTCTAGTCTAAAAGCGTATTGCAGTGATCTTCACTCTTTTTAAAATGGGCTATAAAACCTTTATTGATCACAATTATCTTACTACGACTTTGACTTCTTCTTCTTTTTTACATTAAAATGACTGAAGAATGTACAAAAGTTACAAACTTCAAGAAAAACCACAAATGTCCTACCAAATACAGAGTTGTTCCTAACAGGGATTAAAAAACCCAAAATACAACAAAAGGCGTTTAAATCAATTACATCTTTACAACATCTTCAGGTAATAGGTCTGGTCGTATCCTGCAATTGAGCTCTTCACTCTTTTTAAAGTGAGGGCTGCAGTCACTGAGAGAGCTTATTCTGTGGAGCGGGGGAGAGAGAGAGAGAGAGAGAGAGAGAGAGAGAGAGAGAGGTGAGTGTTGTGACAGTGGTGGCGGGGCTGGAGAGAGAGAACACACATGCACAGGAGGAGGAGGAGGGGAGTGAGAGAGTGAGCTTGCAAGTGCCGTGGTCACAGCAGTGCCAGTGGGTTAGGACTGGGAGACAGCACACGAGATGACCAGAGGAGGGGAGATAGAGTGTGAGGCGGGAGAGAGAGAGAAAGCACATGCGGAGGCAAGAAGAGGAGTGGGGCAGGAGAGAGAGCCAAAGCATGCACAGGAGCAGGAGGGGAGCAAGGAGGAGAGTGTAAGTGTGGAAGCCGAGGGGAGTAGTGGCGGCTGGAGGAGGGGAGAGGAGAGGTATGCCAGGCTGCCACTGGGCCTGGCAAGGCCCCGTGAAGAACAGTGGCTTATTGTAAGTATCCTGGTGGTGGGGATTAGGGTTAGTAGGATGTGTGGTAGGAGGTGAGAGAAATCCCACCATTTCTCCAATCCAATCCTCTCCCTGCCCGCCTTGTTCTGCCTCACCTCTCTGTTAATCCCAGGTGTGTAGGCTGCTAATTCACTCAAGTTAGGATACCGAGTGAATGAGCAACCCACACACCTGGGGTTAACATGGTGGCAAATGAGGCAAGGCAGAATGAGGCAACTGTTCTGCCTTTCTTCCCTTGGGAGAGGAGAGGAGAGTGGGAATGAGCCACATACCATGTCCAAACATAATTAATATCCAAACAGAGGGGTGTTGGGGGGGAAGGAGGGCAATTTTGATGGAGGGGGCAAGATTTACAGCAAAGTTCAAAGGTCTGCTCTTGAAGATAGTATTGAATTAAAAGAGTGTTCTTCAAGAGTATGTTATTTCACAATAAAGTGATTGTTCTTTATAACCATCTCCGGTTTTCAAACCCAAGGGGGTGGTAACTATCCTTCCTACCCCACCCCTTGCGATCCATGAATTGGCACCACTGGTAGGAACTCAAGGTTGCCTAGAAGCCTCTGATCCCTCCTTCCCACAAATCCCCTTTCTGCTAAATTATCTTGCTCTCTCTTTCTCTGTGTGCATGCACAGTTAGTGGTGAGGAGAAAGGCATTTTGCATATGTTCAGAAACATGCCGTTGTTACGTTCCATGGCTGGACCCTGTCATTCAACACAGACCCCATTTCTGCACCTGAGTCCTATCTGTGCAGATAAAACTGTGCAGACAATTCTAGGCCATGTTTTGGTCACTCCAGCTCAGAACATTGGCAATAAGGCAATAGGTACATAGAAAGAAGAACCAGGATCAGTGTCAGGATGGGAGGGTTTACTGTATTTACCTGAATTGAAGACAACTCTGAATTTAAGATGACCCCCTTTAAAAATGTTTTTTTTAATAAAAAAGATTATACCTGTATTTACCCAAAAGGCTTTTAAGAGAATGTCGTCTTCACTACGAGCCCCATCGCCCATTGAGGTCATCCAGAGAGGTTAGTCTGCAGTAGCCACCAGCTCGTGTGGTGGCTACACAGCGACAGGCCTTCTCTGTTGCCCAAGACTCTGGAATGTGCTCCCTGCTGAAATAAGAGCCTCCCCATCTCTGACAACTTTTTAAAAGTCTCTAAAGACTCATTTATTTACACATGTTTTTAAACTAGACTTGTGGTTTTAAATTGTTTTAAGGTTTTGATGTCTGTTTTAATTTGTTTTATGTTGCTGCCCAGAGATGGATTTTGGGGGCAGTGTACAAATATCATATAAAGAATATAAAGAAAGAAAAATGGCTCTGAATTTATGATGGAACACCCCTCCCCCCATTTCCAACATTAAAAGAATGGGGTGGGGCGGGGACTAACCTTGGATTCAGGTAAATACTGTAAGGCCCCATGTTGAATAAAGACATATTTGACATCTGTGGCTGTTTTTTAAAAACATCTAAAGAGTTCTTTATTTGTTCAGGCTTTTACTCTTTGGGGTTGTGAGTCTTTTTGCACTCCTGCTCCTCTGTTTTTTGTTTTTGTTTTTTAAATGGCTGCGGCTTTTTTGTGTTCTTATGCTTTATATTTATTTTAACGTTTTAACGTTATATTTACCGTATTTTAACTTTTGTAAATTGTCTTGGGATGAGTTTTATGAAAGGTAGTATAGAAACTGAACCATAACATAAAATGAAAGACTGTCTGCCCAACTGCTGGGATCCAGTCCCCTCACACTGTTACTCAAAGCCTTTAGAAGAAATGAGCTGCAGGTATTTTGATTTTCCTCCACATAGAGGATTAGAAACTAGTTAATGAAAGCTCAGGCTTTCCATATCGTACAGGAACGATTGTTTTCTTATTAGAGGCTATTACTGCGGAATCCTTCTCTCTCTCTTCATGTGCCTTCTCCGATGGGTTGGCGGCCAGCAAAAAACCTTAGGAACCTTATATAGCTTTTGCTCAAGGAAGAACAGGCAGGTACAGAGTGGTTGGCGTGGAATATGTTTTTTTTTTTTTTAAAGAGACAACTTAGAAAGAAAGGTGAGTGGGGCATATTCACAGGGAGTAATACAAGCCCTGTCAAGAGTCCATTAAAATGTTACTGCTCCAGGTGAGCTTTTTTAAAGGGACCTCAGGCGCTCAGTGCTTGCCCGGTGCAGAGGCTAGGTGTTTCAGATCGGGGCAGGCAAGCCAAGCTTTTAGCCTGAAGGCCATCCCATATCTGGGACATAGTTCCATCTGTCTGCAGGCACTGGGAATCTGAGGTGGTGGAACATAGTATGTGAATGCAGGGCATGATCTGTTGAAAAGAGTATAAGAGAGGGGTATGAGTACAGGGCTAGAGAGAGGCAGAAAGAAGATAGACATTTCTCAAGCTGCTTGAAAAATTCCATTCCCACATTGGTTGAGGCCATAGCTCTGCCTCTCTACTAAACTATGGTTAAGCAACTGGAAGCCTGGGCACTTCCATCTGGTACCTGTGGTTCCCAATCCTTAGAATTGCCTTTCTTCATATGCAATTTAGCTATTTTTCCCTTATGCATTAGGGCAAAGTGCTCTTCTCCCTGCAATGAGGAAAGCAACAGAGGGAGTTGTCAGAGTTGCACCTCAGCTGTTCAGCTGTTTTGACACTACCGTAAATATAAAATCCACTGGAAGATTTGAAGTACTTCCTACATTCTTCAGAAGTTAGGGGCACTTGTGCTTAAAAAGTTGAGGAACGCTGCCCCCAAGAGTAGGAAGCTGGGGTCTGGGTGGGGCTGCTTTGCTGGAGTTAGGGTTTGTTTGTGTCATTTTTACTCCTCTGATTCTCTTTTGTTCTCTGGCTGTCTCCTGCCAGCTCAGACTGCAGCTCTCAGCCCATCTGGCTGGTATTTAAAGCTCACCCCGCTTCCCTCTTGGCTCCCCCTTCTTTTCCTGTCCTGACTGCCAAAGGGGCGTGACAGACACAGCCTGTGGTTTCAAGCCCAGAGCCAGCCATGCCATTGCCTGTTGAATCTAGCTTAAGAGGGAGGGAAAGGTGGAGTCAGCAGCTACCTTCCCCAGGAAGGATTTAGTGGGAAGTTTTGGATACTCAGTTGAAGAAAAGTGATACAGGTGGTTGATTTGGAAGCTGGCTTTTAAGAGTGGGTGGGGGGAAGGTGGAAATTTAGAGGGTGCCCACAGAGTGACACCATAGAACTGGCTACGCCGGAGAAGCCCACCCCTCTCCCTTGCGGGCCGAGCTTCTACTTCATGACTCAGTGACAGAAATAGATGGCATTTTCTGGAACTCCCCTCACATTATTCTGGTACTGCAGACCTGACTGTTCCTACTTGCTTTGGCCACTGAAGCTTCCTCCATCCTGCCAGTTATCAGTATGTGCAGGTGGCCATGTTCATGCCACAAAAAAGACATATGAGTCAGTAGCTTTTATTAGACCAGCTCATGATGTTAAGATGGTGCAGACATTTGAGTTTCACAGAACTCTTCATCGGAAAAGATGAGAAAATGGAAGCTTGGAATACGCTTTTATAAAGGAGTAAGGTGGTTTATTCCACCTTTTGGGCTCTGAACACTTCTTTCGTTAGATGAAGCATTCAGTGCATCTTCTGTTTTTACTGTGAACACTCTGAATGGGTGTTATCAGGTATCTGGCAAGCCATGTTATGTGACTGGTGGACTCTGCTTTTGGATTAGTGGAACAGAAGTTGTGCATACCTGCTGGGCCAAATTCTGCTGTGGTGCTTCCACAGCCATCCCTGGCCCTGGCCTGATGCTCTCCCCGCCCCCCGATGGTGCAAGGCCTCATGTCACATGTCCCTGCAGGGTATGTTGCTGCTCTTACTGCCTCTCTCATTTCCCCTGGGCACCGAGTTCATGCATGCACTGAGCCCAGGAAAGCATCAGAGAGTGGCTTTTGCAATCCAGCACTGGTGTACTCAGAAAAGGGGTTCCTGGGTCTCTCCTTCACAACAGTTCAGCACATACTGCTCAGCAAGCCCAATGAATGATCTGGGCCATGGAGAAACTATCCTGTTGTGCAGAAGTGGAAGTCCCGAGTGCTCTTCCACCAGAGGATAGTCTGTGTTCATGTTTTCATCCTGACTCTGAAATGGAGAGCTGACTTCCTAGCCTCACTTGCTTTCCAAGGTTGGATGGGGAGGGACATCCAGTTCTAGGAAAACCCGAACAGGCAGGCCTAGGCAAATTAAGCTTGCAGTAGTTTCTCTTGATTGCTTAGGTTTTTCTGTTGCAAACATCAAGGCTCAGTGCAATTGTAAAGCTGCACAGTCTTCTAGCCATGGTTAGGAATTTGGAAGCACCTGGCAAGAATGTATGCTCCCCCTCTTGCTCCTCCCTTCTTGCATGGGAATTCCAAGACAAGCAGCTTGCCTAGGGAGCAAGAGGCTGCTAGTTCAAATCTCTGCCGGTGTGCTTCCCAGACTGTGCCTACTAAATATATATTTGTACTCACCTGTATCGGGCTGCAGCAATTTAGGAAGGTGCTGGAGGCGGATGTTGACTTCAGTGACAATGGCAAAGGCATTATCTCACACTGCGTGGGAGAAAGGCAATGGTAAACCACTCCTGTATTCTACCAAGAAAACCACATGGGTCTGTGGTCGTCAGGAGTTGACTCTGACTCGACGGCACAATCTTTCCTTTCCTTTTTACCCACATTTAGCTACAAACTACAATTTGCAATCATTAATAAAAAAAGATTTCAAAAATATGGTTTGAGCTAAGCATAGTTAGCAAAACTCTTTTGCAGACATAACACTAACCACAGTTAGGTCCACAATAATAGTAATAAATAATAATGATTAATAAACTTTATTTGTTAGCCGCCCCATAACAAATTGTTCTCTGGGCGGCTCACAACATAACATGACAAGTTTTCTAGTGAAAACTAACCAGCCTACTTTCCTTTCACTATCTCTACAACTGGGCTAAATTTGGTTCAAATCGAGGTCCACAAGTTAGATCTCTTCCAACTCAAATGTTCATGCGTCCACCATCTTGGATCGGGGTGGATGACATCATTACAGACTACACCATTGAGTTGTCCCTGTGTGTCACTCACTATAACTGTACCAAATTTGGTTCAAATCGGTTAGACAGTCCTCAAGTTAGTGCACTTGTGTCTCAAAAGTTCACATGTCCACTATCTTGGATTGGGGTAGATGACATCATCACAAACTATGCCATCGAGGTGTTGCTATGTGTCACAGCTGCAGCAAATTTGGTTCAAATCGGTTAAGAGGTTCACAAATTAGCCCACTTGAGCCTCACAAGTTTATGCGTCTACCATCTTGAACCGGTGTTGATGACATCATCACAAACTAGTCCCTGTGTGTCACTCACTGCAACTGTTCCCAATTTGGTTCATATGGCAGTCCACAAATTAGCCCAATTGTGCCTCAGATATTCACATGGCCACCATTTTGAATTGGAGTAGATCACATCATCACACACCACGCCATTAGGGCATTCCTATGTGTCCCTACAGCTGCAGCAAATTTGGTTCAGATCAGTTTTGCGGTTCACAGGTTAGCTCACTTGCACCTCAAAAGTTTATGTGTCCACCATCTTGGATCGGGGTTGATGACATCATCACAAACTACGCCATTGAGGTGTCCCTATGTGTCCCTACAACTGTACCCAATTTGGTTCATATTGGTCCAGGCGTTGCGAAGTTGATGGGGGGACACACAGACGCGCGCACAGAATGCTGGGTCATCTCATAAGCCTACTGGATAGTAGGCTAAAAACATCAAATAAAAACACATAACACATGAAATCACAACACAAGGGAAAGAAATACAAAATGCAGAACAAAACAATTTAAAAACTTCTAAAAATCACATTTAAAAATCACAATTTAAAAGGCCTGAGTGAACAAAAGGTTCTTTACCTGAAGGTTTTACAGTCAGGGCTTTCCCCCCAAATCCACTCCTGATTGGAGTGTGCCAGTCCACATATTCGCTGGATTTAACTCTACCTCCCTGCAGGCTATCGGGGACCAGGACAGACAGGGCTTTGTCCCCCCACCCCACCGAAGGGAGGCTGCGAATTCTGGCTTAGCCCGAGGTATGTCTGAATTAAAATAATTTATTATTTGTTTCCAGCAGCTTTTGAAAAAAAACTCGATGTTTCTGCTAAGCTCCGACGGTTGTCTTTGATGTGTGTAGGGGAGCAGCCGAGGGCTATGTGAATGCTTCACCTAATCCCCCGGACTAAATTGCCTCAAATCTGCTGTGAAGTAGATTTGCTCCTTGGACACCCCACAGTATAAAGCCCTGTCTGTAAAACCTCCTGGCATCTAAAAGGACAAAGTGATGAAGCCGGGTGAACCTCACTGGAAAGGCGATTCCATAAATGGATTGCAACCACCGAAAGGGCCCTCTCCCTAGTATCCACCTGCCTTACTTCGTTTGGCAGGGGCACTCTGAACAGGACCTTCGAAGAAGACCTTGAGGTCCGAGTTGGGACATATGGGGCAAGGCGCTCTCTCAGATATCCCAGTTCCAAATCATTTAGGGCTTTAGTGGTTAAAACCAGCACTTTGCATTGGGCCCGAAAATGGACTGAGAACCAGTGCAGCTGACTAAGCACTGGTGTAATATGATCAAAATGTCCAGTCCCAGTTAGTAATCTTGCAACCCTATTTTATATCAGTTGCAGTTTCCAGACCATTTTCAAAGCCTTCCCATGTACAGTGCATTGCAGTAATCTAAGTGAGAGGTTACCAGAGCATGAGTAACTGTGGCCAAGCTCTCTCTATCCAGGTAAGGTAGCAGCTGGTGTATCAGCCGAAGCTGATAAAAGGCGCTCCAAGCAACAGAGGCCACTTGAGCTTTTAGCGACAGTGCTGGATCGATGAGCACCCTCACACTGTGGACCTGGCCTTTCAAGGATGGTGGAACGCCATCTAGAACAGGCTGAACATCATTCACCTGGGCAGAGGAACCACCTACCAACAGTACTTGTCTTGTCTGGATTGAGTCTCATCCAGTTCATTACTGCATCCAGGCACCGATTCAGGACAGTCACCGCCTCACCTGCATCTCACGAAAAAGAGAGATACAACTGAGTGTCATCCGCATACTGATGACACCTCAGGCCAAATCTTCGGATGATCTCTCCCAGCGGTTTCATGTAGATGTTAAACAGCATAGGGGAAAGAACGGAACCCTGCGGAATCCCAAAGCATAACTGCCCAGGGGTTGAGCAGTAATCTCTCAGCACCATCTTTTGGAAATGGGCTTTGATGTAGGAGCAGAACCATCTCCAAGCAGTGCCTCCACACCCAACTCGGCCAGCCTATCCAAAAGGATACCATGGTCAGTGGTATCGAAAGCCACTGACAGGTCCAAGAGATTTAACAGGGTTGCACACACACACCCCCCCGCGCTCCCTACAGGTCATCCCACATGGCGACCAAAGCAGTTTCTGTTCCAAAGCTGGCCTGAGGCCTGATTGAAATGGATCTGGATAATCCGTTTCCTCCAAGAGTGTCCGGAGCTGGTCAGCCAGTACACACTCAAGCACCTTGCCCAGGAAAGGAATTTTGGCCACAGGCCTATAGTTGTTTATATCCTCTGGGTCCAGACTGCGTTTCTTTAGGAGTGGTTGAATAATAGCTTCCTTCAATGGAGCTGGGACCACTCCCTCTCTCAGTGAGGTGTTTAGAACCTGCTGGATCCAGCTAAAAATCCCCTCCCTGCTAGCACCTTGCTCAGGAAGGGAATTTTGGCCACAGGCCTATAGTTGTTTATATCCTCTGGGTCAAGACTGCATTTCTTTAGGAGTGGTTGAATAATAGCTTCCTTCAATGGAGCTGGGACCACTCCCTCTCTCAATGAGGCATTTAAAACCTGCTGGATCCAGCTAAAAATCCCCTCCCTACTAGATTTACTAAGCCATGAAGGGCAAGGGTCAGGCATGCACGTGCTTAGCCGAACTTGTCCACATCCTTGGGCACCAGTAATTGAAACTCCTCCAGTAAAGCTGGACTAGGTGTTACTCTGGACACCTCTCCCAGTGACACTGCACCAGCTGTCGAGTACAACTCATGAATGAGTGACTTTACCCTCAAAGTGCTCTTCAAATGAGTCACAGGTGCTACCAAGTGTTCTAATACATCTTGCTCGCGGTCACAGGTAAAAAGGAGAGTGGAATTCGTCTGCAAGAGGAAAATGAGGAGTGTGCTAATCTATGGGTCACTTCTGATAACCTACCAGCACCACTTACTTGGCTGGAGCTACACCTGTACTGGCCCCTGGGTTGAAGAAAAAGAAGGGGCTACAAACCCTGTTGCCCATGGGACAGCATCTCCCTCCCTTTCCAAAATGGAAACAGGCGTCTGATGAGGATTCGGCTCCTTTTAAGCCTAAGGAAAAGAATAAAACTGCTGCACCCAGATTCAGATCAGATGGGCTTGAAAGCCCCTACACTGAAGCCCAAGGAAGTGCTCCAGGCACCAATGCAGCCCCCATCGTTGGCACCAAAGGTCCCAACAGCACCATCACCAAGGGTGACAGGATCAGTTCTAAGAGCACCGTCTCATCCAAGATCACCCATCAATGTACCAGACACAAGTTAACCCCTGCTGACTTGGCAAAGAGGCACCTTTTAATGTGGTGATTCTCTTTATTTAGCAGCGGGAGAGTAACTGGCCCTATCCACTGCCAGCACAGTACCTCCAGTGACTGTTGCTGGTGTCTATCTTATGTTTATTTTTAGTTTGTGAGCCCTTTGGGGACAAGGATCCATCTTATTTATTTATAATTTCTCTGTGTAAACCACCCAGAGCCATTTTTGAAAGGGCGGTATAGAAATCAATCAATCAATCAATCAATCAACCAAATAAATAAAACAAAACAAAACATTGGACCTAGAGGACTCTCTCTCCTACATGACCAGACTCCCTGGACCCGTCGGACCCATATGAACACTCAAGGCCAAGAAACAAGGATCAAGACTTTGTGATGCCAAGACAACCATACTGTCCTCCCTGGGATCGAGACACTCGGCCTGGCTTTGACAGGGACTGAACCCCGCTCTCCAGTCTCCATCACAGTTTTTAGAAAGCATGTCAAATCGTGTTTTTTAAAAAAAAAACGCAGGCTTTTATATGATTGTCTCCACTGCTGCTTCTTGTATTTTGTACTGTTTTTATGCTTGTGTGTTAGTTTAAATAAAAAAAATTAAAAAAAAATTAGATTTGTTTTTATATTTTTTGGCTCAATATTTTAATGTGTCTTTTTTATAATCTTGTTTTTAAATTTTATTGTGAGCCGCCTTGGGATTTTCTTAATGAAAGAAGGGGTATAAATTTAACAATAAAACAAATAAATTAAATAAAACGCGAGATATGGACAGATATGAAGACCCTTATGTATGCCATTATCCTTGGAGCCGAAGAGACCTCTCGTTCTCATTTTCCATCGGCCAGACCTATTCCCAACTGCACCTGTTGTGTGGAAACTAATTTCTGGCAGGAAGAGACCCCAAATGGGAAGATGTTTGTGTATTTAGAAGTGTTCATGGTGGATGCCATGTTCCCAGCCTCCTTACCCATGAATTCCGGAATCGTGGAAATTGTACGGAATTACTGAAAGAAACCAACTTCTTTGCCTCAACCAACTAAATGGTTAGAGAATTTTTATAGGGTCCAGGCTGCAGATGATTCATTGTCCTTCCTGCATGAACGTCCTACTCCAAATTCAGTGGTGGTGGAGGCCTCTCTGGCGAGGTCTAAGGGGAAGACCATCTTAAATCCCGCTGATAAGGAGGACAGAAAGCTGGGCATGTTTGGCTGATGGCTGTACTCAGTAGCAGCCCTACATCTAAAGAGTGCCAACTATCAGGTGTATAAAGCCCATTTCTTTTGGGAGCAGATTACACCCTTGGATCTTCTACCTCAAGACAAGAAGGATCCTACCAAGGTCTTCCTGAGAGAGGGTTCACAATTGGCCAAGCACGAGCTTTATTTGGCCAGGCATCCAGCTGGTTATGTCAGCTTCCATTGCGTTATACAGGCATGCTTGGCTGAGGTCTTCAGGACAGACCTTTGAGGCACACTCAAGGGTGGAAGACCTTCCCTTTGAGGGCCAGGCCCTTTTTGGGGTCAAGAAGGACGATACCCTACAAAAAGTTCAGAAATTTAAAAGTACAGCTTGTTCCATGAGCTACTAACCTACTACATTTCATTCCAATAAACAAAGCAAATGGTCTCACTACCAATCCTCATGGTATTCCTCTCAGCAGACCTCATCTGAGCAGTCTTTTTGCCCAAACCACTACTTACTTCCTAAGAAAGCATCCTACTCTCAAACCAAACCTCAACAGCGGCAGTGCTCCTCTACCTACTCTAAGCAGCAATGACTTGGCCACCCTCTTCACTGGCACATGACCTACCCCGTACCTACCTGCTTGGGAATGTATAATTTCTAACATCTGGGTCATCACCATAATTCAGATAGTGTACACACTAGAGTTCACATCAAAACCACCCTTCTATTGAAGGGCCGTCACATGTCCTACACCAGCACTCACGGAAGAGGTTGCAGCCCTTTTGAGAAAAGACAAAATAGGCAGAGTTTCCAGAACCATGACTCAGGGATTCTACTCTCCATACGTCACAGTTCTGAAGGCCAGTGGTGGCCTTCGCCGTATTCCAGGTCTAAGGGAACTAAACAAGTTAATTGTGTACAAGCACTTCCGTATGCTATCTCCACAATTTTATCCCTCCTCGAAAATATAGCTCCTAGTGATCTTCAAGGTGCTACAGTGCTTCCTGCCTATCATATCAGACAGACAATACCACTGCAAAAGTGCATGTCAATAGGCAAGGCAGTACTGGCTCCAGGAGCCTCCTGGAACTCTCCATGACTATGGCACTGGTGCATCAGGCACACTGCAGGCAGTCCATATTTGAGGCCATGCAAACCACCAAGCAGACATCCTCAGAATGTCCTCTATGACTTCCACAAGTGGGAACTCGACTGGGGAATCCTTCACATAGTGTTCCAGCACTGAGGAACTCCCATATTAGATCTATTTGCCAATGCGGGAACAGCCAGTGCCACCACTACTGCTCCAGAGCAGGCATAGGACTCTATTTGTTGGGAAATGCTTTCAACATCCTGTGGACGAGCCACTTTTTGTAGCTATTTCCTCTGATCCCCTTGATCCTGTGGATTCTTCTGAAGATCCAAGGGGCGGGGGAACTGTATCCTGATTACAACATGTTGGCCTCTTCGGCCATGGTTTCTGCACCTAAGGGACCTTGTAAGCGACTACTGGCACCTGCTCTACCACAGCCGTCTGCTCTCACAAGAGAATGGGTGCCAACTTCACCCAGATGCGTGGCCCCTTCCCCTAATAGCATGGAGGATATTGGGACCTTTCCCATTCAACTCCGGAGGGTTCTCTAGGCTGCGCACAAACTAGCCACAGTTAAGTCCTATTGTCATAAATGGACACATTCCACAAAGTTTGCTGCAGAGCAAGGGTTTAATGTTTCTTTGTTGTCAGCACATGTGTGTGCCTACCTGTTACATTTAAAGGAAAAAGATTTAAAGTTATCTTCTTTACGGGTAACATGGGCTCATGTGCCCACTGCCGCCACACGTGCCACTGATGTGTGTGATGCGTGCGGCGGCGGGCGCATGCACCCATGTTACTTCCGGATTTGGCCGACAACAAGGGCGCAGGGGTGGCAGGGAGGAACGCTGCTGACCCAAAGATTTTGCTGAAAACTGGAGCATCGGAGGGGGAAAAGTGGTGGGAGGGGTAAGTACAACCCCCCCCCTTAAAGCAACACCCCTCACCAATGGTTTGTTGGACTGCCGGACAAGCAAACCGGTTCGCAGGCCTCCAACATGGCCTGTGAACCAGTTTGTGCACATCCCTAGCCTGCGGTTGTTGCCAACTCGTCTGGCGGCTACTTGGGAACGGGCCTTCTTCGTTGCTGCCTCTGGACTTTGGCATGCCCATCTCCCCATCTCTGGGAACTTTAAAAAAGGCACTGTAGACACATTTAGTCACCCAGGCTTTTAATTAGATTTATAGTTTTAATATTTCAATATTGGGGTTTAAATGTTTTAATGTTTTAAATGATTTTAATTGTTAATTGCGCAAAGACACAAGTTTTGGGTGGTTTAGAAACATTTTAAATAAATAAATAAATTAAATAAATAATAACCCCTTGCCACAATAGACCATAGACTACCTACCTGGAAGGTTTGTTTTTTGGTGGCTACTTTGGCATGCAGGCTAGGTGAACTACAGGCCTTGAGAGTGAATGCTCCCTAGCTTATCTTCCATAAGCATAAGGTGGTACTCAGATCTGACGTCCAATTCCTTCCTAAAGTATAATTGTCATTCCACTACTCACAACACATCAACTTACCTGTGTTTTCCCCTAATCCAACATCCAGAGCTGAATGCTGGCTGCATCTTCTGGCCTTCTACGTTCAAAGCATGGCAGCCTGGAGGAAGATGAACTTCCTCTTTGTCTCCTATGAAGGACAAAGGAAGGGACTTCAGGTCTCTGTACAATCCATCTCCAAGTGGATAGTGTCAACTACCAAACTTTGTTATAAGCTTGCAAAGAAGGAGCTGCCAGCTACTATAAAGGTACGCGCCACTAGGGCCATGGCAACTTCGGTGGCCTTTGATAAGGCGGTGTCATTAGAAGTCATTTGCCAGGCGGCCACTTGGGCGACTCCACACTCCTTCATCCAGCACTATGCTATGGATGCTATTATACACCCTCCCATCCTCCCCACAAAGGGGTCTCCTTCAGGCGGACTCCTTGACTGGAGGCATGAGGGCAGCTGCAACTGCATAGAGTGGCGGGGGTGGGGTTCCCACCAGAAAGCAGGAGCAAGAAAACTTGGAAGTTTTCTGGTGTGGACTCTGCACATGTGTGAAGCCCCTAGAAATGTAAAAGCCCAGATTACCACTAGAAGAACCAAAGTTACTAGGGATGTGCACGGAACCACAGAAGCGTGGTCTGGCACTGGGGGGAGTGTGTCTTTAAGGGGGTGGTGGTAGTACTTACCCCCTCCCTCCGCCGCTCTTCCGCCTCCGGCGCTGGAGTTGCCAAAAACGTTCTTGGGGCGGCAGAGTTCCTCCCTGCCGCCCCTGCCCCCGTCGTTGTCTGTAAGGGTTAAACTAGAAAGAGCTGGCGGCGCACATGCGCCCTTCGTGGCATGCATGGTTGTCTTTTCCGCTGGCGCGCGTGCCGCAAAATACACATGCACGCCGCCAGCTCTTTCTAGTTTAACCATTACAGATAACTATGCCGCACCAAGAACGTTTTTGGCAACTCCAGCGCCGGAGGGGGAAGAGCGGTGTGGGGGGTAAGTACTACCGCCCCCCTTAAAGACACACTCCACTGCCTTGCCGGACCGCCGGAATTCCAGACTGGTCTGGAGGCCTTTTCTATGGCCCTGGACCGGTCCATGCACACCACTAAAAGTTACAACTTGTCGTTAGTAGTGTGCACGGATCGGTTCGGAGGCCATTCTACTGGCCTCCGAACCGGTCCGGACAAGGGGTGGTTTTAGTTCGGGAGGGTTAGGGTGGGGGGGTCCATTAAGGGCGGGGGGGGCTTTACTCACCCCTCCCGCGCTTTGCTGCTTCGGCGCCATAATTAGTTTAAAAAATGCGCCGCAGAATCATTCGCCGCTCCGGGGCTCCTTGACTTCAAAATCGGGCGGCAGGATACTTCCCTGCCGCCCCCAAAGCCCCCTCAAGCCATTTGAGCTCTTTAAATCTCGCCCCGGACCGAGTGCTAAAGCGCTCGGGCGGGCGGCGGGGAGATGTCCGTCCGTCCGCCCGCCCCCTTCCCTGCCTTCTGCGAAGTGCAGGGAGCCTTCTGCGCGCGCGCGCAGAAGGCAGGGAAGGGGGCGGGCGGACGGACGGACATCTCCCCGCCGCCCGCCCGAGCGCTTTAGCACTCGGTCCGGGGCGAGATTTAAAGAGCTCAAATGGCTTGAGGGGGCTTTGGGGGCGGCAGGGAAGTATCCTGCCGCCCGATTTTGAAGTCAAGGAGCCCCGGAGCGGCGAATGATTCTGCGGCACATTTTTTAAACTAATTATGGCGCCGAAGCAGCAAAGCGCGGGAGGGGTGAGTAAAGCCCCCCCGCCCTTAATGGACCCCCCCACCCCAGTGCCGAGCCGCAGGTCCGCGGTCCGGTGCACACCCCTACTTGTCGTTACTCTTGAGATCATTGAGCACATTGCTATGAGTGGGGAAAATACTAGGAAAGCCTTTCATGGCAGGCACATTTTATGGCTGAAACATTTTGTCACCTGAGCCAGAAAATTCAAATGGTCTTTGTCCATATGCAGTAAAAAATAGAATTAAATAACATACAACATGCCACAGCCCAGGATAATCTTTACTCTACATAATAGTCATGCTTTGCTTTGATAACTTTTGTGCATCCAGTGTCGCATCCAGTGCCATGCCAAAATCTGAATCCCGAACATGGCACTAGAGGCACATGACTGGCTCAACTATATGCACAGAGAAAGGGACTTATATACAGCTTTGGAGCATTAGAAATAGATTCTGAATTAATGTTCTTCTGATGAAGAGCAGTATCAACTTGGTATGCTGGGTTTATTGCATATGGTTGTATTAAAGAATTATCTCCTGTATTCATTTGAATTATTTGCCATTTGTAATATTGCTGAAACACAGACAAAGGAGAGAAAGTGTGATTGCATTACTGTGCCTTAGAACAATTGGTTGTGGAACCAACCAGATAGAAGGTGACCTTGGACTTAATCCTGAGTGGTGCCCAGGACCTGGTGTGAGATGTCAAAGTTGTAGAACCATTGGGGAACAGTGACCATAGTGTGATCCAGTTCAGCTTATATGTGAGTGGGGAATTCTCTAGGAAGCCCAACACAGATGTGTTGGACTTCAGAAGAGGAAACTTCTCAAAAAGGAGGGGACTGGAAAAAAGGAAGCTGAAAGGGAAAGTCCGGAGGGTCAAATTCAGAAAGCGTGGAACTTATTCAAAACCACAATGATAGAAGCTCTTCATTGGGCAGAAGTCTCCTTCTCTTTTATAGCTTCCCTGAACTTGGTAGTACCTTACTAGTATACATTCCAACTGAACTTCTATTATTGTGGTTTTGAATCCTGATCCTGCCCTATCCTCCTCCTCTTAACATAGCTACTGGAGGGTAGAATCTTTATTATCTCCTCTGTAACTTTGCCTTTTCTTATTTTTTAATCCCTTTTTAAAAAATAACAATTTACCTAAGCCAGGTTTTTTAACCCTCTATTAATACTGGAGTATTTTGTGATTTAAATGTGGATTTAAATCAAGAGTGCTTTATCTAGTTTTGGAATTTTTCTGAGAACACAAGATGGGAGGAAAGAAACGCCCGTGTTCAAGTCCAGCTGCTGATTCAGAACAAGAAAGATTTTCTAAACAGTCCAGAATTCAATCATCTTCTATTCCTCTCCAAAATAGATATATGCCTCTCCAGATAATCGTCCTCTGAGCAAACGACTGGAACATCAGACGGTCCAGAAGCACAATTAATAGAACCTTGGGCAGCCGTGCGGACTCCTCCTGCAAATCTATATCTCGGAGCCGTTGCTTCACAAAGCAATGTGCCTGCTCTAATCCTCGCCCAATAAGAGTTTCTTGAGATGTGCCCAAGTGATGCAATTTTAATTTCAGAGCTGATTTCCATTTGGAAACGAAACTGTCTGATAACACTAAAGGGGCAAGACCAGCTAGAAAGAAGACCAGGTTTAACCAAAATTTAATTATGCAAAACCATACTTTTGCTTTCAGAGTGGTGACCCCTGCTTCCAAACGAAGGACAGCATTTGCTGTACCCCTGGGTACTTGAAAAATAGCCCTCAGGAATTTAGTTTGTACTGTTTCAAGCTGAGAGACATTTTCCAGAGGACCGATCTGCACCCCATAAAGAATTTGGGGATATATCTTGGCCTTCAACAATTTTATAGCTGCTGGTACGAAAAAGGCACCCCTGGAGGACTTAAGGACTTAATCACATTTGCCGTCTGTTGAGCACCTTGGGAAATATAATCAAGATGGGCTTTACGTGTTCCAGTTTGGTGGAATACTACCCCCAAATACTTAAAAACCTTAACCTGTTCAATACTATACCCATTTATTGTCCATTTAAGGATTTTGGGATGCTTTGAAAACACCATTATCTTGGTCTTAGAATAATTGATCTCTAAGGCCTTCTCAGTATACTTACCTAGGGAGGTCAAAGCATAATTGAGACCTATCCTGGTTTGAGATAAAAGGGCAATATCATCTGCATAGAGCAATAATGAAACATTTCTACCAACAAGTTTGGCGAGGGTACAAATACAGATCATTAAAATGTGAAACTATTGAGTTTATGTAGAAATTAAACAAAACTGGGGCAAGGATGCATCCTTGCCGAACTCCTTTATAGGTAGGACTCTCAGTCGAGAGGAGCCCTTTTCTAGAGCATTGTACTCTGAGACGGGTATTACAATGGAAATTGTAAATTAATAAAAAGTCTATAGATGATTCCTTTAACTTCAGCCAGAGTTTGTCCCTAGATATGGAATCAAACGCTGCCTTGAAGTCTATAAAAGCAGTAAACAAGGACAATTTAGGTCTAGAGGAATATTTTTCAGCCAAAAATTGCAAGGTAAATACTTGATGAGTTGTAGAGAAACCTTCTCGAAACCCCACTTGCTCAGCCATTAGAATACACTGATCATCCAACCAATCCTGAAATTTCCTCAAAAGATGCATGGCATATAACTTGCTGACAATGCTAAGGAGACTAATTGACCGGTAATTATTTGGATCCTCCCTTAATCCTTTCTTGTAAAGTGGTACTATTATTGAAACACCCCAGTCTTCTGGGATTATAGCCGAAGCATCTATGTAAGTAAAAAGAGAAGCAAGGAGGGGAGCCCACTAATCAAGGTTATTATTAACAAATTCAGTTATAATACAATCAAGTCCCGAGGCCTTTCCCTTCTTGCAGGTTTTAACTAGTGCTTCGATTTCTGAAACAGTAACTGGATCCCAATTTGGCAATTGACTAGGATTATAATCTACTATTGCAATATCGGGTCCCTCTTTTTGATATAAATTGGAAAAATGATGTACTCGTATTTCAGCTGGTATTACTGATATAGGTGAAGAGGGAACCCTACCCATAGAACCTGTAATTAGATGCCAAAATTTAGTTTGGTTTTTAAGTTTGGAGGCAGCAATAAGTTCATCCCATTCAGCTCTTTTAGCCTGTAATTTCTTGTTTCTTACCAGAGTCTTGTATTGCTTCTTAAGAGTTATTATAGTTGATGGTGCTACATTAGAAGTACCTGTATCATACAGTTTAAGGCACTGGGTAAGATTTTTCTTAGCCTCCAAACATTCCCGATCAAACCAGGTGTATGAAGTGTATTTAATAACCTTAGAGGGTGCTGTATTCGCTACTAGAGCTGATGTAAAAACAAACAAACCAATCTGTTGTATAATTTGACTAAAGGGGAACTTATACCATTTTGAGAACCTGTAATAATATCTGCCCGAAGGCCAACTACTTCAGAAGAAAAGATTATTTTATCTACACATTGTTGGAAAACAGATGTCCATCTAGATCTAATCCAGTCCATTTTTATCTCCTCGGCAAGAGGCTGACAAGCCTCTAAGCGAAATAATTCATAGAATGCCAGTGACAGAGTCAGAGGGGAATGGTCGCTTTCAATACGTGTAATAACTCGAAAATCCTTAAGGTAGGGTAGCAGGTTCCTAGAAACTGCCATATAATCCAGAAGAGATGGCCTGAGTCCTGCCCAATGCGAATATTCTTCTGGGTAATCTGAGGCAAGAGTTCAAATTAGTAAATGGTGGTCAGCTCTTCTAAAGGTTTGGATAAGATTTAGACCCACAAAATTCCCCACAGCATCCTTAGATTTCCTAACAAGTAGGGAGCGGAAATATCATAAGGCAGGGAATGCTGATGAAATTTGGAAAAAAGCAAATCGTCACCTGCTGCTATCCTAGCATTAAAGAAATGCCCGCGTTCAAGTCCAGCTGCTGATTCAGAACAAGAAAGATTTTCTAAACAGTCCAGAATTCAATCATCTTCTATTCCTCTCCAAAATAGATTTATGCCTCTCCAGATATCATCCTCTAAGCAAATGACTGGAGCGTCAGACTCTTCACAAAACGCTCAGTACCCTTCACTGTTCTCTGATAAAGATTTGGCTGATTTGTTTATGCAACATTGTGCTTTAATTGCTGGTACTTTTGACCATTTAACAAAGTCACTGAATAGTTCGGAAAATAAACGTGAGTGGACAGAGAAATCCCCCCCCCCTCACATAACACTAGAACCAGGGGTCATCCCATGAAACTGAGTCTGGGACATTTAGGACCAACAAAAATTACGTTTTCACATAGTGCATAATTAATCTGTGAAATTCTCTGTCATGAGATGGGATGGGATGTGGTGATGGCCACTATCGTGGATGGCTTTAAAAGGGGCTCAGAAAAAATTATGGAGGACAGGCTACTAGTCTGGTGGCTATAGGCCACCTCCAGCCTCAGAGACAAGATGCCAATAAATACCAGTTGCAGGGGAGCAAAAGCAAGAGAAAGGGCATGCCCTCAGCTCTCGCCCATGGACTTCTCAGAGGCATCTGGTGGGCCACTGTGTATAACAGGATACTGGACTAGATAGGCCTTGGGCCTGATCCAGCAGGGCTGCTGTAGTGTTCTTATGAGAGAGATTGCTACTCTTGTCAGTATCTTCCCAAGCAGCAGAGTGTATGGGTGGGGGAAGTGATTTTCTTTGCTCTGTCCCTGTTTCTTTAAGTGATCATTGCCTTCTGAAAATACGTCCCCGAGGATTGTGCGACTCTCAGGAATATATTTTTGGAAGAGAAAAAACACTTACAGAGCAGCAAAAATCACTCCCCTTGTGTGTGTGCTCTGCTGTTCAGAAGATTCTGGTTGAGTTAAGAGCAGCCTCTCTGCCTGGGTCTCTGGATTGCTGCTCTGGGTGTCAACCCCTGTTGTTGTTGTTATCTCCTGCTGAAAGGGCTTGATATGAACTCCAATTCAGACATTAAGGAAGGGGGGAAAGGGGTTGGAAAAAGCTCAGAGGAAACCAGGAATGGATCCTTTAAACATGCCTGGGGAATAAAACTGACATCTTGATTAAAACTGCATGTGTGCAGCCAAAGGATGTACATCACAGCGGTAGTGTCCCTGCTAGGCATGTGCAAGAAACTAATTTTGTGTTTCATTTCAAGCTTGAAATGAAAGTCGAAATGTTTTGTTGAAATAGCAGTTGATCTGGCAGACTCAAAACTCAAAGTTTTGATTGTTCTGGCCATAGGGAACAATGGGGAACTCGAAACACCCCATTGTTCCCCATGGGTAGCTCCTAGGGACACAAAAGTGTGTTGGGTGCTAGGGCATGATGGGCATTACCTATTACCCAACCCACAGAAGAAATGGGCAAGCAGGCAATTTTTTAAAAAAAATTATCCTTTCCCCAAAACTTTTCTCCAAAGGCTTGGGGGAAAGGTTAAAAACTTCTTTAAAATTGCCCGGTTGCCCATTTCTTTTCTGGCTTGGGTGGTAGGGAGCACCCATCATGCCATGCCACCCAACCCACTTTGATGTCCTTAGGAGCAACCATTGGCACAAGTTGCTCTCCTACACAGAATTATGACTCCTTAACTTCCTAGCATTGCAACAGCTGCCCCAGCAACACCCTTAGCAACCAGCAAGCATAGCCATAAGCTCAACTAGAGCAACTTCCACCACATTTTGACTGAGTACAGCTTGCAGTGCAGTTTGCAGAGCAGACCAGAGCAGTGAGTGAAGCTCAAGTTAGTAGTCTCCAGGCCAGACATGGAGCTCATCACAGTAATCACCAAGAAATATTACTGGTACACACAGAGAGAGCTGCCACAGTCCATTTTTCACCACAGCACTATCTCATATTAAAAAACACCACAACAAAAGGCAGGCAGGCATCAAAGTTGCAATAATAATTAGATTCTCAAGTTTGCAGGAAAGTGAAATATGCCAAGCTCTAGGGTTATATAGGATGACAAAGAATATTTATATACCTCTTTTCAAGAGAAGTTCCCAAAGTGGTTTACATAGAAAAATAAAAACAAATAAAGATGGATCCCTGTCCCCAAAGGACTCACAATCTAAAAAGAAACATAAGATAGACACCAGCAACAGCCACTGAAGGGGATGCTTTGCTGGGGCTAGATAGGGCCAGTTGTTCTCTCCCTGCTCAATAAAGAGAATCACTACTTTTAAAGGTGCCTCTTTGCTCTGTTAGCAGTTGTACCAGATACAGCTTGAGGCACTATTTCGCTTTTAATTTTGTGACTTTGATGCTCTGCCGATTATAGACTTAAAGGTTACAATTTTGTTCAAACGAATGGAAATACTTCCACGGAACTTACTCTAAGTAAACATGCCATAATCTCATGATATGAGGTCCATTGGGACACACTAATGCTGGGAAGCAAGGTTATAGGGTTCTTCCTCTCACCCTTCCCCAGCTCTGTGAGGGAAATATAGAGGGGTGTAAACTGCTTTGAGATGCTGTTTGGGTATGTGTGTGTGAAAAATCAGGGTACAAGTTTTAAATTAATGGTTGGTCACAGCGTGGGACTGAAAGCCAGGATTCCTGGGCTCTATTCTTGGCTCCTGTGTGGGTTAAACCTGGTTGGGTTTGAGACCAGGAATCCTGGGCTCTAATCTTGGCTCTGGGTGGGCAGTGAGGTTAGGGGGAACAAAGCAGCTGTGGCTATTTGGAGCATGTCTGAGGGTCAGACGAACCCACTGCACAGAGGGGGATGGGGAGTCGCTGCCTCAGGGATGGAGTGAGAAAGTTTGTGTCTGTATGTGGGCGGTTCACTTTCCCTGAATGCTCCATTGTTCCTGGAATTGTGGCCCAGGATGGAGAGGCCGGCGCTCCCTGGGCTCTGGCTAAATGGGAAAACCAGGCTGGGCTGAGAGCCAGGCCTCAGTTGGAAACAGATGCCTCTCTCACCCCTCTTAAGAGAAAAAGGGTGGGGAGCCTCCATGGGGGTGGGGGGAGCTGGGATTACAGCAGAGGAGCCAAGTGGAGGCGGAAGCTGGGGGCTGCGATTCAGAGAGGGGTGATGCACTCACTGGGTGGCGTCAGACGGAGGACTTGAGGCAGGCGAATCTCCAGCGCCAGGGATGCCAAATAAGGGATAATGGTGAAGGGAGGCTAGAATAATAAGCAGGACTTTGTATACATATCTGTGTGGGCTCCTCTCTGACTTGGCTGATTGTTTCAGGGTGTGATGGGCTGGCGTGATGCAGGAACCAAAGCCTTGCTACACAGATTTGTTTCCCGCTCCCTTGAATCTTCCTGGCTGCTGCCCTAGCTGTGAACTTGTCGCTGGAAGACTGCCCACCATTCCACCATTCCTTCCCAAGCCAGTGCTGTACCTTAGCGTAGAGGCAGGCGCACATCAGCGGACACAGATCAACGCCATCCTCAACCAAGGATGTGTGGTGGAAGCAGGGATTACTGTATAGGGAGCATCAGTACCCAGGGCCTCTTTCTCAATAGTTGGCCCTCCTGCTACTTCAGGCCTATCTAAGTTTTCCAAACATTCCTCACCCCTTCTCTCTCCCATCTTTGTTGGTCCACATCTTTCCCCCACTACTCACAGTTGCTTGTACATCATCATTACGTTAGCCAGTTGTACATGTACATCATCAAGTAAACATGGAAGACAGGGCTAGGCGTCATCAGTGTGTGTTTATCTAGCAGGCAACTGAGCTTCTGCTTGTCCTCCTCTGGGTATCAGGCACACCCCTGCAAATTTAGCCTTGTGTAGAAAAGGCAGCATCATGTTTGGCTGTGTGAAAATGTGATGTTATTACTCAAATTCTGACCCTCAAAATTACTGACTGATTCTGTTAGGATCCTCCCTGATGGTGATTTGGCAGTTGGTAAAGATATTTTTGTTCTGGTTGATTTTCCCACCCTTGCCTTAAGTGTCCTCTGATGTTATTTGGATTTGCTTTATGTTTTTAGGTAACACGTGTGATCTTCAGAAAGTGAGACTGCTGGTGGTCACTGCCCAGCCAAGTGCCTATTTTGTGCTCCCCACCCCAACCCCACCCCTGTTGTGTGCCACACAAACTTCACAAGCCCCGCTGCAACTGCTAAGAGACATTGAAGCCTGAAATCACTAAGAGGCTGAATCACTGGAAGAGGACACTTCCAGACATGGGGGCCATTCACATGACCTATCGGATGGGTGGGCGGGGGGAAGGCTTCCCAAACCTTGCCTCCCCCCCGCCGCCCCAGACGATAATGATTTGGGAGCATGGTGGGAGCATGGAGTGTGCTCCCACACAATCCCTGCTGCTCCACGCATCGCAGAGCAGCGCAGAGATCTCTGAGGCTGGGACTCGTTTCAGCCTCCGAGAACCCCACAGCGCACCACACGCTGCATACAGTACCTGGGAGTGTTTATAGAGAGAGTTGGGGGAACAAGTAGCTCATGCTGACACACGATCTTTGGAGCTGGGTTAAGGGCACGTTTGCTCCCTTTACCTCGGTGCCTCAGCACCACAGGGATCCATGCAGATGCCAGCAGTTCTCACAGGCAGTCAAGCTCAGGCTTGGCAGCTCGTGAGAACAGCCTCATGGAATTGTTTGTAGGTGTTAGGAATCTTGTGCTCCCCTTGAGGTTGTGAGCTCCTAGATGTGGGCTCACTGCGAGCCGTGCTGCACCTGGCTCCCCTGGAATTTTCTCTGTGCCCTGAACTGGCTGTTGGCACGTGGTATGCATAAGACCTGCTCTGAATCTGGTGCCAGTCCAGTATACAGCTGTTTGGAACTTTTGGAAGCAAGCTGCCAGTCGGGCATCCTTGCCGCTGCAGTAAAGAGCCTTACTGTCGTGTGGTTCTCAGATCTCCCTGCCTGAGAGAAACTCCCCAAGGTGCCCGTTAGCCAGCCTTGTAACCTCCTTGCCCTTGAAATAAAGAGCTTTTATTGCAGTATGGCACCTTTGACCTCTTGCGGGACAGTCAGGGCAGCAGACTAAGGAGCGTTATAAAACACACACACCTTTCTCCCTCTCCCTCTTGCTCACGCTTCCCCCCCGCATTCCTCCAATTCCTTGGTACATCCTTACTTTTGTTTTTCCTCACGAATGGCCTGCGTTCTGCAGCCACTGATTCATCTTCCTAGAACAACCTTGCTCTGGAAGCAGTTTTCTGTCTTGCCACTACAGTTTGGTCTGAACAAACTGGCGATTGGTCTGTGCCAATTTTCAGATAAACTATTTCTTGCCTTCTGACATTTGTTTGCCCCTTTGGGGTACTCTAAGGTGAGGACTGACTAGACCTGGTTATTCACACTTGCAGGATTGGTGCCAGTAATTCTGAACTCATTGTCTTGGGCAGATGCATTGGCTGGTGGCTGCCTCCTGGACTAGTTGAGTCAGCTGCGATAGAGAAGGGATTTTCTTAGCAAATAAGCAACAACCCTAGGATTGTGAGCCCTTTTGAGATAGGGAACTAACTTGATTTTATTTATTCATTTATACTAGGTAAACCACTTTAAGAACATTGTTGAAAAGCAGTATATTATATAGATAGGTATTATATAACTATTGGTGTGTTTGTGTAAATATAAATATCAGACAGTATAGAAATGTGATAAATAAATATTATTGTTGTTGTTAGTAATCATAATTTTAGTAGTACTTTTCGTTTCCTGAGTGAATTGCTGTTTTGACCAAAAACACACAACTGAGGGAGCACACACATATTGGACATGGGTCTGAACAAGCATGGTAACAGAACTGGTGGAGAATACAGGCAGTCTTGTGGGTTGGCCCCAGGTGTACCTACTCAGAACAGTTATGTGTTGAACATGGGTCAGTCCAGAGTAGTCATTTTAGAGTACAATTTAAGGAAAACTTTACTCTCTTTTCTTCAGCTTCTTCTTAAGCCCAGTAAATTATATTGCGTTGAACTGAACTATTGGAATATTGCATAGAGTCAGTGGTGCATATTGTTGTGTTTTGGGGGTATCATGGTTTTTCTGCTGCAAATAGTGCTAGGCATTGTGCTGGGTTAGACATTGTATTGTGTTCAGCTTTGTGTTAGAAAGTCTATTGTGTTAAATTTAAGGCAAAGGGCCCCCGAGGTTAAAAGGTGTGCTTGGTTAGGAATTAGTGAACCTTTTGAGAACCATGGCTGCCCACACTGGTGCTGGGTATTCAAAAAGGATTCTTATCGTGGTGACAAGGATGTTTCCAAAGAGAAAATCCCCTTTCCAACACCAAGGAAACATTTGGTAGCTCATTTTCTCAGCTCAAGCCCAGGGTAAGGAAAAAGGATACCTATGTGGCCCAGACTCTTTGGATGGTGTGCCTGGCCATGCGTAAGATCTTGCTTGGGAACAAAGAACACGAGGAAGAACCGAGTGTGCCAAGTGCCCATGTGTGTGAGTGAAGATGAGATCAAGATAGTCTAATTGCAGGTATTACTGGAAGAGGAAGTGTTTTTATCTTTATATGCCGTAAACAGAGAAAAGTATACTTTACTGGGACAACAAAGAAGCAATATCTTAACAAACAATGTGTTAAGGATTGCAAAGGAGAAAAGCTGGGATTAGAGTTGTCGGTGCTTGATTCCTGGTGCCTAGGCAGAGTCAAGGAGGCAGGCCTGGTGTATTCCATCAGGAGCAGATGGAATACACCATGGCAAAAAAGTTCTGATTGGTGCTGTGGCTGAACCTGGGCTTGGGTAGCAGTACAGACTGAAGGGGCTGCATAGCACAATTGGGGTAAAAGGAGTCCACTGCCAGCCTGGGCCTTGCAGAGCCTGGAGGAGGGTGGCTAAGGAGGAGGCACACCCAAGTACCCTGCGGTCTCTCATGAAACAGTGTGTGAACTGGTACACTGGGACTGAGCCTGCCAACCATGACTTCTTGCTGCACATGCAGCAGGGCTAGACCAGGGATGCACAAGTCCCCCAGTGGGTTGGAACTGATCATGGCTTGGTGTGTGTGTGTGTGGGGGGGCGGGGGGCAGGGGGGACGGCAAAGTCCATTTTTAGCTCACTCTTACATTAAAATTAATTATTTAAAATATTGATGAAAGGAATTATTAGCTGCTGGTGGATCTTTTCCTCTCCTCAAGGGACCCATAATTTTAAGCGGCAGAAAAATAGGCCCTGTCCCTGCTCACTCAGTGGGGCACCTGGAGTGCATGCCAGCCCCAAAGCAATGCCCTCTCCTCTCCCTAAATCACTGTTGCTTTCAGGCTGCAATCCGAAGCATGCTTACTTGCAAGCCGTACTGAGTACACTGTGGGATGTATTTCCGAGTAAACATGGTGTTATAGGGCAGTTCCTGGAGAGTACAGAGGATGGCCCTCCTTGGGGAAGAGGGAAGTGATTGAAAGAGTGAGCCTGTGCCTTTCTGGGGTGTTGTTGCTGCAGGATATTCCTACCTGTGGGCCAGCAAAAAAAGTCCCTTTGGGCCGGATCTGCCCCCTGGGCATTAAGTTGTGCAGGTCTGGGCTAGTCAGTTCAAGCCTTCTCACTAAGCTGAGTTCTGTTCAGAAAAATCCCTGGTAACCAGACCAGTGCTGCTGGCTTTTACACAAAAAATCCTGGCCGCTGGCCCAGGGATTGAAAAACCACCCAGGTCAGTTTTTCCCCTCACCAGTCAGCAAACCTTGCTGGGGTGGACACACAACCATAAAGGGCTTCTGTCCCTTATTTGGTGTCCTCAGGCTGAAAAACGTGTTTCTGCCATGCCATCTAATTTGGGCCTGGTTTTCTGGCTCCTGCCTTGATGCAGAGCAAACAGACTGATGCGATAGAGAAAGCACACAGTACCGCCTGTGTAGGACTGAAGAATGGACAGCAACGTGTGGAGAGTGACAAGGAACTGAGGAATTGGCCTCAGCATCATTGTTTTGAAGGGAAATGGAGCAGAGCCAGGCAGGGGCCGTGTGCAGGAGCGACCCATTACACTCTGCAAAGTGATGCTCTTTGGCAGAAGCGGCTGCCAGGAGGCAGTGCTGAGATCACGTCTTCTCGTCTCACCTCCCGTTATGGTTACAGCCACTTGAACGGCCTCCAGGGATTACCACATCAAACTGATTCAGTGTTATATGACTATGGCAGAGTCTTCTAGGGCTTCCTGTCGGGATTTAGGATTCAGTGTGGTCAATAGTTCAGTGTGGGAGTTTAAAAGCACTCAGAGAACAGGTCAGTTCCGTTGCAGGGATCTTATGAAACGAAGGCCTGCCCTTTCTGTCTGGCTAAACTCAACAGAGGCCAGCCTTTACTCTGGCCCCTAATTGCAGTCCCCCCCCCCCACTCCCGCTTTCTGGTTCCTGTTAAAACAAATTCATGGCGTCTGAGTCTGTCAGTGGCTATTAGCCATGATGGCTGAATAGGCCTCTATATTCGGAATGACTAGCAACTGGTAAGAGGCTGTAGCAGGTAGGAAGAGGCCACTGCCACTAAGTTGAGACTGAGAGGAAGGGAGCCCTGTTCTCTTACATGCAGGCTTCATGAGGTAGAGAGAGAGAGAGAGAAAAGAGAAAGGGGGGGGGGGGTGAACATAGGAAGCTGCCTTATACTGAGTCAGACCATTGGTCCATCTTGCTCAGTATTGTCTTCACAGACTGGCAGCGGCTACCCCAAGGTTGCAGGCAGGAATCTCTCTCAGCCCTATCTTGGAGATGCCACGGAGGGAACTTGGAACCTTCTGCATGCAAGCAGGCTTTTGGTGGAGGCAGAGGCTGCTAGGTCAGCGGCATGTAGCAGGGCCCCACGTGGACTGCTGACATCATCACGTGCCGGCTGAGAGTGCTTCTTGCCAACCAGCAGTCTTGTGCCTTGCATAACACGGTCTCAGCCACTCCCTGCCTCCACTACTGCCTCATCACTTGTCAATAAGGGTGCAAGTCCCCCTTGCTCACAGGACGGTGGCAGCAGCCTCTCTCTACCTGCTGCATCACTCCACCAGCTGCCGGTGCCTCAAAATATGGAGATATATAACAGCCTCATCCTCACTGCTTTCTAGTCTGAGCAACAAGTCAGACCCTGCTGTTGTTGCCTGACTCTCTGTTGCGTGACACTATTGATATGCTAACTTCCTAGAACTGCTCACAATCTGCTCTGCCTTTCTCCTGTTTTCTGGATCCACTGAGGAGGAAAGGGATCATGTTCGCCTTGAACATTAATATTATGTTAACATGCGGATTTCAAAATTGCAGCTCTTGCAGGAATGTCGAGGCTTGATGGGAAATTCCTCGTTTCTCTGGGCAGTCTGCGGTTAATCCCTCTCCTTGCTGAACACTGGCAACTTATCTCTCCAGTTGGAACGTGTCCTGCTTTAAGCCTAGAGATCAGACATACTTCCCTTTCTTCTACAGAAACCCTTCAGTGTTTTAGCTCTTTCCCCCTATCAAAAGCCTTTGCTTCAAGATGCTGCTCCTAGAAAGAGAGTCCCTGAAACAGGAAGCAACTCATGAAAGAGGAACTTGCTGTTGTGGAGGGTTTGAAGAGAAAGGAAATGCATTTAGCTACAATAATTATCCTGTGCAAATTCTCATAGCGAATCTTTTCCAAATATGTGCATGTTCTGCCAATATTTTATATTCAGCCTCAGCACTGGATATCCACCAACCATCTGTAATGAACAGTGAGGCTGTTTTCATGAGCAGCCAAGACCAGGCCAGGGCAGCTTGGCTCGGGCTTGACTGCCCGTGGGAACACCCAGGAGCCAAGCAGCTCCCAGTGGTGCCTCGGCAGCAAACCCAGCTAAGAAGCTGGGCCCTTAAAAGGGGCCCTTTAACCCCATTTACTTGACAGTGTGTCAGCACTGGCTGCCTTCAGCTGGCACTGAAACACTGGCGGGTGTCTGCCCATTGCTAGGGGGATCTTCACAATGCACCAATCACGTGTGTGGTGCATTGTGGAATGTTCTGAGGGGCGGGACGATGCATCCTGACCCCCGTATCTCCGTGCTGCCTGGGGCAGCAGCGGAACATCTGGGCGTACGATCTGTGCTCCCAGACCTGGCAGCAGGTTCATCTGTGGGGAAGGAGAGCTTCTTCCTTGCCTGCCGCTCTCTGGCAAGCCAGCTCACACAATCATGAGAAAGGGCTCAGTATTTATTTGCTACATTTATGTCCCACTCTTCCTGAAAGGCTTACAGCATTCTTTAGAATTAATAATCCTGTCCCAAAAGGGCTCACAATCTTTTAAAAAAATCAAACAAAAGTTAAAAAGCGGGGTGGGGGGAGAGTAGTCAGAGGGGAGGGTCCAAAAGGTCCTCCTCAGGTCGGTGGAGGGGGCTTGCTGCTTGCCCCACCCTCTGCTGCAGCCTTATCATCCATCTTTATCATAACACTGAGAGAGAAGTGGGGGACTGACAATAGTATTGGGCAGAAACTCACTCCACATTGTCCTCCAACAAGGGTCACACACACATGCTCACACAGAAATCAAAACACAGAAGCACATTCAACTAGTCAAGAGGGGTCAATGACATTCCAGACTGAGAGAAGCCACTGCTTTCGGCTCTCCGAACTGCTATTCCACAGCCGACTGAAGGACATCCTTCTCTCTGGTCTCAGCTCTGGTCTCAGCTCTCTCTGGTCTCAGCTCTCGTTCTCAATCTCTCCCTCCTTTCCGCTAAATGTTCGGTATCTATCTGAATAATGTCATGTGGAAGCAGTCAGAGTTTGAACAGTATTTGACAGCGTACTTGCAATTGCTGCAAACTGATTTTGTACAATTTTTGTTAGTTTAACCAATTAGGAAGAATCCCCTCAACCTCAAGCGGTGGAATGTCAACTTCTTTATTCATTCTGAAATTTGAGTATCGCATGTTGACATCAAATTTTGCAATCAAATATCTGAATTGTGAGTTTTGAAATGTTCAAGTGTTGAGTATTTTCAAATTTTCATCTCAGATCTAGTTTTGAGCTCTCCTTAGTGCAGAGGTGCCACAGTAACGTTGCCATTTTGATTTTGATCCTGCTAGTCCATATGGGCATGGGGCTTCCAAGTGATTGGGTCATTTCTTCGGCATGCTGATCAACCATGATTGTTAAGGCCTGGGAACATAGATGCTCACTATCAACTAACTTCTTCCCTTCTTTTCTGAGAGGTTGAACAGTGAGCTATGTTAATCCACTGTCTCCTAAACTAGTGTGCTGTGAAGAATAAATTTATTCAGTAATGAAAAGCTCTCATGAAGCCAAAGTGCCCTTCACAGAGGAGAGGTTGTTTACCCTTACCTCTTTCAAATCACCATCCGCTGGTGGTAGGGAGAAATTTCTTCCATGGCACTAGGTACCTTGGATTATTCAGCTGTTGCTGATGGAGATATCCTGCAGCATTATCTGCTTTTGCCTCCTTCCATTTGGGAGGCACTTACAGATCAGTGATTTATGTGGAAACACAGGAGCTCCTCTAAGAGAAGGTAATTATTACATTTAATCCTCTACAAATAAATATTTTCGGGCACCTCCTGTTTTAATTCAGAAACAAGTTATTCTAGTAAGAACCAATCTTCCTACTTTCCTTTCACTGTCTCTACAACTGGATTAAATTTGGTTCAAATCGAGGTCAACAAGTTAGATCTCTTGCACCTCAAATGTTCACGCGTCCGTCATCTTGGATTGGGGTGGATGACATCATTACAAACTAAACCATTGAGGTGTCCCTGTGTGTCTCTCATTACAACTGTACCAGATTTGGTTCAGATGGGTTAGGCAGTCCACAAATTAGCCCGCTTGCGCCTCAAAGGTTCACATGCCCACCATGTCCATACAGCTGTAGCAAGTTTGTTTCAAATCGGTTAGGTTCACAAGTTAATCCAATTGCACCTCAAATGTTTAGGCATCCACCATGTTGAATGGGGGTGGATGACCTCATCACAGACTACACCACTGAGGTGTCCCTATGTTTCACTCACTACAGCTGTACCTAATTTGGTTCAAATCAGTTAGACTGTCCACAAGTTAGCCCACTTGCACCTCAAACATTCATGCATCCCACACATTGGTTAGGTGATTCACAAGTTAGCCCACTTGCACCTCAAAAGTGTACGCGTCCACCCTCATCTTGAATCAGGTTAGATGACATCATCACCAACTATGCCATTGAGGTGTCCCTATGCGTCCCTACAACTGTCCCTGATTTGGTTCATATTGATCCAGGCGTTGTGAAGTTGATAGTGGAGGCACACACGCGGACACAGGGAATGCCGGGTGATCTCATAAGCCTATTGGAAGGTAGGCTAAAAATAGTATGCCTCAGCAGACATTTATGAATTACTGCATTAATCTCTCCCTGTAAAGTGTTCTCATTGTCGCAACAGTTTGCAATTTTATGGGTGCCTGAGACTGTACTTGGAATGTAAGATTTTATTATTATTATTTTTTAAATCTAATTTCTCCCATATGTACTCTGAAATGGTACAGCCCATTCCACCATCTCGAGATTTTTTTACCACCTCACACTGCTCTATGTGTAGACTAAACCTAAGACCAAGGGCTTTAGTCACAACTGGTGTTAGCTGGACTGGGCCTATGTGAACAACTATTCCTCTTCTGTCTGACCATCTTTAAAATGTTTGACTTGTCAGTGTCTTTTCTCTGAAATAAAGCTAGAATCATAGCATTTTAAAGCTGAAAGGGACCTTGGAGGTCTTTTAAGCCAGTGCTGGACTCTGCTACAGCTTCCATGACAGATGGCCGACCAGCCTCTGTTTGGAAATCTCCAGAGAAGGAGAGCCCACCACTGCACAAAGCAGACTATTGAGCAGATCTTACCTAGTGCCTTCTGCTGTCCTGAGTATGCTCGACAACCATCTGATCCTAAAGACATGTGTTGCTATGAAAGGCACACAGGGCAGCTTCATAAAGAATTGTCTTCCTGCATGGATTCTTCCTCTCCCATAGCACTAGAACCAAGGGTCATCCCATGAAATTGATTGCCAGGAAATTTAGGACCAACAAACAGAAGTACTTTTTCACACAACGCATGATCAACTTATGGAATTCTCTGCCACAAGATGTGACAGCCAACAACTTGGAAGGCTTTAAGAAGGGTTTGGATAATTTCATGGAGGAGAGGTCTATCAACGGCTACTAGTCGGAGGGCTGTAGGCCACCTCCAGCCTCAGAGGCAGGATGCCTCTGAGTACCAGTTGCAGGGGAGTAACTGCAGGAGAGAGGGCATGCCCTCAACTCCTGCCTGTAGGCTGCCAGCGGCATCTGGTGGGTGGGCCACTGTGTGAAACAGGGTGCTGGACTAGATAGCCTTGGGCCTGATCCAGCAGGGCTGTTCTTATGTTCTTATATCAGTTCCCTGTAGGGAACTGCTTTTACTCCAGGTATGATATCCATGCACGTGCTTGTTTTGCCCCAGTTATATGCCATAGGAAGCTGATGCTGTTCAGGGCCTCCCACACAACATACATGTGTGACAAAATGGGGATGTTTCTGCTTACCACATCTGATAGTATGCATGCAGGTTTCAGAACTCAGACTCACAGTGGATCTTGAACGGATGAACTGAGATGTCAGCCAGGAATTCAGCTCTGAGTCATTACCTGATTCTGGCCAAAGGACAGAACTGCAGGGAGACCAGCCATACCAGCCAAAGGAACTACTGTACCTTGTACCAGTCGAGGCCAGGGTAGGTTAGGTCAGGGGTTCCCAGCCTTGGATCCCCATATGTTGTTGGACTACAATTGGCTTTTGGCTATTGTGGCTGGGGATGATGGGAGTTGTAGTCCAGCATCTGGGGACCCCAAGTTGGAAACCCCTGGGCTAAGTGCGATTCCCTCTCTCTATAATCACGCCTAGGTCAAGCTCATTTGCTGCTCTGAGAATCAAGGAGCCATTCCCCTGCTCCAGGCTGCCTTAGAGCTAGAAGCAGGGGGCACTCCTACTGAGAAATGAAAGACCTGTAGGGAATTCCTCTTATGGGAAGTGGCTTACAGAGTAACAGGTACCAGCGAAACCTTTGCAAGCATCTTGTGCAAAGGAAGTAAGGTGCACTTTCCTTGCTGTATGATGTGTCAGGATGATACTGATCTCACTGTTGAGTGGAATTATGACATAGACATGTAGGCTGGAATTCCTATCTATTATATTAATTCTCCTGGGTGTGTCTTGGAATGTGCATCTCAGAGCCCAGCTGATTGGCTGGGTGGCGGATTTGCCTGATTGGCTGAGGCGCACCAGGAGGATTGGTTACTGTGGCGGCAGCCCAGCCGTGGAGGCCAGAGGTGGCAGGCCCGGCCGCGGAGGCAAGGCCCAGGAGGGGGGAAAGAAAGTGGGGGGCAGAAGTGGCAGTGGGGAGGAGAGGTGACTGGGCCCGGAAGCAGAGACTGGGGCAGAATGGGGGGGAGAGGTAATGGCACAGATGCTCTGTGCGGGGTCGGCTAGTAAGATGGAATTCCTACAGAACGGTGCATGGATTATTCATCTCATTCCACACATGCTCTTGACACTCCTCTTTCTATTGCAATTCCTGCATGATGTTGCATCTCTCCATGGTATGCAACAACTCACATTTATTTGTTCAGGGTTAAATGACACCCTAATCTAGAGGCTTTACTGATGCTGGCAGCTAAACTGGCATTATTTTAGGGTGTAGAGGTTTCCTAGTAATACTCCCAGGCATCTCTAACTGCTTAGGAAGGGAAGCTATTAGTAATCCCATTCCATAGGTGGAGAACTGAGTTTCAGTGGTTTGCATAAGGATACCTCAATCCACAACTACACCCTATGATGCCAGTGGAAGATGTTAATGTTGGTGTAGTAGTAATTGTGCCCTGTCCATGACCTAAACCAGGAGTAGGCAATCCAGGAGCGTAGGGAGGCTAGTGGTGGCCTGTGTGTGGCCGCCGCCGCCCTCTGGCCCCACCCTCCACATCTGACGTCAGACACAGGGGCGCGGTACCCACGCCCCCACATCTGACATCAGACGCGGGGGACATGGTCCCCCATTCCACACATGCTTTAAGGCAGGGAGAGGCACTCTGGCTGCGCTGCCCTGTTTGGGATGGAGATCGATCGGCCCCACTGCATTGGCAGTGAGACCAGGAGCAGCTCTCCCTGCCATTAAGGCAGGGAGAGTCACTCCGGCCGCGCTGCCAATGCAGCGCGGGCCGATTTCGGCTCCATACGGGGCTGTGTGGCCCCATTTGGAACCAAAACAACACCCCCATGTCAGACATGGGGGGCTTGCGCACTTGCCGCCCCTGATTGGTGGCGGCCCGGGTTCTTTGAACCCGTTTGCTCAATGGTGGCTCCGCCCCTGAGGCAAATTTCTGGCTTGTGGGGGTCTATCTTGTCTGAGGCCCACCTACTGGAGTCAGGTGCAAAACAGTGGCACAGATGAACAGATATTTAGAATGAAGGGACAGGATGTCTCAGAGCACACGCTCAGCCCAGGTATTTGTCTTAATTACCAGAACTTGAGTTGACATTCCTTTCACACTAAAACCCACTCTTGGTTTTCCCTCAAGCGGTCTTCTTTTTAGCATCCTAATATAGAGGAAAACACCTTTTAGTTGATATTTTAAATAATTGGGACTTTGAACTCCTTGCTGACCTGCAAATGGTTAGATGTCGCTCAGATGTGGCTCAGAGCCAGCTTTCTAGGTTTGCAGTCAGGAAGTGAAATTGGGGTTACATTGACCACCCATCAGTTGGGTGGTCAATGTAACCATTGACCACAATGTAACCATGTAACCATTGACCACATCACATGTGACATTTTAAGTATACCCTTATGGTTTTTAGAATACGTCTGAACATGTAAAGTGTGATTACTCACTAATTTGGAAACACATATATTGTAACAAATTTGTCGGGGAGCTGGGATTGGCTGCAGCTCTCTGCTATGTGCCATGTTTTATCCAACAAACCCAGGTATGCCATTCAAGGGGCACTCTAGAGAGTCACAGTCAGCTTTCTTGATGACTCTTCTTCGTCTTCATGCACATTATTTGGCTTCAGCAAAGTTTGTCCTTGGGCTGCCTCATAAATGACAAGATTCCTACTCAGAAGAATGAAACCCACATGTAAGACTGTCAAATCTGATGATCTCACCCATGGGGCTCTTGCAGCATGTATATGTTGTATAGGCACACACCCTAGGGACACTGCATTGTTTGCAGTGAAAAACCCATATTGTGCAAGACGGTCAGACATCATAATCCCTGCAAGTGAGTTACATGCTGATGAACTTAGGAATTTAGGAATTAGGCAATAGGTGAAGTCTTTAAGGCATACTTGAACTTGTGGCTGGAAAAATTCCAGGAGCCCAGTTGCCTAGAAATGTGATCTGGCATGGGATGTTTGCAGAGGCGCTCTTACCCCTGGACTTTGGGGCCAAAGTCCAGGGCCTCTACAGCCCCTGGAGGCCGCCAAATCCTCTTTAGTCTGCCCCAGGTGGTGTGGTCACCCGGCCGAGCATGATGATGCTTAATTTGCAGGGGAGGGGGACCTCCAAAGGCCTTTAGGTCCAGGCTCCAAAATTACCTAGGTGCACCTCTGGATGTTTGGTATAGCATAGTGGGTGAAGAGGCTGTGCTAATACATTCAGAAACTCTTGGTTTGAATCTTGCCTCTGCAAGGAACTCACTAGGTGATCTTTGGCCAGCCACCATCTTTCAGCCTCTCCTCCTGCCAAATCAACAATAATGCTGGTTGAAATCCTGACTAAATTTACAAGAGAAGGGTTTCGTAACCTTGGGCCCCCAGATGTTGTTGGACTACAACTCCCAGAATCCCCAGACATGGCCTTTGTGGCTGGGGATTCTGGGATTGTAGTCCAACAACATCTGGGGGCCCAAGGTTAAGAAACCCTGTACTAGAGGAAGTCCTATTGAAATTCAGTAGTCCTTCAGTAAGTTGTCAGCCACATGTCAGCCACTGACTTACCTTACTGAGTTGTTCTAAGGACTCTCGTTAATTATTGAACATGTGCACAGGCAAAGCTGAGATACTGCTTCATATGAAACTCAAAAGAAGCAGCAGCAGGACTGGGGATTGGACTTTGAAGGGCATCTGCCACCAGCACATGTACCCCACTTTGTTTCTACCACCACCACTACATTTCAGGGGAGCTGAGCCACGAGCCACATGACACTCCCATTTTTGATACCATTGACCTCATCTGGTATTCTGGATTTGTGATGGTGAGAGCAATATCATCCACCTGTAAACCTACTTTTATTATTATATACTGCTCTGAGAGCTATTGTGGTTGAAAAGTGGTATATAGACATTTCCCAACATGATGTGCAGTGGTATGCCCACCAGGATTGCTGTGCAATATGAAAGGCAGCCCCAATGGTGTAATGCGATTGAGTTGCTTCTGGGCAGCTGGGCAGCATCACTTCCATTTTTCCCAATGGAAGTACTGCTCCGCAACTGCGCTGATGCTGCTTTAACTTGTTGCGCAACTGACCTCTTGAGAAACGCCGTTGGGGCTGCCTTTTGTAAGAGAGCTCAGGAGGGGAGATTTCTTTCTCTGCCCCAGCTACAGTGGAAGTGCATGGGTAAGGGAGCACTGCTAATTAATATTAATATTAATATTAATATTATTATTGAGGACATGGAGTTAAAGTTCCAAATAAAGTAGTTTATCTAGGAAATCCACCAGGGAGATAGATAAGACTTTTCATGCCTCATTGCTAGAGACATACAGGAAAAAGGGAAGGGGGAAGAAGGAATTCTCTCTCTCCATGTGAGAGAATGAAACCTGAGACTGTTAGTCTAACAAAGGGGGAATTAGAGCAGAGAAAGCATGGTCAGAGGGGGGGATGCCCTTACTGGCTGTCTCTACCCCAATGCCCCTCGTGGTCAATAGGGTTGCTGGTGTGAAGAGTCAATGCCATCAGGAGCCACATCTCCAGCACCTTTCATGTTGTGCAGCAGCCCTGGCGGGTTTCATACACCCGTATAGTGTGGCGCATCATGTTATCTATTAGGAATGTGCACAAATTGAAAATCTCGATTCAAGTTTGAATCAAAATGTGTTGTTTTGATTTGAACATGAATCAAATCAGCCCTAAACAACCCTGCTAACTTGGCAAGGAGGCACCTTTTAACGAGGTGATTCTCTTTATTTAGCAGGGGGAGAGTAACTGGCCCTATCCACTCCCAGCACAGTACCTCCAGTGACTGCTGCTGGTGTGTATCTCCTTTTTCTTTTTAGATTGTGAGCCCTTTGAGGACAGAGATCCATCTTATTTATTTACTATTTCTCTGTGTAAACTGCCCTGAGCCATTTTTGGAAGGGCGATATAGAAATCGAATTAATAACCACCACCACCACCACCACCACCACCAATATTGATGATAAAATTCAGCCATCTCAGGTCCTTGGGAAGGACTCGATGTCTGGATAAAACAAACCAGTCAATCACACCTGTCTGACTGTGTAAACAAGCAATAATAATAACCAGGCCAATTCGATTCTGACTTGATTCAATTCTAATCTGATCTGAATCGATTTGACCTGTATGGGGGGAAGGGGAGGAGAGCCTCCTTTCAGCCTTTTTTTTTTTTTTAAGAGAGGTGTTGAGTGCTGGGAAATTACCTTTGCTGTGCAGAGCCTGCAGCAGTGGGACGAAGACAGCGACCCCGGACCCGTCATCCTGCTGTGGCCCGCCAGCTGCTGCTTTTAAAACCAAGAGGTGTGGAGGTGCCTTTGAACCAATCCGGGGAGGTGTCAACCTGACCTGCCACCCCTCCCTGCAGCCCACCAGCTGCTCACACTGGGCTATTCCTTTAAATGGGCTCTGCTCTTGCACGGGGAATCCATTTAAAGGGATAGCCCAGTATTCTTTTCACGAGAACACCGGTGTTTATGTGCAAAAACACTGGTGTGCTAGTGAAAAATCACCAGGCTATCACCTCAAGGCCTCCTCCTCCCCGGCATACTTTCGAGAATAGTTTGAAGGCTCATGATGGTGCCACAGTGTTAAAACTAAGCAGGGCACATTCTGGTCAGTATAGCTGAGAGATTGTGTACGTCACTCTGAAGGCCAAGCTAGATGTGATGTTACATGTGTCACTAACTATAGAGGCTTAAGCTTATTCACAAGTAGCAGCTGTGCAGGACCACAATTTTTATTGGGACTGTGATACAGAGTAGGGGGTACAGCTCTGTAATCCTGAAAGGGCCATTTACAACAATGGCACTTCTAGGGTTAAATAGCCATTTGGGAGCGGATTGCGTTTTGGTGGGAAAACAGCATGAAAGGAAAAGGTTAAACACTCCCTACAACTGGTCTCGATCCGAGATTTCAGTCCCATATGGCAGCTAGTTGCAAGAAAACATAAGCCCCTAATTAGAAAATGACACTTTTAGTGTCTTGTTTAGCTTGCCCTTCAACTTCTTGAAAGAAGAGCAGGATAGGCGTGAAACAAGCACATCAAATCTGGCAGGTCTTATGAGTGACAGATATAAAAATGCTCTGGGGACTACATCATCTGACCCATGGATGGCCAATTGACCATCTTTGTAGGGATGTGCATGCAACTGGCTCCCTTTGAGCCGATGGTGGGGCAGGGGTGGATTTAAGGATGGGGGAGGGTGCACTTTGTAGGGATGTGCATGGCCCTCTGGCCCTCTGTGTAGAAATAGTCCTGTGGGGTGAAAGTACCATGCGTGCATGCACGCATTGTGCACATGTTGCATGCATGCACGATGTGCACGTCTGCGACGCATGCACGCTTGCACAGCACTTCTGGTGACTTCCGGTCACTGAAACAACGGGGTGGCAAGGAGTTATGCTGCCGCCCCACTGGATTATTGCTACACAGAGTGCCGGAGAGGGAAGTGCAGTGGTGGTGGTGGTGGTGGAGGTCTAAGTACACCCTACCTGGTCCTTAAAGCCGCCCCCACATTTGAACTGGTTCAAATGTGGGGGTTCTGAACCTGTTCGGCGTTCTAAGAAGAGAACGCTAAACAGGTTCGTGCACATCCCTACTTCTTTGTTCCTACAAGAGCCTTTGCCATCAAAGCATTGGAAAGCTTTTTGCAGCTCTGCCTGAAGTACAGTACATCCTGATTTGCTTCTGCTTGGTGTCCTCTTACCTTCTCTTCAGAGAATTGGCAATCCTCTGGTATTGCGCCTCCCACCCGAAGGGGCAACCCAAAAGGATTGCAAATGGCCTCCTTCCTCTCCTAAGAACCGGAATGTATAATATGAATTTCCCATTTTCACATTGCTTACAAAGCACTTCTACCTGCAAGCTCTTCCGAGCATGCATTGGGAGGGTGTTGGGTTGCCTGAGAGGGCGTGTGCGTAATTTGGTTTGCATCACCTTCCTCTTGGGTGCTGCTACTGTTTTAAAATGTGTTGCGTGCCAATTGCGCAATTGTGGGGAATGTTTGTGCGTCCGTTTATGCTTTCAAAGCTATTTCTCATTTGAGTCATTGCTTTGCATTTCTCATTTCTCCAAATAGTAGGACACTTCGCAGCAGTTTCCTTGGACTGGAGACGTTAGTGGTTTTCATAATGTCTGTTTATTTACAAATGTGCAAATTGAGTACACGCTCCACCATGCTGGGGGATGCAGACAGGCACCCAGACTGACAGCCCTCATGTTGAAACTGCATCAGTTCCTTAAAAGCATTGGCACCCTCTTGCACCTCCTCACGCTGTTTCCTGCCAGCTGGCTGCAAATCTCACTCTGCAACCAGATTTGTGATGCCACTGTTTCCTTCAGCCCCTGCCAAGGGCAATGGAATAGTCCCCATCCATCAGAAATCATTGCACAAGCACTTTCCGCGATTAAATAAATAATAAATAAAAATCTAGAGAGGTGGTCGTCTTCACTTTGCCTGACAGAATAATATTCCCTAACAATACATGTCTCAATATGTGGAATGATATCTCCTTCAAGCCAGGAAACAATATGTTCCAAGGATGAAGATGGCAGTTGTGATGTGTAGTTTGTGGGATTTCAGCCTGCCTGTGTTTGCAGTGCCGTCTCTGGGATTTGAAGGGCTCTGGGGCTAGGAGCCCTGAGTGAGGGCCCCTTAACTGGGAAGGCCTCTGGGGCATGCAGAGTCACCTTTTTAAATGTTGCATTTGACATTGTGAGGTACAAAATGAGCGTAGGAGGGCCACGGAGGCACTGGGCCCTTTGCCAGCCTTGGGGTCCTGGAAAATGCCTGACCTTGCCACCCTCCGGCACTAACCTTGCATATTTGAACTCTTCTAAAATGGGGAAATCCACCCCACCCACCCCCGCCGAATGCTTAGATACATTGTGACATTACACACTTGCACCAAATCCCATATATTAGTAGTACATGCCAGACGTACATGATGGATGTTTCCAGATGGCACAGCGAGAACAGTTAGTACAGATACTCCCTTATTCTTGTATACATTCCTTGAGATCTTAAGAACCTTCTTCTTGCATTTCTTCAGCTTAAGGATTAAAATTGTGGCTAGAATAGATGGGTGATTTTTCTGGAAATATCCAGCTGATCAATCAAAATTTCAAAACAGGTGGCACAGCTTATCTTTTGCCTTACAAGACCCAAGATAGTAACATATTTGGTTTATACACCAGGTATTTCAAGAATTCTTAGCAACTTATTTATTTATTTACTGTTGAATTTATATATGGGCAATTTCTAATCAGTCCATTTCTCCATGGAACCTTTCCCACTTGATCAACACCCTGGGTATCTGGAATGGGGCATGGTACTCCAGGCCTTATCGGATTGTTAGACTGGCTCCACACTAGTGCTCCCTGTAACAGATTTCATCACATGTGCTGAAAAATCAAGTGATGGACATGGTTGTGTGAACCAGGCCTTGAACTTGTGCATTTGGTTCTGCTTTCTTATGCACAACAGTATGCACTCATCATTTGTCACAAATATAGTGACAATAGTGAAATATAGTAATTCTAAACTATAAAATTACCTGGGTAATGTTAGGAAAAATCAGTGTTTCTTGTTTTATTGTTTTGTGCTGTGTTTTTTATTTTAATATCAATCACCCTGAGCCACTTCAGGAAGGGCGGTATATAAATGGAATAAAATAAATAAGTAATTCCTGGTTTTGTGTCATCTTCGATTTCATGATGGTTTTGAACTGTACTGGGCACTGCAGTGATGCCCATGGGTTCTTGTTCCATGTCTAATCACAAGAATAGTGACTTTTTTCTGATTCCTCTTTCTCCTTCTGTTTCCAGCTCACAACCTCCAGGTACCCCGTGGTGGTGAAGATGGGACATGCTCACTCTGGAATGGGCAAGGTGAGTGGTATGACTTTTCTCCAAAAGGTTGCGGGGAACACCTCTTGCCCCTGTAAAGTGCATACAAGTACATACCTGTCAACATGTCCCTATTTCCCCATTACCTGAATGGAAAAATAGGGATATGTTGGCTGGTATGCCAGTATACCGTGTTTCCCTGAAAATAAGACAGTGTCTTATATTAATTTTAGCCCCCCAAAATGCACTAGGGCAATTAGCGGTACATCAGAAATTACTGCTAGGTCTTACTTTCGGTGTAGGGCTTACTTTTGGGAAAACAGGGTAGAAGTTTAGTAACCTACTGGGCAGGCCAGGATATTTCATTTCCGGCTACCAGCTGCACATTGTAGTAGAAATTAGACACTCGCTCTCACACAGCTAAGGTGGAACAGGAAAGTCCATTGTGAGTCCACTAAAATTACTGGGACTATTCAGGTGTTGATTTGCGTAGTTGCATCTTTATGCAACTATGGTGAAAGATCTGCCAAGTTATTCAGCAAACATATATTTCCAAAGAGATCTGACGTGATATTGTTTTCACAGACATTTTATATGGTGTGTTGGGAATTTAATTCTCTTGTTACTGTTGGTTTCATATGATTGTGCTTGTAAATTGTTACTTTAAATTTGCTTGCTCGGTGAACTAGAGCAGTTACACTGTTCTAGTTCACTGTAAATCAGGACAGGGCTTGTTTGTTTGGCTGGCTGGTTCTTGTACTGGCAGTGGCGACATTAAAAACTTAAGGGTTTAGGTGACATCCTGAGCAGACCAAGAGAAGAGCCCCTCAGGGGAAGGTCCTGGCCTGTGTGGTTCAAGACTGAGAACTTGGCTGGCTCTGGCTGAAGGTTCTGAGATGGTATGAAAATGGTGCCTCAGGAGTGAGCCTGAGGAAGCTCAGAGGGGCGTCTGAGAAGAGCTGAGGGAGAAAACGGGGAGAGGGTGAGGGCAGACACCTTGGGGCTGATCTCTGGGGAAGGCTGAGGGGGAGCACGTGGTGTGGCTCCATTCAGGGAAGGCTTCAGGGAGCTGGGTGTCAGGCTCAGGTCCCTGGTCTTGGTCTAGTCTTCTTCAGCAACTGAAAACTGCCATGGAATCTCCAGGGCTCAACGGTCAACCACCAACTCAGAACCAACCGGTGGCTGGAAGAAGGAAGAACAAGGCCGCTCCGTCCCGGGGCTTGAGTTACAGTGGCTGCAGGGAACAAAGGGGATCTGGCTGGTGGGTTCCACAGGGAATAGGACTAAGACCTGCCATTTAACCAGTCCCTTCAACCTCTTCTGCATATTATTTATTTCCCCCTGTCCCCTCCAGCGATTGAAACCACACCCATGCCTTATTACCTCCCACTGGCATGTTTCCCAGACTATGGGAAACACCTATATAGGGCAGCAGCGATATAGGAAGATGCTGAAAGGCATCATCTCATACTGCATGGGAGATGGCAATGGTAAACCCCTCCTGTAGTCTACCAAAGACAACCACAGGGCTCTGTGGGTGCCAGGAACACCGACCCGACAGCACACTTTACCTTTACAGGAGGGGTAAGACCCAAGAGTGATGTAAAATTAAGGATAACTAGAGACTGGTGGCAGTGGAGTTTTATTAAGTGGACAGAGGTGTCAGAAGGGTTTTAAGACAAAGAAACCCTTTACATGTGGCGTTTTGGGTATCCCCTTCAAATGAAAGCACCAGCTCTTGGCCAACTTTATCTTCATGAAGATCTGAGAGGAATGTGAGAAAATTGGTAGTTTTTTCAGATCTATTTTGTTGGTGTTTCCAAATTCAAGGTCTTGAAGCAATTTGACAAGATGCCATAGCCTGAAGGCAGGGCATGCACATGTCCTGCACTTAAGGAACCAGCTTCCTGAGAGCTGACACAGTGGCTGACATCCAGATTAAGTTACTCAATAGTACTACTCCGGAGTTACTCTTAAGGATTACTTAATTTCAGTAGGACTTCTTAGGAATCATTTAAGAAGCATTGCTCTGTTTTCACTTCTCACTGTGGTTAAGAATTCCACAGAACTGCAGTTGTCATATTTTGCTTATAAGTCAACCACATTGGTAGTGTGTGCAGTGTACTAAGAAATTACTGATCTTCACGTATCTCTGCATGTACACTGTGCACATATAGTCAAAACAATACTGAGTGCTTACGCACACACTAGTTTTTCCTTGGTGTCTCCTTCCTTAGAGAAGATGGAATTGGAGAACATCACTTGAAAGAACACCTCATATTCCTTATGAGGTCTTCATGAGGGTAAAGTTGGCTGAGAAGTTGTGTTTACATTGGAAGGGGAGATCCACACTGACAAACACAATGCCTGTGAAAGTTAATGTCTTGGTGATGGGAAGTGTCTTGGCAGTGCAGTAAAAATTCCAGTTCTGTGTACTGCAGGCGGAAGTGGGATGAACATGCAGACCATGACTAAGGATCCCTCTTTGTTTTCTTTCACTTTCCCCAAATCCCCTTATCTGTCTCCAGCTGAAAAACTCTTTCCATCCCCTCCCCCACCTTTGACTCCCCACATGGCAATTGGCTCATCTTTTGGAGGGCTAATCAGTGGAAGTGTGGGCAAAAAAGTGACTGTGAGCTTGGAAACAATGGGTTTTAAAGGGGCAGCCCCATTGTTTGACAATATGTTTTTGGGAGGTGGGATGGGATGGGACTACTGTGGTGAAACCCCTCATAGGATTACACAGTGTTTCTTTTTAGATTGCGAGCCTTCTGGGACAGAGAAGCCTTGTTTGTTTGTTCCTGTCTAAACTACATTGAGCACCATTGTTGAAAAGCGGTATATAAATGTCTAGTGCTAGTAGAAGCTTGTTTGCATTGGGCACAGTGAAAATGAAGACTCCCATGTGTTTGCTTTCAGGTGAAGGTGGAGAACCAATATGATTTCCAGGACATTGCCAGCGTGGTGGCCCTCACTAAAACGTATGCCACCTCGGAGCCCTTTATTGATGCCAAATATGATGTCCGTATCCAGAAGATTGGCACTAACTACAAGGCCTACATGTGAGTCTGGGGCAGTGCCCCTAGGTTGTCCTTTTTTGCATTTGGTCACCTTACAGAACCTTGAACGTTCTGGATGGTTTGGGCCACACCTTTGGGGCACAGGGGGCCACTGGCTGTGCTCTTGCAGCATTGTACTTGATAATGAATACTCCACCGGACAAGCTTCATATTTCTCCTAGCGGGTCTTGTTTAACCTTTCAGTATCAGAAAATCATTTTCTTGGATCGTACTTAGCTCCTTCTGGAAGGAATAATCTGCTTTTTGGCTTTCCCCCATTCCCCCTCCACTCCACTCCACTTCCCAACACTTACATTGCTCTCTGCTCTGTGGCAGGAGAACCTCCGTGTCAGGGAACTGGAAAACCAACACGGGCTCTGCCATGTTGGAGCAAATTGCCATGTCAGACAGGTGAGTGAAAAGGGTGATGGTGGGCATGGGTGGGATGGTGGGTGGATTATATTCAACTGGCCGACCAGGGGAAGTCTCTGTAGCTTCTCCCACCACCCTCCTCCAAGCTAAAAATAGCCAAGAAAAAGGATTTAGAGACATTTCCTGCAGTATGTCAGTCACTTCAACCTGATCGCTGCCTCTTTTGGCAGGTACAAGCTGTGGGTGGACACTTGTTCAGAAATCTTTGGGGGTTTGGACATCTGCGCTGTGGAGGCTTTGCATGGCAAGGACGGACAAGACCACATTATTGAGGTGAGGTGCTGGGTGCCTGCACGTGCATATATATTGTTCTCTTCTCGACTTGCCCTAAATATCAAGGCCCCCCCAAATCTACAAAGTCCCCAGCAAGAGGAGGTGAGTTCAGCACTTATGCTTAAGAACCAGTTTGCTTCCCTTTTAGAATTAGGACTGTCAGCTGATGGTAGAATTTGAGGACATCTTTTATCCAACCCATGGGTTCTCAGCTTTGGGTGCTCAGATGGTTTTATGACTGATGGCCATTGTGGCTTGGGATGGTGGGAATAGAGTCCAACAACATCTGCGGACCCAAGGTTGGCACCCCTGTTCTAACCAGTGCCTTCATAAATGTAAATTAGTCATCAAAACCTCAGCATAGAGATGGGTGTTTCAGAGAGCCAGGCTGGTGTAAGGGACCAAGCAGTAGATTTGGACCAGGCAGACCTGGGTTCATATTCGACCTCAGCCATGCAGCTCACTGGGTGGCATTAAATTTGCAACCATCTCTCAGCCAGTCCTATGTAATAGGATTGTTGTTCTGAGGATAAAGCGGGATATCTCCAGGCAGATGACGAGTGAGATACAAATGGAATTAACGTAACATTTTGTTGAGTTTGTAAGAGTACAGTTCAATAAAGAAAAGCTATTACTCATTGTTAAAAGCAAAGGCCCCCTTTAACATTGTCTTGCTCATTCCCTGTTACAGTAGCACACCAGAACCAAAATAACCTCAACAAATAAACAAGAATGGCCTTAATTTGCAGCTTCAGGAATTTAAGAATGCCCTTGCTGGTTGAAACTGGGACCCGGTGATTAAGCAACAAAAGCTATAGCTGGTTCATGTACTTCTTAAACCCAGTGAAGCTTGCGGCCCTGTTTTCATAGATGGTGAACGCAAGACTAGACATGTTTGTCATATTAAAGTGGCCATGGGAATGCTTTGACCTATGCTGAGATTGTAGCTCATCCATGTCCTGGGAAAATGAACGGGACAAAGTTAAATGGTGATTCTGACCTGAAGAGCCAATGTCAGGAGTCAGCATCCTCGGCCGGCTGCTGGGAGCCCCATGCTCTCAGAAGGATCCACTGCTGATCCCAGACTTCTTGGTGGACAGGATGTGCAACGGTAACGGAGACAGGAATGGGAGAAATGGCGGTCATGTGGGTAACGCCACTGCCTTCCTCCTCAGGCTGCTTTTGTGCCCACAGTGGCAGTGCCGCAATACCCTCCCGTCCCCATTCCCCTCACCCATCATGTCAGCCCTTGTGCCCGTAGCCACTCCTTGGTGGGGCATCATTTTGTCATTGCCTCCTCTCGTCCCACCTGGGGGATTTCCCCCAGTGGCCCCTGCATCTTTGGAAGGGGCAGTGGCAGAGCTTCACTGTTGCTTCTTCAAAACACCACTCCCCTCTCTCAAGCCATGCCAAGGCAAGGCCATCATGAACCTTAGGGCGGGGCCCACAGAGGGCACTCTGCTGAGGCAATTCTCCTAGAGCCAGCCCTGCTGATGTGTTGGGAAGGGTCCCTTGTCAGAGTGTTGCTCCGCATATGTTGTCTTCTTTTCTGTTTTTTGTAATAAGATATGCATGTCATTCTGCTCCTATTTCACGTACCTTTAAGCATTTTTTCTGTATACCAACATGTCCTTGTCCTCTCAAAAGGACATGAGACTCCTTAGCTCATGAAAGGAGAAAGTTGGCTTACACCCAGCTGCTTCCTGACTTTGTAGATCAGTCTGCATATCTGAGTCACTCACCCACCCATTGCCCCATGCGGTTTTCTTAATACTGTTACTTAGCAGCATTTCTATCCAAAGCACGTACAGCATCCTTGTTATCCCCACGCTCCAGATTAAAGGGGTGGGCGGCTGGGGCCACCTAGTGAAGTCATGGTGGAAATTCCTGGTTCGCAGCTCACTCACTTAGCCACTTGCCCACAAAAGCTTTTGTTAAGGTGGGAATCCTTCATTCTTTATTTCTTGGTCATCCTTATTCTCAAAGTTGGCTTTCAACCAGAAAAAACTTCCTGTCTACTTGCTGCCTCCCCCAACCCCCGCAAATATTCATAAGAAAAAGAAAAACCCAAACCAAAAAAACCCCAAACACAAATCATCTGCTTTTCCCTTTATGCCCACAGGGGCCTTCATACTCATTCTGGGTTTGGGAACGGCATTGACTACCTGCTGTTTGTCATCCATCCCCCAGGTTGTGGGATCATCCATGCCACTGATTGGAGACCACCAGGATGAAGACAAGCACTTGATTGTGGAGCTGGTGCTGACCCGCATGGCCCAGGCCCTCCCTCGCACACCAGTGCCCTCCCCTGTGCGCTCTGCCTCGGGGCAGCATGCCCAGGTATTGCCCCCTCGCTTCTCTCTTGAGCCTCTCAAGATGAGGTTCTCAGCCTCATCATCAGAACCGTGGATGTGCCTCTTCATTCTGGTTATTCGTTGCTTGCTGCCAAATGAAGGGGAAGAACCGTAGCAGAGAGGTAGAGCCGTATGGAGAGGAGAGCTGGTCTTGTGGTAGCAAGCATGACTTGTCCCCATAGCTAAGCAGGGTCTGCCCTGGTTGCATATGAATGGGAGACTTGAGGTGTGAGCACTGCAAGATATTCCCCTCAGGGGATGAAGCCGCTCTGGGAAGAGCAGAAGGTTCCAACTTCCCTCCCTGGCAACATCTCCTAGATAGGGCTGAGAGAGATTCCTGCCTGCAACCTTGGAGAAGCTGCTGCCAGTCTGTGAAGACAATACTGAGCTAGATAGACCAATGGTCTGGCTCAGTATGTGGCAGCTTCCTATGTTCCTATGTATGGAGGTGTGGATTTGGGAGGGAATCGGGGGCGATCCTTCGTCGAGGCAAGGTGAGGCAGTTGCCTCAAGCAGCAGATTATTGCGGCCCCAGCAGGGCAGCAAGATGGTCCCTGCTGCCTCTTGTCACCTTACTGCTACTACTACCGCAATGACTTCTACAAATCCTTATGTGCCACTTCCCCACAAAAGTGCTCAATGCAGTTTACATAGAAAAAGAATTAAGTTGGTTCCCTGTCCCCAAAGGGCTCACTGTCAAAGGAAATATAGTAGCAACCGCTGAAAGAGTGCTGTGCTAGAACTGGATAGGGACAGTTGCTCACCCTGTTACAAAATATAAGAGAATGACCCCCCTTTTAAAGGGGCCCTTTGCTCCCTTAGCAGGGCTGCTGCTCAGTTACCAGCCCTCCTCCTACTGCAGCTTGAAAAAAGGGAAAGGGGACCGGCATTTGGTGCCTCAGATACAAAGATGTCTTGTGGTGGCATTGGCATGTGCTACAGTAGGGCCCTCCTCTCAGGGACGGGAGCGGGAAGCTGCCTTTGACCAAGTCACACCATTGTCCATTTAGCTCACTATTGTTTACATTGACTGGTAGCGACTTTCCAAAGTTTCAGCAGGTAGGAGTCTTCTCCCTAGCTGGAGAAGGCAGGCACTGAACCTGAGACTGTCTGCATGCAAAGCTGATGCTTCACCACTATGGCCCCAATCCCTAAGGGGAATATCTTCCAGCAGTCAGTGTTCATGTGAGCAACACTGGCTTTGCACGTCTGAGTTCCGGATTCAGCCTGTGATAGCTCCAGATGAAGGTGGCTGTCGCTGGGAGATACTGAGGATGGCCAGAGAATCCCTGAAGAGCCCTGATGATCCGTGTTGACCATAACTTAAGGATGAACTTGCTGGATCATCCCGAGGGCCCATCTACTCCAGCATCCCGCTTCTCACAGTGACCAGCCAGCTGTCTCTGGGAAACCTACAGGCAGAAATATGAAAGCAACACCCCTTTCTTGTTGTTTGCATAGAGAGCATGCTGCGCCTGGTCATGGAGGTTCCATTTCACTGCTGTGGCTAGCAGCTGTTGCTGGAGTTATCCTCCATCTAAGTTATCCTCCGTTAAGTCATCTAAGCTACTCATTGTCACGTCTTGATGACTTTCTACAAGTCATCTAAGCTACTCACTGCCACATCTTGTGATAGAGGATTGCAGGATTTCATGGCGTTATGTGTCGAAGTCTGTATGGAGACATTGGTTCATTTGCACCGACTGGCAGTGCCTCTCCAGGTTCCAGGCAGGAGTCTTTCCCAGCCCTACCTGGAGGTGCTGCCAGGGATTGAACCTGGGACCTTTTGCTTGCCAAGCAGATGTTCTGCCGCTGAGCTACAGTCCTCCCTCTGTCCTGAATCTGCTACCAATCCATGCCACTGGATTTCTCAGGTTCTAGTATTATAAGAGAGGGATTAACATTTCTTTCTGCCCCCTCCTTTCATTTGTCATACAGGGATGGATTGACTCTCTGGAAACAGCTTATTTTTGAGGCAGCTTATTGTTTTATTGGGCGGGGGGAGATAACTTACTCATTCATTCTGTGAAGACAATACTGAGCTAGATAGACCAATGGTCTGACTCAGTATATTTCAGCAGTTTCCTATGTTCATTTCATCAACTTCCATGTTTTCTATTAGCTGATGGGATCCACCCTGGAGGTCCAGGGTTGCATTTCCCCTACTTAATTCACCGGTCAGTTTCTTTGAAACCAGTCACTCTGGGTTACAAGTGCTGCATGGGGATGTGGCGGGGGAGGGAAACGGGACACCGGGGTGCTAGGTCTGGGTGGCAAGGGGTCGGGTGGGGGCAGTGTGTCCATTTAGGGGCAAGCCACTCTCGTATTTGTTTTGTTGATATTGTGAGCTGCCCTGAGCAGTAGAGCACTGGAGGGGCAGGCTATAAATATCAATAATAACAATAATAACCCAGTCAATAACACCTGTCCGACTGTGTAAATAGATAGATAGGTAGATAGATAGATAGATAGATAGATAGATAGATAGATAGATAGATAGATAGTATTGGCAGTGGTTGGACGTTGATGAAGAGAGGAGAGCTGGTCTTGAGGTAGCAAGCATGACTTGTCCCCTTAGCTAAGCAGGGTCCACCCTGGTTGCTTATGAATGGGAGACTAGAAGTGTCAGCACTGTAAAATATTATTTCCGTCAGGGGATGGAGCCGCTCTGGGAAGAGCATCTAGGTTCCAAGTTCCCTCCCTGGCAGTCTGTGAAGACAATACTGAGCTAGACAGACCAGTGGTCTGACTCAGTATACGGCAGCCTCCTCTGTTCCTATGAAGTGTGGTGGAGAGTGTACAGGGCATGGCATTGCTGGGCAGGGGCTGCTGGAGGGTTCGGGAAATGTTCCTTTTGGGATAGAGGGGACTGGAGTGAGGGTCTGACCCCACCGTCATCTTGTTTTTGCTTTCTTTCATTCTCAGTCTCAGCCAGCCCAAGCTGGACAGCGACAAGGCCCTCCGGCCCAGCAGAGACCCCCGCCTCAGGGTAAATGCCAGACTCCGAGTGGGCAATCCTGGGAGACTACACTGGGGAAATCCTTGAGCCTGTGCGACGGCGTAAGAGGGCTCAGTGAGCATGCCTTTTTGCAAAGAGCTGACTACAGCACTTAGAGAGGCTTAGAAGGAGAATCTTTGCTATGTATGGGGCCATGCCCACGGATGGTGCAGTAGAAAAATAATAATGGGGAGCAGGCTAGAATGTTAGTGGACTCGATGGAGCAGAGCCCTCTTCAGCCATCACCAGCTCTCTCTCTCTCTTTCTCTCTCTCTCTCTCTCTCTCTCCCCCTCCCTCAGGAGGTCCACAGCAGCCCCCTCCAGGCTCCCAGCGCCCCCCTTCTCAACAGCGCCCTCCTCCTCAAGGCCAGCAGCTCTCCGGCCTCTCCGCACAGCCAGGTGGTCCTCAAATGGCTCAGCGGCTGCCCAGCCCCACCACCCAGCAGCCTCCCCCCCAGGCACAGCAGCGTCCCGTAGGGCAACGCCAGCCGGGGCCGGGAGCCCAGCAACCTCGTCAGCAGGGCCCACCGTCCGCTCCACAGTCACCACAGCCCCAAAGAGGGCCTAGCCCTAGTGGTGGGGGCCAGCAGCAGTGGCAGCAAGGGTCTCCTCCTCCGCAGCAGCGGCCTGCAGGAGCAGGCCCATCCAAGGCGGCTTCTGGAGGCCTACCAGGGCAACAGCAACAGCCACAGCAGCCACAGCGCCCTCCGGCGGCAGGAGGCCAACCGCGGCAGCACCCACGGCAGGGCAGCCAGGGGGGTCCACCTCAGCAACGCCCACCAGGGGCAGGAGCACAGCAACAGCGCCCAGCCCCACCCACAACCCAGCAACCAAGGCCCAGCACTCAGGGGCAGGGGCCTGGTGGCCCTGGGCAACAAGGCAGCCGTCCTCCGCCAAGCCAAGGAAAACCACAAGTGGCCCAGAAACCCAGCCAGGACCTGCCTCCACCCCAGCCCCAGCTGAAGTAAGCGTTGGACTCTTGGGCTCTTTGTGAAGGGAGTGGGGGCTTCGTGGGTTCTTGCACTTGGGAGTCATCACTCCTGGGCCCTGTTCCCAGCTTAGGAGGGGTTTAGCAGGCTGATGTGGTGCTGATGGCCTTCGCAGTGGTCTTAGGGCCTAACCAGGGCTGTGTGCACACTGACCCTGTCTCCCCCCCCCACTAATCCCAGTTCTTGGTGCAGTTCAAAATTAAGTTATGCAAAATAAGTGCTTCTGTATATGGTTATTTTGCATAATTTCTGGTTTTGCCAAGTTGTCAATGAATTTGGACTGAGCCAAATTTGCAGTAGCAGAGATGGGCAGAGGGAGGGGGTTGCCCAAAGATGAGACAGCATTGGGTGAAGGGCAGGGAATGCTGCCCCACTGCCTACAGGAAGCCCTGCACAGCTCCACAACTCTGCTTGCAGATCTCCAAGCTTCTGCTTGAAGCCACAAGGGCTAGAAACTTAGGGCTTTAAAATACACCCCCCCTCAAAAAAAAAAACCTGACAAAAAACAACAACACCCCAACAACAAAACACAAATCTGCTTTACTAGATTTTCCACACTTGTAATGTCAACCTGTAAATGGAGGGAAATACAGAAGGCTCACAGCCTGGTCTATTAGAACAGCAGAGAGTTTAATAGACTGGATGTATACCTTAAAGAGAATTTTGCACAAATGCAAAATGTGACATTTCATAATACAAATTTTGAATTTTGAATTTCAGGTTTTGCTTTTGAAATTTGACTTTGAAATATATTTCAAAAAGGAAAAAAAAGTTCTACAGCTTAAGTCTTCATGATTAACTTTAACATTACAGTATTGGCATTAGGGCTAAGCTGAAACTATGCAAGGGGGACATATTTCACAACTGCTTTAGTCACCTTTAAAATGCAATTTTGTGTGTGTGATTTGAGGGAGAGGATGTGAGCAGTAGCAAAATGTTTGCCTATGCAGAGTGAGGGGAGGGAAAAAAATATCACCCTCACTCTGAATTTGCTTGGTGACATCATCAAGTAGCCAAATCTGATTGGCTCTATGGCATCAGGTCATTATGTGATCCCTAATTGGCTGAGATAACTAAAGACAAGGAAGTTAAAAAACAATGGGACATAAGCAGTTGCTGAGAAGGACAGCAAATGGGCACAAAGAAGCTGAGCATTAAGAGGTTTGGGGACACAATTTGGCCTCCACTGAAAACTCCCTTTCATGCTGAAAATGTTCATTTGCAAATGTTTGGTGTAGCTCTAGTTAGCATCCACTTGCCAAAATCAGTACTCCCTTTATTCCATCACCCTTCTTAAATCTCCTAGATCCAACAGCATCCATCCATATTTGGAAGGGCTGAAAAGACTTTGAATGGAAGAATATTACAATTACATGTGAATCAGAAGACTTTTCTTCTGAAAATTCCCCTCCCCAAATAATTTCAGCTTTAGCAGAATGTTCCATCTTGTTTATATTTCCCTGCTCTCTGCTTCCCTCTGCTGGACAAGCTGTCCATTGCACCTTTAGGACAGTGTGTGAAGGGTGGGGGGCTTCCTTTTCTACCCTTGCTTGTCTTACCCCCCTTCACACTGCTCTGTGCTTGCTACCGACTACCCTCTTGGGAAGCTGGGGGCGGTTTCTTCCCACATTTAACCCTCCTCTTCTTCCCCTCCCACCATTACTGAAGAAGCAAATTCTCTTGCCTGGCCTGATATTAATAGTGTGTTTCTCATTTCTCCTCTCCGTCTCCCCTTTCCTTCCCCACTCCCCTGTTTCCTGCCCCCATCCCTCCCTCACTGTCCCTTAGCAAATCCCAGTCTCTGACCAATACCTTCCCCCTTGCAGAGGCACCGGTGCCACGGGGCAGCCTTAGTCAGGATGAAGTGCGTGCCGAGAGCATCCGCAGCCTCCGACAGAGCTTCGCCAGCCTCTTCTCCGACTGAGAGACTTCCCCCTCCATGCTGGGACCCCTGACCCCTCCCCAACTTAGGACTCCCTCCTTGTCTACTGGGACTCATCCCCTTACCCCATGCTACCTTGGCCCACCCTGAATGCCACATCTGAACCAGAGGGGATCTCCTAAAATGTATGATGGACTCCTCAAAATTCACTCACAACATCCACTGGCAATCCCAGATATGGGGATACCCACTGTGGACCCCTGGAATCCATCTGGAGAGTCACCCCATAGAATAACCAGGACTAGGAAAATGGCAGGTGCTGGATATCTGTGGGCACCTAGAAAATTCTGAACGTGAAGGGATTGTAAACAACAACAAACTCACAAGACTGTCTACAAAATTGAAACATTTTTCTAAGCCCTAAATCCATTTCAGGAGCTCCACTATACATTGGAACACATTCCGGCTCCTGCAGAGGGATGCCTACTCTTTTTTAAAACCCAGTTTCCCCTTAAATTCCCCCCAAATCCTCCTCTCCCTGAAACCTTCAAGCCCGACTGCACTCAATTTCTTAACACCAGTTCTCCTTATGCTTTGCTACCTGCTCCTTCTCCAGCACCCTCCCCCACTTCCTCTGATGCTCAGCCCCTCCCAACTGGCATTGAGCTCCCCCACCCCTGCCCTTTCACTGGAGTCCTCCACCCTTGAATCCGAGGCTGCAGATTTCTCAAGTCCACGTCTCTTCTACATGAATATGCAAAACCTGTGCCCAGCTCTCTTCTCCTGGCCCTGATGCTGGGGGATCACCGGGGCTGGGGAAAAGGGAGGGGAGCGGGGTCTCTGGGGATCTCTGTACATAGCACGAGGGAGGGGACCCCTCCCTGGGCCATGTTGTGTTTGTGGCCACAAAAGTGTCTGTGTCGCTGTTTTGTGAATAAGCCAGTCAATTGCCACTGACCCTCCTAGCAACCGCAGCCACCAAGAGGGAAACGGCAACCAGCTATTTCTGCCTTGGTGGCTGGCGAAGCCCAACCACCATCTCCTTGGCTACAGGTTCTGCCTTTTCCGCTATCACCGTAGCAACTGGCAACTTCCTTCCTCCAGCTCTTGGCAACAGTATCTTTGGCAAGCCTTAACTATGATATACCCCCTTCTCTGCCTCCCTCAGCACCATCGTCTCATCCTTAAATGTGCCATTCCAAAAACTTCCTAGCATCTCCCCCGCAAAACACACTTGCTGTGGCTTTTGAAATCCACTTAGTGCCAAGAGAGTGCCAGGCACTGGACATCTGGCCTCCTTGGTCCATGAGCATGATGCTAGCCTGTGTGCTGCTACCTTCCAATCTCTTTTGGATGGTCAGTTTGCCAATGAAGCCCACCCTAGATCTGTAAGGGAGAACATGATAGCTTTTGGTAGCTTTTGACAACATGCTTCTCACTTTCCCCCTCCCTCCCAGTTTGCCAACGAATTCCGTCGTTGCCTCACTCATGACCCAATCTGCTCAGATAACAGCCATACTACTGCCACTGTAGCCAAGGGCTGCTTCCGCCATTTTGTTCAGTGGGCGAAAGAAAACACACACCCACACATCCATGGGCAATGTGTGGGGAGGGTCATGTTCAAATCCCAGAGCTTGATCCGCTGCTCGCACTCCCCCTTGTGTGTGTATATATATATAAAACTCAAGAGAGAAATCTCCCACTCTATTTTTGTGATTCCCCCTTTCCCCTTAAGCTTGTCGCCTACCCCCTGCCCCCCCCGAAAACCACTGGGACAGGGGGGAAAAGCCACTTAACGCGTGATGGTCTGGTAGCTGCAAAGTTGCGTGTCGTAGCTGTGTTGTGACATGACGCTTTGAGCAGTGTTTGCAACATATTGCCAAGTTGGGGCGGGGGATACAATGGGGCTCAGTCCCTGTCTAACGCATCCCCTTCCTCAGCTTCTTCTCCCCAGAGAGATATTCCTTCTACAGAAAGGGATCTGGGGAGGGCAATTTCAAGTGCTAACTTGGTATCTTTGTTATTTATTCTTGTCTGGAAAGTGCGGTCCCCCCCTCCCCCGCCCTGACACCCTTCTGGTGGGGATAGAGGCCTTTCCTATCGCTGTGGTTCTGTCTCTGTGTGGATCAAAGTTTCAATGGATCAGTGGTGTAAAAGACAATAATAAATAAATATACAGTATATATATATATTAAAAACAAGACTCTGAAAACCTGCTGGAAAGATACACACGTTATGTGGCTGGATCAAAGTCAATAGAGAGAGAAATATATATAGAAAGAGATATATATGTACCAAGATATTAAATGGAAGAAATGAAGAGGACAAACGAGTTTGTGTGTTATTGGGGGTGTGGGACAAAGAGGAGACAGGCTTTTACAGCTATAGGTTGTGCCCAATGGATTTCCAGATGTTTGGGGACCTGAAATGGCAATTGTGCCCCCTAATGGCAAACAACCTGTATAACTGCTCCACAGGCCTCTAAGGCTGCCTGTTAAGACAGGTAATCACAGATCTTTAAAAATCCCAATTTTAACAAAAACAACATTGATTTTTTACATGATTGTGGCTTTTAAAACAAAGTAACCTAGTTTAAAATAGAATCTGAATTGAATATAAACAAACATGTCAGAACCTACTGTTATAAGCCCTTGAAACTGAAAAATGAGCATTGGTTGTGTTTAAAGCTGCTTTTCTATGTTAAAAACATGGGGAGGGTGGGGAAGAGATCTCACTAGGGTATAAATAACACAATACTGTAAGTTACTTATGATTGAAAGCTTCCTACTGAATCTTAGAACTAGCATCGCAGACATAGGATCGGCAGATACAAGCCTGTATATCACCAGGTCATCCACAGAGTCCATCCAGATGATCATATACAATTTGAAAAGTTTAGAGTTGGAAGGGACCTTGAAAGTCTTCTAATCCAACCTCCCCAACCTCCTGTTTGGTGCTCTCCAGCAGCCTGAGCTCTGCAATGCTTTCAGATTGCAATTTATACATTTTTATCTGTACCGACCAATTAAAATGAAGATTATTTCTGTCTCATGGAGAGCAACTATTTTGCCTAGTAATTGAGCTATCAGCCCTTGCTTTTGAAACATTCTGGGCACAAATCTGAGTCTGTGCATGTTTACTCAGAAGGAAGTTCCACTTTGCTCAGCAGGCATTAGGGGTGATTTACATCAGTGGTTTATATTGCCTTGCTAGCAATCAATCCACCTTGCTGCTTCTCTGCCTACCTTCTCCTCTGCAACCTTTTTGCTGGCATGGGAGAGCTATTGTTACAAAGTTGAGAGGGAGGGAGAAATGACAGAATGTTATTTGGGAAACTCCACCACCTTTCACCCTGGAGAGTACCTCCACAAATGTGTTCCGCCCAGCTAAGAATTGCATTTCTTTCCCCTACTTTAGGGATTCTTCTGTACCTTTGTGACATCAGCACCCATGACAATGCTTCCTGCTTTCCTCTCAGACCTATCTGCATGCCTTCTGATGATAAGGAAAGAGGTGGTGATTGCCATGTGCAAGAGGCCTGGGACCAGGGTCAGGAATGATTCTGGGCATACAGAGGCAAACCACCACCAGTGCCAGATATTGCCTGCATTTCCTACCACTTGGTAGACATGTCACTAGTACAGCTGGATAATCTGTCACCCCTTAATAGAAGCCAAGATCTGCCGCCTTAGGCAGCTGCCTTGCTTTGCCCAATATTAGGGCCAGCCCTACGTGTTTCAGCCGTTGCACCCTTCCCTACGTCCTTTAATTCCTTGGAGTACAATGCAGGCACTTCATTCATGTCAGGCACAGAGAAAGACATTCTTGCTGGTGACTGCTCTGCATTTATGGAATGCAGAGGTTTGTGACTAGGGAGGTGCACGGAACCGCTGCTGGGTGGTTTGAAGGCAGCGGGGGTGCCTCTTTAAGGGTGGGGGAGGGTGCACTTGCCCCTCTCACCACTTTCCCTCCGCTGATGCTCGTTACTGTTAGAAGTCTTCCGGGCAGCAGTGTGCCTCCCTGCTGCCCCGTTGCCCTCCTTGGCCAGAAGTGGCTGGAAGTACTGAGTGCACGTGCGCCCGTCGCGCACGCCCGTCTGCTGCGCATGCCTGGTACTTCTGGCCACTTCCAGCCGAAGGCGGCAACATGGCAGCAGGGAGGTACGCTGCCGCCCCGAAGACTTTTAAGAATAACGAGTGCTGGCGGGGGGGGGGGGGAAGCGACGGGAGGGGTAAATGCACCCTCCCTGCCATTAAAGAGGCACCCCCGCCGCATTCAAACTTCAAACAGGTTCATGCACATCCCTATTTGTTCCATGCCAGAACCATGAACAGATCCGAATTCTGAACGCCACTGGGAAGTGGTGTAAAGGGCATTCACCCCTTCTAGGGGGAAGCAGGAGTATCATGTGTCGATTGCCACATCTAAGAACGATTGCACACCTTCGGAGGACGGGACAGTGGCTCAGTGGGAAGCACCTGCTTAGAGGGCAGGCAGTCTCAGGTTTCAGCCCTGGCATCTCCAAGTAGCACTGAGAAAGACCACTGGTTGAAACTGGAGAGCTGCTGCTAGCCAGTGTAAACAATACTGAGCTAAATGGACCAAGGGTCAGACTCAGTATAAGGCAGCTATATAAGTTCCCCTGTGTATGTAGTTGCACATACCTGTAGGGGATAGGTGTGTGTAAGGATGGGGACTTGGAGTAAGGTATCACCTGACTGATTGAAACGTCCTCAACTTTCTGAGCCTTTAGCAGAATCCTTGAGGTCTAGAAACACGTCCCTTTTATTTGATAATCAATTGTTATTATCCAGAACCCACCTGAATGTGTGAAGGACAGCAATTCTTCTGTGGCACAATCACAGATGTGGATGTTGTGAATGCAGAATTTGGAGAGGCACAAAGAGGGACAAGTGCATAACCCAGGTAGGGCTTCGCCTGTTGCACCATATCCTCCCAATTCTCCACTTTGCTTCTGATGGCAGATAGATGCCTGCCAAATCCACAGAACAGTGAGATATTTTAAATTTTTATTTTACACCTCTCTCCTACTGGAGTATCCAAAAAGAAGAAGGAGAAGGAGAAGGAGAAGGAGATTTCTCCCACAAAATCCTGAAACAGGGAGAACCTCATTTTAAAAAATACACTTGGGTAAGATTGATCCAAAGGCTCCCTAGAGTGAGAACCACACTGCTTCTGATTTGGTGCCTCCTGTGGGGACCAGAAGTTTTGGAGTGAGTACCAATCCATATGGAAGCCACTTGCAGAGCCTGAGGGCCAGTGAATCTCTCTGTGCACAGGACTGGGGAAGTCAACAGGATGCCAGGGCCGGTGGCCGAGGCTGACCCCCTAGTCTCCTCCCAGGGCAGGCTGGGAGTCGTAGGTACGGGCCTCAAAGGGTACGCTGGCCTTTGGCAGCCATTTCCATCATCGCCACGTTAACTGCGGAGCCTCAAGGCAGCTGGCAGAGCAAAGAAGGACAGTTCTTCATTGTGGCCCACCCGGTGGAGAGCGGGCTCAGAGGCACTGCGTTCAATCTTGGGCAACGAGTGTTGGAGTGACTCAATGGAGGCTAAAATCTGGGAGAAAGGAATGAGAGGAGTTAGACCAGAACTGCACCCCACTAAATAGTCACTTAGCAGGGCTTTTCAGGACCCTCTTCTGGATTCCAGAGCTTCAGCTTTTAAATATTTTAGGTAATAACAGATATTTCTGCAAGTAACAAATATCTGAGGTAATAATAGCGCCCTTGAGCATGTGCAGACTTCAACCTCCTGAGAGCATTTCAGCTTTCTTCATTTTTTTTTAAACAACACATTTCTAGCCCTTAGTGATGCAGAGACAAGTCTTTAAAGCATGTGGAGAATAGCTGAGGACATCCCCAGAGTCAAAGGTTTCCAAGTACCTGGCCCTTCAGTGCCATGCACTGCCCCTTGCCCTTCCGCATAACTAATATCCATAACTCAGAAACCAGAATGGATTCTGCACACTAGGAAGATATATGCAGATCTACTTAATTTGCATAATAAATTTATACAGGTCACAGAATCCAGATTTTCTCCATGCTGAATATTTTTTTTAACCCCAGAGGCTGTCCAAACTAGCAGATGAATGCTTTAAAAAAAAAAAAAAGCGTTGCCAGAACACTTACCTGCATTAATCCAGGTTCAGCCCCAGGCCAGTTTTCAATACCAAACAGAAAAAGGTGAGGTTGCATCTTAGCATGTGAAAAGTGCCTTGTAATTGCCCTGGAGGATCCCCAAGCAGTGTCTTCACTTTCCAGATTTAGGGGCAGAATTTTCTAGGCAGGCGTGAGCCCCAGGACCTTTCTTTTTACAAATTCCACACTACATGTTCTTGCATATTATGAGCAGGACTGGCCATACGATGCAACTCTGCGGGAGTGCAGACAAGCTGCAGAATTCCATGGGACTAAGCAGAGCTTCCTAAGAATCTTGGATTTATTTATTACAAACCAAGTATCAATTCCTCATGCTTCTGAAGATATGCATGTGTGAACATTGCCAGGTGAAATCACAGCAGCTAGAAGAGGTAGGGGGCTTTACTGCCTTGTATAACTCCTTGCTTCCTTCTGATAGACTAGCAGAAGTGAAAGAAAGGACATAAAAGGATAACTGCAGCATAGATTCCAAAAAAGAAGGGGGAAACTTGCACGTTCTGCTTCACACACACAAAAGGTCACAGAATCCAGCTTCTGTTCTTGCAAGATTTGGTCGACTTGGCTGTTGACATGGGCGTAACTGAGTAGGGGCAGCCAGGGCACGTGCCCTATGCACCACTGGAGGGGGCACCACACCAGTGCCTGCCACCCCCACCCCATGGCCCACCTGCCCAGCCCCAAGGCCCCTCGGCCACTTGCCCTCCGGCCTAGGATTGGAGCTGCCTGCAAACTGGGACACAGAAGCTCCTTCTCTCCCCACCTCTCAGCTGGTGGGTGGGTTGGCGGGGCTTCCAGAGAGGCCTCTATGCAGGCCTCCCTGAAGCCTGAACTTGAGTAGGCCAGCAGGCCCCAAGCAAGCAAGGAAGGAGGCAGGCAGAGTTCTCTGCAGCAGACCCTCTGCCCAGACCATCCAGCACAGCTTCTGCCAGGTAGACTGGGAATTCCTTTTTGTGGTTACCCCGCTACCCATATATAGGGGTCTGCTTGCCATAGGGCTTTGATATGGGTGGGGGGAGACTGAGAAGTCTCTGAATATTTAATTTAAAACAGATTGGAAAATTTGCTGGTTTTACAAACAAAAACTATCTTAAAAGGCCTATAAGTGGCTTGTTTCAGGGCAGAAAATTACAAAAACTTCTGGAACAAATAATATTATATTCATTCATTCATTCATAAATGCACTTATATTCAAGTAGTTTTGCAACCCAGAAGGTCTGAGTGAGAACTGTGAAGCATGTGTTGTGCTTTTATTTTATTTTATTTTTCTTGTGTGTGAACTGCTCCCCAATAACTCGCAGGGACTCCAGGGTAAATCTGGCCAACATGTGAATGCAGCACCTCCATTCCAGAGGAGATGTGTGTTAAAGGGCTTTAAAAGCCCCATGTGAAAAACCTCCTGGAATCAATCTTTACTGAATTTGTTCAGAATTCTGAGAAAACAAACATAGGCTCATCCTGCATGGTTAAAAGTCTCTTTTGCTACTCTGCAGCGAGGGGGCCATTTTAACAATAAGTGTTTTTACTGTGTTCTAGGCATTAAAAGTCGCACAAATATATAGTACTCAATGTATATCACTATATATTGTGAAGTGGGCATGTGTGTATTCAGTGAAATGTATTTCCAGGCAGCTACTTATTTTGAAATATCAGACTTAAATCCTTGGGGCCTGGGGTGTGTGGAGGCCCTGGACTTTGAGGGGCTGGAGACCCATTTTAAAATCTTGTCTCTGGGCCCATTCCAACCTTTCTATGCCCCTGGCAGAATAGATACATATGTATTGATCACTATACATGGGTTTCTGCACAACACCTGCACAGAAGAAACTTCCATGTAGAAAATGTGTCTCTTGTAAACTGACCCTGAATTTTCCATCCATGACTGGGATATCTGAGAGTCAGAGTCAATAATAAAAGAACAGCACACTGCTTGTGACAGGAAGGGGCAAATTACAATGAATTCTTAGTCTGGCAGGGGCTGGTTTTGGCCCTGGCAGAACTTGGCTGTCTGCTCCTGTTGCAAATTCCTCTGTCTAGTGTGGCAAACTAATGTATCCTCCTCCCTCCTGGTGCCAAAGTAAGCACTAGTGTGGTGAATGCACATATACCCCATCATGAGCCAACAGTCATCACAAGACAAAGGCTGGCAGGAATCATTCACTGGTTTATAGGCTCCGCCCCCCACCCCCTCCACCCCTGCCACCTTCTTCTTCCCCTATTTTGCTAGTGTCTATTTGGGCAGGTGATCCTCTAGGACAAAGTCATGTTTTTTTTAAAAAGCATGAGATGAGACAGAGAAAATGACACTTGGAATCCTCACATAACTCCTGACTGTTGTTCTAAGTCTTTAACAGAGATGGCTCATGTTTTCAGGTTTTGATCAACAACCATGTCTAGATGGTACAGTGTTCCTTTTAACAGGGATTTCCAGATATTGTTGACTACAAGTCCCATCATCCCTGTTTGGAGAGGGGTGCAATTTCAGTGCTTGCCCTAGGTGCTATTTTCCCTAGATACGCCCCTGGGTGTTGAACTTTGATTTTAAAAATAAAACAAAAAGCTAGAGCTCTGGTTACAAGGCAGCACCACCAGCACTGATTGAACAAGTTGCTCGCCCAAAAGGAAGTGTTACTTGCCTAGGTCACATAACACCATTACAACTGGTGTATGCAGGGAGCTCTTCTTCCCCCATTTATCCAGGGAGGTCTCTGTCTTCCCCAAAACCTTGCTCTAAACTCTTCCCGAGGAACTGCGGCATCCTGGCATTTAACTCCCCGCTGCCTCGGTTCCAAACAGCTATATCCCACCCTCCTTTAAGAGAAAGGTTGGGTGTTGCTAGAGTATTATAAAACTATGCATGGTGTAGAGGTCATGGATGGAGAGACACTGGCCCCCTCTCCCAAAATACCAGAACTCATCACTCAATGAAGCTGATATGAGAGTAGATTCAGCACAGAGAAGTGAAAGAAGTTCTTCACGCAACATGTCATTAATGCATGGAATTCACGGCCGCATTATGAGATGAGAGCCAATATATTTGATGTTTTTCAAATGCAATTAGACAAACACATGGAGGACAGATGTATCATTGGCCATCAACTATGACAGCTAAATGGAATTTTCAGGTTAAGAGGCCGTATACCTCCGAATGCCAGGTTTTGGGGGGGCTGGGGGGTACGGGTGCCTTCCTGCCCTGACGGAGAGCTTCCTAGAAACATCTGCTTGGACAGCGTTGGAAATAGGATGCTGGACTAATGGACTTTTGGTCTGACACATCAGGGCTCTTATGAACCTCTCCACAGTTCCTCATGCACACACCCATGGACTCACCTGGGGAAAGAGGGGTCTTTCTTCACGCTTGAACTTAAGGCAGTCGCTCATCAACCTCCGCATGGCTTTGGGGCAATTGCTGGGCACTTTGCTAAGGTCAGGGGACAGGTATCCCCGGCCAACCATGAATATAATCTTTGAGGAGAGAGACACAAAATTACAAAAAGGGCCCTTTTCTGGACAGAACAGCTCCCCAGTCCAAACTCTGGGCTGATCCACTAGCACAGAGCCTCTAGCAAAACCTGGAGGAGGCTAGAAGTGGTGAGAGAGACAACACGGCAGGGGCAGATGAGAAACCGTTCTCTACATCAGGGGTTCCCAACCTTGAGTCTCCAGATGTTGTTGGACTACAGCTCCCATCATCCTCTTTGGCCAGTGTGGCTGGTGATGATGGGAGTTATAGTCCAACAACATCTGAGGAGCCAAGGTTGGAAGTGCTCACTCGGCATTTAGTGCTGTCTGTTGGTAATGGCAAAGAGCTAGAGATAGGGGTGTGCATGGAACCAGTTTGGCCGGTTCGGCTTGAATCGGAACTGGATTTGAACGGAATCTGCTTGGTCCGGGTCTGTGTCTGCCCAAACTGAGTCCAGTTTGGTTCAACCATCGAACCGGGTTGAATCGGTTTGGGGGATATACTTGTAAAGGGGAATCCAGAGAGGATTCCTCTTTACAAGTAAAGGGGCATTCCCCTAGGTGGCTGCAAGAGGGGGGAAAGGCTACTTACCCTGGCTGGCCGGCGCAGCTGCCAGAGCCGCTGCTCCCCCTCCCAGTGCGGCAAGAACACTCCCCCCACCTTTACCGAGCCGCCGACTGGTGGCGGCTCAGTTCTGTCCTCCATGCATGTGTGGAGGCCATTTTTGTGGCCTCTGTGCATGCGTAGAGGTCATTTGCATCACCACACGATTTACGTGGTGATGCATGGAGGCCAGAACCAAGTTGCTACCAAGCCGGCAACTTAGTAAAGAAGGGAGGAGTGCACTTGCCGTGCCATGAGGGCAAGCAGTGGTGCTGGCCAGCTGGGGTAAGCAGCTTCTTTCCCCTCTTGCTGCCCCCTCCGCCCCCCGTTCTTCCCAAACTGGTTCACCTGAAGCGGGCCCAGTTCGGTCTGCGATTGAACCTCCGAACCAGCCCTGGTTCAGGACAAACTGTCTGTGCACACCCCTATCTAAGGAGACAAAAAAGAGAAGAGTTTGGAGAGGAATCTCGGCCTCAGTGCCAATATATCCTGCAGATTTGTTTGGGGCCTGGATGCTCTCCAGTTCCAATCTTTCCTTACCTGGTCCCGATTGTTGATGTGACTGTAGGGAAGGGTCCCAGAGAGCAGCTCGTAGAGAACCACCCCAAAGGAGTAGACATCGGACTGGAAGCTGTAGGGGTTGGGGTCTTGCATTCGAATCACTTCAGATGCCTGAAGGAGCCCGGAGGGGAAGCATTTAGATGAGGGAGAGGGAAGAAAAGACACGTTTTTCATTCTCTCCTGCTCCAACACTTCGGCAGAAGCAGCCCGGCCCTTTCCCAAAGCCCTGCCTCCAGCCACACCCACCATCCAGAGTACGGAGCCGCTGGGCTGCTCCACCTGCTGCGAACCGCTCCAGCGCGTCTTCACTGTGGCAAGGCCAAAGTCGCCAATCTTCACCATCAGCCCTTCTTGCAGGAAGATGTCTGAAGGCAGCATGTGAAGGAGCTTCTCATGAGCCTTGGTCGGAAGCAGCCTGCAACAAGCACCGAGCCCGACGGGCACTGTAGGCCCCAACCTCCATCCTGAAAACCCACCCTTCACCACTGGCACATCTGCTACCTTGGAAACACCCACCCAGTTGTGGAGGTCATACAATGCAATGTCATCCTTTCCATTAGGACATCCTTGACATCTTACCCGCTCACGTCAGTTAAGGAAGCCCGAGGAATCTGAGCCCCCCACTGCAGGAGGCCTTTGAATCCCCACCCACCCAACACCCCAAGGTGAAGAGCAAGAAGGAAGGATACTGTTGGATTTGAGGTCCCGGTGGATTATGTTCTTAGCATGAAGGTAACTAGGGGAAAGAGAGAGACGGAGTGAGAAATATGCCAACTTTTGCTCACCTGGTCATTAGTAGGTGTGTCATCACACACACACACACACACACACACACACACACACACACACACACACACTCACTCCACGGACTAAGTACCAGTCTATAAAGGACTTCTAATTTTAATTATAGTTTCACTCACCTTTTCCTGTTGTCCTGGAATGGTGCATGGTTTGCACAATGACCTGCAGTCACACCTGCTATAGCACATCCATCTCTCTTCCTCTTGCAGAAATCCTCATCACAACACACACTTCCCCACCTTTGGTACACATGTGTGTTGCACACCCAGTACACACTCAGACTTCCTGCTAAACCCCACTACAGGCCCCTTGTCAGGTGCTCGGGAGCGTGAACCAGAAGCCTTACAGGCAAGCACTGATTGCCTAGGCCTTATACCACTAGGCACTGCTGCTGGGCACTGCAGGTAGCTTGAGTGGGAACACTAGCATTGCAGAGCAGAATCCTCCTGGTTCTGGGAATCAGGTGATTCTAAAAAGCCAATCTCTTGTCGCTGCCTACGATATACTCTCAGGATCTCCTGCACTCCCTCAGTCGAGGCCCTCAGCAAGAAGTTGCCTTGCATTACGCCTGGCTAGAGGGCACCAGGCTATCCTGTTGTACTGACAGCCAGCTGGCCCATCTGCCTGACCATCACTCCTTTGCCTGCTGTCGGCTCACCTCCCTATTGCTCTCTCTGCTCCAGGTAATTGCCACCTATCCAGTTGTGGAGTCTGTCAGACCTGAGCAGCTGACCCTATAAGGAAGAGCATCGGTCTCTGTAAAAAGAGCCCGGCTGGATCAGGCTGAGGGGTCGCCTGGTCCAATATCTTGTTTCCAACAGTGGCCAGACTGGTGTTTCTGGGAAGCCTACGAGCAGAATGACAGCCCTCATTCTCCCGGCTGGTATGCAGAGGTCCAGTGCCTCCATTCAAGACTCTCCACTTGCATACTCACTCCATGCCCTGTGCTGTCTGCCGGGCCACGTCTATCTGCTGCACCATCTCCAGGGGTGTCTCTTGCACGTGCAGATGCTGGTAGAGGCTGCTGCCTTCACACCACTGGGTGATGATGGCAAATCTGGGGCGGGTCATGAAGCCCATGAAGAGCAGGATGTTGACGTGGCGCGTCTTCCTGCAAGTGGGAGAGGCAGAGGGAGAGAGACGGGGAGAGGGAGATGTCCATGGCATAATGGCCAGTGCTCCAGGCCCTTTCTCCTCACACACCTCCCTCAAAATGGCCACCAACCCCCCACTCTTGGACGCCAGAGGCCCTGACCTACCTGAGCACTTGCATCTCATTCTTGAAAGCCTGCACCTGCTCGCTGGTGGGGTCGATGACCTTGAGGATCTTGATTGCCACGTCCCCGTGCCAATGGCCCTTGAAGACCGTGCCAAAGGATCCGGCACCAATGCGCTTCAGGAAGGTGACCTCATTGGGGGAGACCTCCCAGTAATAGCTTGAGTCCCGGTAGCCCAAAGTTTTCTTCAGGAAGCCGCAATGGAGTCAGAGAAGAGGAAGAGCCAGGCACAAAGGCAGAATTAGGAAAGAGGCTTTTGCCTCCACGTGAACTGTCCCCAGAAAGCCACACTAGTCTTTCAGTCCCTTTCCCTTGCCACAAATTCGCTGCCATCCAGAGCCCAGCCATCCTGTTCTCTCTCCAAACCGTGTCGCCCTGCACCTCTGGCTGCCCCTGGACCACACTTCCCTCCTGGTTCCAGTCCATTCCCTGAGCTCCTCTTCCTGTGGCTGCCATTTTGAAGTGGTCCCAGCCCAGCAGCTCCTCCAAATTGCCCTCTTTCCCCTCAAGGCTCTCACCAGTTTCTTCTTGTCTTCAACAGGGGCCTTGCGCTCCCTTGGGGACTCGCCCGGGGACTTGGGGTGTGGTGAGCGTCTGCCAGGCGACACGGCAGCTACGCTGGGAACTGTGGGAGCCGGCGGTGTGCGTGGAAGCAGCTCAGACCTGCCCAGGGCTGTGACAAGAGGGGAAATGATTCCACCCAACTTGGTTCCCTCACATACATTCAGCTCCTATTTCCTCCTAATGTGTCACTTCCATCCTTCAAGCAGAGAGTTTTGACAGACATTACAAGACAATGAGCTAATGGGTGGAGAGAAAAGCCCTCTCCATTTCCATATTTAGAGAATTTAGGCGCACCCAATGAAATTCATGGAGAGTAGATTCAGGGCCAACAAAAGGAAAAGCTCCTTGAAAATCACTGGTGTAATTGATGGTATTTACTGCCACAACATGTGGATATGACCATTCACTGAAGCCCAACTACATGTTATGGGGAGATGTGTGAGTGCTGACCCATATCTCCCTGAACATAGGAACAGCCCTGCTGGATCAGGCAGGGCTATCTGGCCCAGCATACTGTTTCCCACAGCGGCCCACCAGATGCTCTTGGGAAGGCCACAAGCAGGCAATAAAGGCAAATAATCCTCTTCTGCTGCTGCTGCTTCTCAGAAACTGGTATTCAGAGGCACACTTCCTCTGATCCTGGAGGGAGCCTATATCCATTATGGCTCGCAGCAGTTGACAGACCTGTCCTCGATGAGTTTGCCTCATCCACGTTTTAAGCCATCAAAACAAATGGCCAACACCGCATCTTGTGGCAGTGAATCTCACAGATTAATTATGCATTGTGTGAAGAAGTGCTTCCTTTGGGCCATCTTAAATCTCCTGCCAATTTCAATCAATTTCATGGGATGACCTCTGGGTGTGTGTGTGTGTGTGTGTGTGTGTGTGTGTGTGTGTGAGAGAGAGAGAGAGAGAGAGAGAGAGAGAGAGAACCTCTCTCTCCACTCTCTCTATACCATGCCTAATTTTATAAGCCACAATCATGTTCAGTGGTCCCTCTAATTTTTTTTCATATGTGTGCAGAATGAGTTTTGTTCTGGGCGGCAGTATCAAGGCAGTGTGTGCACACCTGCATTCAGAGTGGGGCCTTCCTGATTCAACCTGAGCGGGATCTAAAATTAACTGAGCAGACATCAAAAAAAGTGCGTGCATGCCTTAGAGGGAACACTAGTCATGCTCCCTGTAAGTTGCACTTTTTCCTGAACTAGAAAGCCCCAAACACTGTAGACCTTCCTCATAAGGAAGGCCCCTAACCTCCGGGTAATTTTGGTTGCCCTCTTCTGCAAATGCATGGCTGAAAGACTGTGCAATGCAAGGCCACTGTGTCATCATCTCCCAAGGCTGCTGCCTGCAGGAGGTGGGGAAAGATTTACATGAAGATATGTTCTCATGCATTTTTTCAACTGTATCCCAGAGAGAGATCAGGGGGTAGAGGTATGCAGGTCAACAGAGTGCAGGTGTCTTTTTGCGGCTGTCTGGCCTTAAATGTTTGTGGGTTTTTTTTAAAAAAAAGGATTAGACAACTTCTTGGAGGATGGCTCCATCCATGGCTATTTGGCATGATTGCTAAATGGAACAGACAGGGACAGTATACCACTGAATGTCAAATGCTGGGGACAAACAAAAGGGAAAAGCCACCACCTTCATGCCAAGCTTGTGAACTTCCCAGAGGCAGCTGGCTCAGGCAGTTGGATCAAAAGCATGCTGGATCAAAAAGGCTGAGATCTGTAGCCACAGTGGGAACTGTGCCAAGCCCCTGCTGCTTACTCCCTAGTCCAAATGGACTAGCAGGATCCGTGCAGTGCAGGAGGTGGAGTTGTGATGGAGGTTGGAGCAGTTGTGATGGAAGAACAGCAATGGCAACATTAACTTGCAAGCTTTTAATGAGAAATAATTTTAATAATTTGTTTTATATTGCTTTTATTGTGTTTGATCTATTTTAGTCTGTGATTTTTAATATTAAAATTGGTACACCGCCTAGAGATGTACGTATCAGGCGGTATTAAAAAATGATAAATAAATAAAATCAATTTGGGTGCTAGTCGTTATCTGTTGCATAGGGTATATTCTTCCAACATTTTTTGTTGAGTGCTTATTACTGGGGGGGGGGGGGAGACACTCTGAAACACTTTTCTGTCCCTAAAGTACTGAGTCATACAATTCCCCACATTGCTAATACACACTTAATCAGTCTCCATTTGTCTGGGCCACTTACCTTCTGCATTCTGGCCCCTGCTCATGATCTGGAAAAGAAAAGGCAAGTGTCAGAGCTTAGGCAGTGGCTACACAGAAGCAGGGTGTGCTGCATAAGGTGAGCTAGCTTAGCCTGCATCTTACTATCACTTTGGGGGGGTGCGATTTGGCCCTCAGTCTCACCGACATACTAAAGCTCCGACAAAGGTTTACAACCAGACTACAGATGCAGCATTCACATGATTAAATGATCCTCCATTACAAAGAAACCCCAAAACTAAATCCTCACACACAGTAAACTAGTAAGCCAGGGATAAGGATTGGTCAAATCATTTCCCTCTAATTGGATTTGAACATCTAGGGGTGTGTGTGTGTGTGTGTGTGTGTGTGTGTGCACATAGAAGTAGTCAATTACAAAAGCCCTGAGCCATTTTTGGAAGGGCGGTATATAAAGCAATCAAATAATAAATAAATAAATAAATAAATAAATAAATAAATAAATAAATAAATAAATAAATGGCGGTATATAAATCAAATCAAATCAAATCAATCAATCAATCAAATAAAAGCTCTTAGTCAGAAAAGTCTGGTAGCAAAACCCAGACATGGATTACTATTATTGCTGTTTTAAACAGGACAGGTGGAATATCACTCTTTACATCAATAAAGGTGAACTCCACTTCATAATGCATGTACCTGCGTTATGAAGGGGTACAACCGAGGCACAGGTTCATCATCTCAGTGAGAACCAGGCCCTAGAGAGCACCTCCCAAAAGAGGCCGAGGGGGAAGCTGGAAGCCCCTCTGTGAGATAAGCACATGGCCTTCAGGCTGATTCCAGATACTCTTGTGTCTTTTCAGTAGTTGGTTATCTTTATGAAACCAGGAGATAAATGTGATAAAATGGTAGCAGGTACCCTGAGGACAGGTGTCTGTGCGAAAGCTGTTCAGCCCAGTTGGGTGACTCTGCATTAAGGTCACCCCAAGACTGGATTGGTTCAGCGAGAAGAGTGCCTAGATTTTGCACAAGCTCCAAGGGAACACGTGAATATTTCTAGGCACCCTCTAGTGGGCAAAGATTCCAGGCTCCACCCCCCTCATATCCTCTTGGAGATGGAAATCCCAGAGAGGAGGCCTCACTCTCACCTCAAGAATGCTGCTGTCCACAGGGCTGGTGGTGATCATGTGAACATTGGGGGTAGAAGTCGATCGGTGCCGCTGCAGACGCTGTCCATCTCCGTGAAGGCTGGGGAAGGCGAAGGCTTCTGGGCTGAGGGAGGCCTGCTTTTGTGAGCTGGGGTGGGGAAAGTGGGGGAAGGTAGGGATTACTTTGTATTCAAGCTACTCAGATCACCCCAACCTCCCAGCACTTCAGGCACCTTGAGGGTAGTCTGGTCTGACTGCAGGACTACAAACCACAGTTACAGTTACTTCTCTCTCAAAATGCAGTGCACATTTCTGTCTTGAAAACATAAGGGCTACAAGCTCATTCTTTTAAAAAGGATAAGAAATGTGATCTAGTGTATTGAGCATGTGTCCTGCTTAACAGCTGCCTTAATCACAGTTGCTCTCTTAATCCGTGGCATGCATTGCCCCTTACACACACACACGAGGATGGGAAATCTGTTCTTTGAAAACAGCTACTTTCCCCTTGAATTACCAAGGATGTGATGTGTATGAGGGTCACAGTACCTTGGCCACAGTGCCTATAGCTTTTCTTCTTTTTTTACTGAGATGGCAGATTTGGAACTTCCTCCTGGTTTGAACGCAACACACATGGGAGGCTTCTGAGATGGCCCTGCAGTTCCCTTGGCAACGGTTGTAACGCCCCTGGGTGAGCTGCCTTACACTTTGAGAATGGTGGAGCTAGCACAATGCCCAGTCATGACCCCTTCTGCTCTATGCTGTCCCGAGCGGTGATTTTTAGATCACCAGCCCCAACCCAACTGGACGTGAGCAAGTCTCTTACCTGATGGCTTGAGGGGTCATGGGTTCGTGACTAGGCCGGACTGGGGTGGTAGGAGCAATATCTTGCCACCATGAAGGATCCAGGTATGGGTCACAGCTGTAAACGCTACAAGGAAGAGAAGTCATACTTGGTACAAAATAAGTCGGGGCTGAGAGGTTTTCTGGGGCTCTGACCTTTTATTGGAAGGTGAGGGAAGATGGGGCAGCTGGAGGATACTCACGGCTTATGTGTAGTAGCCAGGTCCACACAGACCGTAGGCACTTTGCTGCTGCAGTGCTCATGGAACTTGTAGCCACATGTCTGGCAGCGGAAGCCATGAAACAAAAACTTAAGGCAGAAGTCACAAAAGGCCAAATTGAAGTAGGTCTTCCGGACCTGCCCAAAGAGATGAGATCAAGGTCAGGGGAGGAATAAGCACCTGAGGCGCGAGGGGTAGGGCCTTTTGAGGTACCCAAAGGCCTGTTGACAGGCTGTGCGAGACTAGGCCAAAGCCTGTCAGCCAATCCTAGGATCCAAGGTCACATTAATATAGAATGTTGCTTCAGGGTAACAAGGCTTTAATACACTTGGTCTAGTCTTGTTAGACTCTACCATGTGATTTTGCTGCACATGTGCAGCAGTCCTCAGTCAAAACGTTTCCCATTGGGCCAATGTATTACTGTAGGGTGTCTAGTGTGGGGGGAGTGGGGTTAGCATGCTTCTACAGCAGGGCTGTACAACACTGGCCATCCTGCAGATGTTGGCCTACAACTCCCATCATCCCTGGAGATTGGTCATGGTGGTTGGGGATGATGGGATTTATAGTCCAACAACAGTTGGACGGCTGAAGTTGTGCAGCCCTGTTTTCTAGAATCTCTTGGGGGCTCGGTGACGTGGGTCTAACATATGTTATGGTCAGGCCTCCCCAGGACTCACAAAATTGTGCATAGTCAGTGGTACGTCTTCCAGAACTTCCACAGAGAGCTCGGCCCCCTCCAAGTTGACCAGGTCCGTGTCCCAATCCGTGATGATTTTTCTCCTGCACAGAGAACTGTTTTAGAATGTATGGTTATGTTGACCAGCTATGAGCCCCAAGTCCACCATCCAAGTCCAAGTCCAAGTCCAAGTCCAATGGGTTTCTCCCATTCCAGCCTCAATTCAGCTTCTGCGCAGATAGTCAATGGCAAAGCAATGGACATTGGAGGGAAAGGAAAAATGCAACAACTCTAAATTTGTTTGCACACGGATGTGTTTCAAATAGATCTCCAGCTCCAGCACTCAGGGTACAGAACTTGGGGACCACCTGAAGGAATCCCTCTGAAAACATCAATAGACTGAAACTGCCAACAAGATTGGTGGTAGGCCAGGTGATGAGGGAGCAAAGTTGATGGCGACATCATGTCTCAGTCCTTGTGGCAGTGAAGCCTCTGATACTGACTGCGGAGCTGGGATGGAATGTTTACAAACATTCCAGCTGCTCAGGGAACAAAGCTGTCAGAATGTTTGTAGCCCAAGCCCTTGTCTGTGAAGAGAAAGTTTGTCGGTTTGACTGGGATTAACACTCCACACAGGGCATAGAGACAGGTGTAGCTTTGCGGGGCAGGCTGAGGACTAGGAAGAGGTTGCACAAAGTAGAAAAATGACAAGGTAGAAAAACAAAGAGCCCAGAGGCAAGGTGGCTGAAGCTATAGTCCACAATACAAAAAGACTGAAAACCAAGGGAAAGTGTATGTGAAGGGAGAGGACAGATCAGAGGAAACAAGGGACTAAGGAAAAGAGAAGCTAATAAGAATGGCAGGAAGTGCACAAAGAGGCTTGGGTGAGTTCAGGGATTCTAGACTCCTTACACCTCCAAAACCTTTAACAGCACAGGTATTGCTTCCTCTGCGGTTGCTTCCACACCCACCTGGGTATGCACAAAGATCTGTATGGTCTAAAAGTCCATATGCAAAATGCATTGGTAAAAGCTGGCTTGATTTTTTTTTTTTAAAAGCAGGGTAAATATTTTTTTAAATAAACAAATATGTAAAAATTACTGCTTATATGGTTTGGCATCCTGGCATGCTTACAAGCCATACTCATGATAGACCTCCCAAAGGGTTGGACACCACTGGTTTGTAAACTTACCAGGAAGTAAAACCACGTAGGCAGAATCCTTTACATTTCTGGGCCAGCATGGGAACGACCATGGAGGCGTGTCAACCATGCTAATCAACATACATAAAAATAGCTTTCCTGGAGCAGACTAAGCGTTCACCAGATCCAGCATCCTACTTCCAACAATGACCAGGCAGATGTCCCAGGAAAGCATACCAGCAGGCCATGAAGATAAGGGTCCTCCTTGTAGTAACCTCCCAAAAGTTAGCATGCAGAGGTATATTGCCTCTAAACAGAGGAGTTCAGTTTAGCTGTTATGGCTAAATAGTCCCTCATGTACATGGAAAGGAAGCCCCAGTACAAGCAGAAATCAAGATGATGCGATGCAGAATTAGGGGAGGGATGTTTAAGGGTGCGGGTGAGGATGCACAGGGCCTCTTCTCATTTGCTTTTCCCGCCGACTGCCCTCACCCTCACCCCCAAGCTCTGTGGGTAATCCTCAGCCCCCACTGGCCTTTCCCCCCTCACTGGAGTCACTCACCCGCCACCCATTTTCCTGTAGACAACGCAGCAGTCCTGGTTCAGCCCACGCACCTTCAGGGCCTTGTCCAGGGAGCTGTAGACAGTCGTACCAGGCCGGACAGTCACCTAAGAGGAAGCAGGCAGATGCATGGGCAGGGGCAGGAGCTGACCAAGTCCAGAGAGAGTCACCACCTCAAACCATGCTTCCATTCCACGCTTTCTGCCATGTGCTCAGCTCTGTAGCTTTATGGCCTTGACCTTGGCTTTCCTCCACCCGTCCCCTCCATAAGTCTGTCCAGGCTGAAGAAGAGGCAGAAATGGATCTGGGAATGAAATGCCAGGACTTGAACCTGGGTTCTTGTTACTGTCTGGCCAGAGACTAGATGGAAGGTAGTAGGTTAATTTATGTCTCAGAAACCAACCCCACCCGGAATCATTATATCACATCTTACCAGACATTTGGTGTCCAACAATATTTTATCCCAAACTTGGACATTTGATTTTGGTATTTATTTAGTATTTTTGATAGTTGGCATGCAACAGGAATAGTACTGAGCATTTAAGAACTCGTTCTGGAACTGTGACAATACAGCATTTGATTATGGACAGCTTATGGCATTCTCATACTGGACACCTGACAAAAAAAGCCAAACCACAGAATGCCTAACAAATCTAAAGCATGCTCATTTGATCCAGTGTTGAGGTTAGATTTCAACACCATCTTCATCTTCTCTTGGATTTCAATTAAAACAAAGATTTCCTGAGCTTTGGTTCAAATCCCAATGTGGTGGTCTCCAACGCTATGATCCTATAGTTACATAAGGGACCCTTCTGGCTCTCGTGAACTCACTGAGTAGCCCATACTTAGTTCCCTCACCTGTAAAATGGCAATCAGAGTGACCCAACTCAAGGGTCTATTAAAGACCCTTAATTTTATTTAAGATATTTTCCACGTCTCAATATAGATTTTTCAAGGTGGTAGTTCTCAACTATTTCAGAAAATGACCCACCTTTAACCCCCAACCTGCAACATGGGGTCACACTTTTAATTATCTTTACCACATTTTAAAATATTGGTAGCAGTAGTACCACAGATGTCCTCCTCCTCCTCTTTTACTCTTCCTCGTAGTTTCTCTCCTCCTCTCCCTTTCTTTCTATTTTCTCTCTCTTCTCTTCCATCTTTTCCCTTCCATTAAAGCATGTAAAGAAAGAGGAAAAGAGTTGCAATGCTGAAAAGTTTGAGCCACTGTAGGTCAAGTGGTGACCCAGAGTTGGGTCATGTTGCACCTGCCGAAGACCAAGCCCTTAAGACATATAGAATGGAGTGTATTCTGTGGCCAACACGAATGGCCTCTTGTCTGTGCAAGGTTGTCTAGATGACTCACTCGCTGAGGTGGCGCTATAGCTCAGTGATAGAGCATGTCCTAGGTTCAATCCCTGGCCTCTCCAAGTTGGGCTGGGAAGACTCTTACTTGAAACCTTGGCAAGCCTCTACCCTTTAGTGTAGACCAGGGGTTCTCAACGTTGGGTCTCCAGATGTTATTGGACTTCAGCTCTCATAATCCCCTGCCCCAGTGGCCTTTGGTTGGGAATTATGGGAGTTGAAGTCCAATAACATCTGGGGACCCAACGTTGAGAATCCCTGGTTTAGACAATACTGCGCTAGAGGGACCAGTGCTCAAATGTGCAAACTCACCACTGTTCGTTGTTGATTGGGAAGATCCACTTTGATGGTGCTCCGATTCTCAGCCATGGCTCTCCCTCTTGGCTTTTTCCTGCGAGAGGCACCAAGCACGGCTGTCAGGCTATTTGCAAATGGCAGCCCAGCCCCACTCCTGCCCCCACCTGAAGGGTCGGGGTCTGGAGATGATGAAAAGAAGCCATTTGTGAGGGAGTCGGAGGAGTTCTGGTTGCGCCTCATTCAGGTGCCTGAAGGGAGAAACAAAGAAATATCAAACATGAAAGTATTAATCTGCCTGTAAAGGGTTTCTGTGTCATAAAACCTCCTGACATCTCTGTCCACTTGATATCTCTCTGCTGCCACCAATCTCTTATTATTCTTAATATAAAATGCCCTCCGGTAGTAGGTAATAAGGCCTGGACATGGTGAGATATAAAGCTTTGGTTATATTTCAAAAAAGTAACTTTTATTCAGTAACTTCACATTTTTCCAATCAGGGGTAAAAGAATGGAGGGGACAGGGGGAAATAAATAATATGCAGAAGAGGTTGAAGGGACTGGTTAAATGGCAGGTCTTAGTCCTATTCCCTGTGGAAACCACCCGCCAGATCCCCTTTGTTCCCTGCAGCCACTGTAACTCAAGCCCCGGGACGGAGCGGCCTTGTTCTTCCTTCTTCCAGCCAGCGGTTGGTTCTGAGTTGGTGGTTGACCGTTGAGCCCTGGAGATTCCATGGCAGTTTTCAGTTGCTGAAGAAGACTAGACCAGGGACCTGAGCCTGACACCCAGCTCCCCGAAGCCTTCCCTGAATGGAGCCACACCACGTGCTCTCCCTCAGCCTTCCCCAGAGATCAGCCCCAAGGTGTCTGCCCTCACCCTCTCCCCACTTTCTCCCTCAGCAATTCTCAGACGCCCCTCTGAGCTTCCTCAGGCTCACTCCTGAGGCACCATTTTCATACCATCTCAGAACCTTCAGCCAGAGCCAGCCAAGTTCTCAGTCTTGAAACTCACAGGCCAGGACTTTGCCCTGAGGGGCTCTTCTGTTGGTCTGCTCAGGATATCACCTAAACCCTTACATTCATAATGGAGCTAGGGTCTATATATATACAGGAGACACAACTCAAACCAGCCAGCCAAGTAAACACACCCATCACACGTTTACGTGTATCTGCTCCAGTTCACCCAGAGAACATTATTAAATGTAAGAATTTACCAACATACAATTGTATGAAACAAACAGGAGATTTCGCCACACTGCCCAACCTATCTGATGTTTTAAAGAGGCCTTCCTGATTGCGCAACCTCCAGCAGCCACCTGGTGGCCATTTGAGAGAGAGCCTTCCAAGTGGTGGCCCCTGCCCTCTGGAACTCCCTCCTCCTTGAGACTCACTGGGCTTCTCCTTTCTCTATTTTGTGGAGACTGGTAAGGCCCTGACTCTTGCCAGGCTTTTTTTTATGGCTCCTGTGTCACTTCGTAATAGTTTTGTGTCCTACTGGCACATCTGGCATGTGATTTGTTTTACTTAGTGATAGTTTTATATTATATTACAATTTGTTTTTAATTCTTGAAGTAAGTTGCTTTGAATCAATCAAAGAAGTGGGATATAAAATCTTTTTTAAAAAAAGAATTCTAGGTTACATATAACATAAGGCAGAATGTTATCACAACTTAATAACATAATTTTACATAGCTGGTGCAACCGCAGATTTATCATACGAACATGGAAGCAGAGCCAGCCTAAGGATTGCTGGTGCCCCAGGCAAAGGCTGGCTTTGGCACCTCCAATGCAGCAATGTGATTATAATGTGCCATGGCAGGCCAGCTGCCCAGAAGTGGTGGGTGGATGCAGTGAGGAGAGCACGGGGGGGGGGGGGAGCTGGGTGGGTGACAGGGATGGGGAATGCCTGCTTGGTCACTCGCTCAGATGCCTGGAGGTGCACTCACTCACCCACCCATGCAGATGAAGGAGATGGGAATGCAACAGCGCACCCTACAGGCCAGCCCCACTTTTCGCTGGGAAGTGGGACGGCCCTGCCTTTGGCTCACCAGGTGGCACATAACTCAGGCCATTGGCACCCCTCCCTACTTGGTGCCCCAGGCAACTGCCTAGTTTACACAGAGGATGGGCCGACCCTGAATAGAACTTGCTGTCTGGGATGGAAATGTTGCATCTTGAAATTCTCCGGTTTCATTTTCAGCAAGTTTATAGCCCCTCATGATTCCAGAGGAAAGCCTGACATAATCACCTGGAAAATCACATCACTAGTAGCAGAAAGTGAACTCAAACTGGCTATCTGCAATTGGACAACTGCTTGATTAGCATCTTTTAAAACAACACTTTCTATATGCTCATGTGCTTTTTCCTTTGACTGTTTCATCCGTATGCCATTTCTTGGTTTGTCCCGCGCATGGTGGTTGGTACAGAGTATATGTTTTCACAGTGCTGAGCTAGTCCTGAGGAAGATAGGACTTTGCACACCGCTGTATTGTTTGCACACTGAGAGAGTCAAATTAACAGAGAGCTTTATTTCTTATTGCATTCTTGACTTAAGGCAAGCTAGTTCTGCTTTGGTTTGGGGGAAAGTAATTGAACACTGGCTTAAAGTGCAATCAACCAGGCTTAACAGGCCTTTGACTTGCTTCTGGGTGAAAGTTTCAACAACCGATGGCAAAAAACGTCCCACTGCCACTTCATTTGTGGCAAAAAACGAATGCACCCCAACATTAGCAAAAACCTATTTGGTGAGTCTTCTCACAGGGTAATTTATTGGGATGCAACTTCACACACCACTCAAGGCTGTGGGAGTTCTCAGTTGCCGAGGGGGTGGGGGGAAGCAATACACAGCTCGCCCTATAATGTGCATCTCCCCCAATGAACCCTGCACCTGGTTACCCCTAGCCCAGTGACCATAAAGGTAAAGTGTCCGTTTCCTGCCACTTCTCCCCCTCCCTTCTGCACCAATCCATTCCCCGTCATTCTGGAGGTCCCTCTCCTCCCCCCATCACCGGTGGGGCTTTCTCTCCCCAATGGGCTCCCTCCTTCCCCGCCATTTTCGCCTGCCCGCCTCCTCTGCCAGGGCCCGAAACCGCCTCCTCCTCCCAGCTGGCAGGGCTTCGCCCACCACTGCCGCCTCCTCCGCCAGCCCGCCTCTCCTTAGCCGCACGCATCTGGCTAGTCCGGCTAAGCGTATTAATTATATAGATAATTCCCTGCTAACTGGGCAAAGAGGTACTCTTTTAAAGTGGTGATTCTCTTTATTGAGCAGGGGAGAGCAACTGGCCCTATCCAGCCCCAGCACAGCATCCCTCCAGTGGCTGTTGCTGGTGTCTATCTTATGTTGTTGTTGTTGTTAGGGACAGAGAGCCATTTTCTTTCTATCTATCTATCTTTATTTATTATTTCTCTTTGTAAACCGCTTTGGAGACTTCTGTTGAAAGGCGGTATATACATATTTGCAGTAGTTTATACTTCTTGCATTTCATGGCCATTCACTGTTTTATGGGTTTTTCCCTTCCTCACTATACACTTGTGTGTGTGTGTGTGTGTGTGTGTACACACACAGACACACACACTCACACACACCTGCCAACTAAGGCTAACACTTCATGCATCTGATTAAGTGGACTGTGATCCATGAAAGCTTCTGCCACGACTTTGGCCCTCCAACTGTTGCTGAACTATCACCATCCCTGAGTATTGGCTACCGTGGGTGGGGATGATGGGCGCTGGTGTCCAAAAACAGCTGGAAGGCCCAAGTTGTGCAGCCCAACTTCAAAGAACCACACAACTCTTGGATGGTTTTTCTCAAGAAAGCATGCACAGGATGGCAGCCTCCGTGAAGCGTTGTTCCCCAGCACTTGGAAATGGGAGAGCCAAACAACACAGACATCACTTGGACCAATATCTAAGGCTTCCTAGCAAAATGGAGAACCCCTTGAGGACTATGACAGTGTGTAAGCTGGAGCAGCGCAGTTTGATTTGGGGCTTCTCAGCTGCCTCTCTCAGCTTCTGTATCGGGGAGAGCCAAGTCTGGAGCGCAGGAGCACCTGAGCTTAACAAACATCACTTTTGACCACAAAGAAACATTGATAGGAGAAAAAGGCATTCGTTGAGAACTGACTGGCTCCTGGAATCACAGAATCTGAAAAGATTCTGCTAGAGTGTGTGTGTGTGTGTGTGTGTGTGTGTGTGTGTGTGTGTGTGTATAGAGAGAGAGAGAGAGAGAGAGATATGGGGCAGAAAGTGCTTGAATAAAGCTAGATATTCTCTGCAGACAACAAACAACTTCCGCAAGTTCTGTATCCTCCCCAAAAGCTGAATTCTTCAACCTGCATGAATTTTGCAAATTATGCACCAATGTATTATATATGCATATTTTATTCTAATAGTCACAGGAAAGGGCAGAGAGCTAGGCAGGGAATTGATGCAGCCGTGCCCTGCCACTTGCATATGCTGCTCAGCTCAGCTCTGGCTTCTTAGACTTCACCAGGCAAAGCCGAAAGGTAAAGTGTGCCGTCGAGTTGGTGTTGACTCCTGGTGACCACAGAGCCCTGTGGGTTTTCTTTGGTAGAATACAGGAGGGGTTTACCATTGCCTCCTCCTTCACAGTATGAGATGATGCCTTTCAGCATCTTCCTATATTGCTGCTGCCCGATATAGGTGTAGCAGGGAATCGAACAGGCAACCTCATGCTTGCTAGGCAAGTCATTTCCCTGCTGCGCCACTAGGTGGCAAAGCCTACACCCTTTCAAACCTACCTGTGCAGGCGTGGGATTTAGAAACTTGCTTTAAAAAAAGATGGGTGAAAGCTGAAATTCTCAGTAGACTGAGTTCTGGGCCCTGTACTCATTTCTATGGTTGTTTGTGATCAGGGAATACATGCGGCCCTGAGAGTGAGATACAGATGGATTTGTTGCGTGTCTATTTCAGGTCTCCATACGTGTTGAAAGAAAGGCTAAGATGCTTCTGTAGAATTCTGGACTGAACCTGACATTTACTGATACCTCTCCCACCAAATTTTAGGGTGGTTCACAGTCATTTATTCGTGACACAGGTAGTGGGGCATTCCTGGATTACAATGAAACATAGGAAGTTGCCATCTGCTGAGTCAGACTCTTGGTCCACCTGGCTCAGTATCGTCAACACTGACTGGCAGCAGAATTTCAGATAAGGGTATTTCCCTGCCCTAACTTAAGTGGTGCAGCAGGGAAATGCTTGACTAACAAGCAGAAGGTTGCCAGTTCAAATCCCTGCTGGTATGTTCCCCAGACTATGGGAAACACCTATATCGGGCAACAGCAATATAGGAAGATGCTGAAAGGCATCATCTCATACTGCACGGGAGGAGGCAATGGTAAACCCCTCTCGTATTCTACCAAAGACAACCACAAGGCTCTGTGGGCGCCAGGAGTCGAAATCGACTTGACGGCACACTTTACTTTACTTTAACTGGAGATGGCAGGGATTGACTCTCCAAATTTGAAAAAGCCCAGGTTTCATCTTTAATTTAGGTAAGTTGTCTGTTGCTTCTGAGCACAGACAGGTGGGAAGAGATGTTGACTGGCCTGATTTGGAGGAAAGTCTAAAGGAAGCCATGATACAACCAGTAATGGCAACGGGCAGTGACAACATGGTACCAAACATCTTAGCGGGATGTGTGTTTGTGTGTACTAGCATGATACACCAGAAGCCTGAACTTGTGGGAAAAACGAAAAACTGCTACTAGCCATGATCACTGAGCAGCGGCATCATACCTTGACATTTCTACAGTAAAAACCCAATATGTAGCACTGAGAGTCGAGTGAAAAATCAGTTCAATTGCAGACTGGGGGTGTCAATCAGGACTACAATGTTGGATGACCAGTGTTCCATATAAGAGGAAATCTCAGGTGTTGTTGTCTACAGTTCCTAGAATCCCTAGTTGCAATGGGCTTTGCCTGAGGATCCTGGGAGTTATAGTCAAGAGCATCTGGGATTTTCTGTTCGAGGGAACACTGTGGGTGACTCTAGTATTTTTCTATCTCTGTGGGTAATGTACTGATAGGAAGGGGAGTGGTGAACAGGCCAAGTCACAGATCAGCCACTGAGAAGAAAAGTCCACTTTCCAAAGGGCTAGTTTTCAACTACCCACTGTAGCTGCATGCTTCGAAAAGCAGCTTGATGTGAAGATATTCGTAGGCAATAATGCTTGTTTCTGTGCCACGAAAAGCTTTGCTTTCTGATTTTGGCATGTAAGCTGCTGCTAAAGGTCGAAGAGCAGGCCAGGCCTCACTTTCTTTGGCCATTCGACAACCCTACCTCTAGTCTACACCATGCTCTCTATGATTATGGTGGCTATGAAACCGTAGGACTGGTATATGCAAAATGCAAACGTTACAGTGACCAAGAGTCTGGCAGCTATGCGTGGGGTCCATGCAAGCAAAAATCCAGCACTGGGCATGGAAGCAAACACCTGTACAAACCAGGAATGGACGTATCACACCACACATGAGTGTTTACCTGCAGCTAAACATGCATATAAACACTGCAGCTATAACACACTGAGCAGATTTAAGAGGCTGCCCTGGAGATCTGGTAGTAATTCTAACCACTGCCACATCAGCACGGCACACGGTCTCCATCAATCAGTGTCATTCGCTGAAGAATTCGCTCTGCTCCTCGGCTGGCCCTTGTGGACTAGCAGTGTCAAAACAAAGAGGCAGTCTGAAGCTTCGAGGCCACTGTGAAATTGTACCAGCAGAGTGGGAACCTCTTGGCACTCCGAGATGGACTCATTCACCCATGCTACGTAAACGTATGTTGTGGAACTATCCATCCCAAACGGCAGCCATTGTCATCACACTGCAGCAGAGGCAGAGGCCGCCATCCGCCTGAGGAGGAATAACTGTAATCTGCACGCCCCCCTTTTAAACTTTTGTTTGACTTTTAAAAAAACATTTGCGGCAGGATTATTAATTCTAAAGAATGCTGTAAGCCACTCTGAGGCTTTTGGGAAGAGAGGGATACCAACGTAACAATCAAACAAACTCGTCACCTCCAGAGATCCCTCTGATCTTAGGATAACTAGGGTGGAGCAAAAAGGGCACAACAAAAATCACGTAATAGATTGGCAGTTATGAAAGAGTATTAAATTATGCAATCTTCTCAGAGGCTTAGTGAGAGCAGTAGGCCAGGCTCCTTTGTAGCTCTTCATCGGACTGTTTCTGCAGCCAGGGGTGTAACAAGGTTGGAGTGGGCCCTGAGACAAGTAGTGGAGATGTGTTTCCGAGCCCCCCGCCTTCTTTTGGAGAGGAAGGAAGGGGAGAGTGAAGAGCAAGCTGATGCTCAGTTGGTGGGTCCCCTCTCCCTCAGGGGCCAATTGTGCCCCTGCTGTTCAATTATAGTTATGCCCCTGTAGGCAGACAATCACTGTGAAGTGCAGCCAGTCACTGAATCTCCCCAGTGAGAGAAGGAGAAGATTGGAGACATCTGGCGTGATTGGCCAGTGGCGACAAACAGATACGTCAGCAGCCGCACCCGTATATGAGAGGTCCCAATCTTGGGCCTCCAGATGTTGCTGGACTACAACTCTCATCATACCTTGCAACTGTGGCTGGGGATGATGGAAGCTGTGGTCCAAAATCTTTCTTAAAACTCAAAAATAGCGTATTACCCACTCTGTCGGGAAGACTGGGAGGGCATAGAATTTGGAGCTTCTAGGCACTGCCAGTTCCACTGTGATCCCCAGTTGGTCTACTGGTCCCCAACCCCATTCCGTAGCCACACTGCCATTGCAGCCTGAAGTTCTCCCCAGCTCTGGGCACTCTCCCTCGCCCGACAACGAAAAGCCTAAACTTCAGCAGTCGCTTTAATCAGCAAAGCATTTTTGGCGATCAAATTATTCTCTAATAGACTCCAGTAGCTGATGTGGGAGGCATGTTCACAAGGAGTGTTCTATTGAAAGAAACAAATTAGTGCTTCCGTCAGTCAGGCGCTCGTTAATCATGGGTATCAGGAGCATCACATTGCTACGTCGCAGTGCTGAAATAGAAACACTGAGACAGGTTTACCACTGGGAATGGTAATAATGAAAAGCAAGTGAAATGGAGGGGGGGAGTGGGGGCTTACAGTAGCTGAGATGAAGCTGTCTCGTTAAATATATATTTTACAAGGATCCCTTCATCCTGAAATACAACTTCTTCCAGGATGGCGAGAGGGCAACTGCCTGGCTAGGGACCCCTCTTGTAGACAGTTTATAAGATTTTTCCTTAAGACACCACAAAGATGCATTCTGCCTGGAGTGGTCCCAGATCGCTTGTCTATTGCTAAAACGCAGCTGATGCCTGCGTGGGGCAGCTGGTTATATTTGAATCTCTCTTTGGGTGTAGAAATGCCAGCTAGGACAGTAGTGTAGACAGGAGAAGATATCTTGCTGGTCTTGATCCTGTAGAGCAGTGATTCTCAAAGCTGGGTCCTCAGGTGTTATTGGACTTCAACTCCCATAATCCCCAACCAAAGGCCACTGAGGCTGGGGATTATGGGAGTTGAAGTCCAATAACACCTGAGGACCCAAGTTTGAGAATCCCTGCTGTAGAAGCTTGTTCTCCTTTCATCGTGCTCATTTTGTACCAATCCTCCCCTCTTTATGTCATGCTCTTTCTTTAAAACAACAGATCTGATACTCTATATTAATGAAAGGTACCTCTGGGCGCATACAGATTGACTTCCCCCTCACCACTGCCTCCAGCACCCTGTCGCCACATACCTAAAGTTAAAGAGCAAGGACTACCTTCCAAGTCAGAAAATAGAGATCCCATGTGGGCCTGGCCCTTGACACCCCACTTTATGAGAGTCAGTGCGGTGTAGTGGTTATAGACTAAAACTGGGGAGACCCGAGTTCAAATCCCCATTCAGCCATGACATTCTGGGTGATTCTGGGCCTGTCACTTCTCTCTCAGCCTAACCTACCTCACAGGGTTGTTGTGAGGAGAAACATAACCATGTACACTGCTCTGGGCTCCTTGGAGGAAGAGCTGGATACAAATGCAATAAAATAAATACATAAATAAATAAATTTTAGAAATTAAACACTGCCCCAGCTCATGGGCCAGAATTCTGAGAACACAGTCCAATGTGCATGTGTGCATGTTTTAATTTTTTAAGCTTATGGAAGCTTACTAGGCAGACAAGTTAGGCAATGGCCTCAGGCAGCAGATTTTGTGTGCAGTAGGGTAGCAGAGGGGAAGACAGGCAACCCTCTCCGATCCATGGGACACAATGCAGCAGGAAGTTCTCCTGCACAAGCCACATTGAAATGAATGGGAGGATGCATTTTAGACTGTAAGCTCATTTGGCAGAGGGGACTATCTTCTTATTCTTCCGGCTACGTAAACTATTTTGAGAACTTTTTATCAAGACAAATAATAATCATGCAACACACACACTCTGCCTCTTCACTGCAATCAGGTTTGTGCAGGAGAACTTCCTGTTGGACTGTGTCCCTTGTTACTTCATGGGAAGAGATGGATTTGTTGTGTATTGAAATATTTGGTGTCCAATATTTCCTCTTGGACACCAAACTGTCTTGGGCTATCTCTAACGGTGGCCTTCCCTTCTGCCCTCTAGCCTTGGAGGAAGCCGCCTGGAACCCCTGATTACATCACCATCAGGGACCAGAAGATGCTGCAGAGCAATGGAAGGGCTGCTTCTGTGGGCTGGCTGGCTGCAACTCCCATCCAATATAGTGTTTTAATGTAAACACAAATACAGTACGTAAATGTAAATTGTAAGCTGCTTTGGGAGCCTGTCCTGGCTGAAAAACAGATATAAGCCACCAGTGGACCTGATCATTCCCGCTTGCTGTTGCTGCTAGACTAAGGGAAGCTCTACATATAAGCTCCATTTGCAACTGTAACTAAGTCCAAGTACATGTCATTGAAATAATCACCACCTTCTTGATTTACTAATGTCTTCTCCTCTCTCCCTGTCTCTGCCCTCTCCCCAGTGTGAAAATATTAAGATTGTAGGCACTTGATAAATAAAGAGTGATTACTTGGCCACCCACATCAAATGCAGCTGTATCTGGGGCAAAAGCAGGTGTTCATCCAGGCATTCCTCCTCCAGCCCTGAAGCAGAAGGAGCTCTTATGCTGGATAGTGTATTTCCTAGAAGAGGGGTTCCCAACCTGGGATCCCCCAATGCTGTTGGACTACAACTCCCATCATCCCCAGCCACAACAGCCAAAGGCTGCCCTAGTATTCATTTCAGTGGAACTTCAGAGCTCCTTGGTCTGTCCCTGGCTAGGAAAAGGAATCTAACGGGGCTGGGGTGGGGGGCGGAGAGGAGAGGTGCGGAAGAGAAGTTCAAGCCTCTAAAGCCCTGCAATTTAAACTAGAGCCGCAGGCCAATTTTGGCCAGTCAGGCAGCATTCTCAAGGCAAAGGGATGCAAAACAACGTTTTGCACCGGCTCTAACCACTAGGGAAGTATTCTTCACACCCCCCCCTGCGGAGCTAGAGAGGCGAACAGTTCTGAAGCGTTCCACAAAAATACAACAGAACCCAGAGGTTGTCACTCTCAAATCCACCTGGTCTAACCCAATAAATTCCACTCGCCGAAGGGGAAAAGGGCCCGTTCGTGCACATATTAGATCCCTCCAATGCCAATGCACCAAAAGTGGGAGTGCATGTCAGGCCGAGGAGGGGGGCGAACTGGAAAGTCCCCAATTCACTATAGAGCTTAATACTCCTATTAAATAGGAAGAAACCAAACCACTAAGAAAAAGGGAGGATCGCAACTGATTCTTGCCTAAGTTAAGGAGGAAATTGGAGGAAACCATTGCGCTCACGAAGAGAAGCACGTTCCAGAAACCGCAGCCCCTCTCCCGCAGATTCTCAGAGATACAGCTGGTTTTTAACCATCGGAATGCGAGAAAACACCAAAGAAAGAAAAACTCCCTACCTGTCAGAGAGAAACATCCACCATCTTGTGTAAGTGTTCGAAATGGGCGTGTCCGACCGCTGATGTCACAACGAAGGGGGCGTAAACTCCCTGAGAGACGAAAGAGGGTTAACTCTTCCTTTGCCAAGCGGTGGGGGGAACTATAGGGGTGTGGTTGGGACTGGGAATCAACTCGTATGAGAACGGGGGATCTACGCATGCACTTGTGGCTAGGGAGGACACCACACTTCTGGATTTTATTTTATTTTTACAGGCGGCTGGCTTGCTTTCAGGGTTCAAAACAAGGGGCATGCCAAATGACCCTACATGCCTGCGGATTAGTTACCCCTACCAAGGGTGGGTTGATTCCACCCTTCCCGTGTACGGTTGCGTGTGTAGTGGGGATAGGGTTGCCAACATTTCATTGCCAGAATGAGGGGCACAAGTTCCAGAATGAGGGATGGACACAAGTTTGTGGAGGCTGGCTGGGGTGGGCTGGGAGGTGTATGTAGTGGTAATCAAGAGCCTGAGTATCATAGACATATATGTTATTGAGTTATATGCTATTAAATAAATGAGGCACAAATGCTGTCCCTATAGGGACCAACATTTCATCCCTGAAATGAGAGACATCCTGCATAATGAGGGACAGTTGGCAACCCTAAGTGAGGGTTCTAATCTATATTAGCCAATCGTGAGCAGCTAACCAAGGGATGGGTAGTTTACCTGCATTCATTATACAGACTAAATGAGTGTGACTTTCCTGTATGCACCCGAAATCATGTAGCAAGGAGTGTGTCAGGTGGCAGGGTGTGTGTGCTGGGGATATCCCCATTTGTCCCCAAAATTCATCAGGGGTCCTTGGACCAATCACTCAGCCTAAACCCCTTGACAGGGTAGGTTGTTGTGAGGACAAAATGGGATCAAAATGGTTGTTGTGGGGACAAAATTGAGATACAATTGCCCCAGGCTCTTGAGCTCCTCAGACTCAGAGGAAAGGTATAGAATACATACTGAGCAGTGTGACTTTCTACGGGAGCTTCCACTAGTACAGATGTTGCTGCACGTGGCGGGCGGTGGAGGTGCTGGCTCCTGATAAGCTTTATTGGGGAGTCTGTTTATTGTTTCTTGCATTTATTTCCTGGCTTTTCTCTGAGTCATTCAGAACAACACTGTGGTATCATAGTGTTGAGAGGTGTGAGGTATGTCTACTTTTCACAAACAGCAGAAGACACATGATAGGATGCTTAACCACAGCCCTCTCCAAAAATCCCTGCACTTGGAGAACTAGATGTCAGCCTAGCCCTTCTTCCTCTGCACATGCTAGTTTTCTACCTGGGGGGAACATTCCATCCTGTGAGCCTCCAGGCCAGCTGCAGGAGAGCAGGCCAGACACAGCAGGTTTACCTCCCCATCTGTTTTTGTGAGACTTGAGAGCTCACCTTGTTTGGGCTGAGAGGTTGTTATTGCTGCTCTGTGGCTTGGCAACAAAACTGAAACCGTTTCCAAAGTGGTTCGCATAGCCAGAGGAATGAGAAGATGGTTGCCTGTTGGCTCATGATTTAATAAGAAACACAAGGGAGACACCAGCAACAGTCACTGGGCAGATGCTATGCTAAATTGAAAGAGGTATTTGCTACCCTGGCTAAATATAAAGAGAGCCATACCTTCAAAAGTGGCCTCCTTGTTCAGTTAGCAGGAGTCGGACACTTGCCTAATGTCACCCGCTGAGTTTCAAAGCTGAGTATGGATCTGAGCCTGGGCTTCCTATATCGAAAGCCAACACTGATTTTATTTATTTTATTACAATTCTGACCTGCCTTCCATCCATCTTGGAATTCGAGGCAGCATGCAAGGGGTTGGCAGGTGGTCACCCATCCAGGCAACAGCCAGAACTAGACTTGTTTAGCTTCAGCAAGCAAGGTGGCTGTGTCATATGCTATCAGGTCATGCCCTGGGACTAATGCCTCATATGCAGAGTCGGGTAGAGTTTCCTTACTGGAATGATAGAATCATAGTTTTGAAATGGGCCAATCCCCTAGCAGTATCCTGCACACCTCTATATGCAGCCCAGGTCACAAGGTATCTGTCATGGTCTGGCACACTGCTGGAATATGTTGCTGGCTGCAGCGTATTTCTCCAAGTCATTCATTTGCCACCATTATGGGACAAGAAGGAATGTAATATGATCTCTTATCAACTGTTGTACAACAGAGTTACCAGCTGCAATGCAGTGAGCAGGAAGAAGACATACAAAATGAATAGCATTAGCAAGCTGGAACTCTCAAGAAAGGTGATGATCACCTCCTTTGGTCTGTCCTCATCATCTGAGAATAAGATGAGATTCAGGAGCGAACTGTGTTTGTACACTGAGATATCTGCTTTACTGCCATGATGTCTGCAAAGCTGAAAACGAAGGTCTTACCAAATAGTGGAGGAAGAACTGAATGTTACATGCCAATGAGTAGTGTAGTAGTAGTAGTAGTAGTAGTAGTAGTAGTAAATAATAAGCAATATTTGTTACCTGCCCCATAACAAATTGTTCTCTGGGTTGCTCACACAACACAGCATTAAAACACACCATGAAAACACATGAAATCACCACACCCACACCCACTGTTAGGGGTTCATAGACTTGGGTGCCCCGGTGTCATTGGACTATGACTCCCTTCATCCTCAGCTGCAGTGATCAAAGTGTTCTTTAGTGTGGTGCATATCAGAGATGGCATACTTCGAAGGGATAACTGAAGCGCTGCCAGACAGAGGAAAGACTGCTTGCACTACCCATTTATTCCAGACTTGATCTATTAGACTCCATGAAGTTGCTGTCCAGCAAGTTGTGGATTCATGCCCATCAACTGCTAATTGTCGTTCTTCTGATCACATGATGCTGACGCTGCTGTCCATATTAGGAAGAAACAGTGGATCCCATGTGTGTTTTCTTATAGGTAAACCCAAAGAACTCACTGGTTAACAACAATGGCTTATGTTTGTATCTGCTGCTTGGTCTGGGGGTTAGTGAGGTGAACATGGCAACTGTTGCTAAGCCCTGAGACTGATAGGGAGAGTTCCATGGAGCTCAGAACCTTGGAAGTAGAGTCAGTTGGATGTTAACTGCTAAGGAAGAAGCTGGCAGGAAGGGACCCAAACTGCAAGATAGTAAACTCTAACTGGTCATGCTTTGAAATATGTGTTTCTCTGAAAGGATCACATTCTGTTTCATTTCTTTTTCTTGGTTAAACAATAAATCCTCTTTATTTTTAAAATATTTGGACTTCTTCTATTGGAGTAATAGCCCATGCCTAAACCCTTTCCCCACTATCAAGTACAGTATCCTCTATAATAAAATGCTTAGGTGTGCGCCCGTGTCTTTCTCGGCTATTCTGGGCATGCGCGGAGCGCATGCCCAGAACATCCGAGAAAGATACGGCCGCAGAGACACGGTGGCCATGTTGAGGAGGGCAGAGACGGCCGAAGAACGGGCTACGGGGAGGGCAGAGGCGGCAGCGGCGGGACCGGCCCTGCCACTGGAACATACGAGGCAGCGGCGGCGGGGAGAAAAGACACCAGAGGCGGGGAGAAAAGAGAGGGGCGGTGGTGGCCCCGGCGGCGAGACTGAGCCCGCTGGCGGCCGCGGCGGGGAGATTAGGCCCGCTGGCAGTGGCGGCGGCAGGGAGACTAGGCCCGCTGGCGGCGCCGGCCGCGGTGGGGGGACTGGGCCCGCTGGTGGCCGTGGCGGAAGGACTGGCGCCGCTGGCGGCGGCGGCCACAGCGCGGGGACTGAGCCCGCTGGCGGCGGCTGCCGCAACGGGGGACTGGGCCCGCTGGCGGCGGCGGCCGCACTCAGCCCCGCCGGCCACAACAACGGCCGGGGCCACCCAAGGAGAGGATTGGGCTTTGGAGCCCTCCCGCCGCATCGGTGGGTGGCCCAGGCCACGGAGGAGCGCCTGCATGCCGCCAGCTGTGGTCGACCTGCGCCGGGTCTTCTGAGGCCCCACCCCACGGCCAGTCAACCTCTGCTGGGCCTCCTCCAGGCCCCAACTCGCGGCGAGCCCAGGTGCCGCGTCCTGTTTCGGGCTGCACGTGGTCACGGTAGGCTGAGTGCAGTTCAGGTGGTTAAAGAGTGAGAACTGGGTGGGAGAGTCTTCAGCCCTCTCTGTGCATGATTAAAAGTAAAACGGGGATTCGGAAACACAGTGGTGTCTTTGAGAAAACCAGGGGCTGGTGGTGCCTTTCCTGAGTTAATCAACACAGGCTGCAAAGGTGATTCTGTGAAGGTGCCATGCATCTCAAGGTAGGGAGAGTCTGGTGGGTGTGTGGGAGGAAGCTTTCCCATGCTGTTTTGTAAGTTTGATATTCCTTATGGCAACCCCAAACATTAGTGAGTTCCTTTCCCGTCATCGTCGCTGGCACAGATTGCACTGGGCTCCTTGGCCCCAGACCCTGAGCCCCGCAAAGGAGGGATCAGCAAAGAACTGAATGTGACGGAGATGGGGGGGCGGGAGAAGAGAGAAAGTTAGCTGGCCCCAAAGGTCTACTAGCGCCCGTTAATGTAATGGGCTTAAAGTTACTAGTCTATTATAAGAGGGGACTAGTGCTGAAGATAAATGGTGGCAGCACCAGATATAGAAACCATTACATACTCTCCTGAGTGTGACAGGGTTGTGGCTTTTGCATTCATCAGTCTCAGTGGGGCTTACATCTGAGCAAACAATGGGCAGCTTCCAGATTACCTTATCATGACTAAATACCATTGCAACCAATGAGACAAGTTAATCATGACTGGCTTAAATCCCACTAATTTCAATGGGACTTAGTCATGACTCATGACTAGCTTAGTCTGCATGCTGCCTACTATGTTTAGTAGCAATAAACATTTACCCTGCCAGCATCTTCATTCCACTCTGAAAGGCCCTCACTTAATCATTTGCTTGCCTGATCCTGGAACAGCCATAACAGCTTTTTATGTTCTTATCCCAGTGTTCCCATTCCAGGAAAGATTTCATTGTCCAATCAGAAAACTCTCGAGCAAATATGAGATGAGTTGCCTGATCCTGAAAAACTGTAGATAGCATAAGCCAGCTTGCACTGAGGAAGCTCCCCTGACTCTCCTTACACTTTCTCAACTTTAAAACAGCAATGAATGGGGTTTCTCTTTTCATGCACATCCCATCAGGTGCCCTGTGTTAACCACAATTGCAATCAGCTGTGCTCTTTTGCCTTTGATTGACATATGAGCTGTGGGAAGTATAAAACATCCCTTGATAGACAAGCTTGCTTATTGTCTTCTCTTTATCCACCAAGCAGGTGAGTGATTGGGTGTGTGAGCGCTAGCTGGATAATTATTGGTGTCGCTTGTTACTAGTGAGTATTTTGACTGAATGATGGAGACTTTCTGGTTCTTGAGTCTTTTAAGCCATGGAAGGATTTGTTTCCTTTCATCCTGTCTCTTTAGGTAACTTCTGAAGTGTGCTCTCCTTTATTACTTCCTTGTTGGTTTCCTTCTCTGACACTATCTGTAATCTGTTTCCAGGTAGTTTACTACATGAATGCAAGCAGGCATGCGTACTTGAAAATAAGTGCTTGTGAGTTTCTAGTTAGCGTGCCTGAGACTAATGCCTTAAGAAGATCTTCTGAGAACAGCTGGAGAGCCAAGTTGCCTATCCTTGCTCTAGACTATGGTGCAATATTGGGAAATGGTTTTGAAGATTACTTAATCTATGGCCTGCCTAGCCTGAAAGCTTCATGAGAGTTAAACTTAAAAAGCTTTTAAAGCAATGCACTTGGTTCTGGTTTTGTACTGGGCTACTCAGTTCCCATCTGCATCTTCATCACCTGGCCCAAATAGGTAGTAATACTTAAATCTCTGGGGAAGAACCTTCAAAGCTGTAGGGCATGCAGTTGATCCTGACAAATTGTTCATACAATGGTAGGGGAGGGGTACTCTAGGTTGCTCCTTAGGAAGGAGGCATAAGTCAGTCTACAAAGTGAAACTGAAGTCATGCAGAACTTATAGGCTAGTATTGGCTAGTTCATGCTGACTCTGCTCTTCAGTCATGAAGAGGATAAACCTGGCTAAAAGGAAAGAAAACTTAAGCTGGGGACTGTCCTTGCTGATATGAGTCCTGAAAAGAGACATGGACATCCTTGTGCCAGCTTACACCAGAGTCTGGTGATCCATGTGCAGCAACCTATCGGGAATCTGATAAACCTTCTGGTGCCTTCCTTCCTTCCTGGGATTATGGAAATGGATGTCCTGTCAGTCCACAGTGCATGGCTGGTGGACTGGCTGTGTCTGGCTCATGGGTTGCATGTTCTGCAGGCCTGCTCTGTTGGGAGCAGTAACCCAGCTTGTAGTAAATTGATAGTGGTGGTGACTTGGGGTTGGGGCTGTTGGGTTGACAGTAGTGGAAGTGTGCTCCTCTGCTTTCAGATGAATGGTATCCTTTGAAGAGAGGATGGGCAGCTGGCAGTCCCCAGGCGGCCCTAACCAACTTGCTTGGCTTACGTTCATTTTTCATTCAGAAAAGCAATGGGGTTCTGTTCTGGATAAACTATTACTAATGAGTTCTGTAGAGACAAAAGGCCCCAACCAGTTCTTTAAAGGGAGCTTCAGTAAGCTTACTAAGTGCTTGGTGCATTAGAGTTAACATGCATAGATGTGAACTCCAGTTCAGTGATGCCAATGCTCATCTAGAGCCTGAGCCAGGGCTGGACTAATCTAGACCTTGGAAGAGCTCTTAAACCATGGTCCCAAGAATCCAGTTGGCCTAGAGTATCCCACTCCACCTTACTGGGGGGCAGCAGTGGCTCATGATGATATGCTGCATTCTCAAATGGTATTGGCAGCACGAACCCCACACTGGTGCCCACTCCAGTGTTTTGGAATGGCCCTTATGAAGCTGCCCCAAGGGCTGGCTGATCTAGCCTGGTACTATGTACTTTGATTGTTCGTGGATCTTCAGTGTCTTTAGTAGAGGCCTTTCCTAGCTGTGCTCTTGGATGTTCTGCCTGGAGATGGCAAGGACTGAACCTAGATTCTGAACCTTGTGCTCTGAGCTATGGCCTGTGAGCTAGGTATTCTTAGTGGGTTCACTCTGCTTAGACGTAGAGTACACCAGGCAGTTCTGGCTATCCTTGGATGCTCTGAAGAAAGTGAGGCAGACAGTACTGTTGGGGCTGTGAATCCTCTGCTCTGGTGAGTCCCAGGAAACTGTCAGCCCTCTGGATTTGACCTTGCTCCACAGGATGATCAGGGGCGCATCTAGGGTGGGGCAGGCAGGGCACGTGCCCCGGGCGCCACTTGAAGGGGTGTGCCATTTCATAAAATTAAAAAATGGCTGCTGAAAACACAATGGCCACTGCACATGCTCAAATAGCCTCTGTGAGGCCCTAGGCCAGGCCAGGCAGAGGCCATTTGAGCATGCATGGTGGCCATTTTGTTTTTAGCGGCCATTTAAATAAAAATTAAAAATGGACACAGCACATGCTAAAATGGGCCCTGCGAGGCCCTAGAAGGCAGCAGGGAGAGGGGGGACCTTTGCAGACCTCCCCCACAGCCTTTAGGAAGCTCCCCGAAGGGACTACAGGTATTATTTTTAATTCAATATAATATAAATAACTGTACACATATTCATTTTGGCACTATGTACAGAGAATCAGGGCTTGTGAATAATGAGCTGAAGCTTATGAGCTAGGATTGTATTCATTTGCTCTTACTTTGTTTGTTGTGATGAGTGAGTTAAATGTGATGTCTTAATAATATGGCTACTAATGGTGAGTTTGTCTTTGAATCAGTGTGAAATCCTTAGTATTAAGACCCACTGGAAGTTTCTTGCTCTCTTTCTCTCATTTTAACTGTCTTTCTGAAATACTAGAATATATTCCAAGCAGTGACACAGTTTACTCTGCATATCCTTTAATTATTTTCAGAGTATCTGGGAAAAGTCAAATTCTCCATTTATTTTTAAAACTTATGTAATAGTGATGCTACAATGCATAGTAGAGAATTAGACAGGCACTTCTGTTTAGTTTTCTAAGTATACCTCCACATCGTATTTGGGTATTTCATGAGCCCCAGCATACTGAAATTTGTAGTTTCCCAGCATTTTTTGGTCTGGCTATGTCCACTGCTAAATAATTTTTGAAATACTAAAAAGATTAATGAGCTTGACTTGTATTTTTTCAGCTGATATTATGATAAAGTTATCTGAAAGATGGGTGTCAGATGTTTGGACAGGGGGCGCAATTTCATTGCTTGCCCTAGGCACTATTTTTCCTAGATACGCCACTGAGGATGATAGTTTAGGATCTGACCCCTGCACAGGATAGAACAGATCAGCCTGTCTCCACTTGTTGCTGAGATGCTAAATTATTGCATTATTCAGAGTTGCACACAAACTTTACATCTCTCATTTTTTTTAGCTTGCCGATATTGGGCTGCAAGAATGGCAGAAGCTTTCGAAATGGTTTGTATAAAATTGCTTGGTTTGAAGGCAAGTGGGACTGTGGCTGAGTTCTGTGGCCCATACATGTTTGGGCCATGCAACTGGGCCTTGTGTTAAGCTTGAGAAGCATCCTTTGAAGGGAGTGGTGGTGGGGACATGCTTCACCCTTTCCCCTCACAAAAATATATCTAAGCACATGTATATATTAGGGTAGCATTCTCTACTGCTTCTACTGTTGTGATCTCAAAAGCCACCTTTTCACTCTAGAGAAGGAATGCTAAAAATTTGGAGGCATGGGTTCAGAAGACCATTTTGCTCTGGGTCCCCTATCTGTGGGCCTTAAAGCTGCATGCTTGCATGTATAATTTGGTCCCCAGAATTAAGTGTTGGGGTTAACTTATTTCAGTGGGCCGGAGGTTGATTGGGGTGAGGGAGAGAAGACATTGGCCAGGAACTGACCACTCACATCATGGCATAGCTTCTTTCCTAATCTCTGGAGAAGTTAACTTATAACTGCCTATATAGCTTCAGATACTGGCAAGTTGATTTTGCCTCTTAACAGGCCAAATTGCTTCATCTGAGGCAGGTTGGACTCCCAGATGCTTGCACTGGGACATATAGGCTGCCATTCTAAGCACACATGCATGGAAGGAGGTTTTATTGAACTTCCTGAAGCTTGTTTTCTCATTAACATCATGGACCCATGCATGCTCACCTGAAAGTATGTCTCTTGTATAAAGCATACTTAAACATGTGCAGAGTGTTCCTTTTGGGTCCTTCAGCATGGGGAGCAGGAGTTGTTGCACTGGACATAAGAAGCATATGGTCAGATGCTGTCCATGGACATTCTGAACAAGGGAATTGCATAAGTACTTCAACTTAAAAGCCAGAGATAAGTGGGAAGATGGGGGAGATGATAGGTATGTCTATGACATGGGCATGAGTAATTCCCTTAATATGTGCTCACATCTCCTACCATATCAGTTCTCTTCCTGTAGGGAACTGAAAGGACTGGGTCAACTCGAAGCCTTCATTCATGCAGAAGAAGGGGTGGCTTTCCAGATGGACAACCTCATGTTCTGGGACTCGCTGGGCAGAGACGATAGCCGGGCAATCCAGGGTGATGTTGAAAAGAAGATGTCAAGCAAGTTCCGCATCACACTTCTGCCCTCTGAAAAAATTCTGCTGAGAGACTGGGTTGGTGGGTACCTTGCCCTGAGGCCTATTGGTAGATGCCAAAGCCATCCCATTTTGCCTGTCCAGTACTCAGAACATTCATCCTTGCAATTTGAAGTATTTCATAGAGACAATAAGGTAGCTTTCCGGGCCTGTAATGGTCTCTTCTTGGCTAGAGTCTACAGGAATTTCCACACCATTGAAGCGGCCAAGCATTCTGCGGATGACAGCTGTTATTTCCAGCCTGTGATTGGTGACCTCATTAGCCCCAGCTTTGAAATATTAAGTGTGACCCTGAGTGACCCCTCCAATGTGAATTGCTACCGCTGTCTCTTAAAGAAGGAGACCTATATCAACAGAAGTGAGATACCACAGAGCCACATCTTCACCATGACTTGGGAAACCCAAGTTGCTGACAGAGTTTTCTGGAATTCCCTGTGGGGGGTTGGTGTGGCAACTTCTCATCAATTTAAAATCATGGACATGACTGCTATACTGGAGTACAGCCAGGACAATGAGAGGGCTGTCACTGTGGTGAGGAGTATTTATGAGACCTGCACAAAGCAAGTGGTGGTTCCTCCCAAGATGAAAGCCACAGCCCACCTTGTGGCTAACAAGCGCAATGCTACTGCCATGCACTTCACGGCGATAATCCGAAAGGTGATGTCTAATGGGCATGTAATTAACATGCATCAGCGTGGTGCCTGGAGTGGGCTCATCTATCTTGATGTCCATCTGGAGATCACAATAGAAGAACAACTTGGTGAGTCATGTATAGCCATGTGAAGCTACGGGACTGGTATCTTCCAAGGGGAACTGAGGATCAGGCTGTGTATGGACTTCACTTCTGAGGAAATGCAATTGATGGGGTTGCAGGCCTTCCTGGCTTGGTCCCTTGTATGATGCTGTTCCTTTGAAGAGGAGTTCCCTTCTGGTCTAGGTGGGAGGTGATTCCCTCCTGGGCCATCTGTGGTATTTCCTGTTTGCCTTCAAGTGTCTGAAAGAAGCAATTCCCTTTCCTTATTCCAGGAGGAAGAGGTTTTATATTGCAGCACAGTTGAGAGAAAACTTAAATAAAATCACCACATTGTCTTCCAAAACACCTGTAATGTCTTCCAAAATGCCTGTAAATGCCTGTAATCTGTAGGTGGCAATTGCAGCAGGAGTGGCATTTAGAGTTCTGGAGAGGGAAGGTTTATAGCAAGGTTCAAAGGCTTGCTTATAAGTGACTTCAAGGCTTATATGCGCGGAAACCCGGGGTATGTAAAGAACACTTCTACCTGTACTTACAGTACAAAAGAACATTATCAGTAGGGTTATAGCAGTTGGCCCACTTAATTGTTGAACAGCTCTTTGGTGTCTGGGACCAGTAAGCCACCATGGAGCATCCTTGTCTGCTTGTGTGCCCTTGGAAACATGGGGAGGGGTATTGCTGAGGATAGCTGCCCCATGAGGCAGGGTGAGGTGATAGCACCACAGGGAAGTGATTGCAGCTACCCCACCCTATGGGTGTTGCCTCACCTGCCTGGCCCTGCTCTCTTCCCTTGCCTGTGTCACCCAGTGGCAGAGTAATGGAGAGGCAAAGTAAGCATTTGCCTACAGTGAGGAGTGGCAATTTTTGCAGCTCCTCTCTGTGGGCAGTAGTGGCTGCAGTGGGGGAGAGAAGAAAATCCTCCCCTTTGCCCTCTAAAGAATGCTGCCACCTGCGGGAGGGGAGAACAATGGGAAAATCCTGTGAGGTAAACCCACCAGCACCCAACACAGATCGTTCTCAAAGAATCTGACATTAGCCAAAGCATCCCACAGGGCACAAGACTGGTGTGTGTGTATATAAAATAAAAATGCCTATAATCCATCCTACTTTGAGGAGAATACAGCAAGAAAGAGGTAGCGACTGACAAAATGAGGAACATTACTCAACGTTATCCTACTGAAATTAAAAGCACTTGTTAAAGAATATCTAATGTCCTTTTAATTCCAATGAGACTACTTTGAGTAAGCCATTATCCTACCAGTCATCAACCATAGATTTCTTCTGCGCTCAGAGGCTATATCATGTGTTTACAACTTTTAAAATACACCACTTTTTAGATAGAAGGAAAAGAGGCAGACTCGAAGAAGTATCATTAAAACATGCCACAACTTTATTCAGAGGAAGACGCATCAAGGCAAGAAGAGTTCATATCAGCTCCTCAGAGCTCTACTAAGAAAACACATCCTGGAAAGCTAGGAGGAGGGCTGCTGCTCGAGGCCTGTATCACCTGAGTGAAGAAAGGGGAGAAAGAAATAAGGGCTCCTATAGATTTCCATCCCTTAAAAGAGTTGGGGTTTCAAGAATTGGGGGGCTTTTGTTCTCTAGGGAGCTCATAAAGCAGAGCATGAGTAACTATATATGGTAAGAAGGTGCAATTCAGAGGGTTAAGGCCTACTATTTCAGTCAGATTGGCTTAAGGCCTACTGCTATCTTGCTGTTAACACCATCCTGAAGGAAATTAAACCAAGCAGGAGAACTGTGAGGCTTATGGGAAATGAATCTGAAGTTTTGGACATGATGGATATAGCATTTATTTTTAATTATTGCTGTATGTTTTTTTTTTTTAAAGTAGTACAGATTCAAAGTGAACACAAATTACCTGCTGCTTGTTGTGTCTTAACTGACTGCTGAATAATCATAAGATGGGATCACTGCTGCACATCTAAGAATGGAGGCCAGGCTGCCCACAATCTCTGTTAGAGTCCATCTGATACTGCTAAAGTACTTTATGAAATCTGTCAGCCTTCCAGAAGACCTTCTAGTTAAATCATCCTGTTGGCACTACCAAGAGGGAAGTCAGTGGGCAAATATGCTATCCCATATTCTACAAATGTACTCTGCCTTCTCTAGAGGAACAAATCCATGATTGGCTCCTTGAATGGGATGCCAGCCAAGATACCGTTTGGTCCAACATTCAAAGTTCTCCCTGTGGTATCCTCACTCCAAGAAAAACAGATCCACTTTGCAGTACATACTCAACCTCACCAGTGCACCATGAAGGAAGGCGTTTACCAGTTTGTTTTTAAACCGTGCCCTCAGCATAGCTTGAGGGTAGATTTCACAAAGTTTCTGTGGAACAGTGCCTCTGCCCCTATGGCCAGGGACAAGTAGAGGACATTAAACATTACATCCTACACTGCTCCTTTTATGGAACAATAAGAGAAAGAACATTGGGTCATTCATAAATTCATTGGTTCTGGAACAGAATATGTTAATTACTTGCTGGCCGATGTGTTTTATGTCAGTTATCAAGTGGCCATTTTGGCTTTAATGTCTTTTAAAATTAGGAATCTGCGAAAACCTAAAATTAGGTATCTGCTAGCTCTGCTATTAAGTTGTAGTTCCAGAACTAGCTCTATTATTTGAGTTGTACCCATCAGAGTTGTAACCACAGTCGGGTATTTAGGATTATATCTCTATTTTAATGCATGCTGTTTAGCTAGTTATGTTTTTACTGTCTTATGTCCTCTGTTTTTCTTTAAGCATGATGTATTGACTATTATGTTTTGTTTTTTAATGTGGGTTATGACCTGTGGTTACAACAAACGTACTTACTAACTAATATATGATGTGCCTGCTTTTGGTTGTAAGGTTTTAAACTTCTTTCTAAAAAACAAATCAGGTCCCATTTTAAATCTTTTGTACACAGCTTGTTAAATACTTCAAATGAATCTGCCACTTCTTCAAGAAGATCACTACAGATTCCTGCCAACTTTCCCTTTACTTCATGTAATCTTCCTCCTTCACACTCCATCTCTTTGATGCTTTTTCAAATGTAGGCAGGAAGACATAAAGATCTTCACCAGGGCACTTTCCAGACTAGACCCTACAATGGGGTCAAGACGTATCTCGGAAGAGTTTTTCCACACTTCTTGCATCGTGACACCGCAGTCCGTATGTAGACAGCAGAGTACCGTTCACATTTCTAATGCCTTGCTTTGAATTAAATCACTGCGATATAGAGCTAGGACATCGTATATCCAGCGTGGAAAAGTTGGTGTTTTGGGGGGTTGTTAGTTGCTGCAAGACTGCTCCCTCTGCTGTTTACGTTTTGAATGCAACTTGCCCAAACAGAGGCATTTTGCTGCTGATGAGCAGCTAGTCTGGAAGTGCCCAGGTGTATATGCTGTAAAATCTTTTGGTGTCACTCTCTTTGTTGAAACTTTAGCTGCAGTAATTCTTTTTCTTCCTGAGCTGTAGGCTTTTCCAGTTCCAAATGCAATTTTTCTTCAAGTAATCTCACAAACCAGGTTGTTGTTGTTGGTTGTTTATTTATTTATTCAATTTCTATAGCGCCCTTCCAAAAATGGCTCAGGGTGGTTTACACAGAGAAATAATAAATAAATAAGATGGATCCCTGTCCCCAAAGGGCTCACAATCTAAAAGAAACATAAGATAGACACCAGCAACAGTCACTGGAGGGATGCTGTGCTGGGGGTGGAGAGGGCCTCAAGATGCTTCTTATGCTTCAAGAAGGAGTTTTAAGAGAACCTGCTGAGGCAGCTTGCTGTGAATATTGGGCAAAACCACCTGACTAGGCTTGTCCTCTCTTAATGGTCACTCATGGAGGAGTCTGCTTTGTATGGATATATCAAGAGGTGGGAAGGCTGGTTTGGTTGGACAAAAGGATAACTTGCAGTTTAGGTGGAGGCTGTGCAGGCAGGATGGGTTTCATGTGGACTTGTACTCAATTGGGAAGGTCTCTGTTGCTTTCCCAGCTCCTAAATGCAGCAAGAGGTGCTCAGTGCTTGGCCAGCCTATAAGTAAGGATATTGAAGTGCCTGGCTCACTGTTGGTCACTTTTTCGGGTCCCACTGCAGCATGTCTCTCATGAGTTGTATTGCCTCACTGCTTGTGTTGGGGACGAGAGTCTTCAGGTTATCTGGTATGCACCAAGGCCACTGGAAATTCATGGCACCTGCAAGCTGTTAACCTTCAGGCCAGTCATTCCTTTTTGGTGTCCCCAGTACCTGGTAAATCTGTCCCCAGTACTTGGCACCTGAAAAGAGTGGCCTAAGGATGTAAACCTCTGCCATTATGCAACCAACAGCCCAGATATCAATGGGAGAACTATAGTTAGTGGATCTCAAGAGCACTTCAGGAGTACCACCATGTGGATACATAGTTTGTGTAGGGAGGCCTAACCCTATGTTCCTATGCAAGTCCAAAGTCGGCTTTATTCACAAGTTCTGGTCCTGTGCAAAAGAGATTTTTGGGTTTCAAGACTGTGAAAGAATCATTGTTTATGGATAAATGCAAGCCCTTGAAGAATCTGATAAATAATGTTTCTGATGGTAGATTCTGGAAACAATTTATTCCTTTCTTTCACTAACTGATAAAGGTTCTCCTTCATGTAAGGTAAAGTGTGCCGTCGATTTTGACTTCTGGCGCCCACAGAGCCCTGTGGTTTTCTTTGGTAGAATACAGGAGAGGTTTACCATTGCCATCTCCCGTACAGTAAGCGATGATGCCTTTCAGCATCTTCCTATATCACCGCTGCCCGATATAGGTGTTTCCCATAGTCTAGGAAACATACCAGCAGGGATTTGAATCCCTGGCAACCTTCAAATTCAAAGTTCAGGTGATCATTTTCTCTTAATTCCTTCAATTTCGCCACATGGGCATTCACGTGTGGAGTTTCTTCAAGGACTTAACTTCTTGAAGATTCATGCATTCTTCCCAGGAGTAAAGAATTTTCTCCACCGCCTCCTTAATGGCAATCAGTTCCTCTGATTCAATACACCTTTCTAGGAAGACAGAACCGTCCGGCCCCTCTCCCAGCTTTTTGATAGTTGTATACCTATTCCCTGGCATGCAAACTGATTTCAATCCTTAGGGTGCACTTTGCTGCAGCTGAAGCATTTCCCCTCAGAGTGAAGCTACTCACTTTTTTGTTGTTGCAGCACAAAGTATCCAGGACCATGTGAATGTTGGTATGGCTCATGTTTTCAAGGCCTGGCTGTTCACTGGGTTAGCACTCGCACCTGCCAGCCCCCACGAGCAGTGGTGGTGCCCCACCCGGCATCTCATGCTGAGGCTCCCCTGACTATGGCACTCTTCTGGCCTCTGCGCACCACTGCAGAAATCGTATATCTTCGTCTATCCCACCACAATGTGGTGTTTGGTCTGAGTCAGGAATGTGTGTAAAGCTTATTTTTAGTTTTTCACTTTAGATGTTACTTTGGCTTGAATAAGTGTACTTATATTTACACTGCCACCAATTATATGACAAAGCCTATAACTCTGGTGGTTTCTTTACCTTGATAACTTTGCAGATGTGAGGAGGGCTTGTCACAGAAATCATCAGCCAGATGTACTTTAAAACAAAATAAGAATATTTATTTAAAGATGTTTTCTGAGGTTTGTTTTCACTATTGATTAGCAGGGCTCAAATCTTGCTTGGTTACAAAGTTGACGGTTTGAACGTCTCACAGCACTTAGTTATTTTGCGTACAATATATAAGGCTTTTCACCTTTGAACCCAGTTCTTTCCCAGAACAATACTTCACAACCCAGTCTTTATTACAGAGCTAATAATCCAGTCCTATTGTGTGTGTGCCTTTTTTAGACCATCTTATTCTCTGAGTCTCAGAACAACTCCTCTTTGAGCCGGTTACTAACCAGACCCAAATCCCCTTCCCTTCCAACTTCTGCCTCTTATGATAGGCAGCTCCAAAGAGTTCTAAGCCAATTTGCGTAAAGGTAGTCCTGCACCATTTCCTCACAGCAACCATGGCTTTCCAGCTGTTGCTGAACTAAACTCCCATCATTCCCAGCCACAGATGGGAGTTGTAGCTCAACAGCTGGAGAACCAAGGTTTCCTACTCCTGTCTAACATGATTACATGATTGTGTGGAGTCTTCTTCTGACTGTGGGCTGGGGAGAGCCTTAATCATTCTGTAATCATGACTGCAATCTGCAGAGAAAGGGAAGATGACTCTCTCTCAGTTTGTATTCCTGATTCTTAATGTCTGTCAATCTCGTCAATGTGCCAGAATAGGTAAACTGTTTGGCAGGGTAGGTTGTTGTGAGGATAAAATGGGGTAGGGAAGAACTGCCAAAATGCCACCCTGAGCTCATCAGAGGAAAGGCAGGATAAAAACATAACAAATAAATGGGTCTGAACAGTATGGGTTTCTGGGGGAGCTTTGGCTTGTGGATTTCCCATTGCTGCTGTATGATGCACCAGCAGGAGTGCAGGTGGGGATTCCTGCTAGCTCCAGCTTTGTTGTGGAGTTTACTTGTTCCTTGCATTTAACATAGGAAACTGCCATATACTGAGTCAGACCATTGGTCTATCTAGCTCAGTATTGTCTTCACAGACTGGCAGTGGCTTCTCCAAGGTTGCAGGAAGGAATCTCTCTCAGCCCTATCTAGGAGATGTTGCCAGGGAGGGAACTTGAAACCTTCTGCTCTTCCCAGAGCGGCTTCATCCCCTGAGGGGAATATCTTGCAGTGCTTACACATCAAGTCTCCCATTCAGATGCAACCAGGGCAGACCCTGCTTAGCTATGGGGACAAGTCATGCTTGCTACCACAAGACCAGCTCTCCTCTCCTTATTTACTGATATCCCTCTGATTCTCTCAGAACAACACTGCGCCACCAGGGGCTCATTTAGTCATAGGAACACAGGAAACTGCCATATACTGAGTCAGACCATTGGTCTATCTAGCTCAGGATTGTCTTCACAGACTGGCAGCGGCTTCTCCAAGGCTGCAGGAAGGAATCTCTCTCAGCCCTATCTTGGAGAAGCCAGGGAGGGAAACTGAAACCTTCTGCTCTTCCCAGAGTGGCTTCATCCCCTGAGGGGAATATCTTGCAGTGCTCACACATCAAGTCTCCCATTCAGATGCAACCAGGGCAGACCCTGCTTAGCTAAGGGGACAAGTCATGCTTGCTACCACAAGACCAGCTCTCCTCTCCTTATTTACTGATATCCCTCTGATTCTCTCAGAACAACACTGCAGCACCACAGCAACCCTGTGAGGTATGTGCTTTTCACAAACAGCAGAGGAGGCAGTTGCTGCCGAGTCTGGGCTGTAGCACTTCGGATTGCAGGTGGGAGTCTCCCATTCTAGTCTCCCATTCAGATGCAACCAGGGCAGATCCTGCCTAGCTAAGGGGACAAGTCATGCTTGCTACCACAAGACCAGCTCTCCTCTTTAGTCCTATTCCCTTAGAATCAAGCAGTTCTATACCTTTAAAAGTCCATAAGATGTCCTGCTGCTGCCACTGTGCACCTCACCCACGAACATACTTGTTTGGCCTGGTCTTCCAAGATTTTTTAAGCTGCTTTTAAGTATTGTAATTGGTTTTAAATGGTTCTAAATTGTTTTGATATTGTCTTAAACAGTGTGCTTTAAATGACATTTGTTTTTAGGTTTTTTTAAACTGGTTGTGCACTGCCCAGAGCCTTTGGATGGGGTGGTCTAGAAATGAGGTGACCTCACAAACAGCAGATGAGGTGGTAAGTCTGAGTCTTGGCAGTTCTGCTGAGGCAGGGCTCAGAGGATGGTCAGGGAGAAGGGCTAGGCTGACATCTAGTTCTCTAAATGCAAGGATTTGTTTTTGGAGAGGGCTGTGGAGAAATATTCCATCATGTGAGCTCCCACCTGCAATCCGAAGTGCTACAGCCCAGACCCGGCAGCAACTGCCTCCTCTGCTGTTTGTGAAAAGCACATACCTCACAGGGTTGCTGTGGTGCTGCAGTGTTGTTCTGAGAGAATCAGAGGGATATCAGTAAATAAGGAGAGGAGAGCTGGTCTTGTGGTAGCAAGCATGACTTGTCCCCATAGCTAAGCAGGGTCTGCCCTGGTTGCATCTGAATGGGAGACTTGATGTGTAAGCACTGCAAGATATTCCCCTCAGGGGATGAAGCCGCTCTGGGAAGAGCAGAAGGTTTCAAGTTCCCTCCCTGGCAACATCTCCTAGATAGGGCTGAGAGAGATTCCTTCCTGCAACCTTGGAGAAGCCACTGCCAGTCTGTGAAGACAATACTGAGCTAGATAGACCAATGGTCTGACTCAGTATATGGCAGTTTCCTATGTTAAATGCAAGGAACAAGTAAACTCCACAACAAAGCTGGAGCTAGCAGGAATCCCCACCTGCACTCCTGCTGGTGCATCATACAGCAGCAATGGGAAATCCACAAGCCAAAGCTCCCCCAGAAACCCATACTGTTCAGACCCATTTATTTGTTATGTTTTTATCCTGCCTTTCCTCTGATGAGCTCAGGGTGGCATTTTGGCAGTTCTTCCCTACCCCATTTTATCCTCACAACAACCTACCCTGCCAAACAGTTTACCTATTCTGGCACATTGACGAGATTGACAGACATTAAGAATCAGGAATACAAACTGAGAGAGAGTCATCTTCCCTTTCTCTGCAGATTGCAGTCATGATTACAGAATGATTAAGGCTCTCCCCAGCCCACAGTCAGAAGAAGACTCCACACAATCATGTAATCATGTTAGACAGGAGTAGGAAACCTTGGTTCTCCAGCTGTTGAGCTACAACTCCCATCTGTGGCTGGGAATGATGGGAGTTTAGTTCAGCAACAGCTGGAAAGCCATGGTTGCTGTGAGGAAATGGTGCAGGACTACCTTTACGCAAATTGGCTTAGAACTCTTTGGAGCTGCCTATCATAAGAGGCAGAAGTTGGAAGGGAAGGGGATTTGGGTCTGGTTAGTAACCGGCTCAAAGAGGAGTTGTTCTGAGACTCAGAGAATAAGATGGTCTAAAAAAGGCACACACACAATAGGACTGGATTATTAGCTCTGTAATAAAGACTGGGTTGTGAAGTATTGTTCTGGGAAAGAACTGGGTTCAAAGGTGAAAAGCCTTATATATTGTACGCAAAATAACTAAGTGCTGTGAGACGTTCAAACCGTCAACTTTGTAACCAAGCAAGATTTGAGCCCTGCTAATCAATAGTGAAAACAAACCTCAGAAAACATCTTTAAATAAATATTCTTATTTTGTTTTAAAGTACATCTGGCTGATGATTTCTGTGACAAGCCCTCCTCACATCTGCAAAGTTATCAAGGTAAAGAAACCACCAGAGTTATAGGCTTTGTCATATAATTGGTGGCAGTGTAAATATAAGTACACTTATTCAAGCCAAAGTAACATCTAAAGTGAAAAACTAAAAATAAGCTTTACACACATTCCTGACTCAGACCAAACACCACATTGTGGTGGGATAGACGAAGATATACGATTTCTGCAGTGGTGCGCAGAGGCCAGAAGAGTGCCATAGTCAGGGGAGCCTCAGCATGAGATGCCGGGTGGGGCACCACCACTGCTCGTGGGGGCTGGCAGGTGCGAGTGCTAACCCAGTGAACAGCCAGGCCTTGAAAACATGAGCCATACCAACATTCACATGGTCCTGGATACTTTGTGCTGCAACAACAAAAAAGTGAGTAGCTTCACTCTGAGGGGAAATGCTTCAGCTGCAGCAAAGTGCACCCTAAGGATTGAAATCAGTTTGCATGCCAGGGAATAGGTATACAACTATCAAAAAGCTGGGAGAGGGGCCGGACGGTTCTGTCTTCCTAGAAAGGTGTATTGAATCAGAGGAACTGATTGCCATTAAGGAGGCGGTGGAGAAAATTCTTTACTCCTGGGAAGAATGCATGAATCTTCAAGAAGTTAAGTCCTTGAAGAAACTCCACACGTGAATGCCCATGTGGCGAAATTGAAGGAATTAAGAGAAAATGATCACCTGAACTTTGAATTTGAAGGTTGCCAGGGATTCAAATCCCTGCTGGTATGTTTCCTAGACTATGGGAAACACCTATATCGGGCAGCGGTGATATAGGAAGATGCTGAAAGGCATCATCGCTTACTGTACGGGAGATGGCAATGGTAAACCTCTCCTGTATTCTACCAAAGAAAACCACAGGGCTCTGTGGGCGCCAGAAGTCAAAATCGACGGCACACTTTACCTTACATGAAGGAGAACCTTTATCAGTTAGTGAAAGAAAGGAATAAATTGTTTCCAGAATCTACCATCAGAAACATTATTTATCAGATTCTTCAAGGGCTTGCATTTATCCATAAACAATGATTCTTTCACAGTCTTGAAACCCAAAAATCTCTTTTGCACAGGACCAGAACTTGTGAATAAAGCCGACTTTGGACTTGCATAGGAACATAGGGTTAGGCCTCCCTACACAAACTATGTATCCACATGGTGGTACTCCTGAAGTGCTCTTGAGATCCACTAACTATAGTTCTCCCATTGATATCTGGGCTGTTGGTTGCATAATGGCAGAGGTTTACATCCTTAGGCCACTCTTTTCAGGTGCCAAGTACTGGGGACAGATTTACCAGGTACTGGGGACACCAAAAAGGAATGACTGGCCTGAAGGTTAACAGCTTGCAGGTGCCATGAATTTCCAGTGGCCTTGGTGCATACCAGATAACCTGAAGACTCTCGTCCCCAACACAAGCAGTGAGGCAATACAACTCATGAGAGACATGCTGCAGTGGGACCCGAAAAAGTGACCAACAGTGAGCCAGGCACTTCAATATCCTTACTTATAGGCTGGCCAAGCACTGAGCACCTCTTGCTGCATTTAGGAGCTGGGAAAGCAACAGAGACCTTCCCAATTGAGTACAAGTCCACATGAAACCCATCCTGCCTGCACAGCCTCCACCTAAACTGCAAGTTATCCTTTTGTCCAACCAAACCAGCCTTCCCACCTCTTGATATATCCATACAAAGCAGACTCCTCCATGAGTGACCATTAAGAGAGGACAAGCCTAGTCAGGTGGTTTTGCCCAATATTCACAGCAAGCTGCCTCAGCAGGTTCTCTTAAAACTCCTTCTTGAAGCATAAGAAGCATCTTGAGGCCCTCTCCACCCCCAGCACAGCATCCCTCCAGTGACTGTTGCTGGTGTCTATCTTATGTTTCTTTTAGATTGTGAGCCCTTTGGGGACAGGGATCCATCTTATTTATTTATTATTTCTCTGTGTAAACCACCCTGAGCCATTTTTGGAAGGGCGCTATAGAAATTGAATAAATAAATAAACAACCAACAACAACAACCTGGTTTGTGAGATTACTTGAAGAAAAATTGCATTTGGAACTGGAAAAGCCTACAGCTCAGGAAGAAAAAGAATTACTGCAGCTAAAGTTTCAACAAAGAGAGTGACACCAAAAGATTTTACAGCATATACACCTGGGCACTTCCAGACTAGCTGCTCATCAGCAGCAAAATGCCTCTGTTTGGGCAAGTTGCATTCAAAACGTAAACAGCAGAGGGAGCAGTCTTGCAGCAACTAACAACCCCCCAAAACACCAACTTTTCCACGCTGGATATACGATGTCCTAGCTCTATATCGCAGTGATTTAATTCAAAGCAAGGCATTAGAAATGTGAACGGTACTCTGCTGTCTACATACGGACTGCGGTGTCACGATGCAAGAAGTGTGGAAAAACTCTTCCGAGATACGTCTTGACCCCATTGTAGGGTCTAGTCTGGAAAGTGCCCTGGTGAAGATCCTTATGTCTTCCTGCCTACATTTGAAAAAGCATCAAAGAGATGGAGTGTGAAGGAGGAAGATTACATGAAGTAAAGGGAAAGTTGGCAGGAATCTGTAGTGATCTTCTTGAAGAAGTGGCAGATTCATTTGAAGTATTTAACAAGCTGTGTACAAAAGATTTAAAATGGGACCTGATTTGTTTTTTAGAAAGAAGTTTAAAACCTTACAACCAAAAGCAGGCACATCATATATTAGTTAGTAAGTACGTTTGTTGTAACCACAGGTCATAACCCACATTAAAAAACAAAACATAATAGTCAATACATCATGCTTAAAGAAAAACAGAGGACATAAGACAGTAAAAACATAACTAGCTAAACAGCATGCATTAAAATAGAGATATAATCCTAAATACCCGACTGTGGTTACAACTCTGATGGGTACAACTCAAATAATAGAGCTAGTTCTGGAACTACAACTTAATAGCAGAGCTAGCAGATACCTAATTTTAGGTTTTCGCAGATTCCTAATTTTAAAAGACATTAAAGCCAAAATGGCCACTTGATAACTGACATAAAACACATCGGCCAGCAAGTAATTAACATATTCTGTTCCAGAACCAATGAATTTATGAATGACCCAATGTTCTTTCTCTTATTGTTCCATAAAAGGAGCAGTGTAGGATGTAATGTTTAATGTCCTCTACTTGTCCCTGGCCATAGGGGCAGAGGCACTGTTCCACAGAAACTTTGTGAAATCTACCCTCAAGCTATGCTGAGGGCACGGTTTAAAAACAAACTGGTAAACGCCTTCCTTCATGGTGCACTGGTGAGGTTGAGTATGTACTGCAAAGTGGATCTGTTTTTCTTGGAGTGAGGATACCACAGGGAGAACTTTGAATGTTGGACCAAACGGTATCTTGGCTGGCATCCCATTCAAGGAGCCAATCATGGATTTGTTCCTCTAGAGAAGGCAGAGTACATTTGTAGAATATGGGATAGCATATTTGCCCACTGACTTCCCTCTTGGTAGTGCCAACAGGATGATTTAACTAGAAGGTCTTCTGGAAGGCTGACAGATTTCATAAAGTACTTTAGCAGTATCAGATGGACTCTAACAGAGATTGTGGGCAGCCTGGCCTCCATTCTTAGATGTGCAGCAGGGGTACCCCCATACAAAAACTGCAAAATTATTTTGCTCTGAAATATTTGGAGTGCGGTAATTATTAATTGACACCCCCACCCCCGGAGAAGAAGAATTTTTATATTATTCCCATTGTATGTCATTTCCTGAGTCCAACTGTCTTTGATTCTACTGTTGGAGAGGGATCTGCTGCCAGATACTGATATTCTACTAGTTGGGGGTTTCAATGTCCCTGAATTGAGCAGCAGCCAGCGCAAGCTATCATTTGGGAGGCTGGCAGGGGGGATAGAGAAGCCCTCACCAATGTTGCTATTGCCATCCCCACCGCCTACAATTTAAAAGGTAATTCTCCAACAGTTGAAACATTCAAATCCTTTTTTGGGCTGCAGGCCAGATCCAGATTTCTTAGTATGTTGTTCTTCTCTAGGCTCTGACAAGGCTGAAGACTGATTAGAAATGGCAACAGAGCCTGGTGCCAGGCTGCTTATCTATAGTCAGAGGTATTGGAGAAAGAGCTCCTGGTGGCGCAGTGGTAAAACTGCCGCCCTGTAACCAGAAGGTTACAAGTTCGATCCTGACCAGGGGCTCAGGGTTGACTCAGCCTTCCATCCTTCCGAGGTTGGTAAAATGAGTACCCAGAATGTTGGGGGCAATATGCTAAATAATTGTAAACCGCTTAGAGAGCTCTGGCTATAGAGCGGTATAAAAATGTAAGTGCTATTGCTATTGCTAAACAATACAAAGTCCATGCAATGGGGCCTTCTTGCATAAAGCTTGAGAAGCAACATTTAGAGGGAGTGAACGGGTGGGAAGGTGCGTGACCCTCTCTACCCTCACAAACATGTATCTGGCCACCTGGGGGGTGTTGAGGTAGGACTCCCTCCTGCTTAGTTCAGTGCTGCCCCCAAAGGCAAACTTTTCAGTTCATGAAAAGAGCACCTGGATTAAAGGGGTGTGTGGACAATCTGCCCTGGGGCCTTAAAAGGACAAATGCCCCATTTTGGTTTCTGCAGTCAACACTTGGAGGACCAAAGAAAGGCCATGACCATTTTGCACTGGGTCACTTCTCTGGCCTTGCTAAAGCTGCATGCTTGCATGTGTACTTTGGTCCTTGGACTTAATTGTCTGGGTTCAATTGTTTAGTGGGCTGGAGGGTGATTGGGGAGAGAAAGGGGAGACAGTAACATGGGTCTGACTGCTCACATCATGGCATGGTTTCTTTCCGAATCTCTGGAGTTGTTTGCTTACCATTGCCAGTACTCCGTTACTCTGAAGTTATATAGGCAAGTTGATTTTGCCTCTAAACAGACCAAATTGCTCCATATGAGGCAGGCTGGACTCCTAGATGCTTGCACTAGGATATGTAGGCTGCAGTTCTAACCACAAATGCATGGAAAGAGATTTTATGGATATTCCTGAAGCTTGTTTTCTCATTAACACCACGGACATAGGAACATGGGAAGCTGCCATGTACTGAGTCAGACCATTGGTCTATCTAGCTTAGTATTGTCTTCACAGACTGGCAGCAGCTTCTCCAAGGTTGCAGGCAGGAATCTCTCTCAGCCTTATCTTAGAGATGCCAGGGAGGGAACTTGTGTTAGAGGTTGTTGATTTTTACCCACAATAGGTAAAACAACAGAGCACTAAGGAATGAGCACACACTCCAGTTACAGAGTAGGTAGCAGAGGATGGTTTGGATATTGCAGCTATTTAGAGAAAACACATGGAGATCCTTGTATGACTAAACACTAAATATTTATTGGTTAAATACACTTGGATAGGAAAGACCTATATCTAATCTAAAGGACTACATAGTGGATAGGTAAGGAGAGAGAGAGATGTTTCCATCTGCTCTCTAGGAGGAAAGGAAGGATTTTGACTCAGCACAGGAAGTGCTGCAGAGTCAGTTCAGGGGTCATAGAGTAGGGACAGATAGGGAGACCCTGACTCACTGTCTCTACTCCCAATGCCCCTAGTGGTCATTAGGACAGTTGGTGCAAAAGGTCGATGCACTGGAACTTCATCTCCAACAACTTGGAACCTAGATGCTCTTCCCAGAGCAACTCCATCCCCTAAGGGGAATATCTTACGGTGCTCACACATCAAGTCTCCCATTTGTATGCAACCAGGGTGGACCCTGCTTAGCTAAGGGGACAAGTCATACTTGCTACCACAAGATCAGCTCTCCTCTCCTTAAGAGAGCTAATACTTCCAAGTGCGGCTTGCACTCTGGAAGTGCTTAGTAAGATTGGAAATGCATCACTGAAGGCCAGTGGCATACTTCGAATCTTACAGACCATTTCTGGAACACGATTAGTGCTCAAGAGTATTGACCCCCTTGTGCAACATAGAATGCCCAGAGAGATTAAATGAGTTGCACAAGGGCCTCCAGTGCATCTCCACAGACCCTCCTAATACATGTACTTCACTGATCAGGATGTCTTCTAGTACTGAGGTACCAGTAGTAATTGTGTTTGAACAATGCATTCTAAATACAGGAGAACTCCTTTATTTGTGGGGGTTCCGTTCCATGGGAGGGCACGGATAGCGAATCCACAGATGAGGCATTAAGTCTATGGGAATCGGGGATTAGGTTCCCGGACTGCTTAAAATGGCTGGAAAATCAGTTTTTGCCTCTATCCCCCAAACCCCATCACCCCCCAAAGTGCCCTGCCATGCTCCAGAGTGGTCCAGGGCATCCAGGAGGCCAAATATCTGCCATAAATTGGCTGGGGGGGGAAATCACATTTCTTTTGCCCCATTTTTCCAATTAAATGAGCCATAAAATGGCTCCCAAACACAAAATGGCAGTCGGAAATGACCTCCAAGATCATTTCCAGCCAGCCCCGACCCACGGATACATGGGTTGAACACCCTCCTCCCCGCATTTTTTCCACATATACCAAGGTCAGGTGCTAATTACCCAACCGTAAATCCTCGATACCGCAACCCATGCATGCTCACCTGAAAGTATCTCTCTTCAGTGTAAAGTGTACTTAAACATGTGCGGAATGTTCCTTTTGGGTCTCCAACTTGTGCCACACACCCTCTGTGGAACTCCTTCAGCATGGGGAGCAGGGGCTATTGCCCTGGACACAAGAAACATATGGTCAATAGGCACTGGTCACTGAAATTCCTAATGGGTGCTGCATAAGTGTTTCATCTTGTAAGTTAGAGGTAACTGGACAGATGGGGAGATGACGGTGGAGATGACTAAAACATGGGCATGAGTAATTCCCTTAACATGAACTTACATCTCCTGCCATATCAGTTCTCTTCTCATAGGAACTCCAAAGGCCTGGGTCAACTTGAAGCCTTCATTCATGCAAAAGAAGGGGTGGCTTTCCAGATGGACAGCCTCATATTCTGGGACTTCCTGGGTAGAGGCTATGACTGGCCCCATCCAAGGCCTATCTGAAAAGACAGGTATTTAAGAGAATGGCTTCTTCGCTATGAACCACACTGCCCATTGAGATCATCAGGAGAGGTTCGTCTGCAGTTGCCACTGGCTCATCTGGTGGCTACTCAGGGATGGGCCTTCTCTGTTGTTGCCCCGAGGCTTTGGAACACACTTCTTGCTGAAATAAGAGCTTCCCCATCTCTTACAACTTTTAAAAAGGTAGTCAAGACACATTTGTTCACCCAGGCTTTTAATTAGATACTGTTTTAATTGTGTGTTTAATAGTTTTAATGTGTTAAATTTTAAATGGTTGTAATGTGTTAACCTTTTAATTTATTTATTTTGTTTTTTGTAAACCACCCAGAGACTTGTGTTAAATAAATAAAATGCGTTAAATAAATGTGTTAAATAAATAAAAAGAATGAGTCCAGCAAGTTCTAGATCAGCCTTCTGCCCTTGGGGAAAAAATTGCTGAAAAACTGGCTCGGCATGTATGTTGCCCCATGGCTCATTGCTAAACACTGAAGCACTTGTCCCATCTTCCTTATCCAGTACTCGGAAGACTTATCCCAGTGCCCAGAACATGCCTTTTTGCAACATGAAGTCTTTCATAGAGACAGTAAGGTTGCTTCCTGGGCCTTTAATGGTCTCTTTTGGCCAGAGTCTTCAGATGTTTCCACATCATTGAAGCAGCCAAGTGCTTTGCAGATGACAGCTGTTACTTCTGGCCTGTGATTGGGGGACCTCTCTAGCCCCATCTTTGAAATACAAAGTGTAACTTTTGGTAGCCTCTCTGAAGTGAAATACTAGCCCAGTGTCTTAAAAAAGGAGATGCCCATCATCAGAAGTGAGATACCAAAAAGCCACATTTTCAACATGACATGGGAAACTGAAGTTGCTGATAGAATTGTCTGGCACTGCCTGTGGAGGCTTGGTGTGGCCATTTCTCTTTGCTTTGACATCAAGGACATGATTGCCACCATGGAGTACAGCCAGGACAATGAAAGGACTGTCACTGTGGAGAGGAATATTTGTGAGATATGCCCAGAGTGGGTGCTGGTGCCTCCCAAGATGTGAGTCACAGCCCACCTTCTGGCTAGCAGAAACAATGCTGCTGCTCTGTATTTCCTAGCCACAGTCAGAAAGGTGAGACCGGATGGGGATGGTAAGTTCTTGTATGAGTTGGGTAACTGGAATGGGCTGGTCTATCCTGAGGTCCATCTGGACCTCCAAAATGAAGAACTTGGTGAGCCATGTATAGCCAGATGAACGTGTGGGAATGATGCTTTCCAATGGGAACTGTGAATCGGGCAGAGTATGGGCTTCATTTCTGAGGAAATGTGTTTGATGGTGTTGCAGGCCTTCCTGACTTGGTCCCTTGTATGATGCTGTTTCTTTGAAGAGGAGTTCCCTTCTGGTCAAGACAGGCAGGGACTCCCTCTTGGCTTTCAAGTGGCTGACAGGAGTGATTTCCTTTCCTTATGCCAGGGGGGAGTGATTTTATCTTGTTATGCAGCCGACAGAGAATTTAAATATCACTAAACTGTTTCCAGAAAAATACTGTTTCTAATCTGTAGGTGGCAATTGCATGAGGAGCAGGGATGCCACTTCAAGTTTCAGAGAGAGAGGATTTATATAGCAAGGTTCAAAGGCTTGCTCGTGATGAGTAACTTCGTGGCTTAAATTTGGGAGGTTGATTGAGATAATAACAGCAGGTGGGTGGAGAGATGGAAGCCATGCAAAGCATGTCAGCCTGTCTGGATCCTGTGGGCTGCATAATCCTGTTCCTTTGCTCTTGACCCTGCCCTCCCACCCCCCCACAAAAACAAACCAACAATATGCTTCCCGACTGATTGGAAGCAGAAATCTGCTATATGGATAGTCTGAGCATCAAATTCTCAGTTCCTCAATGAAGAACTGAACAGTTTGGCAGAGTAAACATGGGGAGGCTTCTCCAGTTGCCAGTCAATGTCCCAGAGGATTAAAATTCCCAGGTTTTGCTCAGAGTGCTTACACATTCCTGTGCTTACACAGGAATGGGTGTAGGGAGAAATTACAATTCTAATTTCCAATGCCCCTTCCTTTCACAACAGCAGCACACACGTCCTATGAGGAGCACAGCTGACATGTTTCTTGATTTTAGATCCTGCACAGGTTTAATCAGGAAGACCTCCCTTCTGAATGCTGGCGCACACACACTGCCTTGCTACTGCCATCCAGAACGAAACTCATTCCATAGACAGATAGCAATAGCAATAGCACTTACATTTATATACCGCTCTATAGCCAGAGCTCTCTAAGCAGTTTACAATGATTTAGCATATTGCCCCCAACATTCTGGGTACTCATTTTACTGACCTTGGAAGGATGGAAGGCTGAGTCAACCTTGAGCCCCTGGACAGGATCGAACTTGTAACCTTCTGGTTACAGGGCAGCAGTTTTACCACTGTGCCACCAGGGGCTCTGGTGGGAAAATGAGAGAGAACACTGGTGGAGGGGACATCATCTGCTGTGCACTCCTCCAGGACCAAATGGGGTTCTTGCCATCCTCCTAGCCATGCACCCTCTGGTACTGCGAGAGCTCAGGAAGTGAGATTTCTTTCTCTGCCCCTGCTACAGTGGAAGTGCACAGGTAAGGGAGCACTGTTAATTAATATAGTCTGGAGGCATGGAGTTTAAATTCCATAAAGTAGTTTATTTAGGAAACCCATCGGGATTGGTTGGCAGGTTTGGCTTTTTTTAAAGCCAAACTTTGGGTTACGGCCCATTTGACCCACGAGTATACCCCTTGGGAAGATAGCTTGAGACCTACATGCCTCATTGCTAGTTACATACAGGAAGAGAGGAGAGAGAAGGAGGAAGTCATTCTCTCAGCTGAGAGACTCGGGTTTCACTATATTAGTCTAACAAAGGGGATTCAGAGTAGAGAAAGCATGGTCAGAATGGGAATACCCTTACTGGCTGTCTCTACCCCTAATGTGTCCAGTAGTCAGTAGGGTTGCTGGTGCTAAAAGCAGGGCCGTAGCAAGGTTGGAGTGGGCCTGGGGATGAGATTTTTAACTGGGCCCCTCACTTCAGATTAACAAAGGAGACTTTCAGCCATGCAGTGTGAGCCTATGTATGTTTTCTTAGAAATCCTAACACATTCAGTAAAGTTTGTTTCCAGGAAGTTTTTCACACGGGGCTTTTAAAGCCCTTCAACACACATCTCCTCCGCAATGGAGGGGGGGTGTTTACATATTGACCAGATTTACCCCCAAAGTACCTGTGAAATATCAGGGAACAGTTCACACACAATTGGAGGTTTTCACTGCTTGTTAGAGTGTAGCCCGATTTATATCCGGGTTAAAAAATACGCTATTGGTGTTGTGTTTTGGGGGGGGGGGGGCAACTTTGATTTTGCAGTAAAGCCTGCTGTGTATAAAAGTCTCAGTTAAGTGTATGGAGAACTGCAGCCTCAGGCAGCAAATCTAACCACATTTAGCTGGAAGTACATTTCACTGAAACCTAAAGGACTTACTAGCAAGGAAAGCATGTCTACTTAAAAATAAACTCCATTGTATCCAGCTGTCTGAGATCCTTCTCTGGTAAGTGCATATAGGATTGCACAAGTGTGCTCAACTTTGCCCCCCCCCCCGACTCCATAATCCCCACCTGCGGTGAGCAATAGCCTGGGATTATGGTAGTTGTAGGCCAACATCTGCAGGAGGGCTGAAGTTGAGCAGGCCTGACCATTAGTAACTGATGGCTTGGAGGAAACCTTGCTCATTCTCCCATAGAAAACTGTTTCAGCTCGGTAACATTTGTGGGCTTCTTTGCATGAACAGATCGCTTTGGGTGTTGCCACAATGTTGTAGAGAATACTGGGTAGAAGAACGAAGTGCTGTTGTCTAGATAACAAAATATACCTGTGTTCTGGGACTGACGCTGCAAGCTCTTGTTTCCCAACAGGCTGCCTAATCTTAAAATGGTAGCTAGATCTAGGGTTTTTGTGCCCTAGGTGAAGTTTGACTTTAGTGCCCCTGCCCCCCCTGTCCAAAAAGTGCAGAGCTATGCAGACAGCTCATTCGCTGGGAGGGGAGAGAGTTTGGGACAGCAGAGAGCAAAGCAAGTCAAGGTTGGCTTTGCTCGCTTGCCTTTTTTCTCCCTCCCCCGCTCCCAAAGAGAGTGAATGGGCATCCCGGCAAGTTAGACATGTCAGTGGTTGCCTGGAGGGGGAAAGGGGTGTATGTAGTCAGTTCCCTCTGCCCCCCCCCCCGCCAGCCTGGAATTGGTGACCTAGGTGATTGCCTAGGTCTGCTTAGTGGGCAGGCCCCTCCTGACGGAGTAGTGGTGAATCATTTTGGAAATTCTGCTCCCGTGTGTATGTATACACACAAGCCGCCCCCACACCGCCCCCGCCTGGCTTTGCTAGTCCAAGGAGAAACTTCAGAGGAGTTTTTCTGACATCTCTGCAGCACTTGCCACTTTTTCTCTTTGTAGTAGTAGTAGTAAATGAAGCAGAGAGCCCAGAGTATACGCTCAGAAAAGCTGTGTATAATGGAGGTAGGTAGGTAAAATGCTCATCAGATATAATCTATATTTTAAAGGGCAAGCAAAAGGAGATGCTAGCCACTGGATATCCTCAACAGTACCATTAGAGGGCAGCACAAGGCTTAATCTGAGGTGCACCTGGGCGCTTTCCAGACTAGTTGCTGGAAGAGCAGCAAAATGCCTCTGTTCGGGCAAGTCACATTCAGAACATAAACAGCAGGGTGCGCAGTCTCGCAGCAACGAACAACCTGAAAAACCAGCAACTTTTTCACGCGGGCTGTACAATGTCCGTGTTCTCTATCACAGTGATTAAATTTGCAACAAGGCATTGGAAATGTGAACGGCACTCTGCTGTCCACGTAGGAACTGTGGTGTCATGACGCAGGAAGTATGGAAGAAACACACTTCCGAGACACGTCCTGAGCCCATTGCAGGGTTTAGTCTGGAAAGTGCCCAGGACACACACATTGTGTGGTGTGAAAAAAATAAAAAGTGCAGTGGGGGGAAATGCAGAAGTAACTTGAATTCTTGTGCATTTGGGCCTGTGGAGCGTAATAAGTAGGTGATTTTTTTTAAAAAAAGAAATAAAGGAACAGAAAATACAGGTTAACACTATTTCCTTTTAATCTCCATACGCTTATTTTCCTGTGTCTTTCTAGTCATTCTCATTCCTCCCTCCATTTTTCTTCCTGTTGGAATGTTCTAGAATAAGTGGGTGTGTGCAGCTGGGTTGCCCCCATTCTTTATGCACGAGATACCAAAGCTTAGACTAAACCTTGGAGCAGCAAAGCAGCATCAAGACTCTACTGCAGGAGAGCAGACCAAGTATCTGTGGTAGGGTGGCGGTGGGGGGGAGAGCAAGGTAGTTCAAGTCTGTTCACCTATGTGCATTCATGGTATCTTCTGAAAAATGTTTTACCTTTTGTAGACTCCTGCTAACTGAGCAAAGAGACACCTTTTAAAAGTGGCGTTTCTCTTATATTTAGCAGGGGGAAGGCAGCTGGCCCTATCCATCCCCAGCACAGCATCCCTCCAGTGGCTGTTGCTGGCATCTGCCTTATGTTTCTTTAGATTGTGAGCCCTTTGGTGACAATCTTATTTATGTATTTATTACTCTATGTAAACTGCTTTGGAATCTTGAAGAGCAGTATTTGCAGTAATGGTCACCTTAAGTGGCACAGTGGGAAAATGCTTGACTAACAAGCCAGAAGGTTGCCGGTTTGAATCCCCACTGGTACTATATGGGGCAGCAGCGATCTAGGAAGATGCTGAAAGGCATCATCTCATATTGTGTGGGAGGAGCAATGGTAAACCCCTCCTGTATACTACCAAAGAAAACCACAGGGCTCTGTGGGCGCCAGGAGTCGAAATTGACTTGATGGCACACTTGACTTTTACCTATTTGCAGTATTGGTAGAATATGTTGGGTGGCGATAGGTGTTATCTGCTCTGTCTCTGTCTCTGATGGGCTTCAGTTTAACCTCTGCACAAGTCTTTATTTTAATTTCACTAGTAAACTAACTTTTTCATTGTTCTTAGTGAGGTGCAACACCTTCAAACATGGTAACATGAATAAATTAAAAAAGCTTCACAAGTGCACTCAATACTAACAGGAAGGTGGGAGTTTGTACACCTCTTCTGAGAAGCACCAGGGGCAGCCCACATAAAGGCTAGTTCAAGCTGCAGCCTTTCTCTGCTTCTGTCAGTGTCCTTCATTGTAAGGCCTAGGGGTGGCAATAGTGGCCCCCACAAAGCCTCATTCAGTTCAGCCCCCTGACTAATCCTTTACTGGGCCTGTCAAAGCTCAATACTCTGCCCAGTCCCCCTGTCAGCATGTATTGCTGACCATTTTCACTGGGTAATACTGTGTATTGCCCAGCACTGGAGGTAGGGGCTCTCTTCGGGGAAACGGAACGGAGCTCTCTTGAGCCTCTGCACCATCTTGGAAGGCATGCACAGACAGAGTGCTGCCCTTCCCAGTGCTTTCCCCATGGAGCTCTTGAGAGAGGGCGCTGCCTCCCTTCCATGGGAAAGTGCAGTACTCGGTGGAAGTCAGCACAGTGGGAAATGGCTCTCACATGGGTGGGGTGCGTTTTTTTGGCCAAAGTGCCCCTGCTTAACAAATAGTGAAGATCACTGCGTTATTGTTATTATTTACATTTTATATCCCTTTCTTCCTCCAAGGAGCCCAGAGTGGTGTGCTACATACCTGAGTTTCTCTTTCACAACAACCCTGTGAAGTAGGTTAGGCTGAGAGAGAAGTGACTGGCCCAGAGTCACCCAGCTAGTTTCATGGATGAATGGGGATTTGAACTCGGGTCTCCCCGGTCCTAGTCCAGCACTCTAACCACTACAGCACGCTGGCTCCACTATTATGTCAAATCAAAGCAGGGCCTGACCAGTTGAATGAAGTAGATGCAGGAGGCAACCAAGGAGAATCAGTCCTCTCCAAGACCCAGAACTGCACACATTTTGGCCCTCCTACAGACATTGGATGACAGCTGCCACCATTGCTACAACTGGCCCCTGTGACTGAGGGTGATGACAGTTGTACAGCCCTGTTGTAGACCAACTTAAGAAGAAAGGAAGCTCTTCCCCCTGTGGTGATAGTGATGCTGCTGTATTGGACATTTGACAGGAATACAATTTGGGTGGGGGGTATAGCCACAAAACAGACCCCCTTGCTCAAGTCTTACTGGTCACCCTAGGAACTGCTGCCATCTCGCTCTCACAAAACACAAATGTATTTATTTATTTTTACATTTATATCCCACTCTTCCTCCAAGGAGCCCAGCTAGTATGGCTGAATGGGGATTTGAACTCGGGTCTCCCTGGTCCTAGTCCAGCACTCTAACCACTACACCACACTGGCTGCACTGACCAAACCTGAAGCTCCATTTATTTGTGTACAAATTTTGCAGAAGGTCTGGTATCTTTTCTGCAGAGAGTCCTAATTTTTTTATCTAGATGAGAATTCCTGCCCACACAGCTGGGCCTCTGCTCTCTGACTCTTCCTTTGGTGAAGAGTTTTAGCATAGGGGGAGCTTTCAGAAATTCAAATATGGCTGTCCTGCCCAGAGCCAGTGTGGTGTAGTGGTTAGAGTGCTGGACTAGGACCAGGGAGACCCGAGTACAAATCCCCGTTCAGCCATGAGACTTGCTGGGTAATGCTGGGCCAGTCACTTCTCTCTCAGCCTAACCTACTTCATGGGGTTGTTGTGAGGAGAAACCTAAGTATGTAGTAGTACACCACTCTGGGCTCCTTGGAGGAAGAGCAGGATATAAAATGTAAATAAAATAAACCTCCACACTGAACTGCTACAAGGGATATGTTTGGGCTCCAATAATTTGCAGACTTTCCTACAAGTTGCCAGCATGATCTGTTGCTGCGTGCACAGTCCTGTAGGGTTTTGCACTCTCTTCTGCTTTCTTATTTATTGGCTGCATGTCAAGGTGGGAGCTAGCATGATCTGACAGTGCCACCTAGTGGCCGGCTCCTTATCCTGCAGTTGCCACAAAAGTTAAAATCACTGCATGGGAGAGCTGGCTGGCAGCTGTCGTGCCAGAATCTCAACATCCCCTTGGTTTATGTGCAGCCAATGAAAAGAGTAGCAAAGGAGATGTAGAAAGGAGGAGAGTGAAAGCCTGCAGCTTCAGGATTGTTAGTGGCAGGCACGTAACAACGATCGGGCAAGGGGAGACAGTGGTCTAGGGGCCCCACTGCCTGGAGTGGCCCCCCAGAGGCACCTCACGTGACTCCCCATTGCCCCCTGCCCAGCCCCAAGGCCCCTCAGCCACTTGCCCTATTCGCCGTCTCTCCTGCTTGTTCTCCTGGCCGGCAATCCAGGCAGCAGACAAGCTGGAAAGAGCTCCTTTTCTCCCGCCTCTCAGCTGATCGGCGGGTGGGTGGGGCTTCCACGGAGGCCTGTGTAGGCCTCTGTGAAGCCTGAACTCCAGTAGGGCCCAAGCCAGCCAGGAAGGAGGAGGCAGCCAGAGTGGCCACCACTGTTCTCTGCAGCAGAAGACCCCTTGCTGCCCTGCCCAACCCAGCCCAGCATTTGCCAGGTAGAGTGTGAACTCCTTTTTGTGGTTATCACACCCCCCCACCCGGATATATAGGCATCTGCTTGCCATAGGGCTTTGATATGGGGGGGGGAGGGACTGAGAAGTCTCCGAATATTTATTTTTAAACAGCTTGGAAAATTTGCTGGCTTAAAAAAAACTATCTAAAAAGTCCTATAAGTGCCTTGTTTCATGGCAGAAAATTACAAAAACTTCTGGAAGAAACAGTATTATATTTATTTTATTCATTCATCCATTCATTCATTCATTTATAAATGCACTTATGTTCAAGTTGTTTTGCAACCCAGAAGGTCTGAGTGAGAACTGTGAAGCATGTCTTGTGCTTTTATTTTATTTTTCTTGTGTGTGAACTGCTCCCCAATAACTTGCAGGGACTTCAGGGTAAATCTGGCCAACATGTGAATGCAGCACCTCCATTCCAGAGGAGAGGTGTCTTAAAGGGCTTTAAAAGCCTCGTGTGAAAAACCTCCTGGAATCAAACTTGACTGAATTGGTTCAGAATTCTGAGAAAACAAACATAGGCTCACCCTGCATGGTTGAAAGTCTCCTTTGCTAATCTGCAGCGAGGGGTCCATTTTAACCATTCATCTTTCTAGTGTGTTCTAGGCATTAAAAGTAAAACAAATGTATAGTACTCAATGTATATCACTATATATTGTGATGTGTGCGTGTGTGTATTCAGTGAAATGTATTTCCAGGCAGCATACTTATTTTGGAATATCAGACTTAAATCATTGGGGGCCTGGGGTGTGCGGAGGCCCTGGACTTTGAGTGGGGGTGGGGGCCCATTTTAAAATCTTGTCTCTGGGCCCATTCCAACCTTGCTACGCCCCTGGTTAGTGGTGCCAGTCAAATCATACTAGCAACATGTGGGAAAGCCTGCATTTTATTGCAGTCACTCTGGACATACCCATGACTATTCTACCATCTTGCTACTCTGCTGCCTCATTCTCTGTTTCGATCCTGACTGGGCAAGCTGCTGCATATAGAATTGCATATGCCCATCAAAGATTTTTATAGCTTTCACATACCTTGTGTTGAGGGTTAGGGTTGAACCCAACAGCAGGGACATGGTAGGAGACTCGCTGAAGAAAAATATCTCCAATAGCCGAAAGTTGCAAGTGGTGTGTTTAAAGGCCAGAGAAGGGGGCTGTCAGCACTGCAGACAGGGGGTTTCATATTTGTGTCTGGTGTATCTTCGCCCATGATCCTGTGCTTATTGGCCAACATCCAGATTAACATGGTGCATGCCAAACAATGTTTCATGCACTCAATGCAGGAAAGGTTATTTCCATCAATTCCCACCCCCCATTTCTGCCACTTTCTACACCACCTGAAAATATGGCCTGGGGTCTGTGTGTCAAATAATCCTTGGAGATATATTTTCAGGAGGCACAGTGAGCAAAAGCGGGAAGGGGAGATAGATGAAAATTACCCCCACCCCCTGCCTGACACACACACACCCCACCATTAGTCTGGATATCAGCTATTGCCATGGTGGTTCTATTGGCATTTGTGGGGCTTTAACCCAAGTAAAGAAAATGAGGAATGGGGTGATAGTAGCAGTTTCCCCAACACCTCTTCTAAACAGTATGGAGAAATGAGTATTTTGTGTAAGTTGTAGGTTATGGTCTGGTTTGTTTATGTTCAAAGGCTTGGTAAGAATGTGCAGGGGTTAAAGGACCCCTGCAGGCAGCTGAAGGAAACCCTGTTTGGAATGTTGGGAAGGATATGACAGTAAACAGTGTTTGTCATGGGAAGGTTAGAGACTAGAGAGAGTTGATGTCTGACACTTCGTGAAAAAGTGTCCTGCTCTTTGTGGGGGGAAAGAGCTGGGTTGGAATTACGCTCTTGTTAGAGAGAGGAACAAGTGGAGATCTTTCTGGTGGAACTGAAACATAGGAAATTACGAATGGCAAACCAGGAAACTCTCCTACGCAGGGCACGTGAGGCAGAGTAGATAAATTCACCTAGCACTTCAGGTGAAAGCGAAGTGGACAGGGGGATGTGGACTGTTCCCAATGAGTGTAAAGAAAGAGCTTGAACTCGTTTCTGAGATGAACAAATTAAAGTGTTAAAGTCATCATCTGTATCAGCAGCTTAACAGCCAGCATAGTGTAGGGGTTAGAGTGTTCGACTAGGACCAGGAAGACCTGAGTTCGAATCCCCATTCAACTATGAAACTCATTGGGTGACTCTGGGCCAGTTGTGTATCTCTCAACCTAACCTACCTCACAGGGTTGTTGTGAGGATAAAAATAACCATGTACACTGCTTTGAGCTCCTTGGAGGAAGAGCGGGATAGAAATGTAATAAATAAACATACACACATAAGAAATAGTTTAACCACTAAGCTACCAACCGCTGTCAAGCTGTCAAATATCAGTTTCATAGTTATATCTGTAATCCTGAAACCTTGAGTCACAGTTGTAAATCAAAACTTTAATATTGTTGTTTTTACTAGAGTTTGATACTAGATAGAGTGTGATCTAGTTGATACTAGACTTTCTTTTCTATCAATACGGACACACCTAGCCGTTGTCAAAAACATAATCTAGTGATCCTGTGTGAGGGCAGCAGAAGTGCAAGATAATTTTTATTCTACTTAGAATAGTTGGTTTGTATGTTTCTGCAAAATAAAGTCATATTTCTCGAGGACCTGTAGACACCAAATTTCCACAATCTTGGGTGGCTTACTGGGACACTGAAATGGAGGACATATTGGCCCAGTACAACGACAACTATTTATATAACACTTCTCAACAAAAGTTTGCAAAGTGATTTACATAGCGTATAGACACCATGAACCCAACTCTCCCAATCACAGTCTTGATTGGCCTGGAGTACAGCCTGGCCTTGTGGGCGCCCTCCTTCATCCAGGGTCTCACCTCCATTTCCTGGTTTTCTCTAACTGTAGTTTGCTGTGGTGTCCAAATCAGAAAATTGTGATAAGTGCTTTCCCTTCAAATCATGATCTGGAAGTCGTGGCTGATATGCTGCTCAAGGCAACTAGGGGTGTCCATGGAACTGGATTTGCCAGTTCAGTTCAAATCCAAAAGGATTCGAGCCAACTTGGTTCTGGTCGAACTGGACCCAGTTCAGCCATTGAATTGGTCCAAGGGAGCAATATGAAACAAGCGAAATCAATAGCACCCCATGTAGGGGGTTGGGTGAAGCGGAGTAACTGAGTAGGAGCTAGGCAATACTAATAATAAAAACTAACTTAACTCACGCAGAGCATCTGCACACTAGTACTTGATTGCTCCCCTTACCCCCTGCCACAGCCCTCCTCACCTCAGAGATCTCTCCACCCTCACCTGAGCTGCACTCCTGCTCCTCCATCCCCCTCACCCTCTCTTGGTAACGGCTGCAGCATTGCTGGTGCCTATTGGCCAAGCCACAGCCCCCTATCCCACTCCTGCTCCTCCCCACAGGAGCAGCAGCAGCAACGGTTGACTGGGCCCTTCCTCACTGCCACCACCGCCATGGCCGTTCGGTCCCCTTAGGCTGCTGACAGACCTGGACCTGTCCCTTGCCTGCCTTCCTCCCTCCCACCGCAAATGGCCTCAGTAGCCCCAGACAGTAGCAGTGATTGATTGGGCCCTTCCTTGCTGCCAATAGGTGCTGCCATGGCTGCTCCTTCCCCTCAGGCCGCTGACAGGCTTGGACCCACCTCTCACCCTTCCTTCCCGCTTGCTTTCTTGCTCTCTTGCTCTCCCTTCTTGAGTTAACAGATATTGTTCATTTTGTTTCCTCATCTAATTCACACAGCGGCAGCCTCTTTCTCCTGAAGGGGCGCTTTCCTACTTCACTATCCCTCTCTTTGCAGACCCCTGCCCACTATCCTATCTATATCTATATCTATATCTATATCTATATCTATTCCTCTCCTCTACAATCAAGAACATCTTCCGACCAGTAACAGTTGCATTCCAACTGACTTTAACCATCACAGCAGACTCCTCCTCCCTATCTGCATATGGAATCCACACTGGCCAGCCCAATCACCATGGTGCTTCTGCTCTCACAGGCTCCTCCCCCCTAGCTGCATATGGCATCTCCACTGCCCAATCACCTCAATGCTTCTGCTTGCGAACTCTCGCGAGAACTGCCATGCATGGGATTAGCCACAGGTGAGAGATATCTATCTATCTGTCTATCTATCTATCTATCTATCTATCTATCTATCTATCTATCTATCTATGATTAAGCACTAAGCCATTGACTCCTATGAGGAACAAACAAGTGAAGTAATGAGAAAGACAGGGAGAGAGAGTGAGAGATCTGAGGCTACAACCAAGGCACAGGGAGCAGAAAAAGCAAGAGAAACTGATAAGCTGGGTCAATTAATAAAGCAGTGAGAGATGGTGGTGGGGATGGGCAGATGAAGAGAATGGAGAGACAGGCAAACTAGGAAAGATTGGGGGGAAACCACTTCCTTCTATGAGCAGAGGACTGCTGAGCTGTTCTAAGGTGAGGCCGTGTGGATGAAGGGGACGCATTGTGTTCTGGAAGTAAAATTTGTGGAGGTGGCTGTTCCTGGGTTGCCAACGGGCTACCAGTGAGAAAATGGGTGACTGGAGCAGAACTGAGGGGATTTAAGTTACTGGATCCCATTGTGAATGAGCTCTGGAGACTGAAGTTGCTAAAACTGGAAAAGACACTGGATTGAAACCTTTCCCGGGGAGAGTTGGTTGGAATTTACCTATGGTTGGGTATTTTGTCAGCTGACAGGCCTCTGAATTCTTAGGGCCAACCTTTGGGATCAGAAACTCTCCCTTTATCCTGGGAAGAAGCTGGCTGCCCCTTCCCATGGGACAAGGGTAGATCTCTTTCTCAGCACTCTAGTGAGATGGATCTAGGTTTTTCGTCTGGCTGATTGAAACCTACACACACACCCTTTGGGTGGGGAGGGGATGAAAAATAGTAAACTCCTGAAAGCAGAAGGAAGGAAAGGGGGTGCTCCAAGTGGGCTGGGATCAAAGATGGAGGGTAGATTGTGGGTCTGGAGTTTGAGGGACAGAGTCGAAAAGGACCTTGCCTGGAGAGTCCAAAGAGAAGGAAGACAAAATGGAGGGCCTTTTATAGGGCCCAAAACTGAGCTTGATGCCCAAGTAGGTCTCTGGTCACCTGATAACCTGATCCAATAGAAAAATGGGGTTGAAAACCCGATAGGTAAGATCTTAATAACAAAAAGACAAAATGCCCTTTTGGGGCCATAAAAAGACAATTGGCTTGGCCATCATGGTTAATGGGCGATAGAGGGTGTTTCAGTGATGGAGACAAGGAAGGGGCAGGTGACTAATAAGAATAACAACAACAACAACAACAAAAACCTCTAGAAGGTACTGGGAAAGCTATACAGGAGTTTAACTTAACTAAAATGACTGGAACCTCTTGGAGGAAGTCTCCAGTGTTATGTATACTCCAAAGGCTTCAGGCGGGATCCCAAAAGGCCATTAAAAGATACTAGAAAACAGGACTGTCAGAGATGCTGCAGGGGTGTTCTGGAAGAATCTGAGCAATGGAGACTGCATTTGAGGGGAAGCCTCAGGTTTTTGGAATGAACCATGCAGCCAGTCTGATTTTAATGGATCAGAGAGCCTGTGTTGGACTCTCATGGGGGTAAAACACATTTGCCATGCTTTCCCCAAGGTTATTCCAAACTCCAGTGCCAAAACACTGCCTTATTCCTGGACTATTTCCATGTCAGCCCTGCCAAACAATTATCTTGTGTTAAAAATTTAATTATCTTTAATTTAACCATCTTATGTTAATTTTTTTTTTTGCTGTAAACCGCCTTGGGATTGCTTTAATGAAAGGCGGTATATAAATTTAACAATAAATAAATAAAATAAATAAACACTCCAGTAGAGGTGTCAACCAAACTAAGGGGGCGGGGGTGGGGTGTACTGTCAGATCTGGGATCCAGATCCCATAACAGATGATGTGCTGTGGAAGTGCTATTGCACAGTTTTGAATAGTAGCAGACTGCAGTACCATAGGCATTCCTGTAGACACCCTTGGCAGTGCAGGCAGATCAGAACCAATTGTGATGCCTTGCGCGTCAGCCAGTATGTGCAATATAATGCAGGTAGCATGCCTGTATGAGCTCTTCTCATGATGCTGCGTTTATTTGTTGTGCAACAGCACTGATTAAAAAGCAATGAAATGACTTATTTGTTTGTTAAAGTGATATTCTAAAAATATAACTGCCCTGTAAGGTGTTAGAATGGGTACAAAAGGAACGTTTCAGTGACGGGTAGTATCCAGTTTAAAGCTGTGCTTGTGCAACAAGTGAAGTGCTAGTGCAAGAAGATCACGTCCACTGCATTAAATCACTGAGGTGTTTGAAACTGAGCTCCTGCACATAGTGTTTCCTGCAAAACATATGAGGTGTGCCACAGATTGTGCACCTTGTTGCATTAACACAGGGGTTCCCAACCTATGGTCCTCCAGATGCTGATGATCTACAACTCCCATCATCGCCAGCTACAATGTATTGTGATGGGGGATGATGGGAGATGTAGTTGAACAACATCTGGAGTACCACAGATTGGGAACCCCTACACTAACACAAACATATTTGTGGTAGTGCAAGTGCATTATTGGTCTGGAATGCAAGCTCTACACTTAGCACAACAGCCTTGCACATGCATGGCATTAGAATGTTGGTTCATTAGTGGTAACATGTGTCATGGCAGGTGACCCATGAAATTCCACCGTAGTGCTAAAGTGCATATTAACATGCATATTCCATAGAGAAAAGATGCATTCTTCCCCTGAAATTTAACTTCTTGGCCTAACCTACCTCATGGGGTTGTTGTAAGGATAAATATTACCATATACAGTGCTCTGCGCTCCTCTGAGGAAGAGGAGTAATAAAGAATAATACTTTTAACGTATAAAGTGTATATGTAAATGTATATGTTATTACACTTTTTACACATAAAGTGTAAAAATAAAATACACAATGAACAGAACAGGAACAAAGACTTACTTACAACCAATAGGGCTACAGCTCTTTGTGCAACAACACATACATGGTGGACGCAACATTTGTGCAGTTGAGCAAGAGTTAGGTTGTGCAAGTGCAAAAAACAGCGCAGAGTTGCACAACATAATGGCCTCACTGGTGTGCAACTCCCCTTGCGTAATTCTTGTGCTTCTGCAACAGCATTCTTGTGCAACTGCTCAAATGTTCCATTCCACCGCATGCATAATGTTGCACCGTATGCCACCAATATTTTGATTTGTAGTTATTTCACTGTATGCAGGGGAGACGTTGAAAAATCTATGGAGGTTGCTCGGGATGCTGTGAGGAGATTGACACTGAGGGGGGAACAGAGTTCTACTAGCTATTGGAGACAAGCAAGGGTTAAAGAAGTGCTGGCAGAACTGAATGAGAGTTCTGGAATCTCTTTAGGTTCTAGTATAGCATTATGGGAATGCCTGCTCTTGAAACAGATAGGATAGTAGCAGGCAGGCATTATTCTGCAGAGCCAGCTTGCACTGAGGAAGCTCCCCTGCCGCTCCAATAAATCCTCTTTATTTTTAAAATATTTGGACTTCTTCTATTGGAGTAACAGCCCATGCCTAAACCCTTTCCCCACTATCAAGTACAGTATCTATTATAAGAGGGGACTAGTGCTGAAGATAAATGGTGGCAGCAGATATAGAAACCATTACATACTCTCCTGAGTGTGACAGGGTTGTGGCTTTTGCATTCATCAGTCTCAATGGGGCTTACATCTGAGCAAACAATGGGCAGCTTCCAGATTACCTTATCATGACCAAATACCATTGCAACCAATGAGACAAGTTAATCATGACTGGCTTAAATCCCACTAATTTCAATGGGACTTAGTCATGACTCATGACTAGCTTAGTCTGCATGCTGCCTACTATGTTTAGTAGCAATAAACATTTACTGTGCCAGCATCTTCATTCCACTCTGAAAGGCCCTCACTTAATCATTTGCTTGCCTGATCCTGGAACAGCCAAAACAGCTTTTTATGTTCTTATCCCAGTGTTCCCATTCCAGGAAAGATTTCATTGTCCAATCAGAAAACTCTCTAGCAAATATGAGATAAGTTGCCTGATCCTGAACAACTGTAGATAGCATAAGCCAGCTTGCACTGAGGAAGCTCCCCTGACTCTCCTTACACTTCCTCAACTCTAAAACAGCAATGAATGGGGTTTCTCTTTTCATGCACATCCCATCAGGTGCCCTGTGTTAACCACAATTGCAATCAGCTGTGCTCTTTTGCCTTTGATTGACATATGAACTGTGGGAAGTTTAAAAAGTCCCTTGATTCACAAGCTTGCTTAATGCCTTGTCTCTTCCCACCCAAGTAGGTGAGTGGTCAAAGATGGTGGGGTGGCTTGTGACAGGTAATGTAATTAAGGGGTGGAGGCTTCCTAGTTCCTGTACCTTTTAAACAATGGAGGAATGTGTTTGTTTTCTCCCTGTCTCTTCTTTTTTACCCCCCCCATTCATTTTTTATTAATTTTAACAATAGCAATATTATCATTCATTACAAATACACACATAAAAGGTGGACTTCCCGCTCACATTTCTTCGTGATTTATCAACTATAAAGTTTACCCTTGCTATAATAATAATTCAAAACGTAAGTTCAAACCCTTACAAACATAATTAATCTAACCAACCTGCGATTTATACTAAATTTCAAACCCTGCTGTCAAGTCCATAGTAGGGAAGTAATTTTTTAGATACAAGAAGAATGGTTTCCAATCTTCTTTAAAACATTCCAGGTTTTGATCTCTTAATAGTGCTGAAAGTTTTGCCATCTCCGCATATTCCAAAATTTTTATCAGCCAGTCTTCTTTTGATGGCAGTTCACTAGACTGCCATTTCTGTGCATATGTAATTCTAGCTGCCGTAGAGGCATACATAAAAAATGTTAAATTGGTTGTAGAAATAGCTCCTTGTGTTATCCCCAGCAGGAAGGCTTCTGGCTTCTTAGGAAATGTCATTTTAAATATTTTCTTTAGTTCATTATATATCATATCCCAATAGGACCTTCCCACAGGTCCACCACATGTGAAAAAATGTGCCTTCAAAATGTCCACACTTCCAACATTTGTTGGAAACATTTTTATACATTAATGCCATTTTTTTGGTGTCAGATACCATCTATACATCATTTTATAATAGTTTTCTTTGATAGCATAACATGCAGTAAATTTTAAATCCTTTTTCCATAACTTTCCCCAGGCTACCATTTCTATATTACACCCCGCATCTTGAGCCCATTTTATCATAGTCGTTTTAACCACTTCCTCTCTTGTCTCCTCCAGAAGCAACAGTTTATACATTTTAGAAACTAATTTTTCATCATTTTGACATAATTCCTTCTCAAAATTTGAGATCTGCTCCTCAAATCCAACTTTAAGATCCTTCTTATACATCTCATTTAACTGATGATACTGAAACCAATCTCTAACTTTATCTTGTATTTCAGTTAAACTTTTTAACTTACAATCCTTTTCGTGAAAATGTACCAAATCCCTATAAGTACCCCAACCCGTTTGCATATTTACTTCTTTACGTGATAAAGCTTCAATCGGAGATATCCATAACGGAGTTTTAGGTTCAAACCAATTTTTATATTTTAACCACACCCTCATTAAACTCCTTCTCACATAATGGCTCAAAAAATCTTTATGTATTTTACTTTTTTCATACCATAAATACACATGCCAACCAAACCTTCTGTCAAATCCTTCTATGTTTTCTCCCTGTCTCTTCAGGCAGTTTCTCCTGCAGTGTGTTTTATTACTCCCTTGTCTGACTCTACTTTGCCCATTGGCTAAGTGAGCCCTTCTGTGAAAGATGCCTGAGCACAGTCCCTCATCAAGCTCCACTCTTGATATTATATTGGCTGTTTGGAGGATAAACTGAAGCACTTCCTATTGTTCTGGCTTATTGATGGATGCTTGGTTGGCTTGCTAGTAAGGATTTCTTCCAAGGGGCCAGGCAAGTGTGTATTTGTAAACCAGGGTTTTTCTGGCTACTAACTAGCATAGTTATGGGTAGTTTGGCTACAACTGGTGTGGCAAGACCTAAATCACTTGCTATCAATCTGCAGTATTGGGTGCTTTCCAGATTACACGCTACAACAGGGGTAAAATGCTTTGGTTTGGCAGGATTGTCTTGCAAACAAAACCCAGAATTTCAAATTCTGAAAAAAGCAAAATACAACTATTTTTCTGCAATGGACTTGCAACGTTGTAGCATTATAACGATAAAATCTGAAAGAAGGCATCAGAAATGTGAATGGCACCTTGCTTATCAGCACAGGGGCTGTGGTGTCGCAACACAAGGAAGTATGGAAGCACACTTAGCAGATCCCTAGTGACGCTGTTGAAGGGTTTAATTTGGAAAGCCCCCAGCTCTTAAACTGACTTCAGCATTCTGGAAGGCAGAAAAGATAGGTGGATGGTCATGGTGGAGCCCAACTATCAGATGTACTTGAATGTTGGGCTACATGCCACAGTTGAGGAGCTCCTTAGTCCTAGGTATGATCTCCTACACTGAAGAATGTTTTTGAGTAGCTGCAAAAATAATGCAGAGGTTTTGTTGCTGTGTTGGTCTAGTCTTATGGACCCCAAGCTGGTGTGTCTAGAGTTGTAGACTGGAAGTACAGAGCAATCTACTACTCCCACACCTTCTGAGTTGGGTGGATGAATAGTCTATTGTAAATTACGTTCTTCTCATCCCCATCTACTCAGGCCAGTGTGCCATGTAGAGCAGAAAGGTGTTAACTACACCTATGTAGTCACACCCAATAAAACCTTACTTAGGGCCCATTCAGATGACAAATGCAATGGAGGGTAGGCTTGCCTGAGATTAACCTTAGAAGCCAATAATCATACTGCTGAGGATTTGGCAGCTGCAGTTCCATTGCCTCCACCTTCCTCTTCCACTGAGCACGTCACTTGCCTGGAACCATTGGCCCTGATATGAGAGGGAACGTACTTGTGGGAGGAGTTTGAGCACAAATCCCAGGTCACTGCCTTCGAATGACACAGTGGGGTGAGTGGTTCTCCGGTTCGAGCAAGCTCCCTAGATTCTCTTAAGCTGGGAACTGTCTATGTTGGCATGAGTACTGAAGAGAGACATGGACATCCTTGTGCCAGCTCACACCAGAGTCTTTAGAACTGGTGACTTGTTTGCAGCAACCCACCCAGAATCTGATAAACTTTCTGGCTTCTGCTTGCCTTCCTGGGATTAGGGAAATGGATGTTCTGTCAGACCACAATATATGGCTGGTGGATTGGCTATTTCTGGCTTATGGGTTTCATGTTCTGCAGGCCTGCTCTGTTGTGAGCAGTAGCCCAGCTTGTATTATACCCAGCTTGTATTATACTTGTAGTGGTGACTTGAAGTTGGGGCTGTTAGGTTGACAGTAGTGGAAGTGTGCTCCTCTGCTTTCAGATGAGTGGTATCCTTTGAAGAGAAGACAGGCAGCTGGCAGTCCCCAGGTGGTCCTAACCAACTTGCTTGGCTTCCTTCTATTTTTCTTTAAGAAAAGCAATAGGACTCTGTTCTGGAGAAACTATTACTAATGAGTTCTGGAGAGGCAAAAAGCCACGACCAGTTTCTTGAAGGGAGCTTCAGTAAGCATACTGCATGTTACCTGATGCACCAAGTACTCAGAGATGCAAACTTTTGCTGAGTGATGTCAACACACATCTAGAGTCTGACCAGGGCTGGATTGGTCTGGGTCTTGGATGAGCTCTTAAATCATGCCCCCCTCCCCAAGAATCCAGTTGTCTATCCCTGGCCTAGAGTATCCCAGTCCCATATTACTGGGGGGCAGGGGTGGCTTATTCTCAAATGGTATTAGAAGGAAGGCAGCATAAACCCAACACTGGTACCCACTCCAGTATTCTGGAAGGGCCCTTATGATGCTGCCCCTAGTGTTGGTTCATCTAGCCCAGTATTGTTAACACTGAATGTCAGTAGATCAGTTTCCTGAGTAGAGGCCTTTCCCAGCCTTGCTATTGGGCACATGTTGCCTGGAGATAGCAAGTTTTGATCTTGGGTCCTTCCTTGTACTTTGAGCTATGGCCTATGGGCAGGAACCCTTAGTGGGCCCACTCTTCTTAGAAGATGTAGAGTCCACAAGCCTGAAAAGTTCTGGCTCCGTACAAAATGAGCCAGATAAAGCTGATGGGGCGGTGAGCCCTCTTCTCTGGAGAGTCTTATGAAATGTGCAACCCTCAGGATCAGACTTCTTCCACAGGGTGGGAGTTTGGAATCTGACCCCTGCCTAGGATGGAACAGATCACCCTGTCTCCACTTGAGATGCTCGGGGGTGCAGCTAGGTTATTTTATCATACACACAGTATTTTTGAGTGCTCAATTCCCACTGTCTAAAAAGCATTCAGAATTATTAAGCATCAAAGAATTGACCAATCTGCTTCACTTTAATTTTACAGAGCCCTCCTATCCTGCCCTACATCTGTGCCCAATATCAAAGCCAGAGGCCAAGCCATTCCAGAAAAGCCTCTTTCATGAAGGCAAAGGGCAGATTTCTCCACATCGGGGTGGAATGATGGTTGGAATATAGGAACATAGGAAGCTGCCATATACTGAGTCAGACCATAGGTCCATCTAACTCAGTATTGTCTGCACAGACTGGCAGCGGTTTCTCCAAGGTTGCAGGCAGGAATCTCTCTCAGCCCTGTCTTGGAGATGCCAGGGAAGGAACTTGGAACCTTCTCTTCTTCCACCCCCTAAGGGGAATATCTTACAGTGCTCACATGTAGTCTCCCATTCATATGTAACCAAGGAGGACCCTGCTTAGCTATGGGGACAAGTCATGCTTGCTACCACAAGACCAGCTCTCCTCTCTGGGGTGGGGTGGCTTCAGTTCCAGAAGCTTTTGTAATTTTCTGCCAAACAAAACAACATTTATGACTTTTTTGAAATTAAAAAAATTCAAAGATGTATTAAAAATAAAAGAATTGAGCAATCTACTTCAAATTAAACACACAGAGCCCTGCATCTGTGCCAGATACCAAAGCCCTAGACCAAGCCATCTCAGAAATAAACAAAGGGGAAGGGATAACCCATACAAGCCCCATATAGTCCCTCCCTCCCCACCCACCTTCTGCATGGTTCCCATGATGAGGCAGACAGCAATGGCGGAGCCAGGGCAGAGGGCTTGCACAGGTCTGTGGGCAGCTCAGCCCTTTGCTAATGGGCAGCCTTCCAGCCCATGCTGGTACAGAGATGAGCGAGGAAGAGGCCTCCCTGCTAGCCCTGCCCACTCACCAAACAGCTGATGGCTGGTTCTGGAGAAGCAGTGACTGCATTTATTTTTTAAAAATCATTTGGATGTTAACACAGTTCCACTTTCACTAGCTATGAAGAACTCTATGGTAGGGGGAAATTCATTAAAATCATCAGAAGATTGACCAGTTTCCTTCAAATAACTAATAGTCCTGCCATCCTGGGCTACATTTGTGCCTGATTCCAGAATACGAAGTACAACTATTCCAGAAACATAAAGTATTTGGCAAAAGGTGGGGTGGGGGATGTTGCACTTTTTAAAATGAAGACAAATGGCAGATTGCTCCACATGGGTTCTGTGGAATGATGAATGGTGTGTGTGTGTGCATGAGCGTGCTTCAGTTCCAGAAGCTTTGTGGTGTTCTGCCATGAAATAAGCCACTTACAGTTAAATACAAATATTAAAAACCAATAGATTCACCCATTTGAAGATCTGCTTCAGATTTAATACAGAGTCCTCTCACTCTGCCCTATGTCTGTGCCTTATATCAAGCCGTTCTGGAAATATAGAAAGTGGGGAATAACCCACACAAGCCCCAGACACATGCCTCACCTTCAAGGCTTAATGGACAGCTCTGAGGATGAGGCAGGCACAACACACCAAGAGATGGACTAGGGATGTACACAGAGGCGGCGGGGGGGGGGTGGGCAGCTCGAAGGTGGGGGGAATACCTTTAAGCATGGGGGAGGGTGCTTCCCCCCTGCCAGTGCACTTTAAAAGGGTCTGGCACGGCAGCAGTGTACCTGGCGTGCCACCTTTGAAACAGCCGAGCCGCCAGCCATTTGAACCTGTTCAGAGGCTCGCAAAAGGGCCTCCGAACAGGTTAGTGCACATCCCTAGCAGTGACAGGGCAGAGGGCATGCACAAGTCTGGGCAGCCAGTGCTGACCGCTCTGCTTCAGGCAGCCTGCCCGCCCACACTGGAGAGCTTCCCATGGAGGTTGACAGAGTGGCCTCTGATTGGCAGACGGTGGGGGGAGCAGCAGTAGCCTCCCAATAGCCTATGGGCCAGGAACCTTGTACTGCCAGGCTGCCAGTACGAAGGAAAGCATCATGGAGCCCACACTGACTGCGGCACGCAGAGGAGATACCTGACACTTGCAAGAGAGCAGGGCCTCGGACTTGGACCCCAAGGTCTGGGCCTAATGGTGCCCCTGGAGATGCTGGGTTTTTGCATTATTCAGAGTTGCACAAACTTGAGATCTCCCCTCCCTTTTTTTTTTTTTTTTTTTTAGCTTGCCGGGGTCCAGCTGCAAGATCTGCAGAAGCCTTCAAAATGGTATGTATAGATTTGCTAGACGGGTGGAATTGGGGCCGAGCCATATATTAGAGATGAAGGCCATGCAACTGGGCCACCTTGTGTTAAGCTTGAAAAGCAGCGTTTGTAGGGAGGGATGGCGTGATGGCAGGAAGGTGCTTGATCTCTCCCCCCCTCTACCCTTGCAAGCATGTATCTGACCTGTGTGCGTGTGTCGGTTCTTGATTCAATGTGTCCCCAAAAACAATTTTTTCAGTCTAGAGAAGGAACAGAACGGACATTAAAAATTTGGTGGCAGGAGTACAGGAGGAGGAAGACAGGAATACTGTTCTTGTGGCTCTGCTAAAGCTGCACACTTGCACTTATAATTTGGTCCTGAGAATTAAATGTCTGGGTACTGTTTGGGGGACTGGAGAGTGATGGGGGAACGTGGGGAAGAGAGGAGAAGACATTGGTATGGATCTGGCCACTTGCATCATGGCATAGATTCTTTCCTCTCATCTCTGTAGGTGTTTGGGGTTTTTTAATTGGCTATATACCTTCAGAGGGCCAGAGAGTACTGGCAAGTTGATTTTGCCTCTTAACAGACCTAATTGCTTCATCTGAGGCAGGCTGGACTCCTAGATGCTTGCACTGAGACATGTAGGCTGCTGTTCTAAGCACACATGCATGGAAGGAGGTTTTATTGAACGTCCTGAGGCTTGTTTTCTCATTAACACCATGGACCCATGCATGCTCACCTGAGAGTATCTCTCTTCAGTGTAAAGACTACCTGCGAGACTTGGAAGTAGGAACGTGAGTGAGCATAAGCCTGTGGGGAGCAGGGTTTCCGAGGAGACTAAACGTTGTTGCATTGAAGACTAGAAACATATGTGGCCAGTAGACGCTGTCTGCTGGAACTCTTAAAAGGGGAACTGTAGAATAGGTGCTTCAACTTAAAAGTCAGAGGTGGCTGGAAAGATGGGGAGACTGAGAGGACGATGGTGGATGGCCGTAATTCCCTTAATATGAGCTCCCATTTACTTCATTCTCAGTTCTCTCATCATGGCACCAAAGGCCTGGGCCAACTTGAAGCCTTCATTGATGCAGATGAAGGGGTGGCTTTCCAGATGGACAACCTCCTGTTCTGGGACTCCCTGGGTACAGACTATAACTGGGCCATCTATGGTCTGTTTGAAAAGAAGCAGTCAAGCAAGTTTCAGGTCACTCTTCTGCCCTCAGGAAACGTTCTGCTGAGAGACTGGAAGGACATGTACCTTGCTCCAAGGCCCGTTGGTAGAGGCCTTAATACCTCTCGCATCATAGCTGTTGAGTACTCGGAAGATGCATCCTTGCAATATGAAGTATTTTACAGAGAGAATAAGGTAGCTTTCCGGGCCTGTAATGGTCTCTATTTGTCCAGAGTCTTCAGAAGTTTCCACACTGTTGAAGCAGCCAAGCATTCTGCAGATGACAGCTGTTATTTCCAGCCTATGATTGGTGACCTCATTATCCCCACCTTTGAAATACTAAGGGTGACCACAAGTAATCTCTCCCAAGTGAAATGCTACCCCTGCGTCTTAATGAAGGAGACGTATATCAACAGAAGTGAGGAACCGGAGAGCCACACTTTCACCATGACTTGGGAAATCCAAGTTGCCGATAACCTTGTCTGGCACCACCTGTGGGGGCTTGGTGTGGCCAGCTTTCATCAATTTAACATCATGGACATGACTGCCACATTGGCGTACAGCCAGGACAATGAGAGGGTTGTCACTGTGATGCGGTATATTTGTGAGACGCACACAGAGCAGGTGACGGTGCCTCCCAATAGGAAAGCCACCGCCCTCCTTCTGACTAAGAAGCATGATGTTGCTGTTGTAGACTTTGTGGCCATAATTGGAAAGGTGAAATCGAATGGGGATGTTGTGACCTTACATGAGCATGGCACCTGGAGCGGGCTTGTCTATCGTGATGTCCATCTGGAGGTCCAGATGGAACGACTTTGTGAGTCATGTACAGCCATATGAAGCTATGGGACAGCTACCTTCTAAGGAGAACTGTGGATTAGGCTGTGCATGAGCTTCATTTCTGAAGAAATGCATTTATTTGCATGTCGGCCTTCCTGGCTTGGTCCCTTGTACGATGCTGTTCCTTTGAAGAGTTCCCTTCTGGTCGAGGTGGGAGGTGATTCCCTCCTGGGCCATCTCTGGTACTTCCTGTTTGCTTTCGAGTGCCTGAAAGAAGCGATTCCCTTTCCTTATGCCAGGAGGGAACGACTTTGTTGCTGATGGAGAATTTAAATAAATATCACTGAACACATTTTGGAAAACAGCCTTGTTTCTAATCTCTGGGTGACAATCGTACAAGGAGCAGGAGTGTCATTGCTAGTTTGGGAGAGGGAAGTTTTATAGCAAGGTTCAAAAGCTGGCTTATGAATAATTTATATATTTGGGGGAATGGGGGGTATGAAAAGAGCATTACTGGCAGGAGTAAAGCTTCTCCCTTCTACTCTTTAGGCCGCTTGATTGTTGAACAGCTCGTTGCACTGTTCCCTCTAAGGCGTGCGCATGAGCGTGCGCGCACAAGTTTTTGGATGTCTGCTCAGTTCATTTTAGATCCCACTCAGATTGAATCAGGAAGGCCCCACTCTGAATGCAGGTGGGCACACACTGCCTTGATACTGCCACCCAGAACAAAACTCGTTCTGCGCACACATGAAAGAAATTAGAGGGAACACGGCCTCATTGGTGTATGGGACCAGGAAGCCGGCTTGGAGCATCCGTGACATGGGGAGCGATTATGGGGAGGGATATTGTCCAGGGGAGCTCCTCCATAGTGAAGGGTGAGGTGATGGCACACAGGGCAGCAACTGCAGGAAAGCTGGTCTTGTGGTAGCAAGCATGACTTGTCCCCTTAGCTAAGCAGGGTCCACCCTCGTTGCATCTGAATGGGAGACTTGATGTGTGAGCCCTGTCAGGTATTCCCCTCAGGGGATGGAGCCGCTCTGGGAAGAGCATCAGAAGGTTCCAAGTTCCCTCCCTGGCATCTCCAAGATAGGGCTGAGAGAGACTCCTGCCTGCAACCTTGGAGAAGCTGCTGCCAGTCTGGGTTGACAATCCTGAGCTAGATGGACCAATGGTCTGACTTGGTATATGGCAGCTTCCTATGTGCAGATACCCCACCCCATGGGTGTTGCCTCACCTGCCTGGCCCTGCTCTCCCCCTGTATGTGTTCCCCATTCCCTGCTGGCCCCTCCTTTGCCAGTGCTGCCCCCCTCTCCCCACTTGTCAAGCTGTATCACTTGCAGGTGTGCTGCTGTTTGCAGTTGTCGGTCAGTGGCGTCAAGGACTCTGGCATGTAGCTTCAGTGCTCTAGCTCCAAAGCTGAATTGTTGCTCTCTCCTTCCATCCAACAAACCTATCTGCTTTGCTCCATTTTGGGAGCAAAGTGACAGGTTTGGAAGGAGGGGTGGGTGGAGAGGAGCAGCAATCCAGTGGATGGCGCTAGAGCAGCGAGGAGAAGCTCCTCCCCACTGCCACTGACCTACAACTCCATGCAGTAGTGGGGCTGGAAGGTGATGCAGCCTGGTAAGGGGAAGGAGGTGGGCCTGATGTCAGTGTTGGGGGCAGGGGCAGTTGCTCATTGCCTTTTGCCTCGGGTGGCAAAAGACAACAAGCTGGCATTGCCATTACCTCTCCTAACCCGCCCTGAGCCAAGTTAGGAAGGGTGGCATAGAAATTCAATCAATCAATCAAATTGGTGCTCTTAATTGTTGGCTCAAAATAGGCTTGCATTCTCTGCAGTCTTGATACTGCAAAGTTTTTTTACTCAGTTGCAGGCAAGGCTCTGAGTGGGGGTTAAAAGCACCGATTCAAGGGGAGTAAGCAAGGTTAATAACAGAAGGTGGATGGAAGCCATACGAGGCATTTCCGCCTTTTTCAACGTGACTGTCCTGATCCTGTGGGCTGCTTCACTCTGTGCCTTTGCTCTTGACTCTGCCAAAAATACCCCAGCCAGACTGCTTGGAAAGCAGTAATGGGTTCTCTACATATTTTGTTCAAGTCTTCATTGAGGAACTGAGGATTTGGTGCCCAGCGTGGCAGAGTAAGTGTGGTCCATGCTGGGAGGCTTTGGATGTTGCAAGTCAATGTCCCAGAGCATTAAGATCTCCAGGTTTTGCTCAGGATGTTCATACAGGGATGGGTGTGGGGAGAAGTTACAATTCTAATCTCCTACTCCCCTTTCTCGCACAACAAGCTGTCTGAGTAGCGTAGCTGCCATATTTCTTGGTGCATCTCCCTTCACTACCTAGTTTGAAGGGGTGGAGGGGCCTGCTGTGTGCATTCCTCCAGGACCAAACAGGGGTCCTTGCCACCTTCCTAGCCATGTACCCTCTGATATTACAAATCAAAACTGTTCAGTGATGATAATAATAATAATCTTTGTTAGCCATCCCATAACAAATGGTTGATTTCTGATTTGTGTTCACTGATTTGGTGCTATTGCACCAAATGAACACTTAATTGCTTTTTAAGCACTTGATGCTGCCTTCGGTTCTCCTAAGAGACTTGCTTTCTTTAAAGGAAGATACCCAAGCACTCTCATGTTGCTGGTGTGTATCTTCAAATGTCTGTTTCTTTCAAGGTGTCACTAAAGCCTTACATTGTCAAATGAACTACGGCAAAACTTTGAGCCAAAAGAAGCCCTCATTCAGGACTTTAGCTCCTAATGGGCTCTGGAAGAATGGTCTGTCTAACCCTTCCTCCTTGAGTATGTCGCCTCCTCCTTCTTGTTCCTGACCTGACCTCCCATTAGATTTTTCTTCTCCATCTAAGTGGAGTGTATAACCACTGGGGTGAGTGTGGCTATGGGAGCTGTCATGGAGAACACACGCACTTCTGAATCTGTAACGACTGCAGTGCTGCTGGGTGGACTTTTTTGGCCCCACAACACAGAAAAGACCTCATGCTGCTGTGCAAACTGGGCACTTAATGCTGATATTCCAATGTTGGTGCAAATTACAACTAAAAATAAAATGGCAGATCCACACTACAAAGGACGCTCTGGCTGCATTTGCACGAAACCAGAGCTCCCTTCACCTCCGCTTTCAGAAACTGAACATCCGAATGCAGGCAACTGCAGTTTAGTACAGAAATGGACCCACGGTTTCCTTCCCTGAACTGTCTTTTGTACCTTCAGTTTGTAGAAAATTTCTCTGCCTTTAACTCCAGTTCCACAGAGTCAGCATTATGTCCAAATGCTGGCACCGCAGTTGTCCCCTTATGCAACCAGGGAAAGGGAAGAAGCTCCTCCCTTGCTCCAGCTACTATTGCCTGGTGGGACTGGCCTTCATTAAAGAAGGAAGCCCCAGCATCCAGTTCCCCCTCCATTCTGCAGTCAGCGAGACTGCAGAGAGGGAGCTCTATGCTTCATCTGAATACAGACAGGAGAATGAGAGGAGGGGGTAGTGTGGAACCGTGGGTCCACTGGACCCAGCGGTTCTACGTTATGTCCGAAGGTGGCCTCTGTCATATTCTTGGCAGCATCTGCTGGCCTGGCTTGGCTGCCTTTTCAAGTTTCACAGATTGCCAGCAGGTGGTGCAAAGAATGCGAGGACATCCTTTGCAGAGTAAATGTCCTGTCTTATTTTTGTGTGTGCTAGTTGAAATATATTGGCATTTGGAGGAGCCCATTCAGAACATATGAGTTTGCACACCTCTTCTGAAAAGCTGCAGAATTGTTCCACATCCTGCTGCAACACATGTAAAGGCCCTGGTTCAAGTTGCAGCCTTTCTCTCATTGTGGAATTCCAAGCAGGGCCTGATCAGTTGAATGAAGAAGGTGTGGGAGGCAAGCCAAGGAGAAGCAGCCTCTCTCGCCCAGGGCTGCACCACTTTGGCCCTCCTACAGATGTTGGACTGCAGCTCCCATAATCATCACTATTGGCAACTGTGGCATCCAATCACTATTGGATGATGGGATTTATAATCCAAAAACCGCTTGATGATTGTTAGAGTAGCCCTGCTTCTGTAAGAGGAAAGGAAGATTTTCCCCATGATGGTAGTAATGCTGCTGTAATCGACATGCGACAAGAATATACAGTACATATATAAAGGTGGGGGTATAGCCACAAAACAGACCCTCTTGCCAGAGTCTCACTGGTCACCCTAGGAACTGCTGCCTTCTTGCCCTCACAAAACACAAATGCCGCACTGAGTGAGCCTGAAGCTCCATTTCTTTGTGTACAGATTTTTACAAAAGATCTGGCATCTTTCTCTACAGAAACCCCTAGCTCTTTATGTAGATGAGAATTCTTCCCCACATAGCTGGGCCCCTGCTCTCTGACTTTTCCCTTGGTGAGGAGTTCTAGCATAAGGGGAGCTTTCAGAAATACAAATAGGGCTTTCCAATCCACCTCCATTCTGGATTACTACAAAGGGTATGTCCGGACAGCAATAAATTGCAGACTTTCTGTAAGCTGCCACCATAATCTGACTGGCTGTGTATTCTGTCCCTCAGGCTTTCGTTCTTTTTCTTATCCACTGGCTGCCAAGGAGGGAGCTAGTATTATTCTGACAGTGCCACCTGCTGGTCAGCTCCTTATCCTGCAGTTGCCACAAAAGTTAAAATCACTGAATGGGAGAGCTGGCTGGTAGCTGTCATGCCAGAATCTCACTAGCTCCCGACTATATGTATGACCAGTGAATAAGAAAGTGGAAAGGAGAGCCTGTGGGACTGTGTGTACAGCCAGTCAAATGGTTGGCCACCTCCAGCCTCAGAGGCAAGATGCCTCTAAATACCAAGGCGAGCAACAGCAAGAGAGTGGGCATATCCTCTCCTCTTGAACATGGGCTTCTCTGAGGCATCTAGTGGCCCACTGTGTGAAAAAGGATGCTGGACTGACCTTGGGCCTGATCCAGTAGGGCTATTCTTATGTTCTAAATCATGCTGACAACTCAGAGGGAAGTTTGCATTTTATTGTAGTCGGGTCATACCCAAGATGTTATAACTTGCAAAATCAAAATATTATTATAGCTTTCAAATATCTTGTGCTTTTAGAAGCAGGGATATGGCAGGAAACGGTCTGAAGAAAATAATCTCCAGTAGTCAAAAGTTACAGATGCTATGCATAAAGACCAGAGAAGGGGACTGACAGAATTTCAGACAGTGGTTTTCATATTTGTGTCTGGTGCATCTTTGCCCATGATTCTGTGCTTCTTGGCCAACATCCAGATTAGCATTGTGCATGTCAAAATGTTGCATGCACTCAATGTGGGAGAGGTGATTTTAAGCAGTTTTCCTCATTTTCTTTCTGCCACTCTGTACACTTCCTGAAAATATGTCCCTAAGGGTCAACTAATCCTTGGGGATATATTTTAAGGAGACATAATGAGCTGAAGAGGGAAGAGGAGATAGATGAAAATCACATCTCCCCAATTTGTCAGTGTTCCCTCTAACAGGGATTCCCAGATGTTGTTGACTACAACTCCCAGCATCCCCAAGCCAAAGCCATTGTAGCTGAGTATTCTGGGAGTTGTAGTCAACTACATCTCGGAATCTCTGTTAGAGGGAATACTGTGTGTGTGAACATTTTTTGGAGTACATAATGTTAGACTGGATGTCAGCTACTGCCGTGGTGATTCTACTGGCATTTGTGGGACTTAGTCCCAAGTAAGGGAAATGAATGTTTTCAACACATCTTCTACACACTGTGAAATGACCTTTTAAAAAAGTAGCTGTTGTATGTATGTTAAGGTCTGTTTTCTTTATGCACAAAGGCTTGTTAAGTATGGAATATTGGGGTGACCGAGAAAGGCTGCAGTAGTGGCACACCTGCAGGCAGCTGAGGGAAACCCTGTTTGGGATGTTGGGAAGGAGATTTTTATCATGAGAGGGCTAGAGAGAATTGATGTCTGACTCCCAGGAAGAGAAGTCAGTGAAAGAGTGTCCTGCAGTTTGTGGGGGGAAAGAGCTGGGTTGGAGTTACGCTCTTGTTAGAGAGAGGAACTAGTGCAGATCTTTCTGGTGGAACCTAAACCTAGGAAATTACGAATGGCAAACCAGGAAACTGTTAGGAATTCACTCTGGTAGGAGAAACCCTTTTTCATTAAAACAGAGTGCACAGAGGCACAACACAGCGGAATTTGGTTAGGCATGCGTGTATGCTGAGAGTAAAGTAACTTGGAGCCAGTTCATAGTTTCAAATCAATGTAAATGGAATTTATTAGAGAGCTCTATTCTAGATAGGAAAGTGAGGAGTTAGGATCTCTAATCTATCTATCTGGCTGGATGCAGATGGATTCTGCATCTCTGCACACATGGTGCAGGGGAGAGGAGCTTGCATGTTGCAAGGTAGAAGGAACAGGAAGAGAATGGGGGGAGAGGAAGTGCAAAGCAGTAAGTAAGTAAGTTATTATTATTATTATTATTACATTTTATATCCCACTCTTCCTCCAAGGAGCCCAGAGCAGTGTACTACATACTTGAGTTTCTCTTTCACAACAACCCTGTGAAGTAAGCTAGGCTGAGAGAGAAGTGACTGGCCCAGAGTCACCCAGCTAGTATCATGGCTGAATGGGGATTTGAACTCGGGTCTCCCCAGTCCTAGTTCAGCACTCTAACCACTACACCAGAGTAGCAATTTACATTCCAAAGGGATAGTGTCAGAGCAGTAGAGAAGGGATGACCAATGTCTTGACCCTCTAGCCCTCTGACTCACTAGTCTGTCCTCCACTGTCTTTGAGACAAGAGACAGCACAAAGTCCTTCACTTCCAACAGAAACTCTCCTACGCAGGGCACGTGAGGCAGAGTAGATAAGTTTGCCTAGCACTTCAGGTGAAAGCGAAGTGGAAAGGGGGATGTGGACTGGTCTTAATGAGTGTAAAGAAAGAGCTTGAAGTAATCTCAGAAAGGGAAAAACGGTGATCAACATAACCTGAGTGAAATCAGTCTTCCAGTTAAAGTATTTATTTGTAACATCAACTGAACCGATGGCCTGCCAGGGTTGGGGCAGGGGGCCGGCATAGGAGGAAGGGGGGGCAGGCAGGGCACGTGCCCTAGGCGCCACTGAGGTGGGGGCGCCACGCCAGTTCCTGCCACCCCCACCCCATTGCCCACCTGCCCAGCCCCAGGGCCCCTCAGCCACTTGCCTCCAGCTCCGGCCTAGGATCGGAGCAGCCTGCAAACTGCAGAGCTCTTCTCTCCCCGCCTCTCAGCTGATCGGCGGGTGGGCGGGGCTTCCAGAGAGGCCTCCAGTAGACGTCCCTGAAACCTGAACTCGGCAGGCCCCAGCAAGCCAGGAAGGAGGCTGGCAGGGCTCCCTGCAGCAGACCAGACCATCCAGCACAGCTTTTGCAAGGTAGGCTGTGAATTCCTTTTTGTGGTTACCCTCGTAGATAGGGATCTGCTTGCCATAGGGCTTTGATATGGGGGGGTGGGGCGAGACTGAGAAGTCTCTGACTTTAAAACAGACTGGAAAATGTGCTGGCTTTAAAAACAAAAACTATCTAAGGCTTATAAGTGGCTTGTTTCATGTCAGAAAATTACAAAAACTTCTGGAACAAATATTTATTCATTCATTCATTCTTTCATTCATTTATAAATGCACTTATGTTCAAGTTGTTTTGCAACCCAGAAGGTCTGAGTGAGAACTGTGAAGCATGTGTTGCAGGCGCGTAACAATGATAGGGCAAGGGGAGACAGTTGTCTGGGGGCCCCACTGCCTGGAGGGGCACCCCAGAGGCACCTCATGTGACTCCCCATTGCCCCCTGCCCAGCCCCATAGCCTCTCAGCAACTTGCCCTCTTCGCCGTCTCTCCTGCTTGTTCTGCTGGCCCGCAATCAAAGCAGCAGACAAGCTGCAAAGAGCTCCTTTTCTCCCGCCTCTCAGCTGATCGGCGGGTGGGCGGGGCTTCCAGGGAGGCCTCCGTGTAGGCCGCAGTGAAGCCTGAACTCGAGTAGCGCCCAAGCCAGCCAGGAAGGAGGAGGCAGCCAGAGTGTTCTCTGCAGCAGAAGACCCCTTGCTGCCCTGCTTAACCCAGACCAGCATTTGCCAGGTAGAGTGTGAACTCCTTTTTGTGGTTACCTTTCCCGCCCCCCCCCCCATATATAGGGATCTGCTTGCCATAGGGCTTGGATATGTGGGGGGGGGGAGGGACCGAGAAGTCTCTGAATATTTATTTTGAAACAGCTTGGAAAATTTGCTGACTTAAAAAAAACTATCTAAAAAGTCCTATAAGTGGCTTGTTTCATGGCAGAAAATTGCAAAAACTTCTGCAACAGTATTTTATTAATTTTATTTATTCATTCATTCATTTATAAATGCACTTATGTTCAAGTTGTTTTGCAACCCAGAAGGTCTGAGTGAGAACTGTGAAGCATGTGTGGTGCTTTTATTTTATTTTTCTTGTGTGTGAACTGCTCCCCAATAACTTGCAGGGACTTCAGGGTAAATCTGGCCAACATGTGAATGCAGCACCTCCATTCCAGAGGAGATGTGTCTTAAAGGGCTTTAAAAGCCTCCTGTGAAAAACCTCCTGCAATCAAACTTGACTGAATTTGTTCAGAATTCTGAGAAAACAAACATAGGTTCACCCTGCATGGTTGAAAGTCTCCTTTGCTAATCTGCAGCGAGGGGCCCATTTTAATAATTCATCTTTCTAGTGTGTTCTAGGCATTAAAAGTAATACAAATGTATAGTACTCAATGTATATCACTATATATTGTGACGTGTGTGTGTGTGTGTGTGTGTATTCAGTGAAATGTATTTGCAGGCAGCATACTTATTTTGGAATATCAGACTTAAATCCTTGGGGGCCTGGGGTGTGTGGAGGCCCTGGACTTTGAGGGGCTGGGGACCCATTTTAAAATCTCATCTTGGCCCATTCCAACCTTGCTATGCCCCTGGCGGTCACTACACATGGGTTTCTGCACAACACCTGCACAGAAGAAACTTCCATGTAGAAAATGTGTCTCTTGTAAATTGACCCTGAATTTTCCATCCATGACTGGGATATTTGAGAGTTAGAGTCAATAATAAAAGAACAGCACACTGCTTGTGACAGGAAGGGGCAAATTACAATGTTTTCTTAGTCGGGCAGGGGCTTGTTTTGGCCCTGGCAGAACTTGGCTGTCTGCTCCTGTTGCAAATTCCGCTGTCTAGTGTGGCAAATAATGTATCCTCCTCCCTCCTGGTGCCAAAGTAAGCACTAGTGTGGTGAATGCACATATACCCCATCATGAGCCAACAGTCATCACAAGACAAAGGCTGGCAGGAATTATTCACTGGTTTATAGACCCCCCACCACCACCTTCTTCTTCCCCTATTTTGCTAGTGTCTATTTGGGCAGGTGATCCTCTAGGACAAAGTCATGTTTTTAAAAAAGCATGAGATGAGACAGAGAAAATGACACTTTGAATCCTTGCATAACTCCTGACTGTTGTTCTAGGTCTTTTACAGAGATGGCTCATGTTTTCAGGTTTTGATCAACAACCATGTCTAGATGGTACAGTGTTCCTTTTAACAAGGATTTCCAGATATTGTTGACTACAAGTCCCATCATTCCTGTTTGGACAGGGGCGCAATTTCAGTGCTTACCTGAGGCGCTATTTTCCCTAGTTACGCCTCTGGGGGCGGGAGCTTCCTTCTGCTCCTCTCAAGGCACCCCTTGCCCTTCTCCTGCAACAAGCCAGCAAATGAAGCATTTGCCAGCTGAGGGTGCAAGGCACGGCCCCTTGCTTGCGACTTCCCAGCTGGTGAACAGAAGGCCGGCTGGATGCTTTCTTTCTCTCCCTTGTTTGGAGCAAAAGCCATCACCCAGCTGGACCTATGTTTTCTGGCTGAGAAGGAGTGGGGGAGGGGCTGTGCAACCCCACCCCCTTCTGGGTGCTGGCCATTGGCATGCTGATGCCAATGGGGGTATGGTGGGTGTGCACCCAGCGGTGGGGGAGGGGCCATCTGTGTGAGCCTGTCCTCCTCAGCTGACTGGCAAGCTCCCTCTGCCCCTGAACAAAACACAATGTCTATAAGGAAACCTCAAGAAATACTGCAACTGCTAAGCGTAGCAGCCGCTGTCAAATTCTAGTTTCAAATTTATATTTGTAGCCAAAAAAAAAAAAAGCAAAAGCACTCTGAAATATTGAGTCGCACTCATAAATAAACACTTTGATATTGCTGTTTTTATATTAAGTCTGATAAAGTCTGTTTTCTGCCAATCTTCATGCCTAATCCTTGCCATAAGCTACCAAAACCAAGTTTTGGTGAACCTGTGTGATGTAGAAGTGCAAGACAACTTTAATTATTCCATATGGGCATACCTCATTACCCGCAGATGCAGCATACACAATTTTGCATATCCACAGTTGGAGAACTGACACCCAACCTCGGCATAAGCAGGGGAAAAAGTGGGGGGAATGGTTAAATTTGTGTTTCCGAGGGTTGGGGGATGGCAGGAAATGACCTCAGAGGAAATGACCTCATTTTGAGCGCAGGAGCCATTTTGTGGCTCATTCCATTTTTTTTAAAAACCCACCTATTTCTCCCATGAAAAATCGCAGAATGGCAAAAATTGGTCTTCTGGGGGGCATTGCTGGACTGCTGGAGGCTTAAGAGCATGGTAGGGCACTTTATTTTGAGCTTTTTGTTGTTTTTTGCCATTTTGGGGAAGATATTTGGGCCTCCAGGGGCCTAACCCTGTAATCCCATAGACCTTAGGAACATAGAAAGCTGCCATATACTGTAGTCAGGCCATTGGTCTATCTAGCTCAGTATTGTCTTCACAGACTGGCAGCGGCTTCTCCCGGATTCTCTCTCAGCCCTATCTTGGAGAAGCCAGGGAGGGCACTTGGGACCTCCTGCTCTTCCCAGAGAGGCTCCATCCCGGGGGAATATCTGACAGTGCTCATACTTCTAGTCTCCCATTCATATGCAACCAGGGTTGACCCTGCTTAGCTAAGGGGACAAGTCATGCTTGCTACCACAAGACCAGCTCTCCTCTCCCTCACTTGAATGCCTCAGTATCTGTGGTTTCAGCATCCATGATATTATCACTGAACGGATCCCCTGTGGATACCGAGGTCTACCTGTATGTTGGAGCTGCAGCCCCTGCAATGCATCAGCACCAGCAACCCTAGTGACCATTAGGGACATTAGGAGTAGAGACAGCCAGTAAGGGCATTCCCCCTCTGACCATGCTTTCTCTACTCTACTTCCCCTAAGTCTCTTTCCCCTAAGTGGCCTACCAGATGGTAGTTTCACTGTGTGAAACAGGATGCTGGACTAGATGGGCCTTGGGACTGATCCAGCAGCGCTGTTCTTATGTTCTTGAGTCTCAGGTTTTATTCTCTCACCTGGAGAGACAGACTTGCGCTGGAAAAATACAAGTGATGTGGCTACTTTTGTGAGGTTGTGTTTTAATTTCTTTGTGTAAGAAATTATGCACCGCTTCAACGTATCTGTTTTCACAATCTTGGGTGGCTAATTGAGGTCTTGGACACTAAAATGGGGGACATATTGACTCCAAACACCATGAACCCAACTCTCCCAAATACGGTCTGGAGGCTTGGTGTAAACCTGGTCTTGTGGGCTCCCTCCTTCATCCAGGATCTCACCTCCACGTCCTGGTTTTCTCTAACTGTAGTTGCTGTGACGTCCAAACTGTGGTTAGTGCTATGCCTTGGAGGTTGTGGCTCACATGTGCAAGGCAACACAGCCGGTTCTAAATGACTTGCACCACTGCAGTGCTGCCACCTATCCCTGCAGTGTTGTGGAACAGGGCTCTTCCACTATTACTGGAAATTTTGCAGTAGCACTTCCGCAGGATTATGCCCATGATTTCTAGTGCATGTAGTGCTGTGGAAGTGCTATTCCACAATTTAAATGTGTCGCCCTTTGCAACATGTAATAAATAAATAAACATCTAGACTAAACAAAGAACCCTAAAGGTAGTTAAAATACCATTCACAACTCAATATATAAACTATATTGTGAACATTTCATAATATTAAAGCAACTCAATTGCTATTAAATAAAAAATAAAGACCTTGTGCAACCTGCAAGCTAGTCTGCATTACTATAGTACAGGTAGCACAAAGCTCAGTTTGGGTGACTGGGTTTGGAAATCTGAATTGGGCCATTGCTGAAAGCCCTTCTCCATGATGCTGTGTATTAATTTCTTTGCTGTGCAGCTTGTCCTGCACTGATTAAGAAGCAATGAAGTGGCTTATTCTTTTGGTTAAAGTGATATTATAAATCATAATTGCCTCATAAAGAATGTGTTCCTGCACATAAAGTTCCCTGCAAAACATATGAGGTATGCCACAGGTTGTGCATCTGGTTGCACTATCACAAACCTGTTTGTGCTAGTGTAGCACTAGTCTGGAATGCAAGCTCCAGACATAGCATAAGCGGCTAGCACAATGGACTTAAGCTAGTGCCACGTCTTTGCACAAGCATAGTGTTAGAATGATGGTCAGTGGCAACATGTGAAATGGCAGGCTACCCATGAAGCTGAACCTTAGCGTTAATGTGTGTATTAACATGCATGTTCACTAGACAAAAGATGCATTCCTCCCTTGAAATTTAATGTCTAGAGAGCCAGAGTGGAGGACAGTAACATGAGCTCCGTGCACCAAAGCAACTATTACAAGACACCACCCCCACCAAATCTCCCCAGAAAATGAAATAGGGATAGTGATTGACCAGGGATCTGTTTTTGGATAACAGGGACCATGGAGACATATGAGATTATTTATGAATGGGTTACAACAAGCCTTTGTAAAGTTCTGAAGTCACAATATACCCACTAGTAGTGGCATAGCAAGGATAGAAGGGGCTTGGGTTCAGCAGATGAACCTCTCTACAGCAGTGGTGTGCTTGCCTCCTACCACATGTGGCCCCAACCAGCTGCCACTGTGCCTGCCGTCCACCAGCTGCTTGCCAACATGTGCTTGTGAATGCCCTCTGATGCACGTGTGCCCCCAACTGGCTTGCATGACAGTAAGAAGCTGGACGGCCCTGTTCCTCTCTGGACAGAGGAATGGGGCCATTCAGTCCCTTACTGCCATGGGAGCTGGCTGGCAACCGGCAGCGGAGGTGGTGGGCGGGCAGGCAGCGGCAGCAGGAGGAGTGGAAGTGGGAGGGGCAGGCAGCGAGCTGCATGTGACAACTGAAGGGCCCTCGGCAGCCCCCTGACCCAGGATGGCGCGCGTTCTTGGAACACGTCCGCCCAATTAGAGTTACACTCCTATCCACTATGATAATTTGCTAAAGTGAACTGATTAAAATTAACCTTGTTGGCCTAAGTACTGTTTATGGCATCATCTCTCAATAATCATGAGATGGAAACAAATCAGGTGTATTTTTTGGGGGGGGGGATAAAATGCTTGCAAGAAATCTAAGGGAGCCCTAACCCCTCCAAGCCCAGGTAACAATGCTTGTTTCTATGGATGAGAGGGCTGTTTAAGAAACTTAATGTCAGGGTACTGGAGCATTGGTGAGAGACTGGTTTGCCTTATTGGGGCATTCCAGTGATGTGATTGTTCACAGGATGTGTGAAAGGTGCACGAGTGGTTGATGATGGTGAGGAAATGAAGATACAGTGGCCACGTTCACACAATCATTCAAATCTAGGTTTAAAGTAAGTAACTGACATTAGTGTGATCATGTGAATGCACTCAAGAGTTATCAATGTTGGTCTGTGCCCCAAGAGGAATCTGAGATTCCTGCCTTGGCATTGCTTCATGCAATCATGCAAATGTTGGTTACTGGCTTTTCGCCTAGGTTTGAACAATTTTGTGAACCAAACCAATGTGTCTCCTGGGAGGGGGAGCTCTAGGACGATGGAAGGTTTTGGATGCTTTCCTGAAGCATACCATTCTGCCTTTACCTCCTTCTGACACAGATCTTCCTTGCAAAGGTCCATTTCAAAGCAGCCTTGACCTCTTTGTTGCGTAGGGTATAGATCAGTGGGTTGAGGATAGGTGTGCCTGCTGTATAAAGCACCGTCAAAGCCTGGTCAGTTCCTAGAGAAGCCTCTGAGTGGGGGCCCCGGCACAGCCATAATGGTGAGCCCCACACGTGTGGAAGGCACACTAGAGGCCATCAGCTGAGCACATGCCCACCACAGCTCATAGGATGAATCCGTAGGATGCTAGGATGAAGGTGAAGCAACTCAAGATGATGGATCTAGTGACACCAGCTAACAAGGCCTGATTGATCTGTGTCAGAGCAGGAGAGGGCTAGGAGTGGAGCTATGTCGCAGAAGTGCTCCACACGGTTGTCTTGACAGGAGAGACGGAAGGAGAGTCATGAGATCATGGAGAAGTGAGTGGAAGAAGCCAGCTGTCCATACAGAGGCTGCCAAGGTGAAACATAGCTGGAGGCTGATCAATATAGAGTAATGAAATGGGCGGCAGACAGCCAGGTAGCAGTCGTAACCCATGACAGCCAGCAGCATGGCTTTGGTGCTGTCCAGAAAGTGAAAGAACATCTGAGCTATACACCCTCCATAGGGGATGTGATTGCTGTAGGAGACCAGCTCCATGAACATCTTGGGTACTGTTGTGGAAGAGTAGAAGACATCAATGAATGAGAGGTTGCCCATGAAGAAGTACATAGGTGTCTGGAGATGGGGGTCCCAAAATGTGATCATTGCCACTGCCAAATTTCCAGAGATGTCAGCTATGTACATGAGAACAAAGAGGCCAAAGAGGAAGCCATGTAGGTCATGGGCATCTGACACACCAAGAAGAACGAACTCTGTAACCAGTGTTCTGTTGTACATGGACATCTCTTCAATGGGGCCAGCTGAGAGTGTCTCCGGAGGTGGATGAATATAACTATAAAGAAAAAAATTTCTATGAGAAAAAATTGTTCAATTAGAACATCTTTTGGAGTTCCATACACAGCAAAAATCTGAACCCAAAACAGTTATCATAAGAGCAATACAAGATAAAATAAAAGGTTGGAAAAGCACATCCACTAACCTATACTAAACCGGTCCCTACACAGAGTCCTCTGCATTTGCCCTCTTCTCAGCAACTGGTTTGTTATGCAGTCTCATATCCAGGGCTGACAAGAGGGAGGGGAAGCCGGTACAAATTACCGGGGCCCGGCAGTCCGGAAGCGGGCCCGGGGCCTGACTATATTGCATATGTTTTTGTCTTGCTTCCTGCCACCACCATACGCTCGCCCCGCTGCAGCCATGAGGCCGAACCACTGATCTTTAAAATAATTCTAGCCACCATATGTGTGGCCAGGAAGTGGAGGGTGGGTGGGCCGAGCACCTCCCAGTGACCGGCAGAGCGGGAGCGGCCACTGAGCCTGATTGTATGGCCCAGCAGCCCTTGAGAACTGTGAGGCACTCCAGTTTGAATTAACGTTCAATTCAAACTGCGCAGGCGCGCTGGAGCACCTCGCAGTTCTCAAGGGCCGCTGGGCCATACAGTCATGCTCAGTGGCAACTCCTGCTCCGCCCACCACTGCCACAGGGAGGTGCTCAGCTCATCGCCCCCACCCCAATTCTAGCACTTGGTAGCTAGAATTATTTTAAAGATCGGTGGTTCGGTCAGGCGGGCCCCTCGCGGCCTCACGGCAGCAGCGATAGGGGACTTTGCTGCGAGGCCCCCAATTTTTTCCCCACCAAGGCCCAAACCTGCTTTTGGTGGCCCTGCTCATATCCTGGTCACAGCACATAATTGGGGCTCAATCCAGCCTGGCTCTTTTTGTGATTTCAGCTCTCCAACTGTGATTCTTCAACTGTGTCTTCAGAGAGGCTCCTCTGCTGACTTTTCCCTGGACCCTCCTGCAGACTTCTCTCCTGTAGACTGCTTCTTGACTTCTCTCCTGCAGACTGACTCTTGAAGACTTCTTGCAAACTGGCCCATTGCCGACTCTCCTACAGAGACTCTCGGGACTCTCCTGAAGACTGACTCTTGCAGACTGAACCTTTGCAGAGACTTTCTCAAACTCTCAGACACTCTTTCAAACGCTCTCTCTGTATGCATATTTTTGCCCCAGCAGTTTTTCAAGCCTACCAATCAGTACAAATCAAAGTTCCCTCCATTTTTCAAAATAGATTCCCCCTCCAAAACCAAACTGTCAACTGATATTCTAAATGAGCAACTAAAAAAACAGTGGTCATGACCTTTAGACCCTGCCAGCAACACAGAGACCAGCCAGCATTCTATACATATTATTTACAATAATGAAGAAGTTTTAGAAATAACAATTCAATAGTAATACATTTACAAAACTAAGAGGTATATAGGCTTCGTTCCTCCACATAAGCATTTCTAAAACCCCTTAGACCACATTCTCCTCTATTGGATGGAGTAGGGATTTCTGAATCTATTCTTCTTTCCAGAACTAGAAAGAAAATGTAGGAATCCATTTTTTGAAACTAATCCTAGGCAAATGTACCTGGGAGTAAGTTCCATTGGACTCAATGTAACTCACTCCTGAATAAATGTGCATAAGATTTACTTGTTTTCCTACATCTTTTGATACTTTTTAATTTAGTTTAGCATTTCCTTTAATGAGAAGATGCAACTACAAAGGCAACTCTCCATGTTCACCTGATAGATGGGACTTGATTGTCTTCTGGTTCAAGCTAGAAAAGATACCTAAGATGCAGAGTGCCAAAGCTGGAGTATTACCTTCACAGCGAGGGCTTCTCTTCTGTGGGACTGGAGCAGAGAATCTCTCTTGAACTGCCTGAAAATCTGAAGGGGAGATATCTAATTCTTCAAGGGCTTTCCTTGAGCTCATAGGTCTAAGTGGAATTTTTAAATGGACAGATGACCTAATGAGAAGTGCAAAATTGCCCTGTAGAAGGTATTGTGTTTAATGCCCTTCCCTCCAGAAGCAGTGAGATGTTCCTCCAGGGATATTCCAATATGCCTCTTCCCCTTCTTCCTCTTCTTCATCAATCGCTTTGAGAACTTCTGTTGAAAAGTGGGGTACAGTTGTCCCTTGCCAACCGTGAGGGTTCTGTTCCTGGAAAACCTCGCACTTGGCGAATTCATGGTTGGGAAGCAATTGGAAAGCATTGAAAACAGAGGGTTAGGGGAATTGTGGTCATGGATGGGCTGAAAAACAAGGTAAAAATCAGGAAAAAATCACCCTTGACCCCTGGAAATGGCCCCCTGACTTCCAGAAATGATCCCTGAAACCCCCCCCATCACTCCCAAAACTTCATAAATTGCCCCTTGATCCCCAGAAATTACCCCCTGACCCCTGGAAATGACACCTGACTCCCCCCCAATTACCCCCAAACCCCTGAAAGAAAAAAAAATCACCAAGCTGTGGATACTCAGGTCATGGTTGGCAAGACCCAGTCGTGGATTCTCAAATCCACGATTGGGAGACCCGTCGTTGGAGAGGGAAGACTCAGACTGTATAATTATTTGTAGTAGTAGGCAAAAAGGGAGACTGAGCTAGGAAAAGGACTCTTCCTACTCTTCCTTCAGCTTTCCCCGCAGTGTTCCTTTCCCCATTTCTTTTCTTGTGAAGGGAGAACAGAAGGCTGGTCACATTGTGTGAATAATCAATCAATCAATCAATATGTATGTATGTATATGTATGTATTCTCCCTCCGCTCCCTGGATTCACAATAGCCTACTGCCAAACATACTTGCCAGACAGAACAATACTTTGTTAATTTGCAATTTATCCACTATCCTATCCTATCCACCCCAGCACAGTACCTCCAGTGACTGTTGCTGGTGTCTATCTTATGTTTCTTTTTAGATTGTGAGCCCTTTGGGGACAGGGATCCCTCTTATTTATATTTATATCTTATTTATATATTATTTCTCTGTGTGAACCGCCCTGAGCCATTTTCGGAAGGGTGGTATAGAAATCGAATGAATGAATGAATAAATAAATAAATAAAAATTTGCAACCATTCCATAGTTGTTCAGAATTAGTTATTTCAACATAGGTTTTTATCAGTTGCGAATACTCTCGCCTATACACCATTGCTCTTATATGAATATTCTGTTCTCCTGCACTGCTGGGATCCCAGCTCTCTGGAGAAGGAAACACAGCATGTACTCTGAGCTATGGAACTTCTGGTGATAGGCTTCTGGTAATGTCTGAAGCAGTCCTGAGAACTTGAAGTATAACTCTTAAATCTGCCAGGGCCCATATGAACCTGCCAGGGCCCTCCGCTTGTCATCTCAGGCTCTACTCATGGTCCCACCACTAGCAGAGATCCAATTGGCTGGGACCAGAGACAGGGCCTTTCTGGTTGTGGCCCCTCAGCTTTGGAATGCTCTCCCCGAAGAGCTCAGCATACAAGTATGTAATGTAACAGGTAAAACTCAATGGATATGGGATACACAACTTTTATTCTATCCTCTTTTAAACAATAGTTGGATAAACTCCTATAGGAAAGGCTTGGGGGATAATGTTTAAAATCTGGACTCAGTACAGAGAGCTGGAAGATATATCCAGAGACTGCAGTTCAGGGTTCAGATGCTTAACTGGTACATATAGATTGTGGAGAGGTTACCATGATATTTCTGGATTTTGTTTTTCTTTTTTCTCTGCATCTCTTTGCACATTTCCCTCATCCCTGCCAGGAACATTGTCAACAATTATTTTTGGCTATGCTTGGGGCATTGTTATTTACCGTAGGTGTCTCAGAGGGAGATGCTTCCAGTCAGTTACTCCACAGAGCCTGCAGCAAATGACTACAATGTAATATTGGGACTTTCATCCGATCTTTCAGCCTGGGGATTACTCAAGTGCCTCAGTGGACAAAAATGAATCTGAGAAGTTCACTGACTTTCAGTTGAGAAGGGATTTATTAGATCTGGATAGACTTACAACTTTCCCATGTAACAGTGAAAACAGATCATTAAAACTGGATCCTGATGCAGGAGTGGAACCTGAATCTTGTAAGATCCCAGGATAGGTGCTCTGTTCACTATTCAGAACATGCTTATTCATTAGTTGATGGCTGCAGCATCAAGTGATGACTTACTTACATCTGTTAAATGAGTAATCACAGATCAAACATTACAAGCAGAACTTTGATGTCACCTCAAACTCAGTGCTTTTGATAAAAAATAAACTGACACATTCATTTTATTATTATTATTATTATTATTATTATTTTATTATTTTATTAAAACTTTTATACCGCCCTTCCAAAAGGATCAGGGCAGTTTACATTAAAACCTCCCTGAGCCTTTATGAGTCATAAAAGGTGTATTCAGACATTGGGCCAGTATGGGCAGTACAAAGCCCAGCACATTTGATTATGAAGGTGATGTCCTGGGAATATGCCCACCATGGTGTCCTTCACAGATGTTCCGGTGCCCTCCTAATGCCTCCTTTTATTTCATGGGGGGCGGTATTCATCCAAATGTCCCCTTTACTCATCCTCCAGATGATTTAAACTGGTGTCTGGAGCATGTGTGGAGGAGCCATTTGGATTATCAGCTCCTCCTATGCAATAAGGAGACGTGCCCAGAGGATGTCTGGACGTCCATGGAGGACACCATGATGGGTGTGGTCTTTATAATAACATGATGTGTGGCCTTTATAATAACATGAGCTGGACACTATATCATATGTCCTGGACCTTTATGTTCTATGTCTGTATTGACCTTTTAAGTTGTACGACATAAAAAGCTGATATGGACAGTATAGACCCCAGCCCAGAACACATGATTATGAAGGCCATGCATCATCATGATGTCCTCCATGGACGGACCATATACACATACCTATGGTTTGTGTATGAATGAGTATATGTCTGTTATTTTAAGAATGAACCTGGGTAGTGAGGCCTTCTCAAATACAGGAAATGGGTTGGAGGTGTACTGCGGTGTGTGCATTGAGTATAATGTGTGAATAACTCTGTGTTCTTACAGATCTGTAAATGCATACACTATGTACAGATTGTATGTGCATGGAAGATATTGTGCAAATTTGGTTCCAGTGATAAACATATAAGTGTGAATCAGCCCTCACAGTCTTGCTGTGCTCCCAGTTCAACTAGGCTTTGTTTTTTCATGGCTCATACCTGAGCCATTTTTGGAAGGACAGTATATCAACCAACCAACCAACCAACCAACCAACCAACCAACCAACCAACCAACGTAGACTCCCAATAGGTTAGGCCGAGCCAGCTTGCACTCCCATTGTCCAGCACTCATTGCAAGTTGTATCAGGGCATAGTGATGGCTTCCTTGGTCTTCAGCTGTTGCAGATCCTGGCTTGTGTTTCTCCTCTGGTCCTCATTCTGGTTCCTGACTTTAGGGGCAAATGTATAAATGAGGGGTATCAAACATTTTTGAATGTCCCTCAAGTCATGGATGTCCCTCAACTCAGGGAAGCTTTTTTGTTAAAAGACATTTCCTCTTTGGCAAATGTGGGTGGGGAGGGTGGAGTGGGTGTGGTCTACAAGAATAATATCTCCCTTACCATGATCCCTGTCAAAGTCTCTAACCATACTGAATGTGTGTACTTAGGTTTGGGGATCAGGGATAGTCTGAGACTTCTGTTGGTGTACCGTTCACCCCCTGCCCAATGGAATCCCTGAGATGATGGACTTGGTCTCGGGCTTGCCTTTGAAGACTCCCAGGCTTATGGTGGTGAGGGACTTCAACGTTTACATCAGGAACAATATGTCCAGAGCAGCTCAGGAGTTGGTAGTGGGCATGACAACTATGGGCTTATCCCAAGTGGTCTTGGGATGGTCGCATGTTGCTGGTCACACGCTTTCACTCTGATCAGGATGTTTTCCTGTGGGTGGGGACTTGTGTGATTTCCTCACTGTCATGGATGGACTAACTATTTGGTTAAGATTGGACTTACAATCACGCCACACCTCTGCAGGGGTGAATGGCCTATTAGGATAGTCTGCCCAAGAAGGTTATTGGATCCAATAGGATCCACCAGGGTTGTGAAAGGGCTAGTATATGTCCCTCCTCCCTTGAATCAGTATTTGGAACCATCAGTTACCCACTGTGACATTTTTAATTAATTCTTTGTGGATAAAATCTCGCTTATTCTGGCTCTTAGACTTAGATCCCATAATTACTGCACTGTCTGATGTAGAGGTGTCCAGCGATTCCTCTTATGTGGTTAATTGGATCAGTTTCAATTTGTGACTCCTGAAGATGTGGACAAGCTGCTTGGAATGGTGCAGCCTACCATCTGTTCTCTTGACCGACATGGCTTATAGTATACTATTTAGCAGTGGGGTTCTTGAAGAAAGCCTGGTAGATATAAATGCTTCTCTGAGGGAGGGCTTGGTGATTCCTTGTCTTAAGGAGGCAATCATTAGACCTCTTCTAAAGAAGCCTGCTTTGAAGCTCTCAGAGTTAAGTAACTATAGGCCTGTCTCCAACCTTCCATGGCTGGGCAAAGTAATTGAGAGGGGTGTGCACGGAACTGGCTGGTCTGGTTCAGTTCGAGTCTGAACTGGACCCAAACCAGACTGGGTCAGTTCAGTATGGCATCCCCTCGAAACACCCCCCCCCCGGTTTGGTCTGGTCCAGATTTAACTTACCCCCTCTGGGGGAGCTGTCTGAGGTGTGTGTGTGTGTGTGTGTGTGTGTGTGTGTGTGTGTCCATGGAGATCCCCCTCCCATGCCGGCCTCCCTTAGTCCATATATCGGCCGCACCTGCCCAATGGGCCTCTGCATGGCCTGGCATGCTTTGCAGTGGTTCCGGTCCTACCTTTGGGCCAGATTCCAGATGGTGTCCCTTGGAGACTGTTGCTCTTCAAAATGTGAACTTCTATGTGGCATCCCTCAAGGCTCCATATTGGCTCCAATGCTTTTTAACATCTGGGAGAGATCATCAGGAGATTTGGTGCAGGGTGTTATCAGTATGCTGATAATACCCATATCTATTGCTCCATGAAGGCATAACTTCGCTGAATGCCTGCCTGGAGACGGTGATGGGCTGGATGAGGGATAACAAATGGAGACTGAATCCAGATAAGACGGAGGTACTTATTGTGCAGGGTCAGAACTCGGGAGACGATTTTGATCTGCCAGTTCTGGCTGGGGTCACACTTCCCCAGAAGGAACACGTACACAGTCTGGGAGTGCTTCTGGATCCAAACCTCTCCCTGGTGTCCCAGGTTGATGCAGTGGCTGGAGGTGTTTTTTATCAGCTTTGGCTTATACATCAGCTGTGTCCATTTCTTGAGATAAATTACCTCAGAACAATAGTACATATGCTGGTAACCTCCAGACTCGACTACTTCAATATGGTCTATGTGGGGCTGCCTTTGTACGTAGTCAGGAAACTGCAGTTGGTAGAGAATGTGGCAGCCATGTTGGTCTCTGGGTCATCTCGGAGAGACCATATTACTGCTATGCTAAAAGAATTACACTGGCTATCAATAGATTTCCAGGCAAAACACAAGGTGCTGGTTATAACCTATAAAGCCCTAAATAGCTTAGGCCCTGGGTATTTAAGAGAATGTGTTCTTTGCAATGAGCCCCATCGCCCATTGAGATCATCTGAAGAGGTTTGTCTTCAGTTGACACTGGCTTGTCTGGTGGCTACTCAGGGATGGACCTTCTCTGTTGTTGCCCCGAGTCTTTGGGATGCGCTACCTGCTGAAATAAGAGCCTCCCCATCTCTGACAACTTTTTTAAAGGCCTTAAAGGCTTATATTTTCACCCAAGCTTTTTAACTTTACTGTTAAATTGTTTTAAGATTTTCATTCTTGTCTTATTTGTGTTATAAACTGCCCAGAGATGGAAGTTTGGGGCGATCTACAAACAAACACATACATCTTTACTCCTCATTAACTGTTTATTGCAACATTTATCCTAGTGATTCTTGACCAACTGGTTTAGTTGGAATGCACAGAAAATGAGACAAAGGTTAAAAAAAAAAAAGGAAGGCCAAACTAGACATGACACAGAGCTACTTGTTGATTTTATTTTTTAAAATATGAAATAAGCACAGTACCTTGCTCTCCAGCAATGACCTCCAAATCCTCCACTTTGGGGGCTTTTTTGTTATTTTTTGGGGGAAAGTGACACAAAATGGCTCTGTGCTACAAAATGGTGGCAGGAAATGATGTTGGAAGTAATTTCCAGCCACTCAAGAAATGCAGATAGGCAAAAATAGCCTTATTTTCACCCTACAGATAAATAACCTGGGTCCCTATGGCCCAACCGCAAATTATGAGCACTGTAAGTCAGTGACACTCTCTCTTCATGAGCATACACAGAAGTGTGGCGTCGCACACCCGAGAGAGAAGGCCCGCGGAGCAGCTAAGGGAGACAAGCAAGTGTGTGTCGGTCGTTGTTGTCACTGAATAATATAGTAGGTTGTGCGGGCCCTGCAGGCATTAGGAGGGAGGGAGTGTGCGCGGGGCGGGTTGCCTGCACCTATCAGAAGTTCATGGGCGATGGGCGGGCAGGCAGCCAATTGGAATCGAGCGGCAGCCAACTCGGGACTTGGGCGAGAATGGGCGGCAGCACCAGGCAGCAAGGAGAGAGGCTGCACGAGTAGTAGACAGCAGAAAGAAGAGGGGCATTTCAAGCCAAGCATGCGGGGCCCTAAAAAATGTGGGGCCCGTAGCAAATGCTACATTTGCTACTATGTTAATCCGGCATAGAATGGAGCTGCTCTAGGAAGAGCATCTAGGATCCAAGTTCCCTCCCTGGCATCTCCAAGACAGGGCTGAGAGAGATTCCTGCCTGCAACCTTGGAGAAGCCGCTGCCAATCTGTGTAGACAATACTGAGCTAGATGGGCCAATGGTCTGACTCAGTATATAGTGGCTTCCTATGTTCCTAGCATTTCTCCACTAGCTTACCTTTTCAGTACAACTGTGCTCTGCTCCCTTCTCAAGCTCCTCAAAGAATCCAGAGCAACCTCTATAGAGTTTTCAATATGACACCACATACAGTGAAATAAGTAGAAATCAAAACAGTAGCTGGTATACTGTGCAACATTATGCATGTGGTGGAATGGAACATGTGAACAAGAATGCTATTGTACAAGCACAAGAATTACGCAAAGGGAGTTGCACACCAGTGAGGCCATTATATATAAGTTGTGCAACTCTGCACTATTTTTGAACTTGCACAACATGACTCAACATAGCCTTGTGTGTGATGTTGCACACCAAGCTGTGTAGGCCTACTGGTTGTAAGTCTTCGTCCCTGTTCTATTATTCTTGTTTGATATCCAAGTAAAAGTTGTTGAGACCTAATACTGCATTGGTGTGGAGCCTATTCATAACAGTATTTTCTGGTGGCAAGGATGGGCTCTCATTAAAGCAGAGACTCCCTAGGAAAAAAGGAGGGACAATGGCTATCTATGGAAGCATGGAAGGTTTCCAGTGCAATGAAAAGGAGGGAGATTTTGAATCCTATGCAGAAACTAGAGCAGTCTTTCCAAGCAAATGGCACTGAAGAAGAAGACAGGAGAAGGGCTGTGTCCCTCACATTAGTAGAAAGATTGGCTTTATTGAAGGATTTGTCTTACAACAGCCTGAGCAAGTGGACTCTAAGAACATTGTTGAAATATTGAAAAGCTGATACCTGGTAGAACGATATGAATTCCATTTAAGAGATCAAATGGAAGGAGAAATCATTCCAGAATTCCTCACAAGTTCAAAGAAGCTGGCAGCTACATGTCATTTGGAGGGGTTTCCTGAAGAAAGCACTGAAAAAATGATTTGTGTTTGGAGTGAAGGATCCTGAGGTGAGAGAGGGACTATTAGAGATGGTACAGAAAAAAAGAGCTGCTGCTATGAGGGTCAGCAGAGGTTGCTCTAATGTTTGAAACCACAAACTACTTGCAGTTTCAAAATAAATTGCAGGTACATGAGACCCTCATTAGTTATAGGAACATAGGAACCTGCCATATACTGAGTCAGACCATTGGTATATCTAGCTCAGTATTGTCCTCACAGACTGGCAGTGCCTCCTCCAAGGTTGCAGGCATGAGTCTCTCTTAGCCTTATCTTGGAGAAAGCTAGGGAGGGAACTCAAAACCTTCTGCTCTTCCCAGACTGGCTCCATCCCCTGAGGTGAATGTCTTACGGTGCTCACACTTCTAGTCTCCCATTCAAATGCAACTAGGGTGGACCCTGCTTAGCTAAGGGGACAAGTCATGCTTGCTACCACAAGACCAGCTCACCTCTCCTCAGTTAAGGTAAGCAGGAAAGGGTGGCCGTGGAAATGCTGAATGAGAGTTCTGGGATCTTTTCAGGTTCTGACATAGCATTATGGGAATGCCAGAACTTGGAACAGATCAGGCAGGCATTTGCAGAGCCAACTTGCAATGAGGAAGCTTCCCTGTCCCTCTCCTTATACTTTCTCAACTCTAAAACAGCATTGAATGGGATTTCCTTTTTCATTCACATCCCATCAGATTTAAGCCTTGTATTATCCTTAGTTGCAATCAGCTGTGCTCTTTTGCCTTTGATTGACACCTGAACTGTGGGAAGTATAAAAGGTCCCTTCATGCACAAGCTTGCTTACTGCCTTCTCTTTGCTCACCAAGTAGGTAAGTGGTCAAAGATGGTGGGGTGGCTTGTCACAAGTTGTTTAATTCAGGGATGGAAACTTTATAGTCCCTGCATCTTTTAAGCCATGGAAGAACTTGTTTGTATCCCTGCTAAGTGAGTAAAGAGCCATCCTTTAAAGTGGTGAGTCTCTTATACTGTTTAGCAGGGTGAGAGCAATAGGCCGTACACATTATTCCTCCAGTGGGTGTGTCTGGTGTGTCTCATATTTCTTTTAGATTGTGAACCTTTTGGGATACGGGACCATTTTATTATTCTATGTAAACTGTTCTGAGAACTCTTGTTGGCAAGTGATATATTAATATTTGTTGTAGTAGTTCTTCCTGTCTCTTTGGGCAGTTTCTCCTACAATGTGTTTTATCCTTTATTACTCTGTTTGTTTTCCTCCTCTGAAATACATTCTCTAGCTCTAATCTGTCTGGCATCCTGTAGCCTACCAGCTGTCTGACCCTTCTGTGAAAGTTGCCTGAACACAGTCCCTTATCAAGGTCCACCCTTGATATTATATTGGCTGTTTTGGAGGATAAGCTGAAGCAGCTAGGAACATAGGAAGCTGCAGTGCCTTATACTGAGTTGGACCATTTGTCCATCTCACTCAATATTGTCTACACAGACTGGCAGTGGCACCTCCAAGGCTACAGGTAGGGTTGCAGCCCTATCTTGGAGATGCTAGGGAGGGAACTTGGGACCTCCTACACGCAAGCATGCAGATGAGAGCAGCCCCATCCCCTAAGGGTAATATCTTATAGTACTTGCATGCAGTGTTCACTATAACAGATTCCCAGATGATGTTGACTACAACTCCCATAATCCCTAAGCAAAAGCCATTGCAGCTGGGGATTCTGGGAGTTGTAGTCAAAATCTGGGAATCCCTGTCAGAGGGAACACTGCTCACATGTAGTCTCCCATTCATATGCAAATCAGGGTGGACCCTGCTTAGCACAGGGTTCTTGAGCAGTGAGTAATTCAGGGTTATTGATGGATGCTTGGTTGGTCTGATCTTGGGTCCTTGTGCTCTGACTCTGAGCTATGGCCTGTGAGCCAGGCACAATTAGTGGGCCCACGCTGCTTAGAAGAAGTAGTGTACACATGCCTGAGAAGATCTGACTATTCTTGGATGCTCTGTACAAAGTGAGGCAGACAGTACAGGGCTGTGAATCCTTTGCTGTGGGCAGTCTCAGGAAATGTGCAACCCTCAGGAACTTGCCCTGCTTCACAGGATAGGAGTTTGGTATCTGACCCCTGCACAGGATGGAACAGATCTGCCTGCCTCTCCAGTTGTTGCTGAGATGCTGAATTATTGCATTATTCAGAGTTGTGCATGAACTTGACATCTAGGGTTGCCAGGTCCAGATGGTAAAAAAAGATGATACCTATCACCAAAACAGAGGATGCTTTTCACCAAAAAAGTGTCAACTTTTTATAAAAAATCGCATGTGTTTGTTGGTATTATATATGCATATTTTGATAAATTGGATACTTTGAGAATAAATACAGCTCACTACTGTGAAGTGGCCACCTTAAGTGGTGCAGTGGGGAAATGCTTGTCTAACAAGCAGAAGGTTGCCGGTTCGAATCCCTGCTGGTATATTTCCCAGACAATGGGAAATACCTATATCGGGAAGCAGCGATATAGGAAGATGCTGAAAGCCATCTCCCACTCAGTATGAGATGATGCCAAAGGTAAACCCCTCCTGTATTCTACCAAAGAAAATCACATGGCTCTGTGGGTATCAGGAGTCAAAATTGACTTGATGGCACACTTTACCTTGCTGTGAAGCTGATGCCCAGGTGAGCTGAATGTCTGCTGTCTAGGTGCAGAGTTCACAAGGCCCCTGTTTCTTAACCGTACATTCATCTCCTGGTAAGGGTTTACCACACACAGAGTCCTCTTTCCTCCTCCCCCACGGGTCACCCAGCCTGCTCTCCCCAACCAGGCCAGCAACTTCACCTCTTGGCTCAAGGCAGGGCAACCAGCTAGCTACCGAGCCAGCCTCTCTGCATGCTAGTGCAGTGGTACATGCATGGTCTCCTAACCGCTTGCTGTTCTCTACGACTACAAACATTTATATATGGCTTTTCAACAGAAGGGTTCACAGTGGTTTTCAAAGAAAAATAAATATGATGCTCCCCTGTCCCCAAAGGGCTTGCAGTCTAAAAAGAAATGCAAGGTAACACCAGCATCAGCTATCAAAGAACTTCTGTGCTGGGGTTGGATAGGGCCAGTTGTTCTTCCCATGACAAACAGAAGAGATTCACCACTTTTTACTGGGTTTGCAGGGGTAGTTCCTAACTAGGTAAAGTTCGTTTGCTAACTGCTAACTTCTGCCACCACAACCACATGAAGGTAGCAAGCTGCCCCTGCCAGGCCCACCTATCTATGCACCTGCATCATATGGCTCTACAGCCTGCCACTGAAGCAGAACCTCCACTATGGCTTCCTCATTGGATGGATGGTCAGCAAGAAGGTGTTCTGAGCAAAGGGTGTTCCAGCTGCTCGCTCCCCACAACCTTGGACACCACAACATGCATAAAAAGTTGTTTGGTCCCCCAAATATTTTATTTATTTTTATTTTCATCTAAAAATCGAGCCCCTGGTGGCGCAGTGGTAAAACTGCCGCCCTGTAACCAGAAGGTTGCAAGATCGATCCTGACCAAGGGGCTCAAGGTTGACTCAGCCTTCCATCCTTCCGAGGTCGGTAAAATGAGTACCCAGAAATGTTGGGGGCAATATGCTAAATCATTGTAAACCGCTTAGAGAGCTTCCAGCGATAGAGCGGTATATAAATGTAAGTGCTATTGCTATATGATTATATCCCGTTCTTCCTCCAAGGAGCCCAGAGCGGTGTACTACATACTTAAGTTTTCTCCTCACAACAACCCTGTGAAGTAGGTTAGGCTGAGAGAGAAGTGACTGGCCCAGAGTCAGCCAGCAAGTCTCATGGCTGAATGGGGATTTCAACTCGGGTCTCCCCGGTCCTAGTCCAGCACTCTACACCACACTGGCTAGTCACATGACCACTATACAAGTCACTATTGACATCTCTTTATTTTTTTAGCTTGCTGATATTTAGCTGCAAGAACTGCAGGAGCCCTCAAAATGGTACGTATAAAACTGCTTGGCTCTAAGGGAATAGGGCTAGACTAGTGGGACTTGGGCAGAGCCATACATTGGAAACAAAGGCCATTCAACTGGGCCTTGTGTTTAGTTTGAGATGCACCTTTTGGAGGGAGTGACAGGGTGGAAAGGTGCTTGACCCTTTCCCTCTCTGCCCTTGCAAAGATGTATCTAACCTTCTGGTGTTGTGGGAGAGCTCCCTACTGCTTAGTTCAGTGGTACCCACAAAGGCAACCTTTTTCCTTTTTATGACCTGAAAACTAGCTTAAAGTTTGTTTTATGGTTGGGTGGGGGTTAAACTGCTGCAGGGCCTTAAAGAGGAGTGTCCCTATTGGTTCCTAAAGACAACACTTGAGGTGCAGGAGGAAGATCATTTTTCACATGTATAACTTGGTCCTGGGAATTAAGTGTCTGGGTTCAACTTTTTCAGTGGGCTGGTGATTGGTGTGTGGAAAAGAAGACATTGGCATTGATCTGACCCTTATATCATGGCAGATGATTATCTTACTTTACATAATTATTTTACATTACGTTATTTCCCATCATCTCTGTAGTTCTGTTTTTTTTTTGGGGGGGGGGGGATTGGCTATACCTTCAGAGGGCCAGAGAGTACTGGCAAGTTCGTTTTGCCTCTTAACAGACCAAATTGCTTTATCTGAGTCAGGGTGGACTCCTAGATGCTTGCACAGGGACATGTAAAGACTACTTGAAAATAGGAACATAAACAAGTGCAGAGTATTCCTTTTGGGTCTCCAGCTTGTGCCCCATAACACTCCCCATGGAACTCCTTCAGCATGGGGAGCAGGGTTTCCATGAAGACTAAATTGACACTTTTTTCTTGTGACAAATGTTGTTGCATTGAAGACTAGAAACATATGGTAAGTAGCTGCTGTCCACTGAAACTCCTAGTGGGGGGAACTGTATAAGCACTTCCCTGAAAAAAGCCAGGCTAAGAGGTAGCTGGAAAGATGGGGACACGGTTAGCCTGACTAAAACCTGGGTATGAATAATTCCCTTACACATCTCCTCCTCCTCTCAGCACTGCTTACAAATCAATGCCAAAGGCCTGGGTCAACTTGAAGCCTTCCTTCATGCAGAAGAAGGAGTGGCTTTCCAGATGGACAACCTCATGTTCTGGGACTCCCTGGGTAGAGGCTGTGACTGGGCCATCCAGGGCGTATCTGAAAAGACAGAGTCAAGCAAGTTCCAGATCACTCTTCTGCCCTCAGGAAAAATTTTGCTGAGAGACTGGGTTGGCATGTACCTTGCCCCAAGGCAGTCCGGCCATCCAAACACCTATCCCATCTTGCCTGTCCTGCACTCAGAAAATGCCGCCTTGCAATATGAAGTCTTTCACAGAGACAATATGGTAGCTTTCCGGGCCCATAATGGTCTCTTCTTGTCCAGAGTCTTCAGAAGTTTCCACACCATTGAAGCAGCCAAGCGCTTTGCAGATGACAGCTGTTATTTCCGGCCTGTGATTGGGGACCTCCTTAGCCCCACCTTGCAAATAGTAAGGGTGATTCCGGGTAATCTCTCCCGAGTAAAATGCTACCGTTGTGTCTTAAAGAAGGAGACTTATATCAACAGAAGTGAGGCACCAGAGAACCACACTTTCACCATGACCTGGGAAACCCAACACGCTGATAGAGTTTTCTGGAAACGCCTGTGGGGGCTTGGTATGGCCAGTTCTCTTCAATTTAACATCATGGACATGACTGCGACAGTGAAATACAGCCAGGACAATGAGAGGGTTGTCACTGTGATGAGGAATATTTCTGAGACGTGCACAGAGCAGGTGGTGGTGCCTCCCAGGATGAAGGCCACAGCCCGCCTTGTGTTTAGCAAGGACAATGCTACTGCCGTGAGCTTTGTGGCCATGATTACAAAGACGAAATCAGATGGGGATGTTGTGATATTGTATGAGCCTGGAGCCTGGAGTGGGCTTGTCTACTTTAACGTCCGTCTGGAGGTCAAGATAGAAGAACCTTGAGTCATGTATAGCCATGTGAAGCTACGGGACTGGTATCTTCCAAGGGGAACTGAGGATCAGGCTGTGTATGGACTTCACTTCTGAGGAAATGCATTTGATGGGGTTGCAGGCCTTCCTGGCTTGGTCCCTTGTATGATGCTGTTTCTTTGAAGAGGCATTCCCTTCTGGTCAAGGCAGGAAGTGATTCCCTTCTGGGCCATCTCTGCTATTTCCTGTTTGCCTTCAAGTGCCTGGGGAAAAAAGCTGATTCCCTTTCCTTGTTGTTAGGAGGGAGAGATTTTATCTTGTTGCACAACTGACAGAAAATTTAAATAAATATCACAAAACTCTTTTTGGAAAACAGCCTTGTTTCTAAATTGTGGGTGACAATTGTACAAAGACCAGTAGTGTCACTGCTAGTTTTGGAGAGGGAAGTTTTATAGCAAGGTTCAAAAGCTGGCTTATGAATAATTTCTTGGGTGTTATATGGGGAAATCAAGGAGTATGTAATGAGCATTATTGGTAGGGCTAAAGTTGTTGACACTGACAACAACTCATTGGTGTATGGGTCTAGTAAGCCAGCTTGGAGTATCCGGGTCTGCTTGTGTGCTCTTGAAACATGGGGAGGGATATTGCCCTGGGGAGCTCCCCTGTGGCGCAGGAGGAGGTGGTGATGGCACACAGAACAGCTACTGCAGATACCCCACACCATGGGTGTTACCTCACTTGCCTGGCCCTGATCTCCCCATTGTGTATTTTCTGTGTAAGTCGACATTGGCAGGGACAGAGCTCCTTGCGTGCAGCAGGAGCCTGTCCTCTCTGCTCTGGCTCCAATAGCTGGATTAGGGCTCTTGCTCTCCCCTTCCAGCCACCAACAAACTTTGTTTGCTCCATTTCAGGAGCAGAACAATTGGACAGGTTTGTTGAAGGAGGAGGGTGGTGGTGGTGGTGGTGGTGGTGGTGGGGAGAGTAGCACCAACAGCTGGATCACTAGAGTAGCGAGGAACTTCATCCTTGCCACCTTGACCTACAACTTCAGGCAGCACCTGCCCGCAAGGTGCTGCAGCCTGGTTAGGGGAAGGAGGTGGTGGTGTGGTGGTGGTGGTGCTGGGCGGGGGTGGTGCAGGGCCACCACTCAAACAACAAAAGGCAATGAGATGCTGTTGACATTGTCCCTCATAACTGGTGCCCATAATCCTGAGCTCATAATAGCACTGTGATCTTGATAGTATAGAGTTTCTATATATCGTTGCAGGCAAGGCTAGAGAGATCTGAGTGGGGTCTGAAGGCACACATTCAACAACAACAACAAATATGTATGTACTGCTTTTCAACAAATGTTTCCAAAGCGGTTTACACAGAGAAACAAACAAACAAGATGGATCCCTGTCCCCAAAGGGCTCACAATCTAAAAAGAAACATAAGATAGACACCAGCAACAGTCACTGGAGGTACTGTGCTGGGGGTGGAGAGGGTCAGTTACTCTCCCCCTGCTAGAGAATCGCCACATTAAAAAGGAGTCTCTTTGTCCAGTAAGCACATTTAAACTAGCCTGCCTAAATGAGTTGTACAGAAAGTTCAAATTCAGAGCTAATTCTAGGACAATAGAGAGGGCTAGTTTATTTTTTTGTGAGTGGTGGTCTTACTTGAGACGTTCATTAACATATGTCAAAAATGTGTTTTTCAGGACGGGTGGGTAAGCAGGGGGTGGGGTACATATGTGCACTAGTCACAGTGCTAGTACTACTTATAAAACATTAAGAGTATTCTAAGTGGGAGTTGAGATCTTTCCCCCCTTCATGCTAATGAAGGTTGGCTTGATATAGGCACTTCACACTAGTGAGGCCAGGAAATGTGGGATTTCTAACATGGGATATGCAGGGCTCTGGGCCATCTTCCTTGCTTGGTGATCAGCCATTCTTCTAGATGAGGATTCCAATAAATGAATAGGAAATGAATGATTGCTTCAAAATCCACTAACAAACACAGCTATTTGTAAATCGAACGAAGAAATCATGAACAGCTAGAATTAATGACGGGTGTATTTCCTTCCTTAAATACAGTGTAGAAGGGGGTACCAAAAGTTATAAAGCAAAACAGCATGTGTTGTAACTAGGGAGTAAACATAGCAGCAGCTTGTATCCTCAAACTCACTTTTAATCATATAACGATGGCCAAATTCAGACATAATAGGAAACTGGAGGTCCCTTCACTTCCAGGTTTCCATAGCTTCACATCCAAATGCTGGAAACTGTTAAGGGCAAAAAAGGTAAAGTTTTCCTCCCCAAATTCCACTCTAAACCTTTGGTCAGAGTGGAGTTTGGTTGCCTTTGGTTGCAAAACTCCAGTTTTGTGGTGCCAGGGTTACATCTGACCTAGAATTGCCATATCCCCCTGAAATTGTGGGTTTCACCTGGATTTTAAGCATCTCGCCCAGATTGCTTAGCCCACCAAGATTTGCTCAGCTTTCAGCTTTCTTTTTTCTTTTTTTAAAAAAGCTAAGCTCTAGCCCTTGTAGAAACGTAGTTAGGGAGGAAAATGTGCAGTCACCTCATCTCTCTCCTCCAGGATGTCAGACTTCTCCAATCCCCTATACTTTATATTTCTTTATCAGGTCTACAGAATAGGGAGTAGATAGGTTAGAAAATGGCAGATTGCCTGTCCATGAATAAAACAACTTTAATTGAAAAAGTGAGGCCAAAGGACTGCTTTTTGAATGAAAAAATGTGGAGGAGAGAAATCTCCTGATCTAACATAAAGCAACAGATCCACAAAATCCCCAGGGTTCTGAAATATTTGACCAAATGAATTCAGCATGTATCGGGTTAAAGGAAGTAGAATTAAGAAAGATGGAGCTATGAACCAGGGTAAAGCAAGAGGAGAGACATCTTTGACAGCAGGAGGCACAGCAGTGCGGCCTGGAGTGGGAGCATCTTCCCCAGAAGCAGCAGCAGTGCAAGCATGAAAAGGAAATGTGGCTACACCAAAAGCTGCTAAATATCATCCCAAATTATTTCACTGCCTTCACTCCAGGAGAGGAATCTCATGTGTTTCTTACTGCCTTTGAATGGGATGTGTAGAAATGGGGCTTCTGGGAAGCTTTCCATTATTTCCAGAAAATAGCCATCAGACAATGGGATACCCTCCCAGCATCCTAATGTGCTTGGATTTGTCCTGAAAAAACTGGAGTATTTCCAGCTTTTTAAACACTCAGTCAGATCAATAATTCCAAAGCAACATAATACCCTGTTTCTTTTTGCTATGTTTCTCCATTCTCACCACCCTCCATGGGCATCTGCAGGCTGTGTGTGTGTGTTGGCAGCAAAATATACACAAAATATGTAAATAGAAATCAAAACACAGCAGGATGTATCCAATGTTAATCCAGGTTAGAGTAGACCCATTGAAATAATTGTTAGTCCTGACAAAGGCTGCAATCCTCTAGCTGTGGTATAATCCTATGAGCAGCAAGTTGTATTTATAGTGAAGCAACCATATGGTCAAATCATATGGGGAGGAGAACAATTCCTTTTACCCCAATTAATCTGCTCTCCCCTTTCCTCTCTCTCTTTATGCTATTCTTGATGCACTGAGAGCAATTGGTGGGGCGATGTCTTACATGAGTGACTCAGAAGGATTCCCCTAAACCCAATCTGTTACTCAGTAGGAAAGCTTCTAGTTTATATACAAATCAAAAAGATTTGTTTGTATATCCTCCCACAAATCAGAAAATAAAGAAGATTCTAACTTCCCCATAAGCTAATGTGGTGCAGTGATTGTTGGTTAGTGGTTGTTGGTTGAGGTCTGGAAGACCCAGGTTGAAGCTCTCACTCAGTCAGATCACTGGGTGATCTTGGCCAAGATTTCTCAGCCTAGTCTACCTCAAAGGATAGTTGTGAGGATAAAATGGGGGGGGGGAGGAAGAAACTTGGGATGTAGTACATGGAGTCATCTGCTCCTGTGAGGCAATCTCTCTCTCACACACTCACTCACTCTCACTTCAGCCTTGTTAGGTCAGGTTTCTAGTTGTAGTGTTGCAGTTAGGAGGACACAGAAACTTTAAAGCAAGCGAGCCATGAGGTAGAGAGTTCTCTTGAATCCTGAATCTGGGGTGGGTGGGGGAGCTGCTCTCTCTTGCCCCCACCTGGACTCCCATGGCACCCTCACCCGTCATTTCCCATTTTACTCACATGAACAGTCTCTCCCCCCACCTTTGATTTTTCAGACTTGGCTGGCTGACCAGTCATCCGCAGAGTAAAACTATTCAGACTTCAGGGGGCAGAGAGGGAGGAACAGAGCACATGCATGAGGATGCTTGGAAGCCAACGTGCTGCCTGCTTGTAATAAAAAGGCAGCTCCTGAAGCAAGAAAGCAAAGCCATTATTGGCTGAGGTGTATTTTGTTTTCGGCAATATATATTTAAAATATAAAATACCTGAGCAAATGTATTTTAGATACAAAGTACTTTCCTGGAAAGTATTTTAGATATAAAATACAGAAGTATTGAAAACGTGTATTTTAAATACTTATATTTTAGATACTGCTTTCCAACTGAAGCCAAGACCCCAGCACGGAGCTTTGGGAGCTGTGCGCAGAGCAAGAGAGAGTGGGTCTGGGTTAGGTGGCTGGCTTCCTCCTTCCCACCCATTCCAGTTCCATGCTGGGGTTTGAGCTTCAGCTGGGAAGCAACCTGAAGGCGGCTGCAGCGGGACACAGAAATGTGTGGCTTCCTTGCATATGGAGCAGCTGGCCTGCCCAGCAGGTGCAAAATGCTCGCTGCCAGATCTCATGCTGTGCTTGGCTGGGGAAGAGTGTGGGGCTGGTAGGGTGTTGGCTTTGTTAGGCTGGGCAGTTCTTGAATGGCCCCTTCCGGCCCAAGGGAAGGTGAAGAGGACCTGGGCTACCTGTGACTGCTTTGGGCCATGAAGAACTCTGGAACAGGGTCTACTGGAGCCACCTTTCTTGTGGGGTTGGTTCCTGTGGTTTCTCTTCCCAGACCATGCAGAGAGTGCCTTTGTATTTGCAGTTACCCTAGATGGGTGCCGGCTCATGGCTGGAGGCAGCAGCAGGAACTGGGATGTTTGTGTTGGAGAGGCTAAATAACAGAGAAATGACAGAGAATAGCAGAGAATGATGTAGCCATCCTCTCAAGGGTCCCCATTAGCCTTAGAAGAGCTCTGAGGGCCCTGATGCTGCACTGCAAGGAGGACTGCCTGGAAATCAACTATCACAAAACTAAAATTATGGCCTTTGCCAGGAGGCCCAAGATCCACCCTTGGTGGATTGAGGGACATAAGATTGAGCAAGTTGCACACTTCAAATACTTGGGAGTAGTTTTTCATTCTGGCGGCTCATGGAGAACACGTGGTTTTAAATGCCCAGAGAAGTTCCTCTGCCATTCTCAAATTCCCGCGGAGGCCATTATGTACCCACGGCTCTTGAACTGTTCACAGCCGAGTCGCTAGCTCAGCTCCTCTATCGTGCTGAATTGGGCCCCTTCCCCAACATTGGGGAACTCTGGAACTTGTACAATCTAAATTCCTGTGTCAGTGCTCCAAGTATCGAGATGTGTCTCCAATGCCACTCTGCCCCTGGAGACAGGCTGATCAAGCTGGAGGCTAGGGTGTGGGTGGCCATTCTCTGTTATTGGCTCAGACTATCCTTTTGCCCATTGGTCTTTCCCCGCTAACCCTACACAATGATTACCAATCTAGCTGGATTCAGACAATTGAGACAAAAATAGCTACTCAGGGCCTTTCCCGCTTGACCTTGCTCAGCATGGGCTACGATTAGGCAAAATCAACCATCAAGCAGCGCATTATAGACATTGAGTGCCAAACCAATCTCAGCAGTGTCCCAAAATTTCATATCAGTGACGGGCTTCGATATTCTGCTTCTCCAGCAGCGTACCTCACCCAACTGGAAGTTCCAAAGCACAGAAGGGGATTCACTTTGGCTGTCATGGCCTCCCTTCAGGAGTGCTAGAAGGCCATTAAAGAAGGACCCCATTTGCAGAGCAACTATGCCCTAGGGCAGATTGAAACTACTGAGCATGTTCTACTTCTTTTTCTATAGATACATTCATGCCTCCCTTATCCTTCCATTGCTAAGCAAGTATTCAGGTCATCCGAGCCAGTTCTGAAGCTCCTTGCTACTCTCTTGACTCTAAGCCTGCCATCACATACAGCATCTCCAGATACTGTGCACCAGCAATCAGCATTTGTCGGTGGATGATGGGCAGTGAGCCCGTCAGCCTTGATCTGACCCTCAGTGCCTCTGGGCAGGCCCTGCAATTGCTCACGCACCTCCCTTTTTACTATTCCTTATAACCTTTAATCTGGCTGTTTTCCAGTTTTATTACTCAGGATTTTATCTATTTCTGTCTTCTCATGTCTTTTAACTTTATTACATCCATTTTTATGCCACCCCCCTTCTGGTATTTTTGTTTAAATGCCTTTCATGCCTTTTACTATTTTCCCGCTCTTCATCCAAAGAGCCCAGAGCAGTGTACTACACACTTGAGTTTCTCCTTCACAACAATCCTGTGAAGTAGGTTAGGCTGAGAGAGAAGTGACTGGCCCAGAGTCACCCAGCTAGTTTCATGACTGAATGGGGATTTGAACTCGGGTCTGCCCGGTCCTAGTCCAGCACTCTAACCACTACATCATGCTGGCTTTTGGTGTATTATCTACTATTTTTAGTGTTTTTAGTCCTTTAGTATTAATATGTACCATTTTATATGTAATCACCTTTTATCTACTCTCACTTTTAACATGTAGTCACCCTTATAATTTATGCTAGTATATGACCATAATATAGATAGATTGATTGATCCTAGCTTGGAATTCTTAAAGATAATTGCAACACAAGAAAAATCCCCTTTATTGAAAAAGTGAGGTGATTTGGAATAAAGAACTATTATATAGGTTGTGGTTATGCAAAGACTAAGTATCTTGGGAACCCATCATACAACTGACTGTACCCCAACGATTTTGTAAAAGCTTACTGGAACTGGCACATGATTTGCCTTTTGCAGGTCACCTAGGAAGGAACAGAACAAAATTACAGCTAATGACTATTTTTATTGATCTGGAATAGTACAAGTGACTGAGTACTACAAAACATGCCAAACAGTAGGAAAGGAAAGGCATAAGAGCAAAGCCCCCTTGCAGCCTATATCCATCATAGGAGAAGCCTTTTACAGGGTGGGAATATAGACATTTTGGGTCCCTTTAGTAAACCCACTTGAAAAGGGGAAAAAATATATCGAAACAGTGGTGGGCTTTGTAATAGGATATCCAGAGGCAGTGGCTTTAACTTCAATTGGAGGTTTTATTTAATACCTATTCCCTTCAGAGGTTTTCTCAAAGGCATACATTTTCTCTCTGAGGTGATGGAGTGTCTCTGGAAATGCTGTGGAGTAAGACCTCTAAAAATTACAGCTTGCCATCCCCAGCGCAATGGACTGGTGGAAAGGTTGAATGCTAGCCTGAAGGCGATGATGTGGACTTATGGGTGGCCTCCAAAGCCACTGTGTTTCTGCAACATTATGCACTCTCTCTCTTTACCCTTTCTGGGTACAGGCACTCCTGCCCATGGCCCTTCTCAGAGCGGCTTTGACTTCCTTGTTACGCAGGGTGTAGATTAGTGGATTCAGAACTGGTGTGACTGCTGTATACAGTACGGTCACAGCCCTATCTGTTTCTAGGGTGCTCTCTGAGCGGCAGGGGCGTATCTAGGGTAGGGCAGGCAGGGCACATGCCCCGGGCGCCACTTGAAGGGGGGCGCCATTTTTAAGAATGAAAAAAAATTTTTTAATGGCCACCAAAAACAAAATGGCCGCCATGCATGCTCAAATGGCCTCTGCAAGGCCCTAGTATCTGGGGAAAGTCAAATTCTCAATTTATTTTTAAAACTTATGTAATAGTGATGCTACAATGCATAGTAGAGAATTAGACAGGCACTTCTGTTTAGTTTTCCAAGTACACCTCCATATAGTATTTGGGTATTTCATGAGCCCCAGCATACTGAAATTTGTAGTTTTCCAGCATTTTTTTGGTCTGGCTATGTCCACTGCTAAATAGTTTTTGAAATATTAAAAGATTAACGAGCTTAACTTGTATTTTTGAGCTGATTTTATGGTAAAGTTATCGGAAAGATGGGTGTCAGATGTTTGGACAGGGGGCGCAATTTCAGTGCTTTCCCTAGGCGCTATTTTCCCTAGATACGCCTCTGCTGAGTGGGGACATAGGTATATGGTCTCAGAACAGCCATAATGGAGGGCCACCACAGTGAGGTGAGCCCCACAGGTGGAGAACGCACGTCGGAGGGCTTCTGCTGAGCGTATGGCTACCACTGCCCGTAGGATGAAACCATAGGATGTCAGTGTTAAGGCAAAACAACCCATGATAATGGAACAGGCGACCCCAGCTAGCAAGGTCCGCTTGATTCTGGTGTCAGAGCAAGAGAGGGCTAGGAGAGGGGAGATATTGCAGAAGAAGTGCTCCACCCAGTTGTTTTGGCAGAAGGAGAGATGGGACAGCATGATGGCATGGAGAAGTGAGTGGAAGAAGCTGGCTGTCCACACAGAGGCAGTTAAGGTCCAGCGTAGCTGGTGACTCATTAGGACAGGGTAGTGGAGAGGATGGCAGATGGCCAAGTAGCGGTCATAGCCCATGATGGCCAGCAACATGGCTTCGGTGCTGCCCAGAAGATGGAAGAAAAACATCTGAGCTATGCACCCTGCATAGGGGATGCGATTACTATGGGCAGCTAGCCCTAAGAACATTTTGGGCACAGTGGTGGAGAAGTAGAAGACATCAATGAAAGCCAGGTTGCCAGTGAAGAAGTACATGGGTGTCTGGAGCTGTGGGTCCCAGAAGGTGACAGCTGCCACCACTAGGTTTCCAGAGATGTTGGCTACATACAGGAGCAAAAAGAGACCAAGGAGAAAACCATAGAAATCATAGGCATCTGACATACCAGTCAGAATGAATTCAGTGACTAATGTTCTGTTCTGCATCAACCTGGCAGATGTGGAAAGCAGAGGAGGAGAAAGCATTGCTGAGGATGAAAAGAAATGAATTAATTAATGGAGCTAGCCAGACAATTTTTTAAAAATGTAGTAGCAACTGTAATAATACTGTAACTTAGAATTTACAGTATATAGTGCTTTCCAGTGTTCAGTGTGACTTACATAATTTATCTTCTTATAATGTTTGCAACAACCTTGTAAGATAGGTCAGTATAATTATCTCTATATAGCTGATAGAAGCCACCTAATGGTGCAGCAGGGATATTGGGCAGCAGCGATATAGGAAGGTGCTAAAAGGCATCATCTCATACAGTGTGGGAGATGGCAATGGTAAACTCTTCCTGTATTCTACCAAGAAAACCACATGGCTCTGTGGTCGCCAGGAGTCGACACTGACTCAACGGCAATCCTTTCCTTTTTCTTTCCTTTATAGCCAATAGAAGGTTGAAACTGAGAAAAGGCAACCAGGAGATTTTTCACACATGCCTTCATGCTGCGGGGTATTTGAAGAGCGAATCTGCTCCACAGTAGATTCGCAAGATGTTTAATTCAGGGGATTAACTGGACAGTTTACATAAGGTTGGCTCCTCTCCACAGTCCCTGGCAGATCTTTTACCTGCAAGTTCTCACCAGCTTGCTCCGGGTTTTTCCTCCAACCAATCACAAATCACAACAAAAAGCAGGTGAGAGACCTTTTTTTGTTGTTTGTTTGACAGCTATGAATGGAAGAATGGCATGACGAGTTGCCAAGCTGGCAGATCAAACAGCAGAACGTTTCATCTGAGCCTGCAGAATCTGACCCAAATCTTTGCTGATTTTTATAATGAACTTGGCTCTGTGAGTGACTGCCTTCATCACCTCATGTCCCCCCACCACACCCACCCCAGACCATCTAAGAGGCAGGGAAGTTCAAAGTAGAAATCATTGCTTTCTCTGTCATGAAGAAAAATGCAGGCAAATCAGCTCAGACAAAAAGGTCTCAGGTTACATCAAGCTGTAGTCTCCATTCTGCATATCTAAAGCCTATGTTAAGACCCACATCTTGCAGTTTGTGCTTGCGTTTAATTCAGGAATTTCTCCCTCTCCCTCCCCTTCTGGACTCCCTTCACAGAATTTCACTAATCTGCCACAACCCCTCCCTGCCCAGCACTTGCAATTGCAAATCACTCAGAGCAGACCATACCCAACACAGCTGTCAAACTCCCCTTCATTGAGTTTTGAAAAACACCAAATTACTGGCAATGGCCACTACACACATCAAGGGAGAAGCGGTGGGGCATAACAGAAGCCTCAGGTTTGTTTGTTTGTTTTAAAAGGACATAATTTGAACTAGGCCAGAATGCGCAGAGCTTGATTCGGAGGAAAACAGAGTCATGTCTGTACTGATCCCTGATAGCCCGCAGGGACTTCGGGGTAAATGCAACTAATATGTGGATTGGCACACTCCCTTCTGGAGGAGATTTGAAGTAAAAGCCATGTCTGCAAAGCCACCCTGTGGTGAGTTTATGACTAGTCAAGATTCAACCTCCTGATTAATAGCTCGGCTTCTTTGCCACTATGCAATAGCAGTCCTCATTGTTCCATCTTCTGCTTTCTGGCCGGTGGCAATTATGATTTATTGAAGTTTTCCTATGTACTAACCAGGAGTGTAGAGAAACTGGCAGCAGCCCGTGTGTGGCTGCCGGCACCCCCTGGCCCTGCCCCTGTATCTGATGTCAGATGCAGGGGCCCAGCTAGTCACACCCCCATGTCTGATGTCAGATGCGGGGGGCATGGTCTTCCTCCCAAATGGGGCCTTGCGGCCCCGTTCGGAAGGGAGATCAGCCCGCGCTGCATTGAGCGCGTTGCGTTGGCAATCCGGTAAGGATTCCCCTTTACAAGCAAAGGGGATTCCTTAACTAAAAGGGGGTGAGAGGGTACCTATTGGTAGTGATGGTGTGGTGGCAGGTCTGCAGTGCAGGGATGTGCAAAGCAGATGTGGTGGGTGCAAAGAATTTTCCACACTCCAAAACGCTACAACGAATAAAATGTGGGTCAAGGCTTCCTGCAACGGAAAAATACAGCTACTTTCCTGCAGAGCATTTACAATGTTGTAAGGCAAAAATGCTTCATTAAGATTTGAATCAAGGCATGGGAAATATGAACACACCCTGCTGACAATGTAGCAGCACCGATGTGGAAACACAGGCAATCTGGAGGGGCACTTAGTGGATGTGGTGTGAGTAAGTTACAGTGTGTAATCTGGAAAACGCCCCAGAGGTGTCTCCAAGGCTGCCTCCTCTGCTACTGTCCCTATAAAGTACACATTCTTCTCCCATAGAATGTGACTGAATCTCCCAAGCATCCCTTTATAATGCCCTAGTCTCACCCCAGCCACCTAATGGGGCAATGGGGAAATGACTTGACTAACAAGTTAGAGGTTGCCAGTTCAAATCCCCACTGGTATGTTCCCCAGACTATGGGAAACACCTATATCGGGCAGCAGCGATTTAGGAAGATGCTGAAAGACATCGTCTCGTACCTCACAGGAGATGGCCATGGTAAACCCCTCCTGTATTCTACCAAAGACAACCACATGGCTCTGTAGGTGCCAGGAGTCGACACCAACTCGAGGGCACACTTTACCTTTACCTTTAGTCCCACCCCATCCCTCCAAACTCAGATGAGTTGAACTTACTGCTGGCCTTTCTTAGGATATATGTTACCATTTGTGTGTGATTGATACTGAGACTCAGGAGCACACCATATGTTCCAGCAGCTGCAGGGGGTGGAGAATAATGCAATCACTGCTAGTCCACATAGAGTACTGCAGGGATTCCCAACCTTGAGTCCCCAGATGCCAAAGGCCATTGTGGCCGGGGTGATGTGAGTTGTAGACCAACAACATCTGGGGATCCAAGGTGGCAACCTCTGGAGTAGCAGAATTATGCTAGTCAAAGGCAAAATAAATATATATATTTTAAAATCTATTCATTCAGCAATACTTTGCTAATGCCCCTGGAGCCCCTGGTGGTGCAGTGGTAAAACTGCCGCCCTGTAACCAGAAGGTTACAAGTTCGATCCTGACCAGGGGCTCAAGGTTGACTCAGCCTTCCATCCTTCCGAGGTCGGTAAAATGAGTACCCAGAATGTTGGGGGCAATATGCTAAATCGTTGTAAACTGCTTAGAGAGCTCCAGCTATAGAGCGGTATATAAATGTAAGTGCTATTGCTATTGCTATTGCTAATGTTCCTAGTGCCCTTGGAAAAACAATGTGAATTGAGGCTGAGAAGGGGCGGGGGGATTTTAAATTAGTTTATTCCAAGCTTCTTGTACATTTGTTTGAAACATAATGAAAAATCCTCCACTATCTGCATAATTGTTTAACTTTGTAGTTCATGCTCTGTTGCTTGCTTCCTCTGGTGCCTAAAATGATCTCCTCCAAGCTGTGATGCTTCTAATAAGGTGCTACACCCTCTGCCATCATCTTTCTCTGCCTCCACTACTACTACTACTTCTACTTCTACTTCTTCTTCTTCTTACATTTATATCCCATTCTTCCTCCAAAGAGCCCAGAGCGGTGTACTACATACTTAAGTTACTCTTTCACAACAACCCTGTGAAGTAGGTTAGGCTGAGAGAGAAGTGACTGGCCCAGAGTCACCCAGCAAGTCTCATGGCTGAATGGGGATTTGAACTCGGGTCTCCCCGGTCCTAGTCCAGCACTCTAACCACTACACCATGCTGGCTGTCACTACATGACAATACTCTTTCAGCTTCTGACAAATCATTGAGGCTGTGCACATGAGTAGCCCTGCCTGGGTAGGGCTACTCATGTGCAGCACCGGGATTGAGGCTGAACCCGGTGCTGCCTCCCTGTTGGAGATGGAGTTCCAGTGCATTGACCTTTTGTACCAACTACCTTAATGACCACTGGGGCATTGAGAGCAGAGGTAGCTAGTGAGGGTCTCCTTACCTGTCCCTGCTTGCCTCTACTCTATGACCCCTGTTTTGACCCCTCAGGTTCTTTCTTTAATGAGTCAGTCCTCTTCCTTTCCTCCTAGAGAGAAGATGGAAACATCTCTCTCTCTCTCCCTTCCTATCCATTATGTAGCTGATAGACAGGATAAATCTTTCCTAACTCAATAAACTAGTTAAGTAACTTAGAATCTACATTCTACAGTGATCTCCATGCGTGTTACTCTAAATAGCTGCAACAACTAAACTCTGTACTCTGGTGGTAGCTTCTTCCTTGGTGCTTTGCTAAATAATCGCAAAACCCCAACACTCCCCTGGTAGCCTGAGTTTTTGACCTGGGCGTTTACCTGGATTAAAGAGTGCAGTCATGCTCTTTAGCCTGAGCATACACAGAGTCGGCAACTCCCAGGGAAATCCTCAATGCACCACACTCATCGCATGGTGCATTGTGAGATACCTGGAAGACTGAAAAATAAGTCCCGGCCTCCCGAGATCTACGCTGCACAGATAAGTGTGAATTGTCTGGGCACATGATGACATACTGAAGAGGACTTCACCGATTGGGAGGAAGATAGGCCCATCCCTGCCTCCCTGCCACCCCTGCCCTTGCCACTTCTATTTTGGACATGAGCATGGCCTTCTTGAGTATTGAACTGATCAGTTATCCCAGTTAGGAAGTGAATTACCTGTAGATCCTGTGGGGAGGGAGACTTGAGCAAGGAATAAAGTGAGATTAAAATGGAGACAGATGGAAGAAAACATCATGGAGCACATCAGTATCAACAATACTGATTTTTAAAGTGACTTTGCAAGATTCTTTCTGATTCTTACTCCCTTTATTTCAAAGTCTACTCAGAAGCAGCGTGTTTGTTGCCCCCTTTTACTTAGCCACCTCTTGATGGCATGCTTCACTTCAGTGTTACGGAGGCTATAGATGGCAGGATTGAGGGTAGGGATAACCACTGTGTAGAAGACAGAGGCCATTTTGTCAGTCTGGGAGGCATATGTGTTCTCGGGCCGTAGGTACATGAAAATGAGGGTGCTGTATAGCACCCCTACAGCAGTGAGGTGGGAGCCACAAGTAGATATGGCTCGCCATGATCCTGTTTGCCCTACTGTACAGAGGATCATGCCATAGGAAGCCATAATGGCTACCAGAGTGAAGCTCTGGATCGCCCCACACACGGTCAACAGCAGGAGCTGATTAAGATCTGTACTGGCACAGGCCAAAGCTAGCACTGGAGGAATGTCACAAAAGAAGTGGTCCAAAGTGTTGGCACCACAGAAAGGCAGGCAGAATGCCATGCTTGAGTGGATGGCTCCAGAAGCTGCACCTGCTAAGTACGACACTGCTACCAGGAGGCGACAAAGGTGCTGAGGCATGGCAGCTCCATAGTGAAGTGGGCGGCAGATAGCTGCGAAGCGATCATAAGCCATGGCAGCCAGGAGGCAACACTCGGCATCAGAAGCGGCTGCAAAGAAGAACATCTGGAGAGCACAGGCTGGGATGGAAATGGTGTCATGTCCTTTCCAGAGGCCCAGCAGCATCTTGGGGGCCACGGTGCAGCAGGAACACAAGTCCATCAGGGCCAGATGGCTCAGGAAGTAGTACATAGGAATGTGCAAAGGCCGTTCAACCCTGATGAGGATTGCCAGGCACAGGTTTCCTACCAGGCCAAGGAGATAGATCAGCAGGAAGAAGGTAAAGAGAAGGAGCTGAAGGTCACGGCGGGAAGTGAAGCCCAGGAGGAGAAACTCGCTCACTACTGTGCCATTGCGATGTGCCATTGGACCTGTTGGAGGGAGAAACCATATTAAATCCTTCCCTCTCACCTTACCATGAGAAGGTAGACTCACTCCTCCTTTATCAAGAAATTGTTTGACCCTGTTTTGCCCAAATGTTACTGAGGGAGGCTATTCACAGAACTGTAGAAAATCGGGCTAGCCTCCACTAGCCTGATTTTCTACGATCGTGAGAACCACCAGGCTCGGCTGTGAGCCCAGTGGTTCTTGAGTGGATAACCCGCTCAAGTAGCCTGTCCCTTAAACCGGGTTTGCGGACGGACCGCTCTGCAAACCCAGTTTTTTAAAATTGTGAGTAGCTGTGGTGCGGCTCTGTGCCGCAGTTACTCATGAGTAGACCCCGGCAAGGCTTGGGGGCCTCCCCAGTATGCCCTGTGCACTCGCGCAGGGCATACTGGACCTTCCGGGGGCCATGCGGCTTCAAACTCCCCAGCCCCCACCGGCTCCATCATGGAGCCGGCAGTCATGTGGGTGGCCGATCTGGCTGCCCAGGGCTCCCGCCCTGCTTGTGTGCGGGGAGAGCGGGCGAGCCCGCTCTCCCCACTAACTCTTACAAACCGGGTCTCACTGATCGTGAGACTCGACTCAATGAGGATCCAACATTCTGCTTTAAGAAGAAATACTATATTTACCTGAATACAAGATGCCTCTGAATTTAAGATGAGTCTCTTAAAAACAGAGGTTAAATACAGGTTATACTTGTATTTACCCCAAAGGGAGAACTCTGAATTTAAGATGACCCCCTGGTTTCTAACAGGGAAGAACTTGCGGCGGGGGGTGGGGCGGCTTAGTCTTGGATTAAGGTAAATACAGTAGAAGTTCTCTTTGCAGAGAATGATTTACCCCTGAGGAATCTGGGAAGAATTCTGTCCCCCTGAAACGGTTATGTTTCCCCCCCCTGAATACTACACTTCTTTTCCAGATTGGATGACGGAAGCCAGACTCTTGGTCACCCCACCGTGCTCAGGCGTTCCTTCGTTATGTGTGCCACTGGAAGGGCACATAGTCTACCCATAGCTGCAAATGGAGCTCAGGCTTATGTAACTGGAAGCTGCCCTTCTCCATTCAACAGCTCCAGTGCAGCAGGAAGCAATAGTTGCAAGATACTTTGAAAGCAAAGTATGTATGAAAGAGAAGCACAAGTGTGAGTTGCTGCTGAGACTGTCCCCTGGAAGCTATAGAGACCCAGGGCAGATGATGGCTACATATCACTCCTGTGGTTTGAGGCAGTTGTATGGATATGAAGCCTATGTACTATTTGCCAGTGCTGAAATAAAGTTTTGCACAATTTCAAAACCTGGCAGTTTTAGAATTCAGTGAGGCTGTGCATATGAGCAGCCCTATGCAGGTCAGGAAAGCCCTACCTGGGTAAGACTGCTCGTGTGCACCGACAGGATCAAGGCTGATCCCAACGCTGCCTCTGCGACAAGCCCAACTTTTAAACCCGGGCATTTTCCTGGGTTAGAGGGGGTGTGAGTGCCCAGAGAACAAGGGAGTTTTGGGCAGCAGATATATACACAGAACAGAAAAATAATTTCTTGTGTGCACAAAATTAATGGATGGGGCAATGCAGAAAGGAGGTGGGAAGTGGGAGGGAAACCTCCCAAGCCCTGACCTTTACTCATCCAAATCTCATTCATAGCCCCACCAAAGTCCTGCCACAGGTTCCAAAAGTTTTTGTCTTGCATTGGTTTGCATGTACAAATCAATGGACCTACCAAGATGTAGATAAAAGATGGCTGGAGGCTCATTGTCCTATTGCTGAATGTCCCACCTGATGCTTCCTTGCTCTGCTTGCTCTATTAGCAATTTTGTCTATTAGTGCGTACACACACACACACTCCTAGCCAATTTGTTCAGCAGAAAAATAATTCCTTCTTTAGACTTGGAAGACAGCGTACCAGTTATCAGGTCAGCTACGAATCCATTGGCTGATCACTGTCAGTCATCCCCTAGTTTTCATCATACCTGAGCAGAGAGAGACCAAGTATCCCCTTTGTCCATTGTCATGTAGCTATGTGACCCTGACTGCTTTGTTTTATAGTTTTTCATTCTGTTTTAGGATATGTCCTCCTTTATCTCCTCTAGGCAAAGATGATCTAATATCCCCTATTCATGTCTCTGCTTCCTGATCAAGAGCTCTGTGGGGACAGTTTGTTTGGCATCTCTACACCCAGAGGGTCTTGTTATCCAGTCAGGAAGGAAGGTCTTTCTTATCCCAATTAATGGCACTCTTTAGAAAGACAGAAGTTATGTCTTACAAAAAAAAAAGGGTGTGTGTGTGTCATTATTCCCACTAGTGAAACATGGTGCATAACTTCTGTAAATAACATGAAAGACTGATTAGTTTGTAATTTTTCCTATTTAATGATGAGAAATGTAGATGAACTTTCAAGGGACAAAAAAACCCAGTTCTATCTTCTACAGGAGCTTTCACCACTTAGTCAAACAAATGATTTACCGAACTCAATTTCCCCCTGCCAATGTTTGCCACTGGCTTTTTCTTTTTTTCTTTTTCTTTTTGATTGATTGGCACTTCTTTTTTATTTATTTTTACATTTATATCCCGTTCTTCCTCCAAGGAGCACAAAGTGGTCTACATGATTATGTTTATCTTCACAATTACCCTGTGAAGTAGGTTAGGCTAACAGATAAATGACTGTCCAGAGTCAATTAAGTTCAAATCTCCATTTAAATTCAGATCACCCCACTGGGTGAGTTTCATGGCCAAATGGGGATTTGAACTTAAGTAGTCCTGATCTTAGTCCAGTGCTCTAGCCATTACACCATATATACTGCTTTTCATGCGAACCTTCCAAAGCAGTTTACATAAAAGCATTGAAAGGATAAGCATCAATAAAAGACCATACAACAAACAACATGAAGACTTTTACAGATCTTCACATGCTGTGCTCTTTAAGCTTTATCTTCTTTTCACTTTCCCTCTGACCCTATTTAAGTAGCTCTGTGGTGGCAGCTGGGGAAAAGAGGGGTTCCCTCAGCAGAACATGGGAGCTGGATGGTGGCAATTCCCCAGGCTGCATCTGCCTCTCCTCTCCTCAGAGCAAGGTGGCTCTTAGGTAGCTCTATGATGGGAGTTGCGGGGGAGAGGTGCAGTGTGTTCCCTGTAAAAGGGATTCCCAGATGTTGTTGACTACAATTTCCATCACCTTCAGCTGAAATGGCCTTTTGCTGGGAATTATGGGTTGTAGTCAACAACATCTGGGAATCCTTGTTACAGGCAACACTGGAGAGGAGTTAAAGGGGTTATCACTTCAGAGAAAGATGCAGAGGAATCATGGACAACTTAGAGGACGATGCCCTTAGCCATAGAGGGAGGAAAAGACCTGAGCATAAAATTGCTTCCTTCCTTCTTGGCTGATGAGGTAATATTCTAGATCAGTAATGGCAAAGTTCTTCCACCTACAGTAAGCCGTTCAAGTTTCTTAGGGGTTAGCCCACGCCTGTCTACAAACCCACTGCATTCCTTATTCTGAGCAATTTGTCTAGGAAGTGTCTGCCCCTGTGTCTGAAGAGACTGGCAGGTTCTTCTTCCCTCTCATGGGGAAATCAGCCATCACCCAGGGGGCTCTGTGTGTTAATTCCGAGGCCAGGTCAGAAGTGACAGCTTGCACTTCCGGCCTGGCTGGCACACTGAAGTGTAGAGGGGGCAAGACAAAGTCAGGGACAGCGATGCTGCCTGTTGTAAAAGATGAGTTGAACTTTAGTCCTCTGCATTATTCACCTCTCTTCTACACTTCCTCATTTCTAAGTTTCAATCCCCTCTTCTTTTTTATTCCAGAAACTCAGGAAGAGTTGGAGGAGAAGTTGTGGAGTGGATGGAAGAGGCAGGCAGAGCTGATTGGCAGTGGGGGCTCCCACCAATCAACTGCCAGAGGTGACAGCCTCACAGTGGGCTGGCCCTGCTTTCAAAGTCAGAGCTCTGACTTCAAGACCCAGGGACCTTGCTCTCTGTGACACTGTGGCAGGTGGAGGGAACTGCTTGCCTGATTTCTGCTGCACTGCATCACCACCAGTAAACATGGCCAGAGGGTGGTACTGCAGCTAACATCCTACTGGAGACTAGGTGATTCACTGGTAGCGGGCAGAGGAAGATATGGCGGTGGGAGTTGGGCTGGCTGTTACAGCGGGAAATGGTCCAGGCAACTGAGGCTTGTTCCTTTTTCCAGCTCTTCTCCCAACCCTGAGACCCCTGGGAGCTCTGAGAACACTCCCTCAAGGATTAGGGTGCTGCTGCTGAATGCCAGGTCAGTCAATGCTAAAACATCTCTCATCCACGATCTGATTGTGGATGAGCATGCTGACCTGGTATGTGTGACGGAGACCTGGTTGTATGAGCTGGGAGGGGTTGGTCTCTCTCAGCTCTGTCCTCCAGGTTTCCTGAGCATGCAGCAGCCCCAGCTGTAGGGTTGGGGAGGGGGCGTTGCAGTCATCTATCGAGAGATCCTGCCCATTTCCAGGTGCCATTTGAGTTGTAAAGCTCTTAACAGTTTGGGCCCGGGATACCTGATATCTGCTCCCAAGGGTTGCTGCCTGCTTAGTGTATGTGCTGCTGAAGCGAGCACTTGCTGCCCACTTGAGATCATCTGAGAGGGCTCTGTTCTGGGTGCCGACAATGAGGGAGGCTCGGTTGTCGTGCACGCGGGACAGGGTCTTCTCTGTTGCTGTCCCCAGACTTTGGAATGCTCTCCCAGTGGCCATTCGCTCCTTGGACTCCATCACAATTTTGAGAAAGCATGTTAAATCTTGGCTTTTTATCCAGGCCTTTACATGATTGTTTTATTGCTGCTTCTGTGTGTTTTTATCCGTGTACATCTTTTATGTTTGTATTTTATATGTTTTAAATCAGATTTGTTGTCCTATTTTTACCTTAATACTTTTAACTGTCATTTTTATTATGTTTTCTAACTTTTTTAAACCGCCTTGGGATTGTTTTTAATGAAAGGCGGTATATAAATTTGACAATCAATCAATCAATAAAATTAAAATAAAGAACCAACAGAGTTCCATCTTGCTCTATGAAAATCCTGACTCAGTCCTGGCTTTTCAATCAGAAAATGTATTGCTCAGAGACAGAATGAGCTCCTCCTAGACTGCCTAGCCCTGCTCGACTGCTTGCTGAACTACCCAACAGTCCTGATAGTCATTGAGGCTATTCTCATGACCAGCAAAAATCGGGCTAGGAGAGCCAAGCCCGATTTTTGCTGCTTGTGTAAACTGCCAGGCTCGCAGGTGAGCCCGGTGGTTTACAAGCGGGTAACCCGCTTGAGAAGCCCTCCTCTTAGCCCAGGTTAGTGCAGCGAGTGCTCCGCTAACCAGGGTTAATGGATCGTGTGCTGCCGTGGCGCGGCTCCACACCACGGCCACTCATGAGTAGACCCCCAATGGGGAGGCTTAAAAGCAGCCTCCCGGCTCGGGGGTCTCTCTAGCATGCCCTGTGCACTTGCGTGGCCCCCACTGGCTCCGTGATGGAGCTGGCAGTCATGTGGGCAGCTGCTGTGGCTGCCTGAAGCAGACTGACTGCTTGTCTGTGGGGAGAGCGGACTAAGCCCGCTCTCCCCGCAAACCCCATTTCGGTGGCTCCCACTGATCATCAACACTTTGCTTCAGGGTTAACAGCTCCAGTTTTGCTTGGAGGACTATCAAGTGTTAAATTGGAAAATTAATCCAGTTACGAAAGATTGTCCCCATACTGATTTGTGGGGAGTTTACTCATCCATAGCCCCTCCCCCCCTTACAGAGGTCTAATTACCAATTGCATGGACATTTTCTGACAGCAATAAATTGCTGGATGTTCAGAGCTTTCATGCAAGTTCCAAGTACTATCTGACTTCCTGTACACATTGATTCCATGCTACTTCCTAGCCTTTTATCTTCTACTAGTATTTTTAAGCCCGTTTTAAAATAACGGGTGCTAGTTGGGTTACGTTTTCCCCCTCTCCTCCACCCGGCTGGGCCCACCGCTTCCTCTGGCCCCACACTGTTGCCTCTCTTCCCCTCCCTCCCACCCCAATCTCTTGCCCTCCCTCCCCCTCCCCCCTCTCTCTCACCCTCCCCTCCCTCTCATCCTCCTGCCCCAGTCCCTCTTGCCCTTTTCCCCTGCCCCACTCCCACTTGCCCTTCCCCTCCCCCCTCCCTCTTGCCCTCCCCCTGCCCCACTCCCTCTTGCCCTTGCCCCTCCCCCCTGCCCCACTCCCTCTTGCCCCTTCCCCCTGCCCTTTCTCCCCCCCCTTGAATTTTTTTTTCCTTACTGGCCCGCCGCTCCTCCTCCCGGGCGGCAAACAGTTTACTTTGGAAGCGGCGGCGAAGAAGCAGCAGGAGGAGGCAACTGGGTCCAATGCCGGCCGCGGCGGGCCCACCATGCCACGCGGCCTGCTGTGGCCGCTGCCGCTGCTTGTTTGTCGTTGCGGGCGGCTGCTGGACAGCCACTGCTCCACCCATTCCCACCTTCAGCTCCTGGTATCGGGGCCCACTGCGGGCTGCCGTTCTGCTGCCGGGCCGGCCCCGCAACCACCAACTGTTGCCCTGCCGCGGCCACCACCCCCATGGGCCCCACTCGCCGGTTCCCGCTTGTTCTCCTTCGTCACTGCCGCCTCTGCCCTCCCCAGTTCCCGCTTGTTTCTCCTCCTCCCGGTGCCCATGGCTGGTTTTGTGGCATGGCTGGTCCCGCTGCTGCCGCGTCTGCCCTCCCTGGTACTCGGTTCTCCTCCTCCCGGTGACATCCTGAGCAGACCAAGAGAAGAGCCCCTCAGGGGAAGGTCCTGGCCTGTGAGTTTCAAGACTGAGAACTTGGCTGGCTCTGGCTGAAGGTTCTGAGATGGTATGAAAATGGTGCCTCAGGAGTGAGCCTGAGGAAGCTCAGAGGGGCGTCTGAGAAGAGCTGAGGGAGAAAGTGGGGAGAGGGTGAGGGCAGACACCTTGGGACTGATCTCTGGGGAAGGCTGAGGGAGAGCACATGGTGTGGCTCCATTCGGGGAAGGCTTCGGGGAGCTGGGTGTCAGGCTCAGGTCCCTGGTCTTGGTCTAGTCTTCTTCAGCAACTGAAAACTGCCATGGAATCTCCAGGGCTCAACGGTCAACCACCAACTCAGAACCAACCGGTGGCTGGAAGAAGGAAGAACAAGGCCGCTCCGTCCCGGGGCTTGAGTTACAGTGGCTGCAGGGAACAAAGGGGATCTGGCGGGTGGGTTCCACAGGGAATAGGACTAAGACCTGCCATTTAACCAGTCCCTTCAACCTCTTCTGCATATTATTTATTTCCCCCTTTCCCCTCCATTTTTAACACCTGACTGAAAAATTGTGAACGTATTCTTTAAAGATTTTTAAAATATAACGAAAGTCCGTTTCAATATTGATTGAAATCACATCAATGCACTATTACTGCCTGCTGTTGCATTTCCTGTTGGAACTAGGACCCTGACAGCATCAGCTCTAAGCTGCAATGTCTCATGGTGACCACTGGGGGGTGGTTAGGGGCATGGATGGAAGTGCTGGACTCCTCCCCTCTTTGTCCTTTCAGTGTAAGTCTCCATGTTGTCTCTCCAGAGATGGCTGTTTGTTTTGGTCTCTCTCTTCAGCCATGAGCTACAGCTGAAATTAAGCTGCTGGCTTTTCAACATTTGTTTGTAACCTTTTCTTTAAATAAATCCTTGCAGTTCTACGGTACAAAAGAACCGTCTCAAGACCTCTTGCTTTGCTGCTTTCTCACCAAACTGGTTTTGCTTTGCTATTTGGGGACTGAACTGCCATTCTTCCCCTATACATTCATGCCCTATTATTGTCTGTTGCAGGAGGGGTGAGACTCAAGGGTGATTTAATATTAAGGATTAAAGACTGGTGGCAGTGGAACTGTATTAAATGGACAGGGAAAGGTTTTAAGACAAAGACGCCCCTTACAGGGAAACTTTCAGATGTCTGTGGCACTAGTTTGAGCTGAAGGTGAGTGCAACTTCTAAGTTGTGATATTAACCAGAACTTTCTAGAGAAGCCTGAAGAAACAAGGTTTGAGGGGGCGTGAGGGGAAGAGGTTAAATACTATACACAATTTGCAGGGATTGAAAATGAAACTGCTAATATTATAATGCCCTTACACAAATTTCCAGTGGTCGTTGCTGGCATCTACCTTGTGTTTCTTCTTAGATTGTGAGCCCCTTGGGGGTGGGAAGCCACCTGTTTTCTATTGTTCACTGTTTTTTATGTAAACCTTTTTGGGAACTTTTCTGTTGAAAAATGTTATATAAATCATCAATCATCATCATCAATTTTGCAGCCTGTAACAAGCGTCACCCTGCTTATCAACCTGAGACACTGCTAGTGAGGGGGTCTGTACTCAAAACTGGAGAGGATAACAACTTTATACTTAGGTGGACCAATATTACCAAGAAATGTGTATTTATTTCAACTTCCCTTTATCTAATCTTTGCTGCCACCACCAAGTTCTTCCTGCTTGGGTTTTTATCCTGACAACCCCCCGGAGAGCTGGGAGCTGCGTGAGGAGAAAGTATAATGCGCTGGACACAGGATGTACTTTTAAATAAAACAAAATCAAGTTTATTTATGTACAAGCTGCTCAAAGGTTTCTCTCTCTCTGCCGTGCTTCACACTCATAATGGTTTCTTTAATGACAATCACAAGACTTGGCTAAAGTGTATAGAAGTGATACAAGATTCACGACACACAGATTACACCCACTGGCAGACATTCTTCACAGTGTACATGGACAGACAGAAAACAATTTGACTGAGGTAGCCACAGTTGGATCACTTATAGGCACATATCCTACTCAACCTGTGCCTGGAACCCCACCAGTACCAGAACAGACCCTATATCTCTAGAGATCCACTCTCTAGCCCTGGCCATCCCTAGACACTCTGTGCTTCCAGTAAGACAGTTCCAGTAAGACTGCCACTCTCTGCTCCATTCTAAAGCCCCTCCCTTAGGAATCCCACCTGGAGGACAGTTCCTTGGGCTTTAAAAGGTGATTGACAGGACTGGAGCTGCTGCCAACTATCACACAGCCACATATGGAAGAGGAGAGGAGAGCTAGTCTTGTGGTAGCAAGCATGTTGTCTCCTTAGCTAAGCAGGGTCTGCCCTGGTTGCATATGAATGGGAGACTTGATGTGTAAGCACTGTAAGATGTTCCCCTTACGGGATGGCGCAGAAGGTTCCAAGTTCCCTCCTTGGCAGCATCTCCAAGATAGGGCTGAGAGAGATTCCTGCCTGCAACCTTGGAGAAGCCACTGCTAGTATGTGAAGACAATACTGAGGTAGATAGACCAATGGTCTGACTCAGTCTATGGCAGCTTCCTATGTACTGTGTGCAATTTTGATCAATATATCCTGCAAATGATATTGAAGAGCTGGAAACAGTACAGAAAAGGACCACCAAAATGATCAGGAGGCTGAAGCACCTTCCTTACAAGGAAAGGCTACAACATTTGGGGCTTTCTGGTTTGGAAAAGGATGACTAAAGTGAGGGACATGATAGAAGTTTATAAAACGTTGCATGATATGGAAAAATAGAATAGTTTTATCTCCCATAATACTAGAACCTGGGTCCATCCAATAAAACCGATTGGCAGGAGATTCAAGGAGACAAAAGGAGGCATTTCTTTACAGAAAGTATGGGATATTATTATTATTATTATTATTTATTAATTTGATGCTGCTACAAGATGTGGTGATAGATACTAGCCTTAAAAAGGCTTTAAAAGGGGATTAAATAATTCATGCAGGATGGGTTTATCCAATGACTATTAGTCATAATGGCTATATACTACATCCAGGTTCATAGGTGGTACTGTATGTTGCCTGTTGTAGGGAAGCAGCAGTAGGAGAAGCAGCACTGATGTTTCTCTGCAACTGTTATTCAGATGTTCCACTTGCGGACATCTCAGAAGCATCTGACAGGCCATTGTGAGAAACTCAGTGACCCTTTGGTCTGATCCAGCAAAACTCTTCTAATGTTTTTATGGCCTTCCTTAAGAGCTAGGCTGGGATAAATAGCATATTTAGTGGCGCCATTCCCACTGGATTTCAGGGCAGAAGTCGGGGGGGGGCAGAAGCCCCCACTGTCTCTGCCCCCCCCCCCCCGAATCATGCAGGATATTTCCCCCCATGCCACCACCAGCCTGCAGGAATTTCCCAGACAGGCAGAACTGAGAGTAGACTGTGACTGCTGCTGCCCTGACACCTCCCCACCAAGGCAGTGCAGCCAAGACTAGTGGGCCTGGCTGCAGCCCAGCCCCAGCATGGCCCGATATCATCCCATCATAACTGGCAGGGGCATGAGCAGCCACTGAGCTCAGTGGCAACCTTCCTGGGCTCAACTTTCCAAGGCAGTGTGGCGGTCTCCTCTGCAATGCCACCAGCACAACTGCACACACATGCCTTGGAGAGCAAGGAGTCTGTCACCTGCTTCTTCATGTGCTGCTGGTTCCATAACCCTAACCCTTTCATCTTGAATATTGACAAAAGTTAGACCTGCTTCTTTTAGGTGTTGACCTTCCTACCCAAAAGTTTCCTCAGGGCATCCTTCATCTTGTCATTCCTCAGGGTGTAGATGAAGGGATTGAGTATGGGTGTGACTACAGTATACATGATGGCAGCCAGTGTATCCTTTTCAGCTGAGAAGCTGGATGAGGGCTGGAAGTAGACCCAGATGACAGTGCCATAGAACAAGCCCACCACGGTCAGATGGGAGCCACAGGTGGAGAAAGCTTTCCGCTTTCCTTCAGTGGATGGAATCCTTAGCACAGCTATCAGGATGCGTGCATAGGAGAGGGCAATGAATATTAGAGCTCCATTGACAATTAGTGCACCTTCTGTGTGCACCACCAGGGTATTCAGGAGTGTTTTGGAGCAAGAAATCTTGAGCAATGGGAAGACATCACAAAAGAAATGGAGTACATGATTGGTTGCACAGAAGGAGAGGCGAGACATCAGGAGGGTGTGCAGGAGAGAGTGGAGATGAGAGACCAACCAGGAGGCAGTCACTAGCAGCCAACAGACATGCTTGCTCATCACTGTAGCATAATGCAGTGGCCGACATATGGCCATGTAGCGGTCCAATGCCATGGAAGCCAAAAGAAAGCTGTCAGTTATGCCAAAGGCAATGAAAAAGTACATCTGGGCCAAACACCCACCATACGAGATCTTACTAACTCCAGAGAGTGTGTTGGCCAACATCTTGGGCACAGTAGTTGTCATGAAGCAGATGTCCACCAGTGAGAGGTTGATAAGGAAGAAGTACATGGGGGCCTGGAGGAGGTGGCCATCCAGCCTTACGGCCAGGATGACGATGAGATTCCCCAGCACTGTAGTGAGGTACATGATGAGGAAGATGGTGAAGAAAAGCACATTCAAATCTTGTCGCCTTGAGATGCCAAGAAGTATGAATTCAGAAATAACAGTGCTGTTCTCCTCCCCCATCCTATTACCAAATCTGTAAAGTGGTAAAAAGAAGAGTGTGAGACACTGAGTATTAGGCAAAGGATGCTAGAAAACATAGCCACTTTAGAAAAAAATGATACCCTAGATCAAAGATTTTGGGACAAAATAAGAAACTACATCTTATGAACTATGTCTCAATGGAACAGTGAACAATAATACCCCTTTTCAACAAAAGAGTTATCAAAAGCATTTATATAAAAAAAGAAGAAGGTACCTTGTTTCCAAAGGGCTCACAATCTATAAAGAAATACAAGGTAGACACCAGAAGTAGCCACTGGAAATAGACTCTGCTGGGTTAAATAGAGTTAAATAGAGTTACTCTCTCCCTCTGCTAAATATAAGAATCATTGCTTTAAAAAGAGCCTCTTTGCTAAGTTAGTATGGGTGAATTCAATTTAAACATACAGTACAAGGAATACCCTTTTATTGGTAAACAAGCAATAATTCTCATTCACAGAAAATGAGGCACAAGAAACATTTCATTTCCCAAAACTGTACATTTCCAAATACCGTAAAGATCCTCAGAGTGCTCATAAGTGGTTTTGTGTATGCAGTCATGAGTAATGTCTATATTATTAGACTGTGCTGGCCACTTGCAGTTATGGAATGCAGAGGGGGGTGTTAAAAAGGAATAGAAAAGAGGGGAAGGGAGAATGAATGGTGCTTACTAGTGAGTGTGAAGAGGAGGAAGAAGAATGAAGCAGTGAAGCCCAAGACTAGGTGTGCAGAAGAAACTGAAAGCCTGGATATTTCCTCAGCAGGACAGCAAGATCACAAAAGTAGATGGTGGGCAACAGAAGCATCTGTTTACATATTTCTTTGTGGAGAGTGGCTGTATGATTCCTCTGCTGTCTTTAGAATCAATGCAGCTAAAGAAATATTAAAAGAAGCCAAAATTGGCAGGATCAGATGTGTGCATGTAAGCTCAGTGTCTATATGCTGTGAACATTTCTGCAGGTGAGATAATATTTTGGCAAAAAGGATGTTTCTAAGTGCTATGCAGATGACAGACAGAGCCCAAAGATTTTTCCCTCTCCAATCCACCCAGAAACTTTTGGCCATTAGGATATGTCTAGACAAGGGCATCCTCTCTATTTAGAGCACAAGGAAAGTTCAGTAGAAAGGCTAGAGATATCCTTACTGGTGGCACCAGAAAAAAATAAGCGGGCAGGCAAAGTAGGGGCAAAGTGCATTTCTGAGTAAGGGCGTGCTTTGTCCCACATGCTAGATTTCTGAAAGTGAAATGGGGGACAGAACGGGGGAGGAACTACTTTTCTGAGGGAGCACTTCCCTCCAATTTGCCCCACTCTGTAGCCACCCTCAGATATCTCGTGCTCCTTTTGAAATACTAGGCATGCAGATAGAAGAGCCTTTGCTGGCCCTGTACTGTTCTCCATCAAAACAGGCTGACAAATCTCACAGCTTTGGACTGGAGATTCCAAGCACTAAAATAGCATCCTCAATGCTTGCAATGCTTGCAGGTAGCATCTGGAATTTGAAGATCAGCCAATGAGATCTAGTGCAGGGGTCCCTGACATTGGGTCCCCAGATGCTGCTGGATTACAGCTCTCATCATTCCCACCCACAATGGCCAAAATACATTGTGTCTGGGGATGGTGGGATGTGTAGTCCAACACCTGATTAAGAGAACAGCCTGTTTGGGGGGCTAAAAGAAGCATCCCACTATGTACTTTGGATCGGCAGGCTTGCAGACTCCATCTTGGCTGGAACTCATGGGAACATGACTTCCCTTCAACCATCTGAAAATGGCAAACTCTTGAGTCAGTCGCTTAGCATAAGCAGCTTGGGGTGACAATCACCAGGTCAAAAGTACAAATACGTGATTGGACAGTGCTCCTCATAGCTCCTTTTTGTGTAAATGCACAAAAGAGGTTGCTTGGCTTGGCAGACACAAGTTAAAGCATCTAGAGCACACCCACCCAGGATTGAATAGGACAACATGTATTCTTTTGTTCACCATGGATGTCATCCTCATCAGCAAAAAGGTGTGGTCCGTGTATGGCCCAAGGACAGGTTTCTGCCCATTTGTATCCCAAACCCCATCAAGCTGTGTGCTTTTCTAGAACCACTGCCTGCATGTTTGGGCCCGGGATAGCGGAGGTATCCAACAATGAGGGAGGCTTGGTTGACGTGCACGCGGGACAGGGCCTTCTCTGTTGCTGCCCCCAGACTCTGGAATGCTCTCCTGGTGGCTATTCACTCCTCGGTCTCCATCGCAGCTTTTAGAAAAAGTGTAAAATCTTGGTTTTTTGCCCAGGCATTTATTTGATTCTCTGCTGCTGCTCTTTATAGTCTGTATTGCCTTTATACTTTTGTTTTAAAATTTTAATCAGATTTGTTTAATCCGCCCCCCCTTAATATTGTAATTGTGTCTTTTTTACCATCTTGTGTTTAAATTTTTGCTGTAAACCGCCTTGGGATTGCTTTAATGAAAGGCAGTATATAAATTTAACAATAAATAAAATCAATAAAATAAATGTACTTGTGTCTTGGCATTGGCCATTCCATCTGCCTGTGTCTTTGCCCTTGTGCCCGTTCTGCTTCCAGCCTCCAGTGTAGACCCATCTCCAAGTCCAACCTATGCACCACGCTTGGTTGCTTCAGAGAACTGGTCCTTTGAGATCAGACCCCCTTTAGACTTTTTCTGGCTTCCTGGCTTGTCAGTGGCTCACTTGCCTCTGCACCCCACATTCCTGCCTGTTCTTGCAGAGAGATCCCATGTGTACTAACTAGCCTATGTTCCTCTTGCTCCTTATTCTCTTTAAAATCTAAAGCTGCTCTCTAAGACTTTTTCTCTGGCCAGCCTGGAGTAGATTTTGATTCAGACCTCAAGCTAAAACGCCTCTTCGTGAGGCAAATTAGTCTTATCCAACTTATTAGTTAATATTGTATTGCTTATCTTGAGTAATCAATTTTTCTGCATTTCTGTACCCTTATTACCCTGAAATCAATCTGATGGCATTGTATCCCAATCTCTGTCATTATTTCCAGACCAAAACTTTGTACAAATTAAACATTGTAATGAGCTGCTCCCTTTAGATTTGCTGATTCCCCACCTTAGCCCAAAAAGTTAGTCAGAAGTGTGTAGCCAGCACTCCAGAGCAGTTTCATTAACTTAGGAACCCAATGTTTATTTATTTATTGTTCAGTTTTTATACCGCCTTTCATAAGGCATTCCAAGGTGGTTTACAAAAGTTAAAATACAATAAAACTCCATAAACAATCACATTTAAAACCTTATCATCAATTAAGCAGTAAAAACCATAAAACACAAACACACACACACAACCTTAAAAAAAGACAAACAGAAGCAGCAGAGTTGAGAGACCCGGCAGTCCCTAAGGGGTAAAAGCCTGAACAAATAAAAAGGTCTTTAGTTGTTTTGTAAAAGCAGCTGCAGATGTCAAAGAGCGGACATTCACTGGGAGAGCAATGTTGGGAATCCCTGGTCTAATGCATAACATGTTGGACTTATATAGGAGAGACTCTGTTTCAGATCTCTGCTCAGCCATCCAACTCAGTGGGTGACATTGAGCAGGTCACTCTTTGTCAGCTTGATCTGCTTCAGAGCATCTGTTCGTATTATCAAATGGGTGGGGGACCACACAGCATCCTGAGCTTGTTGAAGGGAGAGCAGGGTTGAGATAGTCTGCCAGGATACAGGATATAACAATGCAGTTGTGGCTCCTGAGTATTTTTACCTTTCTTTAACCACGGAAATGTCCACTTGTCCACATAACTGAAGCAGAATTCAGGATCTCCAACTTCCAGCCACAAACCCCAGCAAACGTCCCTTTCACAATTAAAATACCTTGGACCTAGTTTTCCATTCTCTAACCTTGCTTAGAATGCTGCTACCTATTAGCTAGGAAGACAACACTGACTGGGTAGATAGACCATAAATCTCACCTTTCGCCATCTAATGACAAATGCATAACCAGTACCCACAGTCTCATGTACTTTACCTGAGGTGTTCTGGGCAGATGCTGTCCTTCCCTTTAATAGCACTACAGGAATCCAGGAGAAAGGAAGATAAAGCTATACTGAAGGAACATTCCAGCTATTTGGGCCCATGATTCCTTTCCAGGTCTCTTGGGAACCATACCCAAAGCTTCTAATTAGTGAAAAAGACAAAACCAATAGCCTGGCTGTCCTGGGACTTTGGCTCTTATGTAGAAGAGGAACGAATTTATATTATTACTAAGGTTGTTCTCAAACACCTATGACTGCCATATGTTAGGAATGAAAGATACAGAACCAGAAGTTCTGCTATTGGTTTATGTTCCTTCTCCTCAACAGTTTCTTTAGAATCATGTAGTGATAGTAGCTTTTAGAGAGAGATTTTGGCTAGGACATTAATAGCAAGGATTGCCAGGCATTTAGGCTGTGAGTCTCTCAAATAGGGATCTCTCTTTGCAGGGGCATATCTAGGGAAAATAATGCCTAGGACAAGCACTGAAATTGCACCCCTGTCCAAACAGGGATGATGGGACTTGTAGTCAATATCTGGAAATCCATCTTAAAAGGAACACTGTACCATCTAGACTAGAACACTGTACCATCTAGACATGGTTGTTGATCAAAACCTGAAAACATGAGCCATCTCTGTTAAAGACTTAGAACAACAGTCAGGAGTTATGTGAGGATTCCAAGTGTCATTTTCTCTGTCTCATCTCATGCTTTTTTAAAAACATGATTTTGTCCTAGAGCAGGGATTCTCAAACTTGGGTCCTCAGGTGTTATTGGACTTCAACTCCCATAATCCCCAGCCTCAGTGGCCTTTGGTTGGGGATTATGGGAGTTGAATTCCAATAACACCCGAGGACCCAAGTTTGAGAATCACTGTCCTAGAGGATCACCTGCCCAAATAGCCACTAGCAAAATAGGGGAAGAAGAAGGTGGAGGGGGTGGGGGCGGAGCCTATAAACCAGTGAATGATTCCTGCCAGCCTTTGTCTTGTGATGACTGTTGGCTCATGAGGGGGTATATGTGCATTCACCACACCAGTGCTTACTTTGACATGAAGAGGGAGGAGAATACATTAGTTTGCCACACTAGACAGAGGCATTTGCAACAGCAGCCGACAGCCAAGTTCTGCCAGGGCCAAAACCAGCCCCTGCCAGACTAAGGAATCATTGTAATTTGCCCCTTCCTGTCACAAGCAGTGTGCTGTTCTTTTATTATTGACTCTAACTCTCAGATATCCCAGTCATGGATGGAAAATTCAGGGTCAATTTACAAGAGACACATTTTCTACATGGAAGTTTCTTCTGTGCAGGTGTTGTGCAGACACCCATGTGTAGTGACCGCCAGGGGCATAGCAAGGTTGGAATGGGCCAAGATGAGATTTTAAAATGGGCCCCCAGCCCCTCAAAGTCCAGGGCCTCCACACACCCCAGGCCCCCAAGGATTTAAGTCTGATATTTCAAAATAAGTATGCTGCCTGGGAATACATTTCACTGAATACACACATGCCCACTTCACAATATATAATGATATACACTGAGTACTATATATTTGTTCTACTTTTAATGCCTAGAACACAATAGAAACACTAATTATTAAAATGAGCCCCTCACTGCAGATTAGCAAAGGAGACTTTCAACCATGCAGGGTGAGCCTATGTATGTTTTCTCAGAATTCTGAACAAATTCAGTAAAGTTTGATTCCAGGAGGTTTTTCACATGGGGCTTTTAAAGCCCTTTAACACACATCTCCTCTGGAATGGAGGTGCTGCATTCACATGTTGGCCAGATTTATCTTGAAGTCCCTGTGAGATATTGGGGAGCAGTTCACACACAAGAAAAATAACATAAAAGCACAACACATGCTTCACAGTTCTCACTCAGACCTTCTGCAAAACAACTTGAACATAAGTGCATTTATAAATGAATGAATGAATGAATGAATCGTCTATAATAAAACCCTTCAGCGTGATCCCGTGCCTGTCTTCGGCCCGTGTCTTTCTCGGCTGTTCTGGGCATGCGCGGAGTGCATGCCCAGAACGACCGTGAAAGATATGGCTGTCCAGACACGGGCGGCCATGTTGTTTAGTGGCAGGGGGACCGGGAAAAAGTGAAGCAGCAACGGGGGAACTGGGAGGGCTGAGCCAGCAGCGGGGGAACCGGGAGGGTTGTGAGAGTAGCCGCTCTCTCACTTGCCACCACCAGTCGCCCCCGCTGCCCCCCCCACCTGATTAAGGGCCAAATCGGCCCAAACAATTGCCGCCGCGGCCACCGCCGCCGACCACCCACCCACCCTCCCAGCTGCCCGAGTCCTCCTCACCGCCGTCTTCGGCTCATCTTCGGCCCGCGACAATCGGCCGATCAAGGACCATAATCTGAGAAGGAGAGAGGAGCTCGCATGCAGAGCTCCTCTCTCTGCAAAGCCTCTCCCCGAACTTGTGCTTTGGGCACAAGGGACGCAACAGGCAGAGGCTTTGCAGAGAGAGGAGCTTTGTTTGTGAGCTCCTCTCTCCTTCTCAGATTATGGTCCTTGACCGTCTGACTGATGCGGGCCGAAGATGGGCCGAAGACGGGGGTGAGGAGGACTCGGGCAGCTGGGAGGGCGGGTGGGTGGTTGGCGGTGATGGCGGAGGAAGTTGTTTGGGCCGATTTGGCCCTTAATCGGGGGGGGGGGAGATTAGAGCCGGCAGACCACTATTGTAAAAAAGAAAGAGGGGGAAAAAATAGAAAAAAGCCACGAGCCCCAAAGAGCACACCCATTATAGAAAGAAAAGAGGAAAAGAGAAAGAAAAGAATTTTTTTAAAAAGAGGGATAAGGAGAACGAGAAAAGGAAGGAAAGGAAAGAAAGAAAGAGAGTCAGAAAGAAAAAAGAAACAAAAAAAAAGGGCAAGAGAAAGGAAGAAGGAATAAAGTGGGGGGTGGGGAACCTAGCGCCCGTTATTATAACAGGCTGAAAAATAATAGTATAATATAATATTGTTTGTTCCAGAAGTTTTTGTAATTTTCTGCCATGAAACAAGCCACTTATAGGCCTTTTGAGATAGTTTTTGTTTCTAAAGCCAAACATTTCCCAATCTGTTTTAAATTAAATATTCAGAGACTTCTCAGTCTCTCTGCCCCCACTCTCCATATCAAAACCCTATGGCAAGCAGAACCCTATATATCGGGAGCGGGTAACCACAAAAAGGAATTCACAATCTACCTGACGAAGGCTGGGCTGGGCTGGCTGGCCTGGGCAGAGGGTCTGCTGCAGAGAACTCGGCCTGCCTCCTTCCTTGCTTGCTTGGGGCCTGCCGGCCTACTCGAGTTCAGGCTTCAGGGAGGCCTGCATGGAGGCTTCTCTGGAAGCCCTGCCCACCCGCCGATCAGCTGAGAGGCAGGGAGAGAAGGAGCTCTGCAATTTGCATGAGGTTCTGATCTTAGGCAGAAGGGCAAGGCAAGCAGGAGGGCAAGTGGCTTAGGGGCCATGGGGCTGGGCAGGTGGGCAATGCAGTGGGGGTGGCAGGCACTGGAGTGGCACCCCCCACAGTGGTGCCTAGGGCACGTGCCCTGGCTGCCCACCCCAGTTACGCCCATGTCTCTTTGCACTCCTTGTGTGAAGCATCATGCACACGGATGGCACTGTATTAACAAGAGCAGTAACGTGTGCCATTTTAAATCCCTTGATGAAAGTAAGGCCTGAGGCAGTACTGTCTTCTCCTGCCTGTTCTCCTCTCCTAGACCTCTCTCCCAAAGCTAAGGCAAGGGACGTTTGTGTGTGTGGTGGTTGTGTGTGTGTGTGTGTGTGTGTGTGTGTGTGTGTGTGTGAGAGAGAGAGAGAGAGAGAGAGAGAGAGAGAGGCAACAGCAGTTTGCAGTTTTGGAAGATATAGGGAAAGCTGAAGTTGTTTTGGGGTGTAGGTTCCTGCTCTATGGGATTAGACATGAATTAGCAGTGCACATGCTGGTCACCTCTACCTGATGTTCAACAAGTATATTTGCAAATAAACCAAATATGACAAAAATGTGATAAATCTGTGTGATCTTCCCCCCCATCCCCACAAAAGCCAGAAGAGGTAGTGCTGCCTCTGAAAATGGGCACAGTCATAGCCTTGTGCTGGGGATGGGCTCTTTGTCCCACTCCCAGGCACAGGCTCAAGGAGAGCCCCGATTGGCTCTCAAAAGTTCAAACACCTCAAAGGCTGCGCGGCTTGGGGTGTTGGAAACCCTAGGAGTTGCCCTGACCTGGACGAGTTGGGTAGGATGGAGATGAAGTGGGCTCAGCCCCGCTTCTGTCCTGAGCCAAGGTGTGGTCGCAGTGACCAAAGCATGCATATAGGGTGAATTATGTGAGGCCTACAAGTCTATCGTAAGGGGAAATGGAGCAATTTAACAGACTGAGGCTGTTCACACACGCAGTGTAATCCAGGCCAGGGCAGCCCAGCCAGGACGAGGCTGCGTGTGTGAAGCTCTGGGAACAAGCCCAATCCTGGCGCTGTCCCTGAGCCTAGCCCTGCTTTTTAACCTTGTGATTAGCGGAGGTTAAGATGTTGGAAATGGAGTTCCAGTGCATTGACCTTTTGCAGCAACTATCCTAATGACCACTAGGGGCATTGGGAGTAGAGACAGTGAGTCAGGGTCTCCCTATCTGCCCCTACTCTATGACCCCGATCTGACTCTTCAGCACTTCCTGTGTGGAGTCACAGTCCTTTCTTTCCTCTTAGAGAGCAGATGGAAACATCTTTCTCTCTCCTTACCTATTCATTATGTAGTTCTTCAGATTAGAATCAGGTCTTTCCTATCAAAGTGAACTTAACCAATAAATACGTAGTATTTAGTTCTACAAGAATCTCCATGTGTCATCTCTAAATAGCTGCACAGACTAAACCATCCTCTGCTACCTGCTCTGTAACTGGAGTGTTTGCTCTCTTCCTTAGTGCTCTGCTGTTTACCTACTGGGGGTAAAATTAACAGCCCCCAACATAAGTGAACCTGGAGTTCGCTTAACCTTGACAGGCAATCGTCTGGGCAACTGCTGCCAGGTTAAGAGGCTTCCCCTGGGCCTGGGCGCTTTCCAGATTACCCACTACAACTGTGGTAAAATGCTTCGGCTTGGCAGGATTGAATTGAAAACGATCCCCAGAATCTACAACAGGAACATTTCCCTAAAACAGGAAAATAGGGCTACTTTTTTTGCAAGGGACATACGTTATTGCATGACATGGCAGTGATAAAACTTGAAACAAGGCATCGGAAATGTGAATGGCACATGGCTGACAGTGTAGGGACTGCAGTGTCGCAACACAGGAAGTACGGAAGCACACTTAGCATATAACGTTGTGACACCGTTGTAGGGGTTAATCTGGAAAGTGCCTTGCAGTCATTTCTGTCAGCAAGCTGGGGGGAAGGCGTGGCCACACTGAGCACAGCGGCTGCTTCAAGGAGAGCAGCCGCTGCACCCGTAGCACAGGGCACCCTGGGATGCAGAAGTGGGGAAGCCCACCCGCTCTCAGCTTCTACTGTTGCCACACTGCCGCTCGTGTGGGTGCATGGCACCGCAGAGTGGAGGGCGGCCACTGCTAATCTACCGGGGAAGGCAGGCGAGCTCCTGCCTTCCCTTCTGCGTGTCTGGCAGCGGCCATGAGGTCATGTGAAAGACCTCACAATGTTCTAGGAGAGCTCAATATCATCAGGAGGTGGAAATTCCAAGGATTTTCCTATTTCCGTAGTCTTTTTATGCCCCTTCTCATTGCCCCCATCACATCCTCATTTCTCAGACTGTAAATAAAGGGATTGAGCATTGGGGTAACCATGGTATAGAGGACTGCCACCACCTGGTCCTTTGCGATGCAGTAGCTTGAGGAGGGCCTGATGTAGACTGCTATCACAGTGCCATAGAACAATGACACTGCCCCTAAGTGAGAACCACAGGTTGAGAAGGCCTTGCGTTTCCCAGCAGCTGAGGGCACTTTCAAGATGGCTACCAGGATGAGGGCATAGGAGACCACAATGAAGAGGAAGGGGCCCATGATGACCAAGGAGCCCTCAGTGAAGGCCAGGAGCTCATTGGGCTGGGTGGAGGAGCAAGAGAGGCGCAACAGAGGCTGGACATCACAAAAGAAATGGGGGATCTCTCGGGAAGCACAAAAGGAGAGCCGGACCATCAGAAGAGTGTGAGCCAGTGAGTGGAGATGAGCCAGCAACCAGGAGCCCATCACCAGTAGGAGGCAGCGCTTGTGGCCCATCAACGTAGAATAATGGAGTGGGTGGCAAATGGCCACATAGCGATCATAGGCCATGGAGGCAAGGAGGAAACTGTCAGTGATACCAAATGCCACAAAGAAATACATTTGAGTCAGGCAGCCCCAGTAGGTGATGGTCTTTGTGTGTGACAGCAGGTTCTCCAGAGCTTTGGGCACAGTAGTGGATGCAAAGCCAAGATCTGCCAGGGAGAGGTGGCTGAGAAAGAAGTACATGGGGGTGTGAAGGAGGCGGGTGTCAGATCGGATGAGCAGGATGATCATCAGGTTGCCCAGGACAGTCAGTAAGTAAATGGAGAGGAAGAGGGGGAAGAGGACCCCCTGGTTTCCCGTCTTGGTGGAGAAGCCCAAGAGAATAAATCCAGAAGCCTTGGTTTGGTTCCCGTTGCCCATGTGCTGTCTAGAAATACAGATGCAGAAAAGAAGGTGAGTCTCTGGTGGGCAGGAAGGACACATAATTGAATTTAGGAGAGGCTGAACAGGAAAATGTTATCTTAACATCTAGAGGTGTCCATTTGGTCTCATAACAGACTGAAAAGGGTCCATTCAGTGCAGATTCCTTTTGTTTTGGACTGAACAGGCAAGGAGCAAACGGTATGGAGGGGTGCAAATGTGGGGTCTCTGTTTTTGGGACCCCTCCATTGCCCATTCATTTTATTTTAATATTTTAAAGGGGCTTTTCTCCCTTATTTGAAACTGTAGTTTCACTGCTGCTTGTGTCAATGGGGTGTGTGTGGTCATTGTCAATGGGGGGTGCCCCATTCCTGGGGCAGTTATGGATTTTAAAAAATGGCTGCTGCCAATAGAAGTCTGCATATTGGAGCACCTGCCACTATTGATGTAGGCAGCAATGAAACTATAGTTTCTAGTAAGAAATGAATTGGCAATGAATGTGGCTACCCACAACCCCCATTCATACCCCTCTATTCTGTGGGATCCCCCACACCCCAATCTGTACCCATCTGTACAATTTGCTCCCTGGCCTGGTTGATTCAAAATAAATGAAGTTCTTGTTACTACTATCATGGGGAGCAGTAATAATAGTTTCAACTATGAGAAAAATTGTTTTTTAAAAAAAATAAAAATAAAAAGCTACAGTATAAGGTAAGAGATAAACAAGTTGAGAAAGATACTCTGAATAGATTATGAAACAAGTGGGGATGGAACCAAACAGGCCAGAGCATTTCTGAGCATCCACAAAACATAAAGGGCTGTAATCTAGCATCTTTTGTGGTGTGTACAATCTTATTAGAATCTAGGTCAGGAGGACTGCACAACTTTGGCCCTCCTGCAGATATTGGACAACAAGTCCCATAATCCCTGACAATTGGCCACTAGGGGTGATGGGAGTTGTAGTCCAAGTGCAGCCAGAGTGCTGAAGATGTGCAGCCCTGATCTAGGTCCAGTGAAGATGGTATGCATTACAAAAACTGACAGTACCTGAAAGAAGGGACCCAGGAAACCAGATTCAGAAAACCATATGAGATTATCGTTATGGATTTAATTGGTGACTGAGAAATCCAGAGAGCTAGAAAGGGCATGGATGGAGCAGAAATCTATTGGTTTGCATGGTGATGTGTGAGAGAGACCTGCCAATAGGAAGGACGAACTTTACTTTCTTTCCTTCTGGAATGGCTCCTGTATCTTTAACAACAGGTGAATTTCACTGCATCACCATCCCAGGAAAAAGTGTACTGGATACATGTCTGCTTGTCATACAGCTGTTTCTGCATGTTTTTTCAGCCACGTTTCTTCATGGGGGGGGCGGGGGGGAGAAAGCATTAATGCTGGGTTAGTAAGGAAAATATGTGCAAGGGTAAATGAATGGAGAGATGGCCATTTGAATGGAGAGATGATCAGAGATGTCAGTGTGACAAAATATAAAGCACAGCAAGAACAATGGCAGCTGCTACAGGACTGGTTGACACCATCGTTCCTGTGTGTTTGGTAATAAGTGGTGAAATTGTGATTTCTTTGGTATAGTGATGCTGACGTACCCTGCGAATCATGTACTGATCAAATACTTCCTGCCTCCTTTTAAGGGATTCCAAGCATGAACTGTGGCTATGAAAAATGTCAGAACATTCACAAGCATCAAATGAATGAATCTTAGTATCGGTTCTAGGGCTTCTTTTCTTTCATGCGTACGGTTTAAAGCAGCTCTTCAATCAATTGGTTTGTTAAACAAATATAAAACCTGCAGTGCTAATCAATTTCAGTGGGTGACCTCTCCATTTTCTAGTGTTATCGCTCTCTTTTTCTTATAATACTAGAAGGCAAGGTCACTGCATGAAATTGATTGGCATTAGATTCAAGACAAACAAAATAAGGTATTTCTTCACTACAAAGCAATATGGGATTCACTGGTACATGAGGTGGTGATGGCCGATGGCTTAGATGATTTGAAAAGGGGACTGGGAACATGGATGGTGGTCTATCAATGGATTTTAGTCATGGTGGCTATTTGGAACTTTTTCCTTCAGAGTCAGTATTCTCTAAACACAAGTTGCTAGGGGGCAAACAGTGGGGAAGAGCAGTTTCTGCATGTTCCTCAGCCAGGTTTCTTCGGGGGGGGGGGGGAGAAAGCATTGTTCTTATTGGTGCTGGGTGAGTAAGGAAAATATGTGCAAGGGTAAATGAATGGAGAGATGGAGATCTTTATGAGAGCAATGACTTGAACAGTGTTTTTCATAACAGATTGCTTGAGGAAGAGAAACTGGGTGAATATAGATGGCCATTTACTAACTGGTAAGTTAGCAGGGTGACATTATGTCCACATTGAAAGCTGATAGTCTGGAGAATTGGTCCATCCAAGCAGCAAATAGAATGAGTGTGATCGGTGGGTGCCATGTGACTACTTGTGCAACTCCATGGCTGAATTCAGAATTAGCACAAACATGGTCGAGTTTGGAACTCCAGTAGGTCCAAATTTGTGAAACCTGCGGTTGGCCTCGCCAAACTCCAAACTGAACCTTTGGTATGCACAAATGTGATGGACATATTATTACTAGTAACTTAAAAGACTAAAGGACGAAGAGATGGTATATGCCTAGCAGGGTGTTTGGGGGGGAGGGAGGGGGGAGAGTTGAAGAAGAAATATTAAAAAGAATTGACACAATGGAAATAGATCACAAAAGTGGATTAGGTGGATACAGTGGCAGCCATGTAGGACTAGATACATTATCTCCTTCCTGCCTTGAGTTTGATTGGAGGTTCTGCTGCTAAATGGAGCACTGGACATTTCTAGAATGGGAATCAGTGACTTACTTCAATGAAGGTTTCTCCTTGTCAGATGTTCTTAGATAGAAGTTGGAAACTCGAACTTGTCAAAGGAGTAGTCACGTTAGTCTGTTACAGAGCAAGCACAAAGAGGAGTCATGCCTAACAATTGTATTCTTCTTGGACTAGAGCCTAATTAATAAGATGCACATTTAAACTTCTTGTAAACTTCCTTGGGAGCTAGTCTCTATGGAGATCATGGCCCTGCAGTAAGATGATGGATTAATAATATTTCTGTTGTAAATAACTCCCCAAAGATTCCAGAAGGGTAACTGTTTTTGTTTGTTTCAGAAAAAACAAGGGAAGGCCATTCACACCACCATTGCAACCTGGTGGGGAGGTCAAACTTGCCTTCCCCCTAGATGATCCAGATCCTTGTGTGCAGCATGTGGTTCACACGCCCACACAATCTGTGCTGCTCTGGGCAGTGCAGATTTCTGGAGGCCGCGAAAATGCAGCTCAGCCTCCAGAGATCCCTAAGGATGATGGTGCTAAGGAGCACAGTGCATTGAGGAATTTCCCCTCAAGCCGGGCACTCTAGGTGCCCAGCTCTGTGTCTACTTGGGCTGTGTGCAGCCCGAGCAGACACATGACCAGGGACCTGGATATAAGGGTGCGCTCATGCCCTTTTACCCAAGTAAAAGCCCAGGGGAAATTCCAGGGCTACCTGGTGAGGTAGAGCTGGGATTGGCCATGATCCTGGCGCTTCACACAAGCAGCCCTACCCAGGTGGGGCTGCCCAGATCTGGGTAGGGCTGCTCGTGTGAACAGCCTCAGAACCTTGTAGCACCATAAAGATGAACACATGTCTTGTAACATAAACTTTCAGGGACTAGAGCCCACTTACTTCATGGAAGTTGATGCTACAAGTCATTTGTTGTGCTAAGTTTCTGTAAGACTCTTTGGTGTTTTCCCTCAAAGGCTGGACAGCATTAATAGTGCGCCTGTATTTTTTTTTTTTTTTTTTGCTGGAAATGTAATCTCAAAAACACAGATTACATAGAAACATTGGAAACAATGGCCTGACTTGTATGTCTGGCCATTGCTCCCTCTTGCTGAGTATTCTTTACACTGACTGGCAGCAGCTCTCCAATATTTTAGGCAGGAGTGAGGAGTCCTTCATAGCCCTATCTGGGAGTTATCCAGACATGGCTTCATGCCATTGGAAGGGTGAATCTGCTTCACAGCAGAATCAGAGCTGTTTAATTCGTGGCATTAAATTCACCATTCGCATTTCCTCGGCCCCTCTCAGCATTCCCTGCGGATCTTTCTCTGTGTGTGTTCCTACAGTTTGCTTCAGGTTTTCTCTCCCACCAATCACATGCCTCCCTTCATTATTACTTGTTGTTGTTGTTGTTGTTGTTGTTTGACAGCCATTCAAACTTTAGTTTGAGCAGTCATTCCAAGCCTTTGCAAGAGACTGGCCCTCAAATCCACACTGGCTGACCCATAGGTTACAGGAGCCACAGCAGCCCCACCAGCCATTCTTCTGCCTCTCCCCCCCACTGCCACCCCTCCGCTGTGAAGTGGAGAGATCCCAGCCCCATCTGAAACAGAAGCCCTGGCTGGCACCATTACGAAAAGCAGGGTGGAAATGATCAACAATGGAGAGGGAAAGTGCACAGGGGCTGGGGTGGGGGGAGGAAAGAAAGCTGCCGTAAACTCTAGCCTGGCACTTTAGATGTATAATGGATTTGGAATGTGGTGGTCTTCTTCTTTAAAAAAAAAAAGGTATGTAAGGTACTAAAAGGTGTATTTCCTTCCATGTAGCTGTGGTCAACTTCCTCTGCTCTGAAAACTACTCTGGGCATCATTCCATCTTTGCATCATTCATGGCCTCGTGCATTTGCTTCTGTTGGTGTCTACGCTGGAGAAAGAGGCCACCAACATCTGACTCCTGTAAGACCAAATGCAGGAAGACCAACAGACAGGAACTGGAGGCTCAGAGCTGCAGCAAAGTCCGGGGGTTTTAGGATAGGGTATTCTGGGGCTGGAGACAGGACAACAGTTTTCAAAGGAATCAAAAGTGGTCAATGGAGAGAGGTTTGGCTTCTCTGAGGCATATATATGTATTTCTTTTGGCTCGGGGATACTTATTGAAACAGTACCATACAAAAATCAACAGGCAAAGACCAAAGTTCTCACAGCAAGCAGCCACCCGTTTTTGAACACCCTGGGAAAACCTTGGTCTGTCTAGCCTGTGTTTTAGGACAATGCAGAACTCCACTCACTTCCTGTTGTTGTGCATTCCCTCTTTCTTGCTTCGAGCTCGGCACACTCTTCTGCCCATCACTTCCCAGACTCTAGCAAGCTAGATGAGAGATTGCCATGGTTTCCTTTCCTTTCCCCTCTCCTTCTGGACTGCCAGTCTTGGCATCTCAAAACCAAATGGTGGCGGCTGAGTTGTGGTTCAAATTAAAGCTCTGCTGGGATGTTTTGCAATTAGGAGGTGGGGCGGGAGAAAGAGGGCAATGCTACAGCTATGAGCCCCTGGTGGTGCAGTGGTAAAACTGCCGCCCTGTAACCAGAAGGTTACAAGTTCGATCCTGACCAGGGGCTCAAGGTTGACTCAGCCTTCCATCCTTCCGAGGTCGGTAAAATGAGTACCCAGAATGTTGGGGGCAATATGCTAAATCATTGTAAACCGCTTAGAGAGCTTCAGCTATAGAGCGGTATATAAATGTAAGTGCTATTGCTATTGCTATTGCTACAGCGCCAGCACAGCCTCCTCTTCCAATTGCCCGAGAGAGGGGTGGAGGGCATCCCTGTCGATAGCCATATTAAAGGATCCTCTCCCATCCACTCTCTGCCTGTTTTGAAAGTGCAAGAAGCTGAGTGGAGGCTAAGAAGAGACCAGGCAGAGACAGGCAGGCGCACCTTGCAGCTTGCTGGCTGGGGCACCTGACTGACCCAGGTGGCGGAGGGGAAAGAGGAGAGACAGATATGCACATCAACATTTCAAGGGCGATTGAGCCAGCAGTACCCCCAAGCACCTCTCTCCCCTCCCCTCCTAGGAATGTGGCACTCAAGCCCTGGCCATTCACTTTCTTCTTCTCCCAGCTGAACTCCCTCCCCGCTTGCAAAGCGGAGCGAGGGAACTAATAATCCCGCACTGCTGCTGCACCGAATGATCATCAGTGGCCCCTCCACACATCACAGATAAGCTTCAGAGCAGAGCAGAAGCCTCCGCACCCAACCCCCCACAAAGCTGCTGAAACTAGAAGAGGTTTTTTTACACCGGACATAATGCCATGTGTGTAAAACCTCCTGGAGATGCTCAGGATTGACCCTGGGACTTTCTGTATGCAAAGCAGATCTCTACCACTGAGCCATAGCCCCATCCCCATTATCTTTATGTGTGGTAGCTCTGGAGATTATTTCAAGACTAATGGCCAGTATGTTGCAGTCTTAAGCCAGTGTTTTTGATCAGCCCATGAACAACACTTTGGGAGCACAACGTCTATGGTTTCCAATGGAAGTGCATCCCTGGAGTGTGGACGTGCAACTTTAAATATTTATGCACTTGTGATCTTGTGCAAGACCACTAGTGTTTTCTTAGACTCCTGCAGCAGTGAAGGCCAATTAGAAATGCTGGCAAAATACTGCACCTCATTGATTGATTGATTGATTGATTGATTGATTTTATTCGATTTCTATACCGCCCTTCCAAAAATGGCTCAGTGCAGTTTACACAGAGAAATAATAAATAAATAAGAGGGATCCTTGTCCCAAAGGGCTCACAATCTAAAAAGAAACATAAGACAGACACCAGTAGCAGTCACTGGAGGTACTGTGCTGGGGGTTGATAGGGCCAGTTACTCTCCCCCTGCTAAATAAAGAGAATCACCATTTTAAAAAGGTGCCTCTTTGCCAAGTTAGCAGGCCTCATGTCGGTCAATGTTTTGGATTTCATCCAGAAAGTAAATTTATTGTTGTTATTTCATATATATATAGTTATAAATTCTTATTTTATTAGATATATATATAGGGCTATGAATATAAAGAAAAGATAAGTCCCTGGCCTATGTAGTTTGAAATCTAAATGCAGACCAAGTAGAAAGTATTTTTATTTTTTAGCATACAGGGGGACATCATTATTTGTGGACCCTGTATCAGCGGTTTTGCATATCCGTGATTGGGTCTTAGAAACCCAGTTTCTTTATCCGTGGATAGAAAAATAGTGGAAATGTCTTCCGATGTAATTTCTGGGTGCCATTTTCCAGCAGAGAGTCATTTTGTGGCTCTTTAAAAAAGTAAGTGTGTGTGTGTGTGTGTGTGTGTGTGTGTGTGTGTGTGTGTGAATATTCAGCCATTGGGGGGGTTGTGGAGGCATTGTTGGAGACCTGGGGGTACTATCCTTTTCCCCCCCGCCATCCCATTGACTCAAGGTTTCGTTATTTGTGGTTTCCGTAATCACATCTATATTTGAGAATGGAACCCCCACAAATAATGAGGACCACCTGTATTAGTATACCATTCCAAACTCATGTCGGGAGATTAGGAAGATTACAAAGGGAGGGGAGGGAGAGGGAAAACAAACAAATAAACAAACAAGATAAGCAAGTGCAATGATCTGGAGGTGGGGGAATTTGAGACGACACCCTTGTCATGGACAGATCATCATCTGGTGGGGTTTAGTTTGACTGCTCCGTCTGCCCTCTTCAGGGGTGGTGGGCCAATTAGGATGGTCCACCCCTGGAGGCTTATGGATCCACTTGGATTCCAGATGGCCCTCGGGGAGTTTCCAGTGTCCAGAGCTGGTGACCCTGTTGAGGCTCTGGTTGATCTCTGGAATGGAGAGACGGCACGGGCTGTTGACACGGTTGCTCCTAAACGCCCTCTCCGGCTTGGTGGAACCCGATCTGCTCCTTGGTTTTCCTCAGAGCGATGAAGCAACTCGAACGACGGCTGGAACGACGCTGGAGGAAGAGTTGTGACGAATCTGACTGAACACGGGCTAGAGCCCATTTTAGGGACTACTCCGTGGCGGTGGGGGCGGCGAAGAAATGCTTTTTCTCTGCCTCCATTGCGTCTGCTCAGTGCAGACAAACAGAGCTGTTTTGTGTGGTAAAAACCTTGCTCCACACATCCCCCCAGACAATGGGGTAGGAGTCATCTACAGCTCTTTGTGATCAGTTTGCCTGTCGCTTTGCAGATAAAGTCGCTCGCATCCGTGCTGACCTGGACTCCAGAGTTTTGGCAGTTCCGGCAGACGTGCCTCTGGTCCCATCTGGTCCCATTGTGTTGGATTCTTTTCAGTTGGTGCGGCCTGAGGATGTGGACAAGATCCTGGGCAGTGTGCGGGTGACTTCGTGTGCTCTTGACCCTTGTCCTTCATGGCTAATAAAAGCTGCCAGGGAAGGAAGAGGCAGATGGCTGGAGGTGATCATTAATGCTTCATTAAGGGAAGGCAGGATGCCATCGTGCCTCAAGGAGGCGGTGGTAAGACCACTATTAAAAAAGCCCTCGCTTGATCCCTCCAACCTGGATAACTATAGACCTGTGTCTAACCTTCCCTTTTTGGGCAAGGTGATGGAGCGTGTGGTGGCGTCCCAGCTGCAGAGGGTCTTGGATGATACGGATTATCTGGACCCTTTTCAATCTGGTTTCCGCCCTGGGTATGGGACTGAGACTGCCTTGGTCGCTCTAGTGGATGACCTACGCCAGGAACTAGACAGGGGGAGTGTGTCCCTGTTGGTTCTGCTGGACCTCTCGGCGGTGTTCGATACCATCGACCATGGTATCCTTCTGGGCCGCCTTTCGAGTATGGGAATCGGAGGCACTGCATTGCAGTGGTTCCGGTCCTTTCTTGGGGGGAGGGTCCAGAAGGTGGTGCTGGGGGACTACTGCTCGGCCCCATGGCCATTGGCCTGTGGGGTCCCGCAGGGATCGGTCTTGTCCCCCATGCTGTTTAACATCTACATGAAGCCGCTGGGAGAGGTCACCTGGGGACTTGGACTGAGTTGTCAGCAATATGCAGATGACACTCAGCTCTATCTCTCCTTGTCATCTGATCCTAGGGAGGTGGTGGATGTCCTGAATCGGGGGCTGGAGGCCGTGATGGGTTGGATGTGGGCTAATAAACTGAAATTGAATCCGGATAAGACGGAGGTACTGTTGGTCAGTAGGAGAGCCAATCGGGATGAGGAGATTTTACCGGTTCTGGATGGGGTTGCACTCCCCTTGAAGGAGCAAGTACGTAGCTTGGGGGTACTACTGGACCTGGCTCTGCTTTTGGAAGCTCAGGTAGAGGCGGTGGCCAGGGGTGCCTTTGCACGGCTTCGGCTAGTGCGCCAGCTGCGTCCCTTTCTCGAGAAGGAAGATCTGGCCACGGTTACCCATGCCTTAGTCATGTTGCGGCTGGATTACTGTAATGCGCTCTACGTGGGGCTGCCCTTGAAGAATATCTGGAAACTGCAGCTAGTGCAAAACGTGGCAGCTAGGGTTTTATCTGGAGCTGCCCATTGGGAGCACATCACCCCCATTCTGAAAGAGTTGCTCTGGCTTCTGGTTCGTTTCCGGGTCCAATTCAAGGTGTTGGTTTTGACCTTTAAAGCCCTTAACGGTTTGGGCCCGGGGTATTTGAGGGACTGCCTGCTCCCAAGGGTTGCTGCCCACTTGACGAGGACATCTGAGGGGGCCCTGCTCTGGGTGCCGACAATGACAGATGCCCGGCTGTCGTGCACTCGGGACAGGGCCTTCTCTGTTGCTGCCCACAGACTTTGGAATGCTCTCCCAGTGGCCATTCGCTCCTCAGACTCCATCACAGCTTTTAGAAAGCTTGTTAAAACTTGGCTTTTTACCCAGGCTTTTACATAATCGTTTTTACTGCTGCTTCTGTGTGTTTTTACCTGTTGTATTGTTTTTATGCTTGTATTTTATAGATTTTAAATTTGGTTTGTTTTTATATTTTTTAGCTTAATATTTTTATTGTCTTTTTATTGTATGTTTTAACTTTTGTAAACCGCCTTGGGGTTGTTTTTTAACGAAAGGCGGTATATAAATGCAACAATAAATACATAAATGCAACAATAAATAAATAAAAATTACATGGTCTTAGGTTTCATACCCAGGACCTGCTTGAGACAATTGTCCCAAATACAGTAGTGGCCCAAGATCTTCTTCTACCCAAGGCAGGGTACCCAATGCAACCCTCCTCCCTTATTTCAAGCAATGGTGTCAATAGCCATCAGTTGATTTCATCTGCATGCCTGCACATATGCACACAGTCACCTCTTCTACCTCCTGCTTTATGAAAACAATAATGACAATTCCATTTTATGCACAGCGCATACACCCCCCTCCTTCTGTCGGTTGACTCACAATGTGGTGCACCATCCATAGAAGGGCTGGGTATGTGTGCTGTCTTGTTTTATCCCGAAATCACATCCTCGCGTCTCCTGAGCTTGGAGGGTTTCTGTTGCTCCTTAGAATGGCTCAATTGCTGCAGCAACAAGCCTCCCATAATTCTCAATGGAAGGCATGTCACTCCACAATTACACAATTCTTAGTAGCCTCTCCAAGCATGGGAGAAATGAGGATGCGATCTGGGGATAAACAGAGGTATCACATGTGCGCAGCCCTTCTGTAGGTGGCACGCTGCGTTATATGTGAATCCACTACTCTAATGCCCTTTCCTCATTTCCTTTTCTCCTTCCTCCCCCTTCTCATTATCAGGCCAGTAGCAAATGAGGGAGGAGGCAGTGGCAACAAAGAGGAGGAGAAGGTAGTGAGATATTACATTTTGTGGAGTGGTAGCTTTGCCACCACTCGGCAAAGATGTGCTTGGAGCGGGATAACAGAAGGAGGCAGGTGAGGAAGTCGTGGGCATCTTACCATCCTGTTGGCATCCCAGTAATTCACTGCCTGAGGCAACCTCAGGCCTCATGAAAGGACCACAGCAGCCCAAATAGCTGCATTGTACAGTCCACAAGTACCACTTGACTTCTTGACATGTCACAGAAGATGCTCCGATACATCTGCTGCACTGGCATTGGAGTTTGCCACTCTAAGCAACTACTTGGGCTTGCTTGGGCAGTTGGACTGGCCTGTTTGTGTCACTTGAAAATGGGGACTGGGGAAGTGTTGAGCAAATAGTGGCTTTTGAGGAAAGATTGGGCAAGTTACCAGGGGTTTAGCAAGGTTGGAGTGGACCCTTGGACAAGGATGGATCCCTGGTGCTGTGGCTTAACCCTTACCTCCTAAAAGTGCCCCCACCCCAACCTGAAAACTCAGCACTGAGAGATACAGTGGTCATCATTCCTTAATGGCAAGAAAGAGAGACTCTGAACATGCTCAAAGGCACTATCTATATATTTAATTCTCCTAAACGTACTCATCGCTAATCCCATATATGGCAGCTCTCGCAAGAGCAGCCGCCTGGGAGATAGCGAAGGGGATGGGAGACAATGGTGGCAGCAGGCCCGGCCAGTCAGCCAGAGGAGGTGGAGGCAGGCTGGCCTGGCCCTGGCTCGGCTGGAGGTGGCAGCGGTTGGCCGGCCTGGCCCTGGCTTGGCCAGAGGAGGTGGCAGCAGGCTGGCCTGGCCCAACCTCTGGGAGGAGGAGGATGCCGGAAGCAGCGGTGGTGGGATAACCTGGCTCTGGCCCAGCCGCTGGAGGTGGTGGGCCAGCTTTCCGGCTAGCCCGCAAGCCATAAAGCGTGGGGAGGGGGGAGGAAGAGGTAGGGATGTGTGAAACATTTCAGGTACAGAACGATCTGTACCCAAAACTGCCTGTTTCAGGTGATTCGTTGCCTAAACAAATCACCCTCTTGCCCTCCCGAAATGTTTTGGAGCCGAAACAAATCACTCCGCTTTCGGCTCTGAATAATTTGTAGTTTTGGCCCTCCATTTTGTGGCCGATAAAGTGCTTCTTCTTCTTGACTTCCGGTTGGATTGCTAACGCGGCTGCATGCTTCCCGATAGGGGAGACCGAGGAGGAGTAATTTAAGGGGGTTTTGAGGCTTCAAACCGCCCCCCCCCATGCCACCCTGGATTAAAGGGTTTGGATTAAGATAGCCCACAGTTTGCCCCCGAGCCGGCTCCTTAATTTAGAATTGTGTTGAAGAACGCAGTTCTGTTTTAAGTTGAGCAGTGGGGGCTGGGTCCAATCAAGCTAACTCCTTCATTGGAAATCTTTCTGACTGAAGCTGGTTGGCATCTAATCTCTACGGTTTGGATTTAATTAATTACTTAAAGTTCAAGAAGCTCACCTTCAACGTGATTAAAGGCAACTTGCTGGATTTTCGCCTGCTTTTGCTGGAAAGATATCTCAGAACTTAAACCGCGGCTGTAAGTTTTTCTGACTATAAATTAAGGAGGGAAACTCAATCTTCTTGCTAAATGTTTGGATTCAAGAACTGAACTGATGTTTAAAAGCTTTAAGGCTTTAAAAAAAAATTTGTGGGAACTACTATTTTTTCTCTTTTCACTGCTGTTTTAGAAAGTTTATGGAAGAGGTGTTTTGCTATTTTGCTGTTTGTCATTGAACATGTCTATCACCAAATTGGCCAATTAAAGCGAGGAGGCGTTTCAAACTACCGTGAGAAAATACAATTGCTAGCGATAAGATTTATGAGCTGTGGTGCGGAACTGATTCTATTTGGAAAATAACCACAGGCTTTTACTTTCTCTCTTGACATCAAGGACACAAAACCCTGTTGTGAGGCTATTGGAAAGTGTTTTAAAAGGACAATGCAAAAACAAACAAACAAACAAAAACAAAAAACCTCAGCAAAGTCAGATACAAACTCATTTACAGCCTAGGAAACTTTCCCTTCCAAGTCCAGGTTTGGGGGAAGCAAAAATGTCTACAGATTTGGATCAGACACTATTAGTCATGAAACAGCTACTGGAAACAAATACAACCACCCTTCAACAAGTTAGCTGTGATATGTTACAAGTGAAACAAAATATACAACAAATCAGACAAGATACACAAACATTAAATGATAGAACATCAAACATTGAAGAAACAGTTAAGAAATTAGCACAAGACAATAAAGAATTTAAAACAAGGGTTGATACCTTGGAGCATGATGTGGGGTCCTTAAGAGAGGACAAGGAAAAATTATTAGATCAAATGGCACTGCTGGAACTCAGACAAAAAGAGAGATTTCTAAGATTTAGAGGTATTCCAGAAAAAGCTGGTCAAGACATCAAAAAAGTACTTGGAGAGAAGCTTGCATCACTTTTGGGAATCCCAGGTCAAGAGATCGAGGCGCAGATTGAGGTAGCTTTTCGTATAAATTCGGACTTTGTTACAAGGAATAAACTAGTTAAGGATTGTTTGGTGCTATTCAGTTCAAAATCAGTCACTGAGAGGATTATTCAAGCCCATTTTGTCACAGCTCTCTCTATTGAAACTCAACAGATAAAAATCTTGAAAGAAATACCATCCAGAATTCTAAGGAAACGTAAGGATTACAAATTTTTGACAGATGTTTTGAATGCTAATGGAATACGTTTCAGGTGGGAAATACCTGAGGGAGTTTCTTTTTTTTTTACAAGGGCAAGAAGAATAGATTCACTGAGCTCCTCAAAGCGCAAGAATTTTGGCGAAAATACAAAAAAAAATTATCCTCTGAGCAACCAGTTCCCTCAACACATAATTCTAATTAGACCAGATGGATTATAAAACACAAGATCACAGGATTTTTTTCTTGGAACGTTAATGGGTTAAATATCAAAGCAAAAAGGAACAGAGTTTTTCATTTTCTTAAAAAACAAAATTTGGATATTGTGTGTTTACAGGAGACACACATTAGAACGCAAGATAGAAAATTTTTGGTAAATAAGGCTCTAGGACAAGAATTTGTTTCCTCAGATAAGGAAAAAAAAAAGAGGGGTAGTATTTTATGTTAAACAACAATTCGAACCCAAGTTGATTTTTAAAGATGAAGAAGGTAGGCTACTAGCCTTGGAGATTTTAATTTCTGGAATTAAAACGGTGATAATTGGAATTTATGCTCCTAACAAAAATAAAGTTGAATTTTATAATTATTTGGACCAGAAGATGGCTGAGTTATCAAATGTTAATTTGATTATATTGGGAGACTTTAATGGTGTTGCCTCTACATCTTTGGATAGAAAATCTGATATATCTGAAAGGAATCTACCAGGTAAACTCCCTAAAGCATTTTTTGATTTAGCAGAACACATGGATCTTTACGATTTGTGGAGAATTAAAAATTTGAATGCAAAAGAATATACCTACTTCTCTGAAAGATATCAATCTCACTCAAGGATAGATATGGTTTGGACATCTAAATCTATCACGCCATGTATGAAAAGAATGGATATTTTACCTAGGACCTTTTCAGATCACAATCCAATTTGTTTTACATGGAAGAAGAAAGGAATGGCTTCATTTCATTGGAGATTGAATGAGTACTCATTGAAAAAATCAGATGTTGTGGAAAAAGCTAAAAAGAAGTTAAAGGATTACTTTGAATTGAATTTAAATCAAGGAATGGACAATAAAATAATCTGGGATGCAGGTAAAGCAGTTATGAGAGGTTTCTTTATACAGCAAAATGCATATTTTAAAAAGCAAAGAGGATTGAAAAAAGAGACATTACTGATGCAGATTTCCAAAAAGGAAAGAGAATTATTATGGGCTAAAGATAAGAAGACAATCACTCAACCTATCAAAATGTTACAACAACTCTCTATGTTAGTAGCAAATGAGGTTGAAAGGAATTTAAAATATGCTAAGCAAAGGTCATTTGAGTTCGCAAATAAACCAGGCAAGTTGTTGGCTTGGAAAATTAGATCTGAGAAAAAAAATAACTACATATCTAAAATATTTACAAAAAAATGGGCTTTCTTATGATGGTAAGGAAATAAGAGGAGAATTTTTTAAATATTACTCAGAATTATATAAAGGCAAAATAGTAGAAGATACAAAAATTGAGCAATTTCTTAGGACCAAAAATATTCCAAAACTCGCTAAGGAACATATAGAAATTATGAATGCTCCGATAACAATAATGGAAATAACAGAAGCAATAAATCAAAGCAAGGCCAATAAGGCCCCAGGACCTGATGGATTGTCAACTTTGTACTACAAATCATTTGAAGATCAAATTTCACAGCCTTTGCAATGGACTATGAATGACATTTTGCAAAAAGGGATTATGCTGGACTCCTGGAAGTATGCAAATATTGCAGTAATCCCAAAACCGGATCAAGATTTAACGCAGGTTAAAAATTACAGACCAATCTCACTCTTAAATAATGATTACAAACTTTTTGCCGCCATTTTGGCAAGAAGAATGAAGGTTATATTAAGACTTTTTATTCATGAGGATCAAGCTGGCTTCTTGCCAAAGAGACAACTGAGAGATAATGTGAGAACAGTTTTGAATGTATTGGAGTATTATGAAAAACATAATGATAAACAGATGGCGATGATTTTTTTGGATGCAGAGAAAGCTTTTGATAATGTTTCTTGGCAATTTATGTGGAGACTATTAGATGCAATGGGCGTTGGCAACAATTTTATTAGGGCAATTAAGACAATTTATTTGGAGCAATATGCTAAGATTATTGTAAATGGGGAACTATCAGATAATTGTAAAATACAAAAAGGGACTAGACAAGGATGTCCACTTTCCCCATTGCTTTTTATATTAGTCCTAGAAGTGCTTTGTAGAAGTATTAGAGAAGATGATCAACTACAAGGCCCTAAAATTGGGAAGCAAGACTATAAATTAAGAGCTTTTGCAGATGATGATGTGTTCGTTTTAGAAAATCCAATGGATAAAATTGGAAGACTCTTGGAAAAAATACAACAATTTTGCCAATTGGCTGGATTTTACATAAATAAGGCTAAAACGAAGGTTTTGACTAAAAATATGGATCAGAAATCTAAGGACATGTTTTCTGAAATACTGTAAGTGAGTTGAAAGTGGAGAAGAAAATTAAATATCTGGGGGTCTGGCTGACAAATAATTCCTTGTTGTTCTCAAATAATTATGTCAAAATATGGAATACAGTGAAAATTGATCTACAAAGATGGTCTAATATGAATTTGTCTTTAATGGGAAGAATTTCAGTGGTGAAAATAAATGTCTTTCCTAAAATGTTATTTCTTTTTCAGACTATTCCTATAATCAACACTTTAACTTGTTTTAAGCAATGGCAGAAGGACATAACTAAGTTTGTTTGGCAAGAGAAAAGACCAAGAATTAATTTTAAGAATTTAACAGATGCAAAGGAAAGAGGTGGTCTTACCCTACCAGACTTAAGGTTGTATTTTGATGCTGTTTGTTTGACGTGGTTAAAAGAATGGATAACATTAAGAAATCCTAGAATACTTGATTTGGAGGGATTTGATAGAAGGTTTGGATGGCATTCATATTTGTGGTATGAAAAAAGTAAAATACATAAAGACTTTCTGAATCATTATCTAAGAAGGAGTTTAATGAGGGTATGGCTAAAATATAAAAATTGGCTGGAACCTAAAACTCCGTTATGGGTATCTCTGATGGAAGCTTTAACACGTAAAGAAGTAAATATGCAATTGCAATGGGGTACTTATAGGGATTTGTTATATTTTCAAGAAAAGGACTGTAAGTTAAAGAGTTTAACTGAAATCAAAATTTGGTTAGAGATTGGTTTCAGTATCACCAGCTAAATGAAATGTATAAGGAGGATCTTAAAGTTGGATTTGAAGATCAGATGTCGAAATTTGAGAAGGAGCTATGTGAAAATGATGAAAAGTTAGTTTCTAAAATGTACAAGCTTTTGCTTTTGGAGGAGACAAGAGATGAAGTGGTTAAAACGACCATGGTAAAGTGGGCTCAGGATGTGGGGTGTAATATAGAAATGGCAGCCTGGGAAAAATTATGGAAAACTGATTTAAAATTCACAGCATGTTATGCTTTAAAAGAAAATTATTATAAAATGATGTATAGATGGTATTTGATACAACAAAAATTGGCATTAATGTATAAAAATGTTTCAAACAAATGTTGGAAATGTGGACACTCTGAAGGTACCTTTTTCCATATGTGGTGGACTTGTAGGAAGGCTAAGGCCTATTGGGATATGCTATATAATGAGTTAAAGAAAATATTTAAAATGACATTTCCTAAGAAGCCAGAATCCTTCCTGCTGGGAATAACACAAGGAGTATTTTCCACAACTGATTTAACATTTTTTATGTACGATTCTATGGCTGCCAGAATAATATATGCACAGAAATGGAAGAGCAATGAACTCCCTTCAAAAGAAGACTGGCTAATAAAAATTTTGGAATATGTGGAGATGGCAAAACTTACAGTATTGATAAGAGATCAAAATTTAGAATGCTTTAAAGAAGATTGGAAACCATTCGTTGTATCTAAAGAACTATTTTCCTACTATGGATTTTACAGAAGGGTTTGAAATTTAGTAATAATAACAGGTTGGGTAGATTAAAATCGTGTTTGTAAGGTTTAAATTTATGTTTTGAATTATTATTATAGCAAAGGTTAATTTGATAGTTGATGATTCACGAAGAGGTCTGAGCGGTAAGTCCATATTTGTTTATTTGTTGTGAATGTTAATAAGAATATTGTCAAAATCAATAAAAATTTAATTTGCAAAAAAAAAAAAAAAAAAAAAGATAAAGTGCTTCTTCTTCCTCCTGCATTTTGAGTTCTGACGTCTACTTGAATTTCCCGCCTTTTTGCCTCCCATTGACTTGAATGCAAAAAGGTCCGATCTGATGTTTACTTGAATTTTGGGTTCCAGGGCCAAAAGAATGCGGTGGAATGGTAGTGCAGGGGAGGGGGCACTTCCCAGTGTGTTGCACAGAGTGTTTCATGTACAACTATATGCTCAATAGGCAGAAGTCAACGGTGTGTGCTCGGTGCAAAGAGCTCCTGGTTCTCAGGGAACAAGTTTGTTCCCCCCCAAGCCAAGGTGGTGGATCTGGAGAAGCTCAGAGAGACTGATAGATATGTGGATGAGACCTTCAGGGACGTGATAGAGGCATCCCACTCCTAGGCTGATGGCTCCTCTAAGGTCAGGGAGAATGAAGGTCTTGGGGAAGGAGGATATCAATCTGAGGAAGAGGGAAATGCTCCCTTAGAAGGAACCCCTTCCATGTGTGATGGGGCAGTGTGTTAGAAAGATCTGGAAACAGCAAAGTAGAGGTACATAAGGTGCCCGAGACCTGGCCAGCCCCACGCATTTTGTAAGGTGTGCTGAGAAACTGCCTTTCCTGGTTGCCCAAACCAACTTGATCCTCCTTCCTTCACCCTCAATAAATCTCCCTTTATTTGTTCCTTAGAAGGGACCCCTTCCATGGATGTTGAGCCCATATCCTCTTGGACAGGGGATAATCTTCTTGGGGATGGGTTGGGGGCCTCCTAGTAGTGGGCGATTCAATCAGTAGAGGTACAGAGAGATGGGTCTGTGAGCTGTGTGTAGACCACATGGTGACTTGCCTGCCTGGTGTGAAAGTTGTGGACGTCACGGGGTGTATAGTTAGGTTGTTTGGCAGTGCTGAGGAGGAGACAGCTGTCGTGATGCACATCAGCACCAACAATGTTGGGAAATGTAATTGGGAGGTCCTGGAAGCCAAATTTAGGCTGATAGGTAGCATATTGAAGTCCAGGGTCCCCCAGGTAGCATTCTCAGAAATGCTACCTGTTCCACTCGCAGGGTCAGCGAGACAGGAAGAGCTGAGAGGTCTCAATGCACGGATGAGATGGTGTTGTTGAGAAGAGGGGTTTAGATTTGTTAGGCAATGGGATACATTTGGGACAAGACAAGCCTGTACAAAAGGGACAGGCTCCACTTGAACCAAGATGGAACTAGGCTGCGGGTGCTTAAAATAAAAAAGGTCGCAGAACAGCTTTTAAATTGACAGCAGGAGCTGGGCAGTATCTGGTTTGGAAAATGCCATCTCATAAGGTGCAATGTGCGAGGGTGTAAATGCTTGGAAGAGAAAGAATTCCAGCCAGTCTTAATTACTCCTTTTGCAAGGAGCATCTTATACCAAATAGGGATGTGCAGAACAGTTTGAATTCTAACCAGTTTGAGTTTGAACCAGCTTGGTTCAAAGATTCAAACTCGAACCAGACAGGGCTCCTGGTCTCCTGCTCTCCTCCCTCACTCTTACCTTCTCTAGTCTCTCTTCCTGTCTTTTCTCTCTACCTCCTTTCCTTCCATTCCCTTCTCTCACACAGCTGCAGCCAGCATCTGCCATCCTTATTTATTTTTAAAGTATTTTGATTCAATTTGTCACTGCTTGGGGGTGGGTGAGTCACCTCAAGTAGTGGTTCATTCTGCCCTCACCCTTAACTACCCCGGCTGCCTGTGCTGCCCTGTCTGTGTGCCAGCCCAGTGGTTGGTCGCTGCTTTCCATCTTTGACCAGCAGTGTGTGGCAGGAGAAGGGCCAGAAGAAGAGGGGTGAATGTGTGTACCTTTTGTTGTCCCCATCCCTAGTTGGTGGTTTTAAATAGGGCCTCCTTTATTTTGCAATGCATTTGGGTGCAGGGAGGGATATTTTGTGTATTGTTGTTTGCTTGCAGAAATTGTTTTTTCTATTGCAGATTGATTCTTTCTTTCTTTCTTTCTTTCTTTCTTTTTTGCAGGTCCCCCCCCGGCTATTGTTATTATTGTTGATTGCTTGCATTATTGTATTGCTTGCTGTGGGTGGAGTGGGTGGGTAGGTAGGCTTTTGTTAAAGGGGTCGTTTTAAATAGGCTAGGCTTAGCAAATAAATCCCCCCCTCCCAAATTCAAAACTTCAGTTCTCACCAAAGGAGGGTTTTGTTTGATTTTTAGGTTCCCCAAGCTTTGACTCCATCCCCAGTAGGTGCTCCTCATTATCCCCCCCCCCATTCTCTTTTCCCTCAAAAGCAAAGCTTGCCCTCCCCCCACTCCTCCACCTGGTTAGAGTAACTGCCAGCCAGCCAGGGGTTGCCTCTTTTTTAAAAATTTCCCCACTAGAACACCTTCCCCCAATTGACTCAGGACAGCAAGAGCCTGAAGATACTCCAGTCCTCCCCATCCATGAATTTTTGGCTCCAGCCGAGTTGGTGCACAGGCTGGACTACATCCTCCAGCCTGCTGCTGGCACTGGCCAAAGCCGAGACACTAGGAGACCTTTGGTGGCGGGTCGCTTGGCTCCAGGTGCTGGTGCACCACCAGTGGTGGTGGAGGAGACTGGTGGTGCGGGGGAGCAGGCAGAGGACAGAGAGGATGTGACGGCTGCCGGCAGCACAGCCAGATTCTCCCTCCCTCTTGAGGCCTTTCCCCTTATCATTTTGCCACTTAGTGCCCCCCGATGAAGCCCAGGTAGTCAGGGCGGGGTCCAGTGGTGGGTCTTCCCACTCTGGCTCCGGCGAGGAAGAGTCTGCTGAGGTGGTGGTGGAGAAGAGGCCTCAGCCTGCCTCTCCTCTCTGCCAGTGCATCCGGGTCCTTCCTCCTCCACGCAGGGTGGAAGAGGGGCAGGTGATAGCAGTGGGCAGGCAGCGGCAGCCACCCCTCCCCCCATAGGACTGCAGTCACCCAGGAAGAGGCAAAAGAAGGAGGCCTCTCAGGGCAGCAGTGTCTGGTGCCATTTTGAGGTGCCTGAAAATGCCCTGACCTATGCCCGCTGTGTCCACTTCAGGGAACAAGTCACCCAGGGCAAGGAACTCAAACACCTAGGGACGATGCCCATGTGGCGACACATGGAGCATCATCACCCAGATCTGCTTGGCCCCGCTGGCAGCACTAGTGCACCTCATGTTCCTGCCAGTAGGGCAGACAAGGGCAGTGTGCCAGCCAAAAAGCAGGCTACACTGCCAGTCCAGTGGTGGAAACAGGTGTCGGGTAGCAAGTGTGCTGTTCATGTGGACCATCATCACCTCACCCGCCTCGTAAGGGAGATAATTTCCACTGATGACCAGCCCTTCCAGGTGGTAGAGAACTCTGGCTTCCACTGGATTCTCCAGTACCTTGCTCCCGGCTACATAATCCCCTCAAGGACCACGTTCAGCCAGAACATGGTCTGCTCCCTGTACCACCAGTGCAGGGAGCTTGTGTCAGCTAGTCTGCATGCGGCACCGGCTGGCAACAGCATGCATTTCACAACTGACCTCTGGACCAGAGTCAGTGGGATGCACACTGCTATCCTGGCCCTCACTGCCCACTGGTGGGGTCCAGAGAGAGAGGGGACCTCTGTGGGCGCTCCCTCTGGCTCCAGAGTGTCTCCCACTGCACTATGGCACAGGTGGGCCGTTCTGCATGTGGAGACCATGGACACGAGGCACACCATGGAGGAGGTGGCGGCCATACTTGGCTGCCAGATAGAGGAGTAGATTGGCAAGTGTCCACACCACTTCCAGGGCTTCATTGTCACAGACAATGGCTCCAATGTGACCGCCGCTGTCGAGATAGTCATGGGCTGTGTGAACATATGGTGTATGGCACACACGCTCCATCTGGCTGTCAGGGATGCCCTCGGCCTTAGGGAGCTGAAGGTGTCCAAGCCGGTCATCCCCCCCCCCCACCCAAAGTTCTGCTGCTGCCACGGCCACGCTTGTTGAGAAGGCTCGCAGGCTGGCCGGCCACTTCCACTGCAGTGAGAAGTCCAGGCGCCTGCTTCGTGAGAAGCAGGATGACTTCGGGCTTCCTCGTCATCTCATCCCAATGGATGTAGAGATGCAGTGGAACTCCACCTTCCTCCTTTTACAGTGCCTGCTGGAGCAGGAGAGAGCCCTTGGTGCCCTGGCGAGGGACGGGTCCTTGGCTGTCTGTGACTTCTTGAATGCAGAGTGGAAGCAGATGTCTGAGGCAGTGTCGATGCTCGAGCCCTTCCAGCTTGCCATGAAGGGCTTGTGTGCCGACACCAGTCCCTTGAACCAGGCACTGCCCACAGCTCTGGGTCTTGAGAAGCTGATGGGCGAACGCCAGACTTCTCTGACCATGCCAGAGGGTCGTGCTCTGGCTGGAAGTCTGAAGTCTGGGGTGGCCAAGTGGCTTGTTGGTGAGTTGGGTAGCAGGGAGGAGTATGTCCTCGCTTGTCTCTGCAACCCAACCATCAAGGGCAATGTTGTGAGTACCAGCAACTTGCCTGGGTGGAGGGGCCTCCTGGTCCAGAAGGTTAGGGAGGAGGAGGTCATTAGGACCTGGAGAGACCAGGAGGGTGGTGGTGGTGCAGGTGTGACTCCCCTCGAGCAACCTGCATCCAGTGGCAGTGTGGGCAGCCAGGCAGCGTCAGCTACCCCTTCCTCTTCCCAGTCCAGTAGCGTGGCATCCCAGGCAGCAGTGCCAATGCAGCAGGCACTTCCTTCTGCCGTGAAATCCACCCAGTGGTTTCAGCAGGTGTGCCTTGGCGCCTTGCCTGGTGTGCAGGAGGTTCGACCGGCCAGGCCCTCCAGTGCTGAGCAATGCGTTGCCCAGTACTTGGAGGAGTTTGTGGAGGAAGAGACCTCGATGGAATGCGCACAGTTCTTGGTGACCCGCCGCCAAGTCTGGCCGGACCTGGCTGTGGTTGCTGTGCACCTCCTCTCCTGCCCACCAACCAGTGTCCAGCGCAAGCCGGTGTTCTCATGTGCCGGGGGCATGGTAACACCCGCTCAGTCCCATTTGGACGCTGGTCTGGTAGAGCAGTTGGTCTTCCTGAAGGTCAGCCTCCCCTTGCTTGGCTATCCCAAGCTGCAGGTTGAGCTGGGTGAGTGATTACTGTGGTTGGCCCATGGTTGTTCACCTGCCTGGCTCATCTTCTGCTCATCCCTCCCCTCCCCCCTTCTACCTCTAGGAGGGCTGACGTGACAGATGACTGAGCCATGCCAGCCAAGTCGCAGAGTGCCCACTACTAGTGCTGCGACTGGCCAAAGGATGATATAGCCTGCCCGCACCCACTTAAGAAACCCAATGCTGACCACAAGCCCCTATTTCTTCCCACCTGTCAGCATTCAGGGGCCTGGTGTGCACACGGCACACACAAAAACCAGTAACACAGCCTGATAATAATACTAGACTAGCCTCCTAGGCACTAGCGGCGGTGGCCTACACATTTTGTAAATATGTAAATTTTTTTTTTAAATGTTAATCAACCCTCTGAAAATATCAAAAATCATATTTGAAAATGATGAGTCACAAAAGTATTGATTTTGAAAAATATGTAAACAAAGAAATCATGTGGAGTTGATTGCATTAAATGTTTAATAACTTTTAAAAGCTGGATGAATTCTCATGGTGATTATGGATTACTGTTGATGTTGACTGATGAAAAAAACAAACCCCAAACTATAAGAACAGAACTTGTCAACACAACGTATTGATTGGTTGTCATCTTAAATGGGTTCTTTGGGGGAAGGGGAGGGAATTGGGTCTGTGTAATTCAGTGTCACTGTGCTTGTACTTGTCTTGAGAGAAAGGGGTGTGTATGTGTGTGTAGGCTGTTTCTATTGTTCTGTTGTGTGTGCGTGTCTGTGGGTGGATGCTACTACTGTCTGTGTGGATGGATGCTTGCTGTAGTGTAGTGTGGTGTCTGTCTGTGTCTGCATGTTTCCCCCCCTGTGGGCAGCAGCTGCTGGCTGTGTGCTATGCTGTGGTGTGATGTTGGTGTAGCAGCTAGTCTAGTCTGAGTTTGGTTTTGTTGGGATTGATCCCCTGCCTGGACCCCTTCTTGGCTTTTTCAGCTGTAGTGTGCATGCATGATGCAGGAGGAGAGCAGCAGAGCAGGTCTGCTTCTGTCTGTGGTGGCCTCAGTGAGCAGGCACTGGGGCGGTGGTTTTGTGTGTGTGTGTATCCTGCAGGAGCAGCAGAGCAGGTCTGCTTCTCTGTGTGTGCTGTGTTGGCATGCCAGGCAGAGGCTTTTCAGATTATTGTCATCAGTTGGTGGTTTGTGTCATCTTGCTTTGGGTAGGTAAGGTGGACTGACCTGGGTGGTGTTAGGGCAGCCTGATAGGAGGATACTGTTTTATTATTGTTTACCTGCAACATAATTAAAATGATACAGTAGCCTATGCTCAACCTACCTAAGGCGCTGCAAAAGACTCTGTAAACTTTTAAGCATGCCTAAATGCCACTTGAAACTGAAGCCTAAGACAACCTATTTTTGAAACCTACTAAGTATTTTTGAGTGTATTTAAAACCTAAAAGCCTCAGACGGAAGCAGTCAGTAGTAACTCAATAAAACCAGTTTTTTTGTTCATTTATTTTTACAAGCCTCTCAGAGTTAGTTTTTAACTCAAGAAAAAGGGAGGGTGGAAAGGAGATTTTTCTGGTGCAAAAGGAGCCTCGAGCGCTCAGCAGCTATCAGTTTTCTCATCATGTGTAGGCCTACACATGGAAGGTTTTTGTACTTATCCAATACCAAAATGAAGAGAGTTTTCCCTGGGATACCACCCCAAGCCCAGGGAGGTTCAAGCTCTGTTGATAAGAGGTGGCAGTGGCAGCATTTTAATTCTGCCAGAAATATAGATTAGTTTTATGAGAAGCCCAGCCGAAGCTCTGTGTAAATTTCCCCCATTTCTCCTTTATCCTTTTACATTCCTAGTCTATGTTCCTCTCCTTATCACTGTTCCCTCTAAGGTGTGTGCATGTGTGCCCGCTCACAAGTTTTTGGATGTCTGCCCAGTTAATTTTAGATCCCGCTCAGGAAGGCCCCACTCAGCATGTATGTGTGGACACACTGCCTACATACTGCTGCCCAGAACAAAACTCATTCGGCACAGAGGTGAACAAAATTAGAGGGACCACTGCTCCCCATCCTACATTTTCCTTCTCCATACCATCCTCTTGAGGGCAACCTGCATCTTTGTATTTCTCAGGCTATAGATGAAGGGATTGAACATCGGAATGAGAACTGTGTACACGATAGAAGCCACTTGGTCCTTGACAGCTGCATAGCTGGACAGGGGACGGAAGTAAACCCAAGCAACACTCCCGTAGAATAGAGTGACCACTGTCAGGTGAGATCCACAGGTGGAGAATGCCTTCCACTTTCCCCTGGTTGAAGGAATCTTTAGTATAGTCACCAGGATGTGTATATAGGAAATTACCACGCACAGGAAGGGGGTCATAATGACAATAAAGTCTGCAGTAATGCCCACCAGCTCATTGATGCTGTTGTCAGAGCATGAGAGCTTCAGCAAGGGCTGGATGTCACAGAAGAAATGGGGCACCATGTTGGCAGAAGCACAGAAGGTGAGGCGGGAGAGAAGTACGGTCTGGACAAGGGAGTGGAGATGAGAGACCAAGCAAGACCCAGCCAACAGCAGCAGGCACAGTCGGTGACTCATAATTTTGGTGTACTGGAGAGGGTTGCAGATGGCCACATAACGGTCAATGGCCATGGCCGCCAATACGTAGCTGTCCATATTCCCTAAGACCAAGAAGATGTACATCTGGATGAGGCAACCAGTGTAGGAGATGGCTCCTGCTTTTCCATGCCCAATATGCAAGCTCAGCAGCATGGTGGGAATAATGTTCGAGGTAAAAGCAACATCCACCAAGGACAAACAGCGGAGGAAGAAATACATAGGGGTAGAGCTGAGGTGGGCATTGGACTGTATTGCCACTACAGTGAGGATGTTCCCTGTCACTGTCAGAACATACATGGCCAGGAACAAGAAAAAAAGGGGTGTCCGTAGCTCTACCCTGTCAGAGAGGCCCAGCAGGATGAATTCAGAGGCAAAGCTTTGGTTCTGCACGTCCATTGGCAGAGTTAAGGCAGAATCTTAAAGCAGAGGGACTACAACATTTTAACCACTGGTCTCTATGCTCCTGCAATGAAAGGGGTCATCATTAGTGGACTGTATTTTCCTTACCCAGATCTGTTTGTTCTTTATATGCAACCCCCTTTAAATGCTCAAGCAAGAACATGGAACATCTAGACACCAATAGCCCATTCTAACAAATACAAGGAGTATCAAGATTCTTATATGACATGAATTTGATCAACCACAGTTTTTCCTCATGTATGTGATATTGGCTGTTCATACTTTGGAAATATTGGACAATGAGTTGTACAAGAGGAGCAGTTTGGTGTAAATTTAGAACTTTGCATGAGATTGGGTTGGGACAGGTCTGACCTCTGAACATTTGAAACAATGTGGGTTCATACATCAAGGTGGCAAATAAGTAGGAGGCAGCTGCCAGTTCCTGGTGAGCACACAGTACTTGCTCCTGTTCTATATCATCCAAATCCACGTTGTCCAAACCAATGTTGGGTGGATAATATTATGTCTCCTCCACCGCCCCACATTCTATGCCCAATTTCAAATGTAGGTTACAAATGCTGGGTGAATGTTGGATGGCAGAGGAGACCCAACACTGTCCACCTGATATAGATATGGACAGCATGGGAGGGCCAGGAGGGCCATCTTGTGTTGTGAGTGTGCACTTGCTGGAACACGGCAGTTCCCTTCTTCTTACTTGCCAGTGCTGAGATTTTTTCATCTTGAAAAGATAGGTATCCTTAATGAAATCTACAATCCTCTTCAGATGACAGCGTGGGCTGGACTAGTTTGTTAATTCTGCAAGCATTTTGAAGAGAGTTTTTAATGTGAAGAAAAAAATTGGAAAACCACTTCTGTAACAGGCTGCATGCACTTTCACAGATATGGGTACCAGTAGACAAAAGAAGGTAAAATCCCAGAATTATTTTGACTCATCTTGACATGTTTTAAATATTGAAATAGATTGGGATAAATGATCTTCAATTTACTGGGACAAGAGATCCCATGAAACATGTCTTCACATTAGCTGCTCCTCCAAGCTCTCACTAAATGCACTAACAGAGAGACTGCTGAGATCCAGGGATGAGTCTTGGAATCACCTGTATTTGCACTGTGAATTTTCAAAAGGTCAGCTGCTCCTCTACTTGATTTAGAAAGCAGGATGGCTCTCTCTCTCTCTCTCTCTCTCTCTCTCTCTCTCTCTCTCTCTCACACACACACACACACACACACACAGAGGGGAGAGAGTGAGATATGTTGGAGCTTGCACTCTCCTAGCAATTGTGGACATTTTCTTCTTTCCTCACATGTCAAGTGAGAGAAATATGTAGAGAAACTTACCTTAAATGTGTGGGGAAGTTGAACAAGGAGATCTTTCCCTTCTATGGCAGGAATCACTTCGTTTCCACTTACCAGTCTCCAATATTAACTTGTAGTGCTATTCAAATAAATCAAGCCATTCTGGAATTAACTCCAAGGGAATAGGTGTGTGGCGATGCTCCTGTTGCTTCATTACTAGTTCCAGAAACTCTGAGATGAATTTGGTGAATTTTTGAAACTCAGAAATAATACCAATGAATAACAATGGCCACCTAAATGTGATTGTCAGGATTCCCTGGTATATGCAAAACAAGAAGAGATATACATACAGTTTCCAGACATGCTCATGATTTGTTGATTATAGCACAACACATAGACTAAAATAATCCCCTAGATTCTGGACTGACAGTAATATATACATGATCAATTATTACAATGTTTGGATTTTGTTAGACCTAGAGTATACTTACATGCTATTGGTGAGTGCTATCTCTGGATATTTAGTAACAGTTTTAATTACACACACACACACACACACACACACACACACACACACACACACACACACGATTATTGTGGTAACTTAAAAAACTAACATATTTTTTGTTTATTCCAAACTGCATCACTTTACAGCCTGCATCAATAGGTGCAGTAGACTCTGCTGCACAAAACGTCATTCCAAAATAATAAAGCTCTTATTCTTGAGGGTCCCACCAGACTTTTTGGGGGGGTTGCTGCCACAGACTAACATGGCTGCTCTTCTGGTATTTAACTTCAGGTTCACCAGCTCTCTTCTTGTCTTTATATTGATTTAGACCCTCTCTCCCCTTTTTACCTCATACAATACAATTGTCACGCCCTCGATCTCCGACAGCGAGGAGGAAGGGGAAGCTGTCAACTTTCCAGGCGATGCAGGAGTGTCTGAGGGGCAGAGCCCGGCTGTCAGTGTTCATGAAACAGCTGTGGATAAGGACTCTGAGCAGGCACAACAACCTGAGGCAGCAGAAATCGTGAAAGACCAATTGGAAGAAGAGCTATGCAACCAACCCCTGCTGACCCCCCAACAGCGGCGTGTCACGAGACGCAGGGATCAATTGGAGACTATTAGGAAAAGCAAACGCCTCTTGCAGAGGGCTGATGAGCCTTAAATCCCTGCCAGCTGGGAGCTCTCGTGGCTTGCACTATATATCACGTCGTCAGTCGGCTACTCCCTGCTGAAAAACAACATTCGTCACTATATGTCGACAGCGTGCAGCCAAGTCCGGTCGAGACCCTGACAACAATGGGGTTGTTTACATGATTGTATCACTTTGAGGAGAAACTGAAGCCAGCAAGAAGCTCAAAATTTTCCAACAGCTTATTTCCTCTCTTTCTATTCACAGAAACAATATGTATGTATATAATTATTTATGTATGTATATTTGTACACCACCCCAAACTTCAGTCTCTGGTTGGTTTACAACAACATAAACAAATTAAAGCAGAAATTAAAACAATTTAAAACCAGAAGTCTAGTTTAAAAGCTTGAGTGAATAAATGTGTCTTAACTGCCTTTTAAAAAGTTGTCAGAGTTGGCGAGGGTCTTATTTCAGCAGGGAGTGCATTCCAGAGTCGCGGGGTGGCCACAGAGAAGGCCTGTCCCTGTGTAGCCAACAGATGAGCTGGTGGCAACTGCAGATAAACCTCTCTGGATGATCTCAGTGGGTGGTGGGGCTCAAGGAGAAGAAGACGTTCTCTTAAATACCCAATAAATTGTAGCTGGGGATGATGGGAGCTGTAGTTCAGCAACATCTGGAGGCTCTCAGTTTGGGAACCACTGGCCTAAGCTGCTGAGGGCTTTATAGCCCCTTTACCAGCCCCTTGTATTTTGCCCAGAAATTTATTGGGAGACAGCGTAGTTCTTCTAAAATAGGAGTAATATGGTCTCTCCGAGATGATCCAGAGACCAACCTGGCCGCCACATTCTGTACCAATTGCAGTTTCCGGACTATGCACAAAAGTATCCCCACATAGAGCACGTTGCAGCAGTCAAGTCTGGAGGTTACCAGCATATGTACCACTGTTCTGAGGTCATTTATCTCAAGAAACAGACACAGCTGGCATATCAGCCGAAGCTGGTAGAAAGCACCTCTGGCCACTGCCTCAACCTGAGACACCAGAGGGAGGTTTGGATCCAGAAGTGTTCCTAGACTCACTGCATACCTGTTCTTTCTGGGGAAGTGTGACCCCATCCAGAACGGGCAGATCAAATTTGTCTTCTGAGTTCTGACCCTGCACAATAAGTACCTCCATCTTATTCAAATTCAGTCTCAGTTTGGTATCCCTCATCCAGCCCATAACTGCCTCCAGGCAGGCATTTAGGGAGGCTATTCCTTTTCCTGATGATGTTGACATGGATAAATAGATTTGTGTGTCATCAGCACACTAATAACACCATCACCAAATCTCTTGATAATCTCTCAGCAATTTCCTGTAGATGTTAAAAAATATTGGAGACAGTGTGGAGTCCTGGGGGATGCCATGTAAAAGTTCACATTTTGAAGAACAACAGTCTCCAAGTGACACCCTCTGGAATTTGCCCAAGAGGTAGGAGTGGAACCACTGCAAAGCTGTGCCTCCCACTCCCAACCTCTTCAGACTCTCCAGAAGGATACTGTGGTTGATAGTATCAAAAGCCACTGAGAGATCCAAAAGGATTAACAGAGTCACACTCCTTCTGTCAATTTCCCATTGGAGATCATCCATCAGGCTGACCAAGGCAGTCTCCACACCATAGCCTGCCTGTAAACCAGTTTGAAATGGGTCTAGATGATTAGTTTCCTCCAAGACTGCCTAGAGCTGGGAGGCCACCATCCTCTCAATTACCTTGCCCAACCACAGAAGGTTGGAGACAGGCCTGTAGTTGCTTAATTCAGAGGGATCCAACACAGAAGAAGTTGCTTAACTCTAAGGGATCCAATTCTTCAGAAGAGGTTGAATGATTGCCCCTAAGACAGGAAGGCATCCTGCCTTTCCTCAGAGAAGCATTTATAATATCTACCAGGCCTTCTACAGCAACCAGATAGAATAAGCCATGTCGGACAAGGGTCAGGAGAACAGGTGGTAGGTCACACCATTCCAAGCAGCTTATGCATATCATCGGGAGTCACAAACTGAAACTGATCCAGCCTAACCACATAAGAGGTGTTGATGGACACCTCTGCATTAGACTCTGCAATAACTATGGGATCTCAATTTAAGTTGGCCGGAATAAGTGAGATTTTATCCACAAAGAACTCATTAAAAACACCACAATGGGTAACTGATGGTTCCAAATTCTGATTCAAGGGTGGACGGGGATTAGGGGTGTGCAATTTGGGATTTCGGGTGATTTGGCTCGGACCCGAACCGAATCACCCCTGTTCTGTTTTGTGCCCGAATCTGGGTCACCCGAATCACCCTTGATTCGGTTCAGATTCGGATTTAATCTGAATCTGAATCTGAATCGATTCGGGGGGTAAAAAGGGGCCCAGGGGCAAAATTTTGGGGTGGGGTAGTAGTTCCCAATGGGTAGAGTCTACCACCCCAATTTCAGGGGGATTGGGCAAAATCCTGATTTTTGGTGAATTTTTAAAGTTTTAGTGACTTTGGGGCAGTTTGGGGGCATAGCATGGGATCTGGGCAAAAGGAGTGGGGTGGGGTGGTAGTGCCTAATGGGTGCAGGCTACCACCCCAATTTCAGGGGGATTGGGCCAAGGGCTGATTTTTGGTAAATTTCTGAAATTTTCATGTCTTTGGGGCAGATTGGGGCATATTGGGGCAGAAAGTGGGGCCTGGGGCAGAATAGTGGGGTGGGGTGGTAGTGCCTAATGGGTGGAGGCTACCACCCCAATTTCAGGGGGTTTGGACAAAGGGCTGATTTTTTGAGAATTTTTGAAGTTTCAGTGACTTTGGGGCAGTTTGGGGGCAGAAAGTGGATCTGCCCCAAAATATTGGGGTGGGGTGGTAGTGCCTAATGGGTGGAGGCTACCACCCCCATTTCAGGGGGATTGGGCAGAGGGCTGATTTTTTGAGAATTTTTGAAGTTTGGGTGTCTTTGGGGCAGATTGGGGGCAGAAAGTGGATCTGCCCCAAAGGAGTGGGGTGGGCTGGTAGATAGTGCCTAATGGCTGGAGGCTACCACCCATCCCCAATTTAAGAGTGATTGGGCAGAGGGGTGAACTATGGTGAATTTATTTGTATGAGGTTTGTCTTCATAAGGTGAAGTGTGCTAAACTGATTACTTCCTCATATTATTCATAGTAAAGGAAAGTGTGAAAAAGTGAAAGTGGGGTCATGAGAGTTGTTTAATTGAAAAATATCTGATTTGCTATGATAGAATGAGAATTCACACCTTTTCTGAGACACCCAAACTTCAAAAATTCTCAAAAAATCAGCCCTCTGCCCAATCCCCCTGAAATGGGGGTGGTAGCCTCCACCCATTAGGCACTACCACCCCACCCCAATATTTTGGGGCAGATCCACTTTCTGCCCCCAAACTGCCCCAAAGTCACTGAAACTTCAAAAATTCTCAAAAAATCAGCCCTTTGTCCAAACCCCCTGAAATTGGGGTGGTAGCCTCCACCCATTAGGCACTACCACCCCACCCCACTATTCTGCCCCAGGCCCCGCTTTCTGCCCCAATATGCCCCAATCTGCCCCAAAGACATGAAAATTTCAGAAATTTACCAAAAATCAGCCCTTGGCCCAATCCCCCTGAAATTGGGGTGGTAGCCTGCACCCATTAGGCACTACCACCCCACCCCACTCCTTTTGCCCAGATCCCATGCTATGCCCCCAAACTGCCCCAAAGTCACTAAAACTTTAAAAATTCACCAAAAATCAACTGTGAACCGAATCACCCGAATTTTTCGTGCCCGAAATTCGGGTGATTCGGCTCGTGCCCGAAAAATATCGGGGGACATCGGGGGTGTTTCGGTTCGGCCCCGAATCACCCGAAATTGTTCATTTCGGGCACAGATCGTTCTGTGCCCGAAATTTTTTGCACATCCCTAACGGGGATGTATTAGCCCTCTCACAACCCTAAAAAAAACCTCCACTGGACATGAACTTGTGGGTACAATATGGGCTGAAAAGGATAGCTTCTTTATTGCACATATTGCCTGAGCATAGGACTTCAAATGGACTCTGTGCTGTAATCTGTCAGATTCATCTACCATCTAGCTTTACTGGACATCGCCCAGAGCTTCTGGGAGAAGCCTTCTTCGGTTCCACCTACTTCTAGGAAGGTTGAGAATCTATACAGAATTCAGTCAGAAAACTCCATGTTTCTGCTGAAGCATCCTGCCTTGAATTCAATAGTTGTGGAAGCGGTGCAGACCAAGTCCAAGAATAAGCTGCTGTCAACTCCCATGGATCGGGCGAGGGGCGCAGACTGGACTCCATTGGTAAGCATTTATACTCTGGCCTGTCTATGCAGATCAAAATAGTGAACTACTCGGCTTTTATGTCATGATACAACCACTTAATATGGGAGAAATTATCGGATCATCTGGAGTCACCCCCCCGTTCCAAACAAGAGGCTATCCGCTCTTACAGAAGGAAGGATTTGATCTAAGCAAACAACTATAACATACCTCTAAGCACTTGATGGACTGTGCGGCTAGGTCTCTCACCGCTTCGGTCTCATTACGCAGACATGCCTGGCTCCGATTGACTGGCTTGAACACAGAAGCAAGAACACTCATTGAAGACTTGTCCTTTGATGGATTAGCCTAGTTTGGGACTCAAATTGATGAAACTTCGGAAAGAGTGCAGAAACTGCGGAAGACTGCCAAATCCATGAGCTTTGTGTCTGCATCTTCCGCCTCTAGGCCGTTTCGTTCACAGAGATCTTATCAGCCCCGTCAGTTGGCGTCTCAATCCTACTACCACTCCTTTCGTCAGTCCTGATACGCCCAGTTCAATACACACTATAAGAAGCACCAGTATCAGAACGTCAAGCACGGTCAGCAGAAGCCTAAGTCCACGGCCTACCAAAAGAGAGCATGACTACCCCTGGGCTGGGTCAAGATTGAGATCATACCTGGACCGCTGGGAGAGTATTATGTCAGATGCCTGGGTCCTTACCATTGTTCGGATCGGCTATGCCATAGAGTTTTTGGAAAGACCACCAGATTCTGGCAGAAAACCTACACCAACAAATCCTATCCTAGAAGAGGAAATAGACACCCTCCTACGGAAAGGGGAGATAGAATGTGTTCCCTCGCATCTGTATGATGGCCCTTTCTCCTGCTATTTCACCATCCCAAAGAGAGATGGGGGCCTGAGACTGATCCTAGATCTACGTCTCCACAATGCTTATGTGAGGTACCACCACTTCAGAATGCTGACAGTCAAAGAGAGTCTCTCGCTCCTTTCGCAGGGGATGTGGTTCGTCTCCATAGACTTGGAAGATGCGTACTACCACATCTCGATATGCCTGCAACACCAAAAGTACCTTTGATTCCAGGTGAGTGAGAATGCATTCCAATTCACGGCTATGCCCTTCAGACTCTCCTCGGCCCTGAGAGTTTTTACAAAGTGCATGATCATCATAGTTAGATGCCCCCAAGCTACTGTGAAGCTTGACAGGCTGACAAGTCCGGGATGGGGTGTGGCAGTGTCCCTATAGGCTGGCAACTCAATGGCTGCAAAGTTAACAGGAGGGACAGGGCTGATTCTCCGAGAGGCTGCCAATGAGAAGTGCTGAGGGTTTGGAGCAGCCATGTCCTCGGGCGGGTCTGTGCCTCTGCCTCTATGATTGCAGTATGGAAATGGGCGGGAAACCGCAGTTATAGCTGTACCAGGAGTTTGATGTAATGGTTCAGCGGCCCAACCTCAGGTCTTGGTGGCTAACCTTAGAGATAATCAAAGGTTCAAATTGGAGTTTGGTGAAGCAAACCAGGGGTCGCTTTCAGCCCATAACCACGATTTTGTGTGTTCAGGTGTATTGGAGTTGCAACCTTGGCCATGTTTAACTCTGATTTGGCACTATGTCTGAATGCGGCCAAACTGACTGTAGTTTGAAAATTCTGCAATAATAACTCTACTAGTCTTTCATGCCACAAAACCTTTGATTGTGCAGCAGACAAACATGGCTGCTCTCTGGTATTTACTAGTTCCATCGCTGTCCTTTCATCTTTCTGTTGAACTCTACCCACCTCAATATATCTCACATAATGGCAACATTGTTATTTACAGGATTGCTTACCTCAGGATAACAAGAGGTAACTGAAATGATCCACATTTCTCTTGGTCTCCTTTCTTTCTTTTCTATTCATTGAGGAAATGCATGTGCTTCTTTTTCTGGATAACAGTTACTGTAAGGAAGTCTTTGTGTGTAAGTAAGTTGTACCACAGAACTTGTCACTAGGGGTTAGTCATGTGCACGGACCGGTTCAGAGGCCATTCTAAAGGCCTCCAGACCGGTCCGGACACGAGGTGGTTTTGGTTCGGGAGGATGGGGTGGGGGGTTCCAATAAGAAATGGGGGGGCGTTACTCACCCCGGAGACAACCATGACATATTTCACTGAGCACTCGGATGGCAGGATATCTCCCTGCCGCCCGCTTCCTTCCCTGCTCGGCGCCGCGGCTCCTCGTTTTGAATTAAGAATTGGGCGGCAGGACAGCTCCCAGTCCCTGCCGCCCCCTTCAAAGCCCTGCTCGGCTGGTGGCCGCCCCCTTCAAGTCCCCTGCAGCCCCCAAGAAGACCCCTGCCGTCCCTTCCCCTTCCAAAAGATAAGCACTCGGCAGGAGAGCTCCCTGCCGTCCCTCCCTTCCCCTTCCCCGGCTGGGCGGCAAATGGCTTCTAAGAAGCCTTTTGTGCGCATGCGCAAAAGGCTTCTTAGAAGCCATTTGCAGCCCAGCCGGGGAAGGGGACGGCAGGGAGTTCTCCTGCTGCTCATTTTTTAAAAGAAAAGTAAAAGTTTTAGAAGTGCTACGTATGGATGGAAATGATGTTGGGAAATACTCTAAATATTTCATGTTTTCAAACCCCATCACTTTGGCTCTTATGTGGGAACACGCATTACAATAGTCAAGCCTAGATGTTACCAGCTGATGCACCACTGTTTTGAGATAATTCTCTTCAAGGAATGGACGTAGCTGTAGAATCAGCCGAAGTTGATAGAAAGCACTCCTGGCCATAGCCTCCACCTGAGATACCAGGGTGAGGCCTGGATCTAAGAGCACTCCCAAGCTGCGTACCTGTTCCTCCTGGGAGAGTATAACCCCATCCAGCACAGGAAGATCTAACTCATACCTCAAATTCCGATCCCACACAGTGAGCACCTCTGTCTTGCTTAGATTCAGCTTCAATTTGTTATCTCTCATCCAGCCCTTTACTGCCCGTAGGCACGCATTTAGAGAGTGAATGCCATTTCCTGATGATGCTAAGGAGAAATAGTTTTTGGTGTCATCAGCATACTGATAACAACCTGCACCAAATCTCCTGATGACCTCACCCAGTGATTTCATGTAAATGTTAATGTTAAAAAGCATTGGTAACAGAATGGAGCCCCGAGGGACTCCATAAAATAACTTCTGTTTTGAAGAGGAACCATCACCAAGCTCCACCATCTGGAATCTGCCTGAGAGATATGAGTGGAACCACAGCAAAGCAATGGCTCCTGTCCCCAATTACCTCAGGCGATCCAGAAGGATGCCATGGTCGATGATATCGAACGCCGCCAAGAGATCCAAAAGAAGCAACAGAGTCACACTCTCTCTGTCGATTCCCTGGTAAAGGTCATCCATCAGGTCGACCAAAGTGGACTCAACCCCATAGCCCGCCCTAAAGCCAGTTTGAAATGGATCTAGAAAATCAGTTTCCTCCAAAACTGCCTGGAGCTGATTAGCCACCACTCTCGCAATCACCTTGCTCAACAATGGGAGTTTGGAGACTGGCCTATAACTATCCATCACTGAGGGATCTCGGGAAGGCTTCTTAAGAAGTGGTGTAATCATTGCTAGAGGACCTTGCTCCCCAGGACCACCCAACCCAAATAGCAACAGCAGGCAGGGTAGCATATGCACGGTGCCCATAAACCCAACATGAGAGCGATGTGGGATTTGAATAATATTGTATCTTCAGAAAAGCTGTAGTGAAGGGATCTCCTGTACTGGTTGAAGTGGATCTTCCAGTGTGAGTTCCTGGGTTACAGGTTTCATTTCTAGAGGCCTGTCAATTTCACTAGCAAGAGAGCCAATATTACACCAGTGTTATACAGTACATAAAATCAACAATTTGGTTTAATCTGCTTCTGGGACTAGCTCTTTCCAGGCAGCTTAGTCCTGCGTTGCTCCCATGGTGTCTGGATCGATTTCCCACTCATCCTCTGCAATTCTCCGAAGTTTCAGCATTGAAACCCGACCACCAGGTGGCATTGTCTGCTTCTGGGGAAGGCACCCTGCGTTGCTCCTGTTGGAGGGTATTTTCACCCTCATCCCCGGGAACTTTCCACCATGGTTCCAGGGATGTCTTCCTCTGATGCACTTTCATGTATATCAAGTCTCCTTCCTCCAAGGAATGACACTTCTCCTGTGGAGGTGTGGGTAAGGCTTCTTTAACCTGTAGATGATAAGATCTAAAAAAATTGGTTAGAGCAAGACCATATTTTATTTCTTTTTCTGTGAACGATAAAGACTTTGGAGGACTAGCCATGTGTGAAGGGCAATCCATTCAGATTTTGTGTGGGGAAAATCCAGTCTGTGGGTTGGGTGTGGCTCTCATAGTAATTTTTTTTTTAAAAAATTATGGTGCTTTTGTTAGTGATATAAGTAAAAACAGAAAAGGTTACATCTCTGAGAGTATACATGATTACACAGAAGAATAGGTCCATCATAAGAGCCTCCTCTACATGCAAGATACCAAGATAACAATAAGTGTGTGTGTGTGTGTGTGTGTGTATGTGTGTGTGTGTGTGTGTATATATATATATATATATATATATATATATATATATATATATATATATATATATAAATGTTAGCATATCAGTCTACCATCAATAAAATTACAGACCTAACAGTGAACCAAGATATAGAGGGGAGAGCCAAAACCGACAAAAAGTAACAGCAGAAAAGGAGGAAGCTATATACATGAAGATTAAGATTAATGCTCAGGCACGGAGCGTTTCCATAACGAAAGTCCCATCCTGTACCTGCTGACTCAAAAGTATCATTAAACATATTAATAATTAATATTATTAATATATTATATCCATTAAAAACTTATGTTGGTTTCGTACGTAAACAGAAAGAGCATGAGTTCTCAACTCCAAAGTAATAATATAAAAACAATAAATAGTATTGTTTTTATAATAGTATAAAAATATGATTAATGAATCTCAAAGTACTTAGAGGGGTCCCTCAAAACAGAACAACAGCCCACCAAAATGTAGAGCTCAGCACCAAATCATGCAGCAAAATCTTCACGCTTATTTATTATCATTTCATGTTATTTATTATCATTTCTCCTCTCTACTAAAACACAGCAAGAAAATCTATAATGACATAATAAAAATGCAAAAAATGCAGAAAGAAAAACATTTCAGCTTTCAGCTGTGAAGATCTTTCAGCTTGCAGCTTTGAAAACCAAAAAAGACAGAATAAAACTGAAATCTGGTATGTGACGGAATATATGTATAGAAAACAAACACATAAAGAATGAACAGTTTTTGAACCTCTCTTCTGGCTCCCCCAAGTATCAATATGTTGAAATGATATATAAAGGAGTTGCTCATGATGAAAGAGGATGCTGACCACCCAAAAAACATGAAATTTGAAGTGAATTTTTCTTGATAGCGCAGAGCCATATTAAAATTCTGAGCCCTAACATGCCAGTAAGATTACAGTTTATCGTATATCCATGACTGGTATCCAAAACCTAATATACAAAGATATAAAAGTAAAAAGTAGACAATAACAAGGGGTAAAATTACGGTAAAATAACTGGCTGGAAACTCTCTCATCATTTTAAGACCCAGCTAGGGTTTCCTTAACCACAATCTTATACAATACCATCAAATCATGTTTCAAATTTTACCCATAATATAAGAGAAATTGAGCTTTTAGTTTAATGATTTCCCTCTTACAAGATTTGTAGTAAATGCAATTAAATAACAGGGAATATAAAAGCATTTCTTCAATTAGCAGGAACCAATTACATATTCAAAACAACAACACAACGGCAATTATGACATATATGAATGCTTACAAGAAAAAAAATGTCTAAACAGATTTCCCTAACCTCTATTATATTTGGGGGGATAACACCACAGGGAATACCTTGAGAGAAAATAACGAAGAAACCTTATGATTTCAACCTGGTTACTTCAGTACCTTCTTTCTTTCTTTCTTTTAAATACATTTTTACCCTGCAACAAATCAAAAGATGTCAAGAATCTCATTATTTTAAAAAGAAACAGAAAGGAGGGAGAAAACATATTATTTAATTCCAAGGAAGTTCTAAACAAGTTCTAGATCCGGCAATAAGGTATGTGCTGAAAACATAAAGATTGCAGGGGAGAAAGAAATATCCCCTTCCATGAAAGAAGGCGTCTCGTAAAAATTCTGAGGTGTAAAACACAAAAGAAAAAATTTAGAGTACCAGCCATAAAATGTCTTGTCGACGCTAAAATGCCAGTGCAGTGAATAAATCAGAGTTCAAAGTGAAAGTTACAATCTTCTTACATAACAGTTTAACATGTATTCATGACTGGTATTCAAAGCCTATTGTAAAAAGACAGAAAAAAGAAAGTGGAAAATAAACAGAAAAAAAGGGGTAAAATAACTGGTCAAATAAAATAAAGAATTCCCTCTTACAAGATTTTGGATAGAGGCAGTTAAGTAACATGGAGTGTAAGAGCAATTCTTCAATTAGCAGAAACTAATTACATATTCAAATTGGTAATACAGCAGCAACAATCATGCCATATATGAGTGTAAAAGCAAATTTTTCATATAGCAGGGACTAGTTGCATATTCAGATCAACAGTACCGCCGCATTCATGATATATATGAATGTTTACAGGTAAAAATGTTTAAACAAGTTTCCCTAACCTCTATTATATTTTTGGAACTAACATCACAGGGAATACAGTGGGGGTGGAATTAAAAAAGAAATCCTAATAGTTTCATCCTGGTTACTTCAATACTTTTTTGTTTTTAATACATTTTTTTTTCTTGAAACAAATCAAAGGAAACCAAGAGTCTCATTATTTTTGAAGAAGTGGGGGAAGGGAGGAAGACATATTTAATTGATTCCAAAGTATTTCTTATACTGCATCAAAAACAAAACAGTGAGAAAATCCAGGTCCAACAATGGGTTAACATAAGAGCTTTGAGAAATTTTGAGAGAGTTCCTGGTCCAAAGACAAGGTGTTCTGCTGAAGACATAATAAACCGGAACTTACTCCATGCAAAATTCTACGTGTGAGAAAGGGTGAAGAGTCTCCGTTTCAATCCAATTTGTTCTTTCCATTTTATGGTGTTAAATTTCAAAGGCTTACATTGTTAAGTAATAGTTCTGAAAATCCAAAAGATAAATAAAATAAAAGAGTACCCCCCCTCCCATATAGGAAGACTTCTCTTAAAGGTTCTAAAGTGTAAAGCAAAAAGCAGAAAGTTTAGTTACCAGCCATAAAATATCTTGTCAGCATCAAAAAGCCCAGTGCAGTAAATAAGTCGGAATTCAAAGTTTTTTTAAAAAATACAATCTTCTTGTGCTGATAAGAGAGAGAAAAAATAAACTGTAGTCTCTACAGCAGAAAAGTAGAAGAAGAGGCGGGCGGTCGGGGGGGGGGGGGAACCATCCAAGCAGGATTCAAACATCACAGCATCTTGTTAACACCGGAATGCCAAGACAGTGAATAAGTCAGAGCTCAAAGGATAAATTATAATCTTCTAGCTGAAAGCTGAGCTGATAAAAATGTAGGCTTTAGTCTCTGCAACAAAAAAGTAGAAAAAACATCCATACGGCATCTCCATCAGTCAAACACCATCTTTCACCAGCCCCCTTCTTAACACTGTAAATCATTCTATAATTGGTTCTAAGAAAGGCAGTAGGAGGTTCAAAGAAAACGAAGTGAAAAAATATCAAGGATCTTGCATCTTGCACACTCCCAACTACAGTCCTCTCAGAGATTAGTTAGGAAAGAAAAAGTGGATAGATTGATTGCGAGGTCGTCTCTTCATCGGCTTTGATGTTATTGCCTCTTCTATTCAGCCAGTTGCTTAAGCAGAAAGGTTCATTCTGGGGGCTCATCCAAGAAAATTTTCCCAGACTCCCCCCCCCCAGGAAAAGGACCAAGCCCTGCATTTGCAATCTGATCTCCATCATGTGATGAGAGATAATTTGGGCCAGATAGAGACAGAGGACCCTGGACAGCTAGTCCGGAGCCTCTCTTTGAGATGCCATGTTAGCGAGGAATCTCTCTCATAGTCATTAAGATTGCTGGAAGGACCTGCATCCATGTAAGTCCGGTGGTGCCAATCTGTTCTTTACAATAGGGTACCTCATATCTGGGCACCAGTTCATTGACCAATTTCTTTAAAACTGTAGCCGCATCAGCTTTCCCACAGGGGTAGGCCTCAGTCTTTCCTAAAAAAAATTACAGACTATAACTAAAATAAATTATTATGAATTACACATTTCACATTTGGCTGCAGTAAGAAGAGATATGGTGGTATTATTTGGGATGAAATCCATCTTTAGAAAGCAATGTGTGCATAGCATCTTTCCCCACATGTCCCCATCCATGATAGGTGTGTAGCATGCTAGGAAGGAGGCTAGCTGGAAGTACAGGGTAGCCATTACTGTCCCTCCAGACTGGGTTTTGGTGCAACAGGCACCCTGCCTCACTCCATAATCACTTCTCATCTTCTGGGGCCTGATCTTGTATTTTACCTAAATCTGCAAGTCGCAGTTCAGGAGGAGTGGGCACCCCTTGTTTAGTGCATACAATTACTATGTCTGTTCCTTTAACAAGGCGGCAGCATATCTATCTATCTATCTATCTATCTATCTATCTATCTATCTATCTATCTATCTATCTATCTATCTATCTATCTATCTGCTGTAACGGCTAAAGCATTACCCTTTACTTACCTCATCATCTTTTGGGTGTGTGATGCACAAGTAATAACTGCTAATTCTGCAGGCATTCGTACAGCCTCTAAAAGGCTACTAACAGCATTTCCAATTAAATCTCCTGCAAAGGTTCAGAAACCTCCTTTCTTTCCAATTTTCCAAAACCAAGTACAACTCCAAACACATGTCTAGAATCATTATATAGTCACCCTTTCCCCCTTAGCCAATTTACAAACTTTTTTCAACTGCTTTTAGCTCTGCTACCTGAGACAATTTAACTCTACTACCAACTTTCCCTGCTCTAATACTCCAAAAGTATTACAAATAGCATATCCAGCCTGCAGGTGACCTGATGAGTCCCTGAGGCAAGAGCCATCCATGTATAGTTCCAAGTCTGGATTTTGTCAAAACAAAACAAAACAAAACAAAACAAAACAAAACAAAAACAAACAAACAAACAAAACACACACACAAACAACATCCTGTAAATCTGCACATCTGTTCTTGGATTGGGCACATGATGCATACTGTAGGTACGAATAATTCCTCTTCTCCCCCCTTCTTTCGCTAGAATTTTTTTTCTCCCTTTGTCTTCTTTTTTCTTCATCTTTCCCTTTATCTACAGTAACAGCACAGGATAAATTCCTATTCCCAGTCTACAACTTGCAAGTTTCCTTTCAATGTCATTAACATTCTGTTCCCAACTTTTAACTAAACTTTCCTTCTGCCATTTAAAACTCTCATCCTACCACTTATAACATTGTTGCATTTCATCCTGGGTGATCTTTACACCCAAACATTTCAAAACTCCTCTTAATATAAGAGTATCCTGTGGCTGAGCCCCACTTCCTGTCGCCCAAGCTCTTTCTTGCAATCGGTTAAAAGAAAGTGTAAAATTACACAGTGAGTGCTCTTCCCCGATGCATCTCAGGAGCCAGCGGCAGGAGCAGGTTTCTTGCCCCCAGGACATTCTGGGCAGTTCCACTGTCCCAATGCCAGTTGAAGGACAGTGGGGTCTGAGAGAAGCCTTAGTTGCAGCTTCCAGAAGAGAAGGAGATTGTTGTTCAGGCATTGGTCATCTTTAGCAGGGAGTTTCCATGAGATCCGCCCCTATTCCAGACACTCCTGATACTCCAAAGGAGAGTCCTGACCGGGTATGAGAGGGTGATCCTAAATCTACCTGGGGCAGGACATTTTGTCCTGAAGCAGGGTGCATTTGCTACAATTTGCTTGCTGGTAGGGCTGGAAAACTGCCCAGACGTACCAGTAACCCATTTGCCCAGGCAGGGGGTGGTCTTCCAGGAAACCTCACAAATAACTGAGATGCTCATGCTCAAATGACCCTGTCACTGGCCACTGTCTTCCAGGAATCCCAAGGTAAATCCTGGCCATACAGAGGTACAAAGAGTGACCATCCATGTCCGAGACAGACCCACAGTCCCGGTCAAATCCTTCCAGTTTTCATACATGTATGCCAGGGGAATTCCTGGGACTGACCCTTTACTCTGTCCCATCCCCATCCTTTCCCAAGGTACCTTGAATCCAGCACGCACCTGATTCTCAAAAGTGGAATCTTGGAAGCTGCCCTTGTTGCCTTGCCCAACCCAGGGGGTCCCACCGAGTCCCAACAGTCAGTGAACTCACCGTTTGGCGCCAGCTGGTTGTTGCTGGATCCTCCTGGGCTCAGGCAAACGCGTTGGACAGTCCCATGTGGGGTGCCAGGAAATTGTTGCGGGAAAATCCTCTGAAACCTTGCCCTCCTGTTTAATTCAGCCCCTTGTGTTAATCTTTCCATCAGATTTTACAGAGAATGGGGCGTCTTACTGAACCAAAGCAGATTAGACAAGATTCCCACAATAGAGCTCGTTGCCTGATGGAATTGAGTCAAATTCAACGAGGGTGTGTGCTCAAATTAGCTTTTATTCATGATCATGAAGGCAGAGTACAAGCCACAAAGTCTGACAAGCACTGCGTGCCCAACATACGCAGTTGCCAGTTTATATACAGTAGATTTTACAAAGCAAGCAAATCAGTAAATCCTTCAATACATGTCTTTGTAAAAAGATGTTTTCATGTGGTGCCAATTAGCCTTGGACATGAGTTACTACTTGGCCTTTCTGCCCTTCCTACTCCTTATTGGTATCTTTTGGTGCTAGCTATGTTTCTTTTTCTGCCGAGTGGGGAATTTGTCTCATGACTTTGGCTACATACAGTATCTCTTGTCAGGCTCTGGTATTTGTTACCTCTTGGCTGAGGGGCCTCACATCCTTGAACAAGTTTGTCCAGGCCTACTGGCCCTACATTCTGTTTAGAAGCCTGATCCAAACTTTTATAAACTTATTTGTAGGCCTGGATTAAACATATCATACCAGTACGTCTAGCGGTAACTCGGAACAGGGCCTTTTCTGTAGCTGCTCCTGGCCTATGGAATGCACTCCTGGCAGATATCTGCAGTTTAGGCTTGCTGTCAGCCTTTAAGAGAGCCCTAAAGACTTCCTTGTTTGGCCTGGCCTTCCAGGGTTTTCAAATTGTTTTTTAAATTATTTTAATTTGTTTTAAATGGTTTTGAATTCTTTTTAAATTGTTTTTTTATTGTTTTGAGCATTGTGTTTTAAATGGTGTTTGTTGTTGTGTCTTTTAAAATTTGTTGTATTCTTCCCAGAGCCTTTGGATGGGGTGGTTTATAAATGTAGTAAATAAATAAATAAATAAATAAATAAATAAATAAAATGTGTTCTATTCAGGAGCTACCAAGCCCACCTCTTTTCCTTTGGGTGAGATGGACAAACTGTTTTCAGGGTTTTATTACTGAATACCCACTAGTGAGGTAACTGTCTTAGTTGAGAGTATCTGAGACCTGACACAGAGTGGAGCTAACATCTTTCTCACTACTGTTCATTAATACAAAGATAAAAAGAGGTCCTTCTTTTGCCTCTGGGAAAGTAATGGGCAGTCATATTAAGAGTTATTCTAGAAGATGCCTTGAGAGGAATTAATATCATAGGCATCATTTCTTGTATCCAAATGGAAATCTGGGTAATCAAAATCAACAGTAAATCAATAAAAATGCATATTTTGTTACTTTCCATCAACCTACTCAGTTTTCTTGCTTTAAATCAGATTAATTGCCTTTTTAAAAACTCCTAGGCCACCAACCTACTGCATGCATGAAGAAGAGGGCACAGAAGTGTTCTCATGGAACTCTGTGATAAACCGCCCCTCCTCTTAAGCCATAATGGATGCACTAGTGTCATCTTTAACACTCTCTGGCATGGCCAGGGCATTCCTGTCAAGCAATGCCATTTTGCACCTCCCCTGGAACATCTAGCAGATGGTTGTTGCCTAGGTGATAAAAACAAGTGGGGAGTCTATAAAGATGCCATAAAGTTGATTGTCAGTTCTTTATTCAACAATTTACAACTCTTGGAAGATTTTTAAATGGTTGGATAAAGAATTGACTAGTACAGCTGAGTGCAATTTTATTTCCACAGATATGTGATTATTTATTTCAATGTTTGCAACCTGCTTGGGGCAGGTACCTTTCTTTTTTGCATAGGGAACCCAGTAGAATCCCATGTACACTGATGGCATTGTATAAATGGTGATGATGTTTCACTTTGATACTGATTTCAGTGTTTGATAATTGACAATACTTTCTATAATTGATACACTAGGGCATTTGGTATGTAACAGAAGTTAGCCACCTAATGGCACAGTGGGGAAATGAATTGATTAGCAAGCCAGAGGTTGCCAGTTCGAATCCTCACTGGTACCCATATTGAGCAGCAGCAATATAGGAAGATGCAGAAAGGCATCATACTGCACGGGAGATGACAATGGTAAACCCCTCCTTTATTCTACCAAAGACAATGAGGTGCTTCACACGATTGCTGTGAAGAGCCTCAATGAGGTCTGTGGGGAGAGCAGGCTTAGCTCACTCTCCTCACAGTCTATTGGCGGCGGAGCCTTGGGTGGCCAAATTGGCCACCCACATGACTACCGGCTCCATCACAAAGCCGGTGAGGGCTATGGGGATTGGGGGCTGCCTGGCCCCTGGAAGTTCCAGGGCTGGGGTGCAGAAATCAGGGGCTGCCTGGCCCCTGGAAGTTCCAGGAGTGGGCGGCCAATTCTGGAGAGACCCCCGAGGCCGGGAGGCTTGTTTTAGCCTCCTAGCAGTGGTCTCCTCTGTGTTGCCGTGGCACAGAACCATGCTGCAGCAGCACACAAGCAACTAAGTGGGATTAGCGGAGTGCTCGCTCTGCTAACCTCGTTTAAGGGGAGGGGTAGTTTCGGTAGTTTGCTGCCGGGAGCTGTGCGGCAACCATGGCAGCAGATGACCAGGTGAAATTGGGCTAGCCTCCCTTAGCCCAATTTCTCTTGGTCGTGGGAATAGCTTCAACCACAGGGCACTGTGGTTGCCAGGAGTCGACATTGACTCAACGGCACACTTTACCTTTAGTAGTTGATACTGTTATTACACTTGCTCAGACCTGTGTCTTCATACATCTGTGCACCTTAGTTGTAAGTCTGTGGCTGAATATCTGCCTGTTGGGGGGAACATCTACTTTGGGGGATTACTTTAGTGCTAGGGGAACTCTTTCCCTATTGCAGACAACTCTGCCAGATGTAGAAGCAGGCAGCTGTTGTTCAGCAGTGTGGATTCAGATTAACTAGCACCAGACCTGCAAAGCTGAATAACTTTGGATCATGTCTGGACAGTGAAGCAGCATTATAAAGTACCCCAGAGGGGCAAACAGAAGGCAAAGACTTTTCAGAAGAAAGAAATATGCTTTATTGAAGGAGCACCACACAATAACTACTAAGTATTGCTTGGAGTTGTAGAATGGAGGACTGTTCCAAGAGAAAGTGGGCAGCAGGGGGGGAAGGGAATGACATAATCAAGCTGCTTGTGGGGGAAATGAAAAGGCAACGAGGGAGGAGGGGAGAAGAGCAGTTTATACCTCTCTGATCTACTGTAGTTGAGGCAAAGAAAATGGGGTCGATCTGAGATCTGGAGTTTCATGCTACAGCAAAGCCTTCACTGCTGGGGCAAAGAGGCTTCTAGGCAGCTGGGCTGGCACCTTCATCCAAGGGTCCAAAGCATCGGGCTACTGGGCTGACACTGGGCTCCACTCTGGCCTTGTGCAAAGTCACAAGCCAAGGCCTAGAAGCAGGGATGAGTGCAAAGGAAGGCCGTCATCTGGAGAGCAGAATTGGACAGCATGTCCACCAGCAGTGCTATGTCTCGACAAAGTTGGGTTCTAGTTACCTGGGCCAATTATAGGATTTTGGGGACCAAGGAAAACAAAAGAGGATAAAAGGTCATGAGGTCTCTCAAAGGGGAAAATTCCAAGGGTTCCCAAGGCATGTATGTGAATAACTCCTTGTTGAGAGTCAGGGGAGACACCTGGATGAGTCAGCACTATCCAATAGTAACACAAAGGTGGTAGAGCTCTAGGCTTGCTAATTCAGTCCGTTCCTAGCAGTTGCTCTGGTTACATTATGGTGTGATTGGTCAGCCTGCTGGAATGTCTCCATTGTCCCAGGACCCTTACTTAATGCTGGGCTGGCAGTTTAGCTTCATCAGACGCAAGAGCCTAATGAATTTCCTGCCTTTCCCATAGGGGTGTGCACAAAACTGGGTAGCCTGGTTCGGATCGAGTCCATACCAGACTCAAACTGGACCAGGCATGTTTGATTTTGCCGCCACCCCCGAACCCCCCTGGTCTGGTCTGGGGGAGGTGGTTCATGATTTTTAAAAACCTAGTTAATAAAATCACACTCAATGCCACCTGTTCACTCACTGCCACCCATTGGGCATGTGTAGCAGCCTCCAAAATGGCCACCGGCCTGGAATGTGCCCAAGACTGCCTGAACCGGAAGATTTGGCACATAATGGAGGCCAGTGGGGGAAGGGGAAACTTCTGGAGACACACACCCCGCAGCCAAATCTAAGCCCCCAGACCAGGTGGTGGTGAGTGAAATTTATTTAACAAACAAAAAATTATTATTATTTTTTTAAACTCATGAACCACCCACCCCCCCGATATCAATTCAATATCAGACCATCAGACCGAACATGTTCGATGTTGAACATGTTCAACATCTAACCTGTTTGCACATCCCTATTTTCCCAGGCTCAAAGCACAACACCCCTCCCTATGTGACCAACTCACTTGCCTGAAGTGGGGCCACAAGCTCTGGTTCTTGCTGCAGTTTGCCAGGATGAAATGGAGCCAAAGTTGCAGGGCATGCTCTGGCAATAATGCACATGGTGAACTCCCGACAATATTACTGGTGTAAGGCACTTAATAAAAATATATTAAAGACATCACTAACAAATCTAAAGCACTCAGAAAAAGAGGCAGTGTAATGTAATGAACACAATGTTGCACTTGTGGTGTGGAGACCCTTACTGAAGTCAACCATGAAGGTGACCTTGGGCCAGTCACTGTTTCTCAGTCTAACTTATTTCACAGGGTTGTTGTGAGCCTGGAATCGGAATAAAGGAGTTGTATGCTGCCCTGGAGGGAAAGTGGGATAATATGGAATAAAATTTCTAATATTAAATTCCAAGAATCACCATTCATGGTCGAATGGATGGTAGATGGCCACATATTGGTCTATGCCATGTAGGTCAGCTTTCCATGTTGCCAAAGACGATGAAGAAATGCATCTTGGCTAGGCAGCCAGGGCTTAGGGAGCTTGTCAACAGCCCCCACCCCCACCCCCATTGCTGCCCACACATGTACCAGCCATGCCCCTGACATCAATGTCAGGTGCAGGGGGCAGGGCCAGTGCCCAGAAGGAGTCTGCATGGCACCCACACCTCTCCTGCTCTTTCCTAGCCAGGAGCTTTCTCAGACAGCAGGCTTTACTGTGGGTTTACTGCAAGGTTTTACTGCAAGTTCAAAGTCGCCCCCCCCAAACTGACACAAAAGTGGATTTTTTTTACCCCAGAAATAAAGCGGCCTACAGTCTAATATGCAATGAAAAACACAGATTTGTGTGTGATGTGCTCCCCAATAGTTCAGATGGACTTGGGAGTAAATTTGGCCAATATGTGAATGCACAACCTCCATTCCAGAGGAGATGCAAACTAAAAGCCATGTGTGAAAAACGTCTAGCACTTGGTTCGCCAGCTGCTTGTTTTCTTGTACCAAGGGAGAAAAAGCATGCAAGCATGTGATGGCATGCTGATACTGTTACATGGGGTGTGGCCAGCACCAGGAAGGGGGAGCTGTATGGCCCTTCTCCCGCACCTTCAACACTTGAGAAAGAAGTGCTACCTGGGTGCTCTCTGGGTGCACCTGAGTGCTTCCTTTCCCTCCCTCACTTGGGGCAAGGGAGAGAAAACAAACAGCCAGCTGGTAAATGAAGTACCAACTAGGAAGGAGTGGGATTGGCGCTGTGCCTTGTTCTCTCAGCCAGAGAATCCTTCATTCACCAGCTGGGTGCAGGAAGAGGTCGAGGGGGTGCCCTGGCAGCCCAGGGACTTTTGTTCCCTATGGTCCAATGATGGCTATGCCACTGTAGGCAGCAATGTAAGAGAGAAAACACCATGATAGAAATTAGACAGAATCTGTTTTTCTATTCTTGATCACTGCCTGTGCTGATCTTTGTGTAAATAAATTAGTGAAAGATATCTCATATTCACAATTCTTATCTTTTTCCATTTAGCGTCTTATTTTCAGACTGAAGTGACAGTGGTGAGCAACCTTTTCGTGGCTGCTTTTATCTCACTATTTCTCAGGCTGTAAATGAAGGGGTTCAGCATGGGAGTGACCACAGTATACACAATGGTAACAACCCGCCCCTTCCCAACTGATGTGGAGGAAGAGTGCTGGAAGTAGACTCCAATGATGCTCCCATAGAAGAGGGTCACCACAGTGCCACAAGTCAAAAAAGCCTTCCTTTTCCCAGCAGCTGATGGTACTTTGAGTACTGTAGCTGTGATATGGATGTAGGACAGAAGGATGCAGAAAAATGGAGTAATCACCAACATCATGCCAAAAGTGTAGATCAACATTTGGACAAGGTGTGTGTCAGAGCAAGAGAGATGCAGCAGTGGGTAGGTATCACAGAAGAAATTGGAGATCTCCCGGGAGCTACAGAAAGAGAGCTGGTCAGTCAAAAGTGTGTGGATGAAGCAATAAACATTGGGGAGTCCCCAGGAACCTGCAACCAACACGAGACAGCGCTTGTGACTCATTATGGTGGCATAGTGCAGTGGGTGGCAGATGGCCACATAGTGGTCATATGCCCTGGAGACCAGAAGAAAACTATCTATGTTGCCAAAGGCAATGAAGAAATACATCTGCGTTAGACATCTCCAGTAGGAGATGCATGCACTCCCAGATTCTCCAAGCGTCTCCAGAATCTTGGGGGCAATGGCTGAGGCCATAGATGCATCCACTAGTGAGAGATGGCTTAGGAAGAAGTACATGGGAGCATGAAGGAGGCAAGCATCAGTGCAGATCAGTAGGATAATAAGGACATTGCCAAGTAGAGTCAGCAGATACATGGACAAGAAAATGGGGAAGAGGATTCCTCGATACTCTGGACGGACAGAGAGACCCAAGAGGATGAATCCAGAGAAGCCAGTCTGATTTCTCATGATGTCATTTCCCTGTTGGGTGAGAAGGAGAGAATGACAGACTGGTATCAGCTTCAAGAGGGGTAGTCACATTGTTGTAGCAAAACAATTAAGAGTTTTGTAGCACCTTAAAGACCAAACAAATTATTTTATCAAACGCTTTTGTGGACTACAGTCCACATCATCGGATGCATGAGAGTGACACTTCATGCATCTGATGAAGTGGACTGTATTTCTTAACTTATGCTAAAAGAGATTTGTTAGTCTATTGTTTTTACAATATCAGGTTCAAAACTGGGATTAAATGTGCCTCAAGGATGGCCCAGGCTAAAGTGCTTTGTATTTTCTGTACCCAATTTAGACAAAAAGCATTTGAGGCTATTCTCATGAGCAGCCCAACCAAGGCTAGGGCAGCCCAGCCTAGTGCAAGTGCCAGTGTGCCACCAAACCCAGCACCAGAGTCATGTGATTCATGAGCTGGGCGGCGAGAGGGATGCTTTGAGGGATGCCAGAGGACTTCCTCCTCTGGCTCTCTGCTCTGCTGCGTGGCATAGTGCCACTTGTGTGCTACAGCGAGTGGCAGAGCAAACTGGGGAGGGTGATAAAGTGTGGGGAAACAGCCCACCAGCCCTCCACCCTACCAGTAAGTTTGGTCATGTTCATGTCATATACAAAGTTTGGACCTTTGTATCTTATTCCGCGTCTTTGTCTGAATCAGGGCTGCACATCACCCCTAAGCATTTAAAGAGTCCATTTTATTGAACTGCCGCCCCCCCAAAAAACCTAACAACCCATATATTCTGTCCCCAACACATATCCCCCCACAGCAAGGATCTTTCCTCTTCACCCCAAAAAATTTAAGTGAGGAGATGCTCCTCAAGTCTGTACCTCCCTCTGTCTGCACCCCTGGACTGAGTTTTTAGCAATGTGCATAGCCAATGGTTACTGTGAGATTCGGGCTACTATATAGATTGCATCCACAACTAAAAGCTTTCCAGCTCGTCTTCAGCTTTGGTTTTCCCTAAGAATTATTAGATATACAAAGCTGATCCCAATTCGTAAGAGATGTCACTGACTCTCCTTGCTAACTCAAAATTATTTTGCAACACCAGTTTGTGGCATATACACACACACACACACACACATACATATACATACACACACACACACACACACCACTTTTTGTCTTTAGAACCCAAGGCAGTTTACAACAGCAATAAAAGTGTTGGCTGATGTGATCTACAGTTCTCTGGTGATGGAAGGTAGGCTACGGAGAACTGTGGGTCCACAGGAAGCCTCCCTCCAAAAGCCCTCTCCACTTGTATAAAACTGCATACCCCCATAAATTGCAACCCACTGCCTGATCTGTGTTTGTAACAATTCTTCATTCTCTGGATTTTACAAACTAGATGGTGTAGAAAATCCCTCACGGCAATTTGTGTTCATATGGGAATAAACCGCAATCTAGAAATGCTCATGGTTCACACATTCAGTTGCTAGCCATCAAGTTTTAAGAAGTCAAGCCACGGCCACATGCACACATAATGGGAAACCAGAGGTGAAGGAGCCTGAGGTTGAATTTCTTGTACAACTGAATGCCTGCAACTCTGGTTCCATCAGAAAAGTAACCCATGGTTTGAACCCTCAGGTTGTAGTGAGTGCTCCTACCTGAGATACATTTGGCAGCATAATGCATTCAGCAGCATAATGTCCAAAGGCAGAATTGGAGTCACAGAGAGCTGTAACGGGAGTTGAGAGAGGAAGCTCTTCCCTCACTCCAGCTGTGATTGGCTGTCAGGGCTGTCCTTCATGCCAGAAGGAAGCTGATGCAGCCAGTTCCCCCACCCATGCAGCAAGTATCCCCTCCTCTCTGCAGTCTCTGAGACTGCAATTTTGAACATCTACGAAGCGTGCAGGTGCAGGGGAGGGAAACCGCAGGAACACTGAACTTGCGGTTTCCCGTTATGTGTGAATGCAGCCATTGCCTGTGTGTGTGTCAATCAACCTGGAGACAAAGAGTCACTGTAGCTAAAAAAAAGAAGCAAGCAAGCTCACACAAACACTGGGGACATTCTAATGTAATGATTCTCTTCCTTGGAGGAACATTTGTGGGAGACATTTGTGAGATTGTGTAAACAAGATTAATGGGAAGGAACATAGAGACCCAATATTATGTTCACATCTCTCTTCCGCAAAAAAACACCTGGAGTTTGCATTTTGGCATGATACCAGAGTTACTCCTTTGCAGATATTTGTTAACAATAACAAAAAATGTTAACATAACAGAGCCAGCGTGGTGTAGTGGTTAGAGTGCTGGACTAGGACCAGGGAGACCCGAGTTCAAATCCCCATTCAGCCATGATACTAGCTGGGTGACTTTGGGCCAGTCACTTTTCTCTCAGCCTAACCTACTTCACAGGGCTGTTGTGAGGAGGAACTCAAAGTATGTAGTACACCACTCTGGGCCCCTTGGAGGAAGAGCGGGATATAAATGTTAAAACAAAAAACCCCATCAGAATCAGACTTCTAACTTCTGCATGGTGAGTGGAACCCCATCTAGATTTCAGACCCACTTGATTGCTTACCTGGATAGCCCTTGCTCAGTCTAGAAAAAATTCAGGCGTGGATTCTAGGTGAATCACTCACTCCATGTCTTTGCTGTAAGGAAGAGACAACTGTTCAGGAACACAGCTTGTCCAGATCTTTTGTATTTGAGCTTGTTGCATTATTGGGATCAACAGTTTCAAAGGAAAGTCAGGTGTCTTGATCAAATGGAAGGAAAAGCTGGTTCCCTTCAGTTGCTAGAGAAAAGACAATAGCAAACTGCTTGGCGTGGAACTAGGCTTTAATTGCCTTTCTGGATTTTCTCCAGATTTTCTGGATTTTCTCCAGATTTTCTGGACTTTCTCCAGAAATCCAATGGAGAGAGCGCCCCTTGACGAGCATCTCTCTGAGCATGATTCCCCTTGAGCACAAGACAACAGAAATAAACTTCTATTTACTACTTCTTCTTTTTAGCAAACTAAATTAATGATCATTTGCACTGCGAAGGTAGCAATTGACATCAATGCATATATTGGCTATAGAATGGGCAATTAGAGTCTCCCTGGAGTTTCTGGAGGTTGTTTGATTTAAAGTTACATTCCATTCCACATGGCCGATGATTAACTAGCCCACATCGCTCTACCTGATGAATGGCTACGTGCAGAGAGCACAGCTTTCACTAACGCTGGGGTGGGCTGGGAGAAATAGCTGCCAGGAACCAGAGGCAGCTGCGCCTTGTTTGGAACCCCACTGGCTTGTCAGGATGAGCTGCAACAGGAGGGTACCTCATACCTTAGGTCAGGCCTGCCTCCAAGTCCTTATGTTTATACATGTGGAAGGTTCACACACTGGTGTTACATAGCTTTGGAAATGGCTGATGCTGACTTATGAAATGCATGCAAAAGAAATTGTTATATGTCAGCCTGGCTGGCCTGTTAGATGATTTCCGATTAAGAAGCGACCGGGGGAGTGTGACTCTGTTGATCCTTTTGGATCTCTTGGCAGCTTTTGAAACCATCAACCATGGTATCCTACTGGGGTTGGTACCTTGGTAACATGGTACCCTGAAGGGGTTGGGAGTGGGAGGCAAAACTTTGCAGTGGTTCCGCTCCTACCTCTTGGGTAGGTTCCAGATGGTATGGCTTGGACACTGTTGCTTTTCAAAACATGAGCCACAAGGCTGCATACTGTTTCCAATGTTTTTTAACATCTACATGAAACCGCTGGGAGAGATCATCAGAGGATTTGGTGCAGGGTGTTATCAATATGCCGATAATACCCAAATCTATTTCTGCATGTCAATTTCATCAGGAAATGGCCTAACTACCCTAATTTCCTGCTTGGAGGTGGTAATGGGCTGGATGAGGGAGAACAAACTGAGATTGAATCCAAGCAAGATGGAGATACTCATTGTGAGAGGTTGAGACTTAGGAAGTAGGTTAAATCTGCCTGTTCTGGATGGGGTTGCACTTCCCTGGAAAGAGGAGGTGTGTAGTCCGGGAGTACTTCTGGACCCAAACCACTCCCTGATTTCTCAGGCTGAAGCAGTGGCCAGGAGTGTTTTCTATCAGCTTCAGCTGATTTGCCAGCTACTTCCATTTCTGGAGATAAACGACCTTAAAACTGTGGTACATATGCTAGTAACATCCAGACTTGACTACTGCAATGCGCTCTACGTTGGGCTGCCTTAGTACGTAGTCTGGAAACTGCAGTTAGCACAGAATGCACCAGCCAGGTTGGTCTCTGGGGTTGCCCGAAGAGATCATATTACACCCATTTAAAAAAGAACTACACTGGTTGCCAATAAGTTTCCGGGAGAAATACAAAGTGTTGGTCATCACCCATAAAGCCCTAAACAGCTTGGGTAAGATATTTAAGAGAACACCTTCTTCTTCATCAACACCGCCACCTATTAAGATCATCTGAGGAGGTCTGGTTGTGGTTACCACCAGCTCGGTTGGTGATGACTCGAAACTGGGCCTTTTCTAGAGTTGCACCGTGACTCTGGAATGCGCTTCCTAATGAAATTAGAGTTTCCCCTTCTCTGAATGTTTTTAAGAAGGACTGGGAAACATACCTGTTTAGCCAGGGTTTTAGTTTATAGTTTTAAAGCTTCCAGTTTAGAATTTTTATTTGTATTTTTAAAAATTGTTTTAATTGTGTTAATGTTTTAATGGTTTTTAGACTGTGAACCACCCAGGGTTCTTTTGCATGGGGTGGTATGGAAATGTAAGAAATAAATAAAAATAAAAATAAAATAAAATAATACTAAAAATAGTTGTTGTTGTAGTGGTGGTGGTAGTAATATGTTATTCCTTGCCAGCATAAGGAAGGGCAGTTCTCTGGTTTCTTCATAGCTTCTCCCATTTTTCCATCTTCCTTTGGACTTCTTACAACTTTAAGAGGGGTACCTGTGTTAGTTTGTTGAAGAAAAATTAAAAGATAGTATTATTCTGGTACTTTAAACACAGAACGTGCTATTCTTTAAGGGACTGTCATTGCCTTGTCTCTCCAGTGGGCAACTCAGTGTTGTAGAGCCCAAGAAAATCCATTTTATACAAAACATCAGCATTTGTAAATGACCCAGAGATGGGAGTTTGGGGCATTCTACAAAATTCAGGCAAGTGTATTTGTAGCACCCTGTTCCATCAGGTCCCTTCTGTCCCCAAACATGGACTGAACTTCCTCCCAGGCTTCAGCCCTTGGCACAGAGGCGTAGCAGGGTTGGAATGGATTCTGGGATAAAAAGAGAAGATGGACCCCTGCCATCCCACCTCCCCACCTTCTTCTTCAGAGAGGGGGGGAGCAAAGAGCAAGCTGCTGTTTAGCTGAAAGGTCCCCTCCTGCTTCGGGGCCCAGGGACATTTGGTCTTCCTCCCCCACACACCTTGTCCAATTGTAGCTATGCCCCTGTTTGGGCATCTCTTGGCCTCCTTGGCACCCATTCACTTACCGAGTCCAGTGTCCTCCTCTTTAGCCATGTGCCTCACAGCAAGACTTGCTGGCCACACACTCTCCAATGGGCTTGTTAGCCCCACTCTCTCACATGCCAGGTAGTCCCATGCTGCAGTGCCAGCCCTTCCTCTGCTGTCTCCCTCTTGGGCCTTTCCCTCTTATACCCTGGAGCCTTACACCCCAAGTCTGCTCTGGGTCCACCTCATCTTTCTGCCCCTGTCTCTCCATGCGCCTGAAAGCATCACCTGCGCTCTTGCCCCATCCGCTATCACGGCTGCTCCCAACCTCCAAACACGAGTTTCAGGTCTCCGGGGAGAAATGAGTATTTTACTTTGTGTAAGGCTTGTATTGTTTATATGTATATTAAGTTCTGGTTTGTTTATGTATAAAGATCTGGTAAGTATGGTTTGGTCATTTAAAAATTAATAGAGTGTAAGGTGTGCAGTCAGAGCTTTTTGGTAGAGCAGGCCCTGAGTTGCCCAGGAAACCCTGTATGGAATGTTGGAGGGAGGAGATGACGGTTAACAGACTCTATCATGAGTGGGTTAATCTGTAGCCTTTCCTTAAGGAAAGTAAGCTAATGAGATCACCCAGTGTGCTCTCTCTCTCTCCTCTCTTTCATCTCATCTCATCTTCCTATTAATTTCGCAATGCCAAATTTGGACCAAATTTGGTACAGTTGTAGTGACACATGGAGACACTTCAACGGTGCAGTTTGTGATGAGGGACACTTCACCGGTGTAGTTTGTGTCATCCACCCCTATTCAAGATGGCAGATGTGTGAATGTTTGAGGTGCAAGTGGGCTAACTTGTGAACTGCCTAACCAATTTGAACCAAATTTGGTACAGTTGTAGGGATACACAGGGACACCTCAACAGCATACTTTGTGATGATGTCCTCCACCTTGATTCAAGATAGCAGGTGGGTGAATGTTTGAGGAGGAAGTGAGAACTGATGTGGACCAAATTTAGTATAGCTGTAGTGACACATAGGGACAACTCAATGGTGTAGTTTATGATGATGTCATCTACCCCAATTCAAGGTGGTGGACACATACATGACCATTGTCTAACTGATTTTGACCAAGTTTGGTATAGTTTTAGGGACACATAGGGATTTCGTTGAAATTCTCAGTAAAGATAATGACAACAGGGCTGCTGAGATGGAGACAATTGTCTCAGGCAACATGGTCACAGATGAGTTGAAACAGTCACTAACTAAATTGGTTGCTAAAAAATCTTCTAATGAGCTAAATTGGTTTCCATTATTAATTGCATAGTGCTTTTCTTAAAGACAACAGAAGCCCTTGGGGAACTGAGCCTTAAAATGTATGGAAAGACAAATGAGCATGGTGGGGGGAAAGTATCTAGTTGTCTTGGGTGCAGTTTTCTAGCTGATGTAAATTAGTCTGGCTGCATCGTAGACACCTGGGCCAAATTACTTTCTTCAGAGACACAAACAGCTGTGCTGGTTCTAGTAGATTGTATACTCCTAAAGTTTTACTAGACCATCATAGCTAATTGAGTCTATGCCATTGTTAATATTTTTGTTGTGCCCCTGAAGAAGGTGATGGTTGACATCCTTTCTAACTGTGCACCGTCAGAGCACAAAGAAGCATCCTTGCAACAGAGCATTTCCTTACCTTTGCAAAGTTGATCACACAAGGGGAGGATTTTAACGGATTCCTCCTGCCCACTGAAGTGACCCGAGCCACCTGAAAATATGTCCCTGAGGGCTGTGCAACCCTCGGGGACATATTTCCAGGTGGCAGAGGGTACTTCCAGAGTAAAAAGAAATCTACAAAAATCCCACCACACATGATTAGTTTTGAAGAGTTAAGAAAATGCTCTGCTGCAGAGATGCTTCTTCACACTGCCACACAGTCAGGGAGGATGTCAGCCAATCTATACCAAAATGCTTAAGCACAATAAATATTATATTGTCTGCAACCTCTTGAGTTTGTCTCCCCATTTTTTCTGCAACTGTTTTGGGTGATAGTCCCCCTTTTTTCTCACATCTGTATAAAAGTGTGTGTGTGCGTGTGCGTGTGCATGTGTATGCATATTTATGTTTGATTTGGAGCTGAAAAGCAACATGATGATACTGGTTCTCCAACCCTTTTCCCCACTCATCATTTCTGCCCTCCCAATCTCTCTCACATTGTTTTTGTCTTCCCTGGCTTCTGTTTTGTTGTTGTTTTTTGTTGACTGTTGTCCTTATATCCTGAGCTTGGCTCATGGGGAGGGGGGAACTATGTGAACTATGAAATACTAGCCGACCTCCACACAGAGCATCTGTGCGCTCTTTGGGGCCAGCTACCTCTCCCCCCCATACCTGCCCCAGTCTCCGGCCAGGCCCAGGCTGCCCGGCTGAGTGCCACTGTGGTGGCCGAGGTGCCGCTGCTGCAGCTGGGCCCACCTGGCCTTGCCTCAGCAGCCGGGCCTGCTGCTGCCGCATCGCCTCCGTGGCCCGCTGCCGCCTCGCCTCTGTGGCCAGGCCCGCCGCAACCACCCCAGCCAGGCCCGCCAATTTTCCAACCAGGCGCCTCCACCACCCAGCCAATCAGCTGGGTGCCGGGTCTCACATTCCAGAATTAGATTGCAGGGTGTCAGGACCCCCTCTGGAATCAGTCCTGACCCCTTGAACATCCCACCAGAGGAAGAGGACTCCTCATCTGATGATGATCTGTTCCCCAGCAGCCCTATGAAGGATCATCTCACTCCCGCATGGCCAGATAGCCCCAGCAAGTCTCAGGGACCCAGTGTCAACTCTGGGGAATTTGTAGAATCAGAACCAGATCCAGAGGCATTGTCACTCATGGACACTTCAGCTCTTTCCAGAACCCTTGAGGACCCTGGCTCTGCTCCAGAGGAGGAAAGAGACTCAGACCCCCAATGCTGGGGCTTCCCAGCCTCCACCAACCACTCCGCACTCCTTGAAGGAGGCATCACCCAGTCCTCCAACCTGCAGGCACCAGGGCAATCAGGAAGCTCTGCAGGCGAGGCGGAGGAGTGCACATTCGGCAGCATGGCCGTTGCCACAAGATGGGTTTCCGCTAGAGGAGGAGTAAGATCCAGAAAGGTCTACTTGTGAGGAGGATTTCCAGCACCACATTCAGGCAGGAAATGGTGTCGCCATTTCCAGGCCTACTTAAGCTTTCTCGGTCCTCAAAGTCTTGGCTGGAAGCAACAGCTTCTCTAGAGTATCTGCTCCTTGAGCTGCTGCTCTGCTTGTTAGTCTCAGTTCCCTGTATTCAGTGTTCCTGATCTCTGACTCTTCGCTCTTGCCTGAAGCCACAGATCTGCTTAAGTGGGTCTCCTGCTGTAGTTTCTAGACTGGCACAGCCTGCCTCCTGTGTGCTTCTGTTGGAGATGGACTTCCAGTGCATTAACCTTTTGCACCAACTATCCTAATGACCACTAGGGGCATTGGGAGTAGATAGTGAGTAAGGATCTCCCTGACTGTTCTACCTGTCTCTGTTCTATGACCCCTGATCTGACTCTTCTGCACTTCCTGTGAGTCACAATCCTTCCTTCCTTCCTAGAGAGAAGATGGAAACATCTCTCTCCCTTCTTACCTATTCATTATGTAGTCCTTTAGATTAGGTTTAGGTCTTTCCTATCCAAGTGTATTTAACCAATAAATATTTAGTGTTTAGTTCTACAAGGATCTCTATGTGTTTTTCTCTAAATAGTTGCAACAACTAAATTATCCTTTGCTACCTACACTGTAACTGGAGTATGCTCATTCCTTAGTCCTCTGCTGTTTTTCCTATTGAGGGTAAAAATTAACACCCTCCAACAGTTTCCAGGTATTCCAAGGACTCTGGTAGGCCCCCTGATCTAGGGATGAGCACGGAACCAGTTTGGAGGCCTTTTATGGGCCTCCAAACTGGTTTGAAAGACTGGTGGTTTGGCTGGTGATGGGGGAGGGGGCTCTTACCCCTCCCATGGCATTTCCCACACTGGCGCTGGCTTTCAAAATGGTCTGGTGGAGTGGCAGCACACCTCCTTGTTGCCCCAGTGCATCCTTGGACCAGAAGTTGCCCCTGTGTGTGTGCACGTCGTAGTGTGTGCACATCACACTTGTTTATGAGCATGTTGTAAATTGGGCACAGTAGCGGGGCAGCCCCGGGGGGGGACACAGTTGAGGGAGGAACAGAAGAGGCAAAGTGCAGTTTGGGGGAAGTGGGCTGTGTCCCACATGTTAGTTTTCTTACACAGAAATGGCGGCAGATGGGAGGGCAACTACTTTTCTGAGGGGGTGCTTGTCCCCTCTCACCCCTCTCTGGAGCCACCCTTGATAGGGTAGCAATCCTACAAGCATGTGCAGAATGCAACCAGCCTTTTTGTGCATACACAAAATGCACATGAAATAAAGGGGGACTTTTCTTCTTGGTGGTTGCATCATGATGTAAATCTGCATCATGTGCATATAATCACTCATACACACACAACACACTCACACAAAAACTACAGAACAGGTGGTTAGCAAGGCCAGAAGGTTATCAAGTCCAATTTCTATCCCAAAGCAGGAGCCAGTCCTCATTCCTCCTCCTATCCCTTGTGTAACCCATTGTAAATCCAACACTTGCATGTTTCCCAAAAGATAAGACGTTTCGGCTCTGAACTATCCAGCTGGGCCTTCTTCATTTGGTGTTTCCTTAGGGAATGTCAACCAAAACTATAGATTTTATTTTATTGTTCAATTGGATAGTAAACTAATTATAGATAGTAAACATGTTTGGTCTGTCTCCCTTTCCCACATGGGTTGGTCCCAGACCAATGCTGGAAGAATTAGTGTTTACTGCAGAATTGCAGCTCCAGGGAAGATTTCTTGGAAGGCTTTATGGCAGCAGTAAATATAACCCCTTATTGCTACATTGTAGCACAGTACACAACTTCTGCCTACCACTTGGTGTAGTTATCTGGCTTTTCAACCATGCCTTTCTTATGGATTTTCTAGTGCCCCAAAATACTCCCCCTCATTAGTGAAATCATCATTTGCACAGTTCAACTCAGTTGGGTAAGTGACCTTATGAAATGTGGTTGGTTGGTTCAAAGGTCTGGCATCTATTACTAAGCAAACCTAGAATTTTTTGCAGAACCTAGGGAACTTTTGAAAACGAGGAGATGATTTCAACATCTTATTGTATAAGGAGATTTATACATCTCCTCAGAGTTGCACTTAGGTAATTTTTAGAGCCTGGACTCCCCCTCCCCCTTGCTAGAGCCCACCCCCCCCCCCGCCACTGCAAGTTAAGCATCATCCCCCTACACACGCTGTGACAAACACAGAGTCCCATTATATCCTATGAGAAAAAAATAATAATAATTTTCAAAAATTCATAAAAAATCGTACGAGTGTCCGATTGCTTTGGGGTTTGGGTGGCAGGTACCCCTGGGTGCCATCTACCATCCTACCAATTTTTGGGTGTCCGAACCGGTTTGAATCAGTTTGAATTTGAACCGAACCAGGGGGAGGCTTGAGCAAAACCAAAAGCGAACCACCCCCTCCTGGTTCGAACCTGGTTCAAATTCGAACCGAACCGGGCAAACTGGTTTTGTGCACATCCCTATTCTAAAGATATATTTTTGTCACTCAGTTGACAACTGTCCTTCAGTATCTTTATCACTCGGTTGTGCTGCAACATCTTGCATGAGCTGTGTTCTCACTGTTTTCTTTCTGTCTCTTTTTAGGCTCACACAAACCTTTCAACTTTTCCCACAGTTACTCTTGAGTCTATGGAAGTGGACCTCCCAGATTTCTGAATGCCTCTAGGTAACTGTGTTTCCCCCTTTATTCCATCTTCCAGGAAACCTAGAAGGTTCACTTTTGTCAAAAGCAACTATTTTCAGAGAACAGTGCGAACACAGTCCATTGTTCCTGTTATTGCTGGGGGGGTGGGCAGCTGTGGTTGAGAGAAGCTGGCTCACAACAATCCTCACAATGGAGCCAACTGTTAATATTTCAGGTTATAGTGGGGAATGGGGCTGATATGGATTTCAGCCAAAGCAGATACGAAACAGCTCCTCAGGTTGTATCCAAAGTCAGTCTACTCACCGGCATCAGCACAAATCCATCACTCATTGCATGCAGAAGCCTTGTACTCCATTGACCTGCAAGCAGATGTGATGTACTTTTAAATGTTTAAAACTCCACCCCCTCAACATTTTTTAAACACACAATTGGACCTGAGTGAGAAAACACATTAACCTCTGCTTTTGCTTCTATGTTGTGTATGTGGGGGGGGGGGTTGGGGGCGCGCGTCTGCATGTAAAAAAAATCTAAATGTAACACTTACTCTAACTGGGTGGGGCAACTGCGCCCTTGTCTCCTCCCCCACCACAAACACCCATGGCTACTGCCTCAAAATCCTTAATTTCTCCATTGCTTTATTATGGGGTGTTCTGCAAGGACCAAAAGGTGAAGTTTTCAGATGGAGAACAGGGCCTTTCCAGGGTGCTTTCCAGATTGCACGCTACCACAGTCTCACAACGTATCCCTTAAGTGTGCTTGCGCACTGCCTGCGCTGTAAGCAAGATGCGGTTCACATTTCCAATGACTCCTTTAGGATTTTGTTGCTGCATTGTAGCCCTATAACGTTGCATATGCATTGCAGAAAAATGTAAAAATGTAACTTACAATGGATTTCAACTCCGGTTTTTATTATTATTATTACTATTACATTTTCTATCCCACTCTTCCTCCAAGGAGCCCAGAGTGGTGTTCTATATACTTAAGTTTCTCCTCACAACAACCCTGTGAAGTAGGTTAGGCTGAGAGAGGAGTGACTGGCTCAGAGTCACCCAGCAAGTATCATGGCTGAATGGGATCTCCCCGGTCCCAGTCCAGCACTCTAACCACTACACCATGCTGGCTCTGAATGCGGTACACAAAACGCTGCAGTTTACACCACTTTTTGCATTGTAAGTCTCGCTATCTGGAAACCACACAGAGGTAGCATCCATACTCTAAATTATTTTCCAAAGTAGGGTTGCCAACGGTCCCGGATTAACAGGGATGTCCTGTATTTCCGTGTGTGTGTGTGTGTCATTGCATCCGGGACAATATTTAGGCTCCCCTGCCTGGAGATGGTGCCCTGGGAAAGCAGCAGCATGGCAACGAGATGAGCTGAGGGGAGGCAGGAGTGGCAAGTGGGGCCGCACAGCAACAGGAAGGGGGCCTATATCACTAAGCTCTCCATGTGTACAGGCACATGAGTTGGCCTGTCCTGTTTCCAGTCCTTGCCTAGACCAGCACTTTAGCTTTGTGAATGACTGGAGTGGATGCGTGAGAATGAGAGGGTGCCCCTTGACTGGCGCCCCCCAAAGACCTCCAGTCATGAGGGAAATGAAGAAGTGGTGAGCTGCTTGCAGGTCTCAGAAACAGAAGAGCCATAGCGATGCCTCCAAGCCTAGAGGGCTCCTTCGTCCATCCCTCACACTACAGGTTCCCGCAGCCCAGCCTCACCTCTGAAACAGCAGAGGGGAGGACTGCCTGCTGCTGCTTGCATAGCCTCCAGTCCAGTGCAAGCAGCAGCCAATGCAAAAAAACAAAAAACAAAATTGGAGGGGAGAGGGCAACTGGTCGCCCTCCAACAGCTCTCCTCTGCTCCCTTCATCATTAGCAACTCCAGCCGCACCATCACCTCCTCATCCTGCAGCAGGATCCTCACTCAGCTCCTTCCTCATCCCCCATTACCTGCACCTGGTGCTTGCTCCACCCCTGAGATGCTCTCTCCTACTTGTGTCCTGCCCGTATTGGACAACAGAATGTTGGCAACCCTACTCCCAAGGGAAGCCTTAAGATATATTTATGATATATTTTCCACTGACAACTGAATAGTGTCACGGTCTTATGTTTTTTTCACTGTTCGTTTGTTCACTGCCTTATTCAATACTGTTTTTAGGATACTATATGCTTTTAGGCTGACAAGTGTTACTTTTATCCTGATTTCATATACTGTATTTACCTTAATTCAGATGAGTTCCCCCCCAACCCCAGTTCTTTCCTCTTAAACATGGGGTAGTGTTGGTGTTTAATCTTGAATCTGAGTATTCTTTCTTTTGTGTAAATACAGATGTAACCTGTATTTACCCTCTATTTTTTAAGACGTCTTAAATTCAGAGTCTCCTTCTATTCAGGTAAATATAGTATGTGGTTTTCTCTTTACTATGTTCAACCTGTTTTTTCCTATTTGTAAAAATGTGTTTGACTTGGGACACTTTTTGTGGAGAAAGTGACTTCTTAGGCCCTGAAAACATGGCACATGCATCCTACGTGAGCTATTGCATAGGCTTTATGAATGTTAATTTAATTTCCATTGCAGGCCCATTTCCCAGTTATATGGGCAGCGAAAACCATACCATCCACCCTGACTTCATTCTCCTGGGTTTGTCCTCCCAGCCTGGACAGCAGAAGCTCCTCTTTGTTATCTTCCTAGTCATGTATACTGTGGGTCTCCTAGGGAACTTCTTGATCATCCTGCTGATTCTTTGGGATGCCCATCTCCACACTCCCATGTATTTCTTTGTGAGTCAGCTTTCACTGGTGGATGTCTTCTTCACCTCAGTCACTGTGCCTAAGATGTTGGCCAACCTGGTGTCAGAGTCCAAGACCATCTCTTACGCTGGTTGCCTGACCCAGATGTACTTCTTCTTTGCCTTTGGGGTCACTGACAGCTTCCTCCTGGCCTCCATGGCTTATGATCGCTACATGGCCATCCGTAACCCCCTGCACTATGCCATCATGATGAGCCGGAGCCTGTGTGTGGGGTTTGTGGCCGGTTCCTGGATTGTCTCCCACCTCCACTCCCTCTTGCACATTATCCTGATGACCCGCCTCTCTTTCTGTGCTTCCCAGGAGATCCCTCACTTCTTCTGTGACCACCAGCCTGTGCTGGGCTTGTCTTGCACTGACACTAGTTTCATCGAAATGCTGATCTTCACTGAAGGGGCATTAGTGGTGCTGAGTCCTTTTGTCTTCATTGTGACCTCCTATGCCCTCATCCTGGCCATGGTACTGAGGCTGCCCTCAGGTTCCGGGTGGCGCAAGGCTTTCTCAACCTGTGGGGCTCACCTGACTGTGGTCACCCTCTTTTACGGCACGGTCACCGGTGTCTACTTCCAGCCCACGGCTCGATACTCCGCTGAGAAGGGAAGGGTGGCCACAGTCATGTATACCACTGTCATTCCAATGCTCAATCCTTTTATATACAGCCTGAGGAATGATGATGTCAAAGGTGCATTGCGCAGAGCTCTGTGCAGGAAGGTGGGGACACAATGAGTGCCTTTCCCTAAAATTGTTACACTAAAGAACACCCACCACCACCCACCACTGCTACTGTGTCTTCAGAGATTCATGGGATTGGAGGCTGTGCTTACATTATACTAAAGGGTGTTTCTCCTTCAGAGTTCCAATATTGTCTCTTAGGACTGCAGTATATAAGCTTGTCAGTGTGCCAAACGCAAGATAGTTGTCACGGAGAGCACCAGTGGGCCGCCTACTCACATACCTCCACTGTTATTCTTTGCCCATCCTGCTTGTGCCCCCTCCCGTTATGCCCCAGCTGCATCCCATCTGTGGCCTCACGTAAGACTCAGCAAAAAGAGTATTCCGTAATCCAAAAACCTTTGGTTTAAGAGAAGAATTAAGATGCCTTACATTTTCATTCATGCTCTAAAGAGAATGGAAATTGCAAATAAAGGTACCCATCTTAACCTTCGTACCATACAAGCTGTAAAGACTTTGTACAGGCTGCTATATGATGATGGCTTTAGAAATGAGGCTCCATACACCCACACTTTGCCTTGATCAGAGATGCATCAGGCAGAACTTCAAGGAAGTGATTAGGGAAACTGCACCTGTTAAATGTCTGCCTGGATGCATCCCTCCACAGCCCAATATCCAACTGAAAGACCAAGGCAAAGTGCAAGAAACCTCATTTCTAAAGCCATCGTATACCAGACTGTACGAAGTCTTTACAGTTTATATGGCATGGAAGTTAAGATGTTATATGGTGCAGAAGTTAATTAATATTGCACATGTACACCCCAGCCATTTGCAACCTAGTTGTCAGTAGATCACCTACACACCGTACCTCCACTGTTAGTCTTTTGCCCATCCTGTTTGAATGCCTTTAAGAACCTGTTCAAAAGAGTAAACTGTTCTATCTAAGCCATTTTTCAATGGATCTTCACCAAATTTGCAGGGGATGTGTCTCTTGTCTCCTACTAAATGTGTACTGAATGGCCAGACATATTGGACAAATAGTTTTGATTTTATAAGCAATATAATATCCAGGGCTTACAATGGTGAAATGTTGAAACTGATTGATTGACTAAGTGCCGTCAAGTCAGTGTCAACTCTTAGCAAACACATAGATAGATTCTCTCCAAGATGATCTGTCTTCAATCAGGCCTTTAAAGTCTCTCAGTGGTGCATTCATTGCTGTCATAATTGAGTCCATCCACCTTGCTGCTGGTCATCCTCTTCTTCTCTTTCCTACAAATTTTCCCAGCGTTATGGACTTCTCAAGGGAGTTTGGTTTTCGCATAATGTGTCCGAAGTATGATAGTTTGAGCCTGGTCATTTGTGCCTCAAGTGAAAATTCTGGATTGATTTGTTCTATGATCAATTTGTTTGTTTTCCTGGCTGTCCATGGTATCCTCAAAAGTCTTCTCCAGCACCAAAGTTCAAAAGCGTCAATACTCTTTTCTATCTTACTTCTTCAAAGTCCCGCTTTCACATCCATAGAGGGTCACGGGAAAAACCACTGTCTGAATGATTCCAATCTTTGTAGGTATAGAAACATCACGGCATCTAAATATCCTTTCCAAGACCTTATGGCAACTTTATTATGTGCTACTGTGCGGCATATTTCTTGACTGCTGGATCCCTTACTCTCTGTCTTAACTATACTGGCACAACTGTGTTAGTATAATATATGGGTGGGTGAAAGGAGACAGGAGTTCAATTTTCTGTGACCATTTATAAGCCAGAGTAGGCTGCGACGGGGAGGGGGTTGCCCCATCAGCACCCAGAGCTAGATGGGTGCAGTAGCAATAGCAATAGCACTTACATTTATATACCGCTTTATAGCCGAAGCTCTCTAAGCGGTTTACAATGATTTAGCATATTGCCCCCAACATTCTGGGTACTCATTTTACCGACCTTGGAAGGATGGAAGGCTGAGTCAACCTTGAGCCCCTGGTCAGGATCGAACTTGTAACCTTCTGGTTACAGGGCGGCAGTTTTTTACCACTGCGCCACCAGGGGCTTTTACCACTGCACCACCAGGGGCTCAGTACACATAAGCGAGTGCAAGAGCAGATTGGTTCAAAGTTCAAAAACAAACAAATGAGTTCAAAAAGCACAACACATCTGAGTCTGAAGACTGGTCTTTGTGAAAAGAAATGTGTGAGAAGACAATGCAAAGTTCAAATAGGCAATGGAGTTAAAAAGAACATGTAATGCAATATAAACCAAAATGTAATGAGAAAAAAAGAAAACCAATATGTGAAGAATACTTTATTATCCTCATTATTTTACTTTATCTGTTTCAGAAGCACCTAATGTTGACTAGGCACTCTACAAATCAAGAAAGCAAGTCCTTGCCCACAGTTTATAATTTACACATGTCACAAGGAGACAGGGGATGGGAAAGGAAGAATATATATTTAGCATATTTATATCCTGCCCGTAACTTGAGTCTCTGGGCAGCTCACAATAAATACAAATTACAACAAAATAAAAAGGATAAAATCACAATAATTTAAAATTTAAACAATGTTTAAAACTATCAAAACAGTATCTAATTAAAGGTCTAGGTGAACAAATGTGTATTGACTGACTTTTAAAAAGTTATCAGAGATGAGGAGGCTCTTCTTTCAGCAGGGAGCACATTCCAGAGCCTCCGGGCAGCAATAGAGAAAGCCCATCCTTGAGCAGCTACCAGATGAGCCAGTGGCAACTGCAGATGAACCTCCCCTGATGATCTCAACGGGTAGTGGGGTTCATAGTGAAGAAGACATTCACAATACCCAGGGCTTAAGCTGTTTAGGAGTTTATAGGTTATAACCAGCATCTTGTATTTTGCCCGGAAACATATTGGCAGCCAGTGTAGTTCTTTTACTATAGGAGTAATATGGGCTCTCTGAGATGACCCAGAGACCAACCTGGCTGCCGCATTCTGGACCAACTGCAGTTACATACAAAGGCAACCCACATAGAGCACATTACAGTAGTCAAGTCTGGAGGTGACCAGCATATGTAGCACTGTTCTGAGGTCATTTATCTCAAGAAATGGACGCAGATGGCATATCAGCCAAAGCTGATAGAAAGCACCTCTGGCCACTGCTGCATCCTGGGAGAAGTGTGGATCCAGAAGCACCCCCAGATTGCATCCCTGGTCCTTCTGGGGAAGTGTGACGCCATCCAGAACAGGCAGATCAAAATAATCTTCCAAGTTCCGACCATGAACAATAAGTATCTCTATCTTATCTGGATTCAGTCTCAGTTTGTTATCCCTCATCCAGCCCATTACTGCCTCCAAGCAGGCATTTAGGGAGGTTATGCCTTCTCCCGATGATGTTGAAATTGCGAAATAGATTTGGGTGTCATCAGCATACTGATAATACCCTGCACCAAATATCCTGATGATCTCTCCCAGCGTTTTCATGCAGATGTTAAACAACATCTGGAGACAATATGGCTCACTGAGGGACACCATACAAAAGTTCAGATTTTGAAGAACAACAGTCTCCAAGGGACACCATCTGGAATCTGCCCAAGAGGTAGGAGCAGAACCACTGCAAAGCAATGCCTCCCATCCCCTATCCCCTCAGATGCTTCAGAAGTATACTATGATCAATAGTATGGAAGACCACCGAGAGATCCAAAAGGACCAACAGAGTCACACTTCCACTGTCAATTCCTAATTGGAGATCATCCATTAGGCCAACCAGGGCAGTCTCTACCCCATAGCCCACCCGAAAGCCATTCTGATATGGGTCTAGATCAGGCCTGCTCAATTTCGGCCCTCTTGCAGATGTTGGCCTACAACTCCCATAATCCCCAGCTATTAGCCACTATGGTTGGGGATTGTGGGAGCTGTAGTCCAAAAACAGCTGGGGGGAGGGCTAAGTTGAGCAGGCCTGGTCTAGGTAATCAGTTTCCTCCAAGACAGACTGGAGCTGGGAGGCCACCACCCTCTCAATTACCTTGCCCAACCATGGAAGGTTGGAGACAGGCCTATAGTTACTTAACTCTGAGGGGTCCAATGTAGGCTTCTTCAAAAGAGGTCTAATAATTGCCTCCTTAAGGCAAGGAGGCATCCTGCCCTTCCTCAGAGAAACATTTATGATTTCCACCAGGCCTTCTACAGCAACCTCCCTGCCAGATAGTATAAGCCATGTCAGACAAGGGTCATGAGAACAGGTGGTAGGCTGCACCATTCCAAGCAGCTTGTAATACATCCTCAGGAGTTACAAACTGGAACTGATCCAGACTGACCACATTAGAGGAGTCACTGGATACCTCCTCATCATACACTGCTGTAATTGTGGGGTTTGAATCCAAGTCAGCTCCAATACGAGAGATTGTATCTACAAAGATAAAATTAAATATGTCACAGCAGGTAATAGATGGTTCCAAATTCTGATTCAAGGGAGGAGGGGCACTTACTAGCCCTCTCACAACCCTGAACAACTCCACCAGATGTGAACTTGGAGACGCAATACGGGCAGAAAAGAATAATTTCTTTGCCGCCCTTATTTCCTGAGCATAGATCTTCAAATGCGCTCTATGTTGCAATCTGTTGGATGTGAACTGAGTCTTTCTCCATTTGCACTCGTCATCTACCTCGCTGCTTCAGCCCCCGTAGTTCTTCCATATGCCAAGGGGCCAATTTTGAAGTGGGCTGGAGAGGACGCTTGGGAGTGATCCCATCTACTGTTCTGGTGAGTGTGCTGTTCCAGTTTTCCACCAGGGCATCAACAGGATCACCGGCAGAGCCAACACTAAATCCCTCCAAAGCTCCTTGAAATCCTAAGGGATACAATAACCTTCTCAGGTGGACCATCCTAATAGGCCCCTCAACCCTTTGAAGGTGGGGCGTGATTGTGAGTCCCACCTTAACCAGATGGTTGTCTGTCCATGACAATGGAGAAATCACAGGGTTTGAACCCCACCCACGGAATACCACCCCGATCAGACTGAAAGACCAGATCGAGTATGCCATCAGCAACATGCATTGGTCCCAAGACTACTTGGGATAGGCCCATAGTTGTCATGACCGATATGAATTCCTGAGCCGCCCCGGACAAATTGGTCCCGAAGTGGATATTGAAGTCCCCCACCACCATAAGCCTGGGGGACTCCAACACCAAGCCATTTTTGGAACTGTGGTATATAAATAATAATAAATAAATAAAAAGCCAGAGACCAAGTCCATCAGCTCAGTTAGGGACTCTGTTGGGCAGCCAGGTCCCAGTCTATCCCTCATCCCCAAACTTAAGTACACACATTTGATATGGTCAGACACTTTGACAGGGATCTTAGTAAGGGCCATTCTACCACCCTGCCCACATCCCCTCACCTGTTCCTCAACAGAGAATACTGGAGGGAGAAACTGGGACCAGACTGGGACATCAGTCTCCCCCAACCAAGTCTCTGTGATACATACCAGGTCGGCCCCTTCATCCTGAATCAAATCATGGATGGTTTCTGATTTATTCTGGACTGACCTGGCATTACAAAGGAGCAAGTTGAGGCTCTGTGGGTGAGCACTGCTCCCCAAGGTCAAAGAGCTGGCAGGACAGCTGGAAGGGAAACAGCGATTACATTTCTGATTTCCTTTCCCTTGTCACAGCGTGCTGACCTGCCAACTAGTTCTTCTGTTCCCCACAACCACTGGAATAGCTGCCTCATAGTCAGTGGATATACCCACTATATCCCCATCTCCAGGAAAACCATGATACATTATAAAACACTCTCACCCAGGACTTAAAACAGATGCCAAACTATTAAATGCCCACCCATGTGCAAATTCTTGGGCCAGGAAGCCTGGCCCTCCTCGCCCTCATCCCCCAAAGTGGTTTCCCCAAAGGGGTGATCCCTTTTGGTGTCACCCCTTTGGTGGTGACCCCACCAGTGGTGGACCCGCTGCTCTGGTAGCAACCCTAAATAGCCCAGAGCAGCTGATTTGGGGCAGATGGAGTTCAGGGAAACTGCCGAGTCACCTCCTGGATCCCAGTCCTGCACAAACTCCCCACAGCCAGACAACAAAAGGCAGGGGGCAGGAGCAGACAGACAGGCACACCATCTATCACCCTGGGATTTGCTTGGGAAGCCAATGTTCCTCTTCCTTTCCTGCAGGGCTTCTGTGGGGCTGTCACTGGCAGCAACCCTAAATAGCCCAGGGCAGCTGGCTGTGAGCTGATGGCATTCAGGAAAATTGCTGAGTCAAGGCAGTTGAGTCCTGCACAGACTCATTCCTGGGCCCCAATCCTGCACAGACTCCTCAGAGCTCCACAGCCAGTCCCTTGGGGCAGACATCAAACAGCAGGGGACAGGAGCAGACAAACAGGCACACAGGATTTCATCCTGGGGTCTGCCTGGGAAGCCGATTTCCTCTCCTGCAGGGGGAATGAGGTCACTGGCGGCAACAAATATAAATAAAACTTGTGGAGAGACAGCTGCCTATTTCTCCTAACCTTTTTACCACTGCCACCAAGTGGACTTTTTGTATGGCCGGGTCCACTACAACAGCTCCTCCCTTCACCTTTACCAAAAATTACAAAAAAATTCTCAGTAGAGTGGAAAGGCATATAGGCATGGGGTGAAGACAAATCAACAAGCTTCTGATCTTTATATAACAAGAATGCTTACTTTTTAAAAAATCAGTTCAATTAAAACATTTACAGCAAAAATACAAACTCAAAACAGTTACCAACAGAGCATATCAGGGGAAATAAAAGGCTCGAAAAACACATCCACTGCCTTGCTCTACACTGTACCTTCTTTTCTCTCAGCATCTGGCTTGCTGGGCAGTCTCCTGTCCTGGTCACAGCACAGGTCTGGGGCTCAATCCAGCCTGGCTCTTCTTCAGTTTCAGTTCTGATTGCAGCCACAGCACTGAATCTCTCAGCCTCTGCTGGCAATTCTTCAGCTCTGGTCCACTGATGGCATCTTCAGAGAGATTCTCTTTCTCTCTCTGCCTAGGGATGTGTGAACCAGCTCAACCTCGAGCTGGTTCAATGCTGGCCTGGCCCCAGTTCAGCCGAAAGTCAAGCCGAACCCCCCACCCACCAGCTGGCTCAGGGCCAGTTCGAGGGTTCAAACCGGGCTGTTTCAAAACTGGGGGAAGGGCCTCCTGTGGCCATGGCAGTGCTCCCCAGAGATGGCGAGTCCTTAAAAAAATGTTTTTTAACTTTCAGACCCCCAAACGGTCTCAAATTTGAGCCAAGCCAGGGGGAGGGGGGATTGCGGGGCACACAAAACCAAACATGCCCAGTTCTGTTCTAGTTTGGTTTGGACTCAAACCGAACCAGGCAAACCAGTTTTGTGCATGTGCCCATCTTTGCCCACTGACTTTCTCCAGGATTCTTCTCCAGGACTCTCTTGCTGCTCAGTCTCGACTGCCGACTCTTTCAATATATACACTTTTCTGGTCCGACAGTTTTTCAACCCAACCAATCAGAACAAGTAAAAATTCCCTCCATTTTTCAAAATCATTCCCCGCTCCAAAAATCAAATGTCAAACTGCTAACCCAAATGTGAAACTACAGAAAAACAAGTATGAACTTTTGAGCCTGCATAGAGACAAGCCAGCATTCTGTACACAGAAATCCTATTTACAATAAGGAAGTTTTAGGAATATAATGTAATACAATTCATTTATCAGGACTTATTTACAAACTAAGAGGTCTAGGCTTCGTTCCTCCACTAAACTATTTTTAAGTGTCAGTAAAATAGATGGAATTGCTTGCTGGCTAGTGGACAGAATACTGTCAGGAAGGAGACCAAAGAGACACATTTAAAATAGCAGGAAATACCCTTAAAAGGCAGTAAGGCAGTTAACATGATTGCTAATTAGATAGAGCAAGTGTCCTACTCAGCTTTGGGAGTTGTGCACACTCCCGGTTTTCAACCATGTGCTAGAAAAAAAGTAGGGAGGAAGAGTGGGGAGAGATCATATGCAAAAGAGGGACTTTTCTCCTACCTTGTTAAAATGCTAGGTACAATTGCTAGGTAGGATGGTGCTGTCCTACCCAGCAACTCTCTCACAGACAATCACTCTCCCCTCCTTTTAAGCTAGCACACATTTGAAAATCGGGCGTGCACAAGGCTGGGTAGAATGCTTGTCCTATCCTCTTAATAATCGTGTGAAGTGCTTTAGTAAATTGTCATTTATTTATGTTATGTTTTTGCCACCAAGGGGTGAGGCATTTGGATCATTGAGATGAGGAGATTTTACCGGTTCTGGATGGGGTTGCACTCCCCTTGAAGGAGCAAGTACGCAGCTTGGGGGTACTACTGGACCCGACTCTGCTTTTGGAAGCTCAGGTGGAGGCGGTGGCCAGGGGTGCCTTTACACGGCTTTGGCTAGTGCGCCAGCTGCATCCCTTTCTCGAGAAGGCACAAGAAATTGGCCACAATTACCCATGCCTTAGTCACGTCATGGCTGGATTACTGTAACATGCTCTACATGGGGCTGCCTTGAAGAATATCCAGAAACTGCAGCTAGTGCAAAATGCAGCAGCTAGGGTATTATCTGGAGCTGCCCGATGGGAGCACATCACACCCATTCTGAAAGAGTTGCACTGGCTGCCAGTTCGTTTCCGGGTTCAATTCAAGGTGCTGGTTTTGACCCTTAAAGCCCTTAACAGTTTGGGCCCGGGGTATCTGAGGGACTGCCTGCTCCCAAGGGTTGCTGCCCGCTCGACAAGGTCATCTGAGGGGGCTCTGCTCCCTCTGCTCCCGGGTGCCGACAATGAGGGAGGATCGGCTGTCGTGCACTCGAGACAGGGCCTTCTCTGTTGCTGCTGGAGAGGAGAGCTGGTCTTGTGGTAGCAAGCATGACTTGTCCCCATAGCTAAGCAGGGTCTGCCCTGGTTGCATATGAATGGGAGACCTGATGTGTGAGCAGTGCAAGATATTCCCCTCAGGGGATGAAGCCGCTCTGGGAAGAGCAGAAGGTTTCAAGTTCCCTTCCTGGCTTCTCCAAGACAGGGCTGAGAGAGATTCCTGCCTGCAACCTTGGAGAAGCCACTGCCAGTCTGTGAAGACAATACTGAGCTAGATAGACCAATGGTCTGACTCAGTAAATGGCAGTTTCCTATGTTTCCTATGCCCCCAGGCTCTGGAATGCTCTCCCAGTGGCCATTTGCTCCTCAGGCTCCATCACAGTTTTTAGAAAGCTTGTTAAATCTTGGCTTTTTATCCAGGCTTTTACATGATTGTTTTTATTGCTGCTTCTATGTGTTTTTACTTGTGTATAGTTTTTATCCTTGTATTTTATAGGTTTTTAATTTGGTTTGTTTTTATATTTTTAGCTTAATATTTTATTGTCATTTTATTGTATTTTTTTAACTTTTGTAAACTGCCTTGAGATTGTTTTTAATGAAAGGCGGTATATAAATTCAACAATAAATAAATATAAATATAAATCTGCCTCAGTCACCAATATTATTTGGGGCTGTCCCTGCCTAAGGAAAAGGATGGGCATAACTGAGTGAGTGAAGTAGAGAGCCGTGTTTCGCTTGCTTGTTTGAAAAATTTCTACCCTGCCTAACAGCCTCATAGGGTAGCCTACAAAAGTGACAATCACACAATAAAATACAACTAAAATACTTTATGAAACACACAAAACTACCAAACAAAACAAACAAAGACAGACAATAGTAGCTATTAATAGTCATCAGATTGTGAAATAGTTCAATTAAAGGCTTCATGGAAAAGGAGGATTTTCATAGACACCTTTAAAAATGCCAAAGAATGGACCTGCTCAACACGTAAAAGGCGTCTTCAGCTGGGAGCTTCCGCTCCGGCGTCTTTGGCTGGAGTCTGCCAGGTGTTGTTCTCTAAGGCACTGTGGGCCAAGCAGTCACTGGGCCTCAACAGCTGGAGGGAGGGGAGGTGGGTTACAGCAGGTGGGCAAAAACAATATAAACAACCACCCCCCCAAAAAAAACCCAAAAAGGGAAACAGAGGGTGCCTGACAGGCTGGGCACTACACAACAGCTTACCAAAAAAAAAAAAAAAAAGATTTACAAACACCGCCTTGAGATTATTTTAATGAAAGGTGGCATAAAAATGTAACAATCAATCAATCAATCAATCAATCAATCATTCATTCACCAGGCAGCACACAAACAGCAGCAGCAGGGCTGCAAAATAAATTAAAAATTTAAAAAGTACAGCACCCAGTTATTAGAGCCACTGGAGGTTTGCTACAAGCAATGAAGGGTGGGGGACCACACAAGGAATACAATTCCAAGCAGCACTCAGTTAAAGCCACTGGCGGCTGCTGATACAATTTTTAAAGGAAAAAATGGGTGTGGGGAATCAACACAGCACCCCAGTTATTAAAGCCACTGGGGGCTGGCTGCAAGCAATGAGAGAGAGAGAGAGAGAGAGAGAGAGAGAGTCATACAGGCGGGAAAATTCCAATCAGCCAGCACCCAGTTCAAGCCCCTGGGGCTGCTGTTAAAAAAAGAAGAAGAAAATAAAAGCAGTTTTTGGCAATTGAAATGAAAAGGATTTTTTAAAAAACAAAACCAGAGAGAGTAAAAAATGCCTAGTCTCTCTCTCTCTCTCTCTCTCTCTCTCCACTCACTGGGCCAGGCCAGGCCAGGCAGGCAGGCAGGCTGGCCGGCCCAGACCACCACCACCACCACCAGTCTCTGCTCTCCACTCAGTGCTGCTGCAGTCTCTCTTTGATCTTTCTCTCCTGAGGCACAAAAGACTCTCTGTCTCTCTGTCTCCAAGCAGCCCGTTAAATACATTTTGAAAATTCTTACTTTGGCCTCCGCACTTCCTGCTCCCTCCCCACCTCCAGCCAATGAGGGCACAGTTGCCCATGCCAACACTTGATCTAAATGACAACAAGCCAACCAAGAAGTAAGGAGATCTCAAGCCAATTGTAAGCCAGTGCTAGAAAATCAACCAGCAAGGGAAAAACACGGAGACAAAATGGCGCCCACTACTCAAATCATTCAAATAGATTCAAACGTGAATTGGGGATGATTTGATTTGACCTCAAATCAGTTCCTTCACTTTAGGGATGATTTGATTTGAACTTGAACCTCTTGAATCATCCCGATTCAAGCTCAAATTTACTTGTGTCTAATCAAATTGCACAGCTCTAATCAGAAGATGTGGTAGAATTTCTTTTAAAAACTAACAAAAAATTAAATTTTCTTTGAGCATATTCCAGTGTAAAAGTAATGCTTTCCGCTAATTTAAGTAGCAGGGCAAGGACGGGAGAAAGAAAGGAAAAGATTGAGAGAAAGAGGAGGGAGTAGAAGGAAGATGGTGCGAGACAGAAGATGGTGTGAGACTGGTTTGAGGCAACCAAAGCTGGTGCGAAACTATTGCAGGCCCCCAGAGGTGCATCAGGATCAAATCTGGCACACAACCCAATTGAGTTTGACACCCTTATCCTAAATGGTCTAGGTCCAGAATACGTTAAAGGTTGTCTTCTTCCATAGAAAACTACCACACCTTAAGATCTTCCTCAGAGGTCTTGCTCCATATCCATGCACCATCTATGATACATTGGGGGGTTAATCAAAGGGCTTTCTCAGCAGTGGCACCAAATATATGGAACTTCCTTTTCAGGGGCTTAACTCCGCTTCCTCCCTGTTGACATTTCAGCACCAAGCAAAGGTGCTTTTATTTTCATGAACATTTGAGGGTTTTTGAAATAACCATCTGTTCAAGAATTCTACTGCTTCTGCTAGTTTTCTTCAGCTTAATGGGGGATACTTTTTTTAAAAAGCTGTTTTAATATGTTTCTGCCTGGTTTTGTGAGAACAGTTTTACTGCATACTGTGGATTTTAAGATAGATGCTTTGGGAATTTTAATCTAAAGCTGAGATATAATTTTTTTAAATTAATAGATAAAGAAACCTGTCTCATCTGCCTTGTGGACAGATGCGAGATGGGATCCATGCAAGGTGCACATGGCTGCCATATAGCTGGGTGGAATCAGGTGCACTCCATGGATTAACTCAAGATCCAGAATGACCCTTCCTCTGACTGAGACATTTTGTTCAACTATCCCAAAGCCATTTGACACTTACAAGGTAGAAAGAAACCATTCTCCTTTGCTCTGTTGAGCCATCCACTTTCTAATGAGAGGCAGTGCCTTTCGAAATGTAGGGGTAGTGGTGGTGAGGTGTGCACATTAACCAACCAATCTCTACTACTGAGAAAAGACTCTTTTCCTCAAAAGATGTCTAAGGGCTCCTTTTACATCTTTATTCCTGAGGCTGTAGATGTAGGGGTTGGACATTGGGGTAATGACAGTGTACATGACAGCAAAAACAGCCCCTCGCTGGGCTGAGTAACTGGATGCAGGTTGGAAGTAGACACCAATGATGGCCCCATAGAGGAGCACCACCATGGTGAGATGGGAGCCACAAGTAGAGAAAGCTTTGCGACGACCTGAAGAAGAGAACTTAATCACAGCTGCCACAATGCGGGCATAGGTGACAATGATGAAAACAAAAGGCCCAAGAATGATGAGTCCACCCTCAAAGAAGATGGCTGTTTCATTGATGCTAGTGTCTGAACAGGACAACTGTAGCAATGGCTCATGATCACAGAAGAAGTGGGACAGGTGGTTGTTCCCCTGGTAACTGAGACGTAAGAGGAGGCCAGAATGAAGCATGGAGTGGAGAGTGGAAACGATCCAGCAGCCAGCCACCAAGTTTCCACAAACCTTCTGGTTCATCACTGCAACATAGTGGAGTGGATTACAAATGGCCACATAGCGATCCAGGGCCATGACGCTTACCATGAGAAGGTCGGTGACACCAAACACATAGAAAAAGAAGAACTGAGCCATACAGGAATAGAAAGGGATGGTTTTGGAAGAAGAAATGAGGTGAGCCAGCATCTGGGGCACTGTGACTGAGATGAAGCCCATGTCCACCACAGACAGGCTACGTAGCAGAAAGTACATAGGAGTCTGGAGTCGGGAATCCAGTGTGATGAGAACGATCATCATGGTGTTGCCCAGAAGTCCTGCCAAATACATCAGAAGAAAGATGAGGAAGAAGAGAGGCTGGTGCTCCGGCTGAGTGGAGAGACCCAGAAGGACAAACTCAACAATGTCTGTGCCATTCTCACAGTCCATGGCACCTGCAGAGAGAATCACAGCATGATGAAGTTCAAAGGAACCTAATCATTAGGAGATTTTGTGCTATCCAGTGGTGGCCGGTAAGGGCGATGTGGCGGGGTGGGGGTGGGGCAGCCAGAAGTATGCTTAAAAAGTCATAATCTGCGATAGGGCTGCACCTGAAAGCTGCCGCAAGTAGTGGCACCCCCACCCCAGCATCCCACATGGCAGCTGCCTTGGCTCCAGCACTCACCTGGCCTCCATGCATGCCGGGTCAGCATTTGCCTGGTCAGCAAAGGGTTGCTGACCATGCAAATGGCCTCTGCTCATGCACAGAGGGCAGGTGAGTGCTGCAGATGCGGCAGCTGCCACGTGGGATGCCAGGTGGGGCACCACCGCTTGCAGCGGCTTGTAGGTGCTAGTGGAATCAAAGGTAATGGCAAGTAAAGTAGCTCTCACCCCACCCCCACCCCAGCACTGCCCTCAGTGGTCACTACTGGTGTTATCGATATGCTGATGACACCCAGATCTATTTCTCCATATCAACTTCATCAGGAGATGGCTTGACCTCTCTAAATGCTTGCCTGGAATTGGTAATGAGCTGGATGATGGAGAACAAACTGAAGTTGAATCCAAACAAGACAGAGGTATTTGTTGTGGGAGGCCAGAACTTAGGAAGTGGTTTAGATCTGTCTGACCTGGATGGGGTTACACTCCCCCTGAAAGATCAGGTTCGTAACCTGGGAGTACTTCTGGACCCAAATCTCTCCCTGATAGCTTAGGTTGAGCCAGTGGCCAGGAATGCTTTTTATTAGTTTCGACTGATACACCAGCTATGTCTAGGGGTGTGCACAGAACCATTCCAGGCAGTTTGGACTGAATTCAAAATGAACATGAACTGAACCACCTGGTCCACGTACTGGTTCTAACAAACCAACCAGTGGTACGGTTCATGCCCAGAATCAGGGTTGAACCAGGTCAAACCAGTTCTAACCCAGTTCTCGTGCTTGCAATGGGGAATCCACTAAGGATGGAGGGCCAAAGAAAGAGCAGGGATCATGGTGGCAGCCCAGGTTGGCTCCATCCACCAGTCTCCATTGCCCTGCTAGGTCTCCTCACGAGGAGGATGGCCTGAGCAGAAGAACACACTGAGGGCCGTCCATGTAGGTTGGACGGGAAGCCCCAGGTCAGCCGTTCTCCTCATGAGGAGACTCGGTGGGGCATCGGAGGCCAGCAGTGGGGATGTCTCGGAGGTGAGGGAGCTGTGGGGGAGGGGAAGAGATTGAGAGAGAGGGTGGGGAGGTCTGTGGGAGAGGGGTAGGAGGCTGTGGCAGGGGGTGAGGAGAACAACTAGCGTGCGGCAAAGGGTGAGCTGGGAGCTGGACAGGAAAGCAAACGCAGCCCCTCTTTGCATGTGGGGCTGCTGACAATGGAGCATAGCAGACCAGCGGCAGGGAGAAGGGAGAGGAAGGACGGAAGAGGGGAAGAGAGAGAAGAAGGGTGGGGAGGAGGTCTCTGGGATGAGAGGGCTGTGGTGGAAAGCAAGGGGAGCAAAGAAGTACTAGCGCACAGTAGGAGTGTGCATGGAACCGGCTAGCCTGGTTTGGTTCAAGTGCAAATTGTACTCGAACCTAACCGGGCCAGTTTGGTCCAGCCCCCATCGAACCCCCCGCCTGGTCCGTTTCAGTCTGGGGGGGGTTCATGGGTTTAAAAAAATAGTACCTCCTAGGCCCTTTGGGGGGGCTCCCTAAAGGCCACAGGGGGGTCCACAAAGGTCCCCCCTCCCCCCACTGGCCTCGTTTATCACCACCATGGCCCATAAGTTAATCCTTTTTGGCCTTTTGGGGCCTCTGTTATTTGGCATGGCCAATTTTAAAAAATGGCCACCGTGCATGCTCAAAAGATGGGCCATGCCAGGCCTTGCAGAGGCCATTTGAGCATGTGTGGCAGCAGGCAAAATGGCCACCACACCAAATAATAGAGGCCTGAATGGGCCCAAAAGGATGATTTTACGGGCTGCGGCGGTGATAAATGAGGGGGGGAACCTTTGCAGACACACACACACACACACACACACACACACACACGCAGCCTTTAGGAAGCCCCCCAAAGGGGCTAGGAGATACTAAAAATTGTTTTAAATCTTTTTTTAAAAAATTATCGTGAACTGGTCCCAGGGTTCGGTTCTGGTCCGGACAGGATGCTCTGTGCAGGTTCAGCTAGTATTATTTTATATAACAAAATTGCTAGTGATGCTATATTATTTTGCACAAAATGCAGTGGAGTAGAGACAAGAGACAAATGCTGCAGCTGCACCAGAGCCACCACTGCCCTACCACTGCCCAGGGACCGCCAGCTGCCCTCCCTGTCCCCAGCACTGGGTGCTCCTCTAGCCACCAAGCAGGCATGGCTATATGCGAAAACAGGCCCCCTCCGCAAGGCACTTCAGCCAGTGCTCGGCAGGGCCGTCCCTAGTGGGGTGTGGGGCTAGAGGCGAATCAGCATGTGCAGGGCTTCCTTAACTTTTCATATCATTGCAGGATCATATTGATTGATGACGTACAATGTAAATAGTGTGAGGGAGGTTTTTGGACATGTCCAACTAGCTTGGACATAGAGTGCATTGCTAAAGAAATAAAAATAAAAATAAAAGCACAACACATACTTCACAGTTCTCACTCAGACCTTCTGGGTTGCAAACCAACTTCAGCATAGTGCATATACCTATAATATAATATAATATAATATAATATAATATAATATAATATAATAGTTTATTCCAAATGTTTTTTTAATTTTCTGCCATGAAACAAGCCACTTATAGGACTTTTTTGATGATGGAAGGAGCCAGCCTGCTCTGCCCACACACACACACACACACACACACGCACGGTCAGTTGCGCTGCATGAAGAAATATAAACTACTGGGACTGGGAGAGAGAGCAGGGCTGGCTGCAGTGTGCCCAGAGTGGGGCCTCTGCCAGCACGGGGCTGGGGGCGGTCGCCCTGACGGCCTTGGTTCCCAGCTTGGCTGGGAGTGCTTTTCCCTGCTTTGAAAGGCAGAGAGATGTGTTCCCAGCCAGGCTGGAGGGAACCCAGCGTTGGCTGAAGCTTCTCACAAACGGGCAGGGTCGGCTTTTTCTAGGAAGCAACAGATGCATTGCATCGGGGCGCCACCTACTGGGCTGGGAAGGTACTGCTGCCAATGGAACTTGAAGAAAAGCAACAACAGTCTCAGTGTCCTGTGCCACTGTTTCCCCCCCTCCCCCGCTTCACACAACACGCTCTGTGGGAGCTCTGACCCTCTCCTTTGTGTCCCCAGCACCTGCCTGTCTCTTTCAGGGAATCTGCATACTACAAGTGGATTGCAGTTTGCAAAGATAGACAGACTAAGCAGAGGTGGGGGGTGGACTCGGCTTCCCTTTGTTCTGCTTCGTCTGAGTCAACAAGTCATCAAGTCAAAACAAAGGGACTCTCTTTGTTTTGCAAAGGAACTCTCAAACAAACTTGACCAGAGCCATGTAGAAAGAGGCTCTCCTCCCCTCGTTTGCTCTCTGGGCTCTAGACTCTCACTCTGTACATGCACATATTCACTCCTCACCTCATGTGTGAGGGAGGCTCTTCAGATCAGAGTAAGGAGAAAGGAGACATGATGGGGAGCAAGAGCACAGGAACAGTCTCATTTCAAAGAGGAAGCATCCTTTATCATTCATATTTCAAAAACAGTAAGCAAAAATGGAGGGGTGCGCATATAATGGGGAATGTTTACTTTTGTGAAATGGGGAGATACCAGGCATGAAATCACTCTGTGTCTGTGATTCTGGAGATGGCAGAGTATTGAATGCAAAACATGCAGTGCCTGTAGAATCCAGAGCAAAAATGCAAAAATGCAGTATGTTTTAGTTGCTTAATGCAGTATAATGTTCAATTTAATTTTCAGTATGATTATTATTTTGAGTTAATTGAGTAGAATTTACAGGCATAGGTAGGGACTATTTTTTAAAGGGTGAAAATAAGGAGCAAGGACTACTTGAGTGTTTTGCTTGCCTGCTTAATCATGAGTCAGTGTATGCACAAAACTGAGATTAATTGGCACAAAGAAAAAAGCCTGTGTGTGATCTTGTGTAAGTTTCAATGATGAGATAGAGGGGAGAGGAAAAAGGATTTTGTGAAGGTGGTTGTTCATACTGGCCAGTGAATTGCTGTGAAATGAATACCTTACTTATATGTTACACCTTAGTTTAAAAAATATACATACGGATCTCTCTCTCACACACACACACACACACACACTCCTCATTCAGTTCTGGACATGTAAAGGTAAAGTGTGCTATTGAGTTGGTGTCTACTCCTGGTGACCACAGAGGACAGAGTCATGTGGTTGTCTTAGGCAGAATACAGGAGGGGTTTACCATTGCCATCTCCTGTGCAGTATGATATTATGCCTTTCAGCATCTTCCATGTAGCATATGTATAAATGTGGTGTAGTGGTTAGAGTGCTGGACTAGGACTGGGGAGACCCGAGTTCAAATCCCCATTCAGCCATGATACTAGCTGGGTGACCCTGGGCCAGTCACTTCTCTCTCAGCCTAACCTACTTCACAGGGTTGTTGTGAAAGAGAAACTCAAGTATGTAGTTTTGAGTTAATTGAGAAGAATTTACAGGGCTCCTTGGAGGAAGAGGCATCTCATAGAAACTGGTGGGGAGAGAGAACTTAAAACAGTGCTATTGTAGGACTGAAGGAAAGATTATCAAGTGACTTATAGAGTGAATTAAGATGCCATCCACTTCAGTTTCTAACTGTCCTGCAGGAACTGGGCTACATAGGCACACATATATCCAAACTATTTTATTAGCACATAGAATTGTGCTTTCTTAATAGTTACAAGTGGTACTTCATTTGAAGTATTTATAGTAACCTATAAGTAACAGAGCCAGTGTGGTGTAGTGGTTAGAGTGCTGGACTAGGACTGGGGAGACCTGAGTTCAAATCCCCATTCAGCCATGATACTAGCTGGGTGACTCTGGACCAGTCACTTCTCTCTCAGCCTAACCTGCTTCACAGGGTTGTTGTGAAAGAGAAACTTAAGTATGTAGTACACCGCTCTGGGCTCCTTGGAGGAAGAGCAGGATATAAATGTAATAATAATCTGTAAGGGACAGAGGAGCCATGCAATTTCATAACCCCATGAGAAATGAACCTGTTCTTCTATATGCCATAAATAATATAGCTTGAGAGGCAGATACTTATCTCTTCTCAGCTATCCTGGAGACCTTACTACTTGTAAAGTCAGAGCCAGAGGTGAGGGGCTGGAGGTGAGATATAATGTTTTTGTGTGCCACACTGTGCATGGTGCATTATTTGCGTGTAGGAACACAGGAAGATAGGAAGCTGCTATATACTGAGTCAGACCATTGGTCTATCTAGCTCAGTATTGTCTTCACAGACTGGCAGCAGCTTCTCCAAGGTTGCAGGCAGTAATCTCTCTCAGCCCTATATTTCTAAATCTTTGTAGATATATCATGTACAAACAACCACTTTGTATATAATTGTGCTTTGGCAACGTACTGTATGCTTTGGTAGTTTGTTGGTTCAATAAAAAAATCTTGTCCTATTAAAAAAAAAAAATCTTGTCCTATATTTGGAGAAGCCAGGAAGGGAACTTGAAACCTGCTTTTCCCAGAGCAGCTTCACCCCCTGAGGGGAATCTCTTCCAGTGCTCACACATCAAGTGTCCCATTCATATGCAACCAGGGCAGAGCTCACTTAGCTAAGGGGACAAGTCATGCTTGCCAGCACTAGACCAGCTCTCCTCCTATTGTATCAGTTTGAATCTGTAACTGACATTTCCATCAGTTCCCCCTAATTGTCCTTTCAAGTGGCAATCACAGAAGCTGATGACAAAGGTGTGCTATCCCTTTAAATGCCACAGGCCTTGGATGGTTCTAAGCCAGGCCTGCCTTCTGACAGCTGGGATGGATTCTTCAGCCTTGAATTTTTCAAACAGGCTTGGCTGCTGTTCCCTGATGGCTTGCTTGAATTCTTGCAGTCCTCAATCTGGTCTCTCTTTATTTTATTCATTTATTTATTTATTAGATTTATATACCGCCCTTCCAAAATGGCTCAGGGTGGTTCACAACATGATAAAAAATTAAAACAAATTAACTATTAAAACTGGGTAGCCATTCCCCAGGTCATCAGTATCTAGCCAGCAATGACTCTCTTCCCTGGTAAACTGACTTCCTGAAAGGGAACAGGCACCTTTGCCTGCCCTCACTCCTTCAGCTCTGACTCCATCTTCAGCCTTCTTCCTAAGACTTTCGTCCCATACAGTATCTTCCACCCAATCTGCCTGAAACCCACTAGGACCGGGGAGACCCAAGTGCAAATCCCCATTCAGCCGTGAGACTTGCTGGGTGACTCTGGGCCAGTCACTTCTCTCTCAGCCTAACCTACTTCACAGGGTTGTTGTGAGGAAAAACCTAAGTATGTAGTACACCACTCTGGGCTCCTTGGACGAAGAGCGGGATAATAATAATAATAATAATAATAATAATAATAATAATATTAAATACAATGTTATGTACATAATTACATAAAATCTTTGTGAATTAAATTTTGAATACACACTAACTGTATTTCGAATTTTTATTCTTCATGATAACTAAGGGCGCTCAACAGAGTGTCGCATCTGGGCACCAGATCCCCTAGAGCCGGCCCTGCAAACGGGGCCATGTTGCTCCACCCCGGTGATTGGGCAATTGGGCTGAAATAGAGTACTCAGTGCATGCAGTGTCATATGATAACGTGCATATTCAAACTAGCCACCCTAGATTAGACAGGACACACCTACTCTCTGTTTCTGGCAGCCTTAAGAGGGCCACTTATCAACTCAGTGCTTAAAAACCTAAGAGCTTAGAATTCAACTGCAGACTCAGCTCCTGACCCCTTTTAATCCATTGCACCCTATTGAGACTGCTTCCATTTCAAAGCAAGAAACAGATAACAAATGTGCTTGTCATCTCCCCTCTTTCCTTCCTTATTTAATCCACCAGACCAGGGGTTGGGCAATTGCTAGACCAGAGTCCACATCAGGAGCGTGGAACCAAGGGAGGGAAATAGGAAGAAACCATGCAGCCCTCTGCCTCTGCCCCTAGCCCATCTCTACCCAGGGTGCACACAGAGGAAAAGCTCAAGGAGCAACTCCTCACTTAATTTTGCGGTGAGGAGAAGGAAGACACTTTGGTGCAGCGGGGATTTGAAGATATGGGTTGACAGGTTTGTTGTGGGGGGAGTTCAGTGAAACTCCTCACATTCTTAGGGAGGGAGCTGCACTCCTGTCTTTATCAAGATTGCAGAGTGGAATAAACCACAAAAAGTGCGATGGGGCTAAGGTAGCTACCTGAGAGAGCAAGCAAGCAGAGAGTGAGAGGGGGATGCCAAAACCTACACGCAGTGAATGGAGGGGAAATACCCAGTTGCCAGGGCAGGTTTTAAAGGAAAATGGGCACAGGGATTTTTGCACCCATTTCCATGTTCCACCCTTGTGCACACACCCACAGGTTTTACATAGTCCTGGATGCTCAAACTGTGGTTCAGGATTTGGAGTGTGAAGGAGGGGAGGTGGAAATGACAGGATACAGAGAGACCCTGTAAACCAGACAGGCAGAAGAGTGAAGGGTGAGAGTGCTGAGGAGAAGTAGGGTAGCATTCCTGCTCAAACAATAATATCCATTCAACCTAATCCATAGGACAAAACGAGACATCATGGGGTAACCATGTTTGTTGCCCAATGCACACAAATGGCACAGTGGGAAAGGAAGAGGGTCTAATATTTGCATGAGTGAGAGAGGCTGAATCTTGCACCCTTTTCCCTCCCCGCATTCTGTGTGCCACAAAATGGACAATAAGTGTAAGTGTGTGTGTGTGTGATTTTCTGTTTGAATATGTTTGCTAAAAGGCTTAGAGGGCTTTGAAGAGGAAACAAGCCATACAACTGATTGACAGATAAGGGGCCCTGACCTGCACTCAAGCAAGCAGGGAAACCCCTATTGGAATCTTTGGAAAAAACAGGCAGTTAGAGAGCGGGAAGTTTGGAGCTGAGGGCCTGAGAGAAAGGATAAGGGTTGGGGCTGCGAGGGAAGAAGTCAGGTTATTAATCTGAGGAGAAGTTGGAAGAGAGGAGGGGAAAGGCAGGAAAGGGATGTCAGTTAGGGCTGTGAAGATAACGGTGATATAAAAGAGAGGTGAAAAAACAGGTCCATAAAAATAAAACAGAAATAAGAAGTACTGTAACTCTGCTGTAATGTCAATATTATATGTTGCTGACATAAATTTATTTGGAAATGTATGCGCATCTGTAAGTAATATTCTGTTTAAAATAAATGGCTGACACCCAGCCTAAATGATTCATGAGTAGTCCCGCTGCAATTAATGAGCTAAGTTAGTCATCATTAATTTTTCTCTTTAATTTCAGTGCAACTACTCATGAGTAATTCCGTCTGGCTGTCAGCCATTATTTGTTTGCTTTTTAAAAGTGGTGTATCTTATTCATGTCACAATGTACAAGGTTAAGACTGCGGACTCAGAAATGCAGGTTAAAGGGATCTCTGGGCTGTGGCAATGGATATGAAACAGAACAGGACTGTTCTGCCACACTGTGATCCTCCTAGGCACTTTTCCCTCAGCTTGACTTCAGTTCTGAAAGAGAGCTGAGCTGGTGAGGAAAATGCCAGATGGGATGGAGCAAGGAAAGAGGTAAGGCAGTGGGGAAAGCAGGGTCCAGGTCCTTATACTTGCAAGCATCATTTGTTAGACATCAACCCTGCTTTACATGAACTGGGCAAACACGATCAAACAAATGTAAGATTCCCCATCTTGTCAGTTTTGGCCCATAGATTCTCAAATGCTCCTGCAGCCTGAGGCACCACAGACATGTGGGAATCTCCACATATCTAACTTTCAAATAACTAATGTACATTTGGGGTACCCCAAAAGGAAGATTAAGTTTAAAGGAAGGCAAATTCCAAATGTCTGAGAAATATGGAAACTCACTGACCCACTGCTAAACACAAATGCCTGCATTCCCACACCCACACACGCATCTTTTATACCAAGGTGGTTTGGCATCAGAGGACTTTCATCCTTCCATTTGTCCTGGGTTAGACTATTCTGTTTTTCCCACAACCCACTCCCTTCTTGCCAGCCAATGCCTAGATCATAGTCTGGTTTGGGTGCTATGTCAAAGTTAATAGCAGTCTTGGAGGCACCAGCAGCATTTCCAGACAGCTGGCTTTATTGCAAGTTTACTGAGAGGCTTTACTGCAAATTCAAAGTTGCCCCAAAAAACCAACACAAAAAGTGGAATTTTTTAATAAATTGGGCTACACACTGGATATAAATCAGGCTACGCACAAATACGCAATGAAAACCCCAAATCGAGTGTGAAGTGCTCCCTGATAGTTCGCAGGTGTTTGGGGGTAAATCTGGCTGATATGTGAACACACACCCTCCATTCTGGAGGAGATGTGAGCTAAAAGCCCTGTGTGGAAAAGCTCCACAGATTGTAGTGCTCGCTGCTAAATCCATCCCCTGCAGGGCTGGATTAAGCTAGTGCAGGGCCTGTAGCACATGTTATAAAGGGGCCCTAAATTTTATAAAATGCACATAAATATTACAACATAAACATAAATTATTTACTTGCGACAAATGTCTGACACTTCAGTAATACTATTACTTACCTGTAGGTATCAACTGCCACCAACTGCCCCATGCCCCCACTCAGCCAGCCAACCAACTTTGCAAAACGTCCCCCGCTCTTTTATGTTCAATCTGCAGACAGGAGTCTCAGTGGGAGCCAGAGGGCTGAGCCCACTTCTCAGCACACTGTTTCCCCACGCATACCTGGCCTGCCCAGCAGCCCCGGCTCTTCGGATTCATTTTGGGGCGGGGGGTGGTTAGTGGGTTCAGCAGCACCCTGCAGGAATGGTGGCAGCGGGTAGACACGCTCTTCATGAGCATAAAGCGTGGTGTCACGTGTGTGAGAGAGAAGCTCCCGTGGAGAGGCTATGAGTGATTAAAAGCAAGCATGCGTCGCTGAATATAGGAGGTTGTGTGGCGGTGCAGGCATGAGGAGGGAGCGCGCGTGGGGCGAGCTGCCTGCACCTATCAGCCCCACAAGAAGCACATGGGCGAAGGGCAACTCAGCCAACTGGAATTGGGCAGCGGCCAACTAGGGACTCGGGAGACAAGAATCGGCAGCAGCAGGCAGTGAGGAGAGAAGCAGCACCAAGTAGAGAGCAGAAAGAAGAAGGGGCAGTTCAAGATGGGCGTGTGGGGCCCTTGAAAATGCGGGGCCCGTAGCAAATGCTACATTTTGCTACTACGTTAATGCGGCATAGTGCCTACCTGTCTCCAAAAGCTCTTAACTTCTCTCCAACATAGTCTTGTAGCATTGAATCAATGGTGCTGGCAAAATGGAACACAAACCCAAGGCAGAACTGCTCTAGTTGATAATCTTGAAGTTGGAAGCTGAAAGGCTCCCATTTAAAGATCAGCACTGGAAGCCCCTGGGGCTATTTCACAAGCAGCCTTAATAGCTCCTGGGATGATGTTCTTCAACTCCAGCACAAAGTTGCAATGAACAGTCACATAGCTATGTCTCTCCCCCGCCCCACCCTCCATTGGAGCCAATAGTAAACATGCAGGACATTCTCTAGTCTTTAAAGAGTGTGATGTAATGGGCTGGTTGGGTGTATTGTCTGAAGGGGGAAATGGTGAATGCCAGGAGGAGTGAAGAAAACTGAATATAGGGGGCTGGTAGAGGGTAAAGTCAAGAGTCAAAAACCCCTCTTAAATCAGGAAACTGAAACATTCTGAAACCCCTGCAATTCTTCATCTATTTTGTACTTTTGTCCATTTTCTCTAATGCTGAATGATATTTAATCAATACGGAGATTGTTTTCTTCCTCTTAAAAAAAATCCTCAAGACTTACTTTTTTCAGCTGATTGATGACTATTGATTCTGGCATCCTCCAGTTCTTTGTTTTCTTTTATTTTGGTGCTTTGCTTCTGTATAAATTAGATTGTATGCTCATATTTTATGTATCGGATATATGTACTTTTATAATCCGCTTGCCATGGTCCTCCCACAGTGTGACGTGTTTGTCGCATACGTTATAGAGCACAAGGCAAGGTGGGAACCTGATTGGTTCCTGGGGCTGCAACAAGCAGGACTGGAGCAGCGTGTTCTGCATCTTCCCACTTCAGTTTGGTTTCGGCAAGTGTCACCCTCCCTCCAATTCCTTGAATACAGGTTGGGCTCTGCTGGTTGCCATTTGGGACCTTGTAGGAATTTTTTGGACTCTCACTAGTTTGGCTATAGGTGAGAGATTTTTCTGTCCTTTTTTTTTTTTTTTTTTGCCCACCTCATACTTATTTCTAGTTAGCTAGGTTCACTGAAGCAGCAGATACAGTGCAGTTCTTATACAAATTGTTAGGGGTGGTGAGCACCTTAGGCAAATGATTACCAAAAAGAGGACTCTGCCAGGCCCTAGACACTTCATGGCTGAGAGATCTTTGACTGGGAATTTCCCTCCAGTCTGCGGCAGCAACACTTTCCTGAAAGTCTCGACGGCTTTGGGTTGGGGCAGGAGTTATGCTGTTTGTAAATGCCTGAGAACATAAGAACAGCCCTGACAACATAAGAACATAAGAACAACCCTGTTGGATCAGGTCCAAGGGAGGCCCATCCAGTCCAGCATCTTGTTTCACACAGTGGCCCACCAGATGCCTCTGAAAAGACCACAAGCAAGAGGTGAGGGCATGCCCCCTTTCTTCTGTTGCTCCCCTGCAACTGGTGTTTGGAGGCATCTTGCCTCTGAAGCTGGAGGTGGCTAAGAAGGGCAGTCTCAACCCCTAGGGCAAGAGGGCTGCCTGGAGTTAAGCTGTGTCACCCATGGCATTTTAGGATGAGACCACTCTGTTGGAAGCATGCCCATAGATAACGCACTGTAGTGGGTAGAGTGCCAATCCCCGTCTGATTAAATTGTTAATAAAGCTGAAGCCCAATTATACCATTTAAGTTTGTCTCATATTATTATTATTATTATTTCTTGTTTACACAGTCAGACAGGTGTTATTGACTGGTTTGTTTTATCCAGACATCGAGTCCTTCCCAAGGACCTGGGATGGCTGAATTTTATCATCAGTACTGTTGGTTATTATAGATATCGTCGCAAAATATAGGCTGTTCTCAGTAAAGCTGCTTTTTGTAATTGGCTGGTGGTGATTTCTGTGGCCCCTATGGTGTTGAGGTGCTCTTCAAGGTCTTTTGGGACTGCACCCAGGGCGCCAATTACCACTGGAATTATTTTGGTCTTTTTCTGCCACAGCCTTTCCATTTCAATTTGTAGATCTTTGTATTTGGTGATTTTTTTCTATTTCTTTTTCTTCTATTCTGCTATCCCCTGGTATTGCGATGTCGATTATTTTCACTTGTTTTTCTTTCTTCTTGATTACAGTGATATCTGGTGTATTGTGTGGCAGATGTTTGTCTGTTTGTAGTCGGAAGTCCCATAATATTTTTGTATCTTCATTTTCTACAGCTTTTTCAATTTTATGGTCCCACCAATGTTTGGCTACAGGTAGCATGTATTTTTTTGCAGATGTTCCAGTGTATCATTCCTGCTACCTTGTCATGCCTTTGTTTGTAGTCAGTCTGTGCGATCTTCTTACAACAGCTGATCAGGTGGTCCACTGTTTCATCTGCTTCTTTACAAAGGCGGCACTTGCTGTTTGTTGTGGCTTTTTCTACTTTGGCTCTTATTGCATTTGTTCTTAGTGCCTGTTCTTGTGCAGCCAGTATTAAACCCTCTGTTTCTTTCTTCAAGTTGCCATTCTTAAGCCATTGCCAGGTCTTGGTGATGTCTGATTTTCCACTTATATTGTGCAAATATTGACCATGCAGGGGCTTATTTCTCCATTTTTCTGCTCGGTCCTTGACTTGTTCTTTCTTGTAGACCTGCTTTCTTTCATTGGTGTTGAATAGTTTCTCGTTCTTGACCATTTGAAGTGCATCTTCTTCACTGTCCTTGATATATTCTTCAAGGCCTCTTTTCTCCTCCTCTACTGTTTGATGGACTTGCAGCATTCCTCTTCCACCTGAGCTGCGAGGGAGGTTAGAGCCTATCGACATCACTGCGGGGGTGCAGAGCATGATTGATGGTCATGATTTTCCTGGTCTTACGATCTAGCGTCTCTAGCTCTGCCTGGGTCCAGTCTATTATTCCTGCAGTGTATCTGATAACAGGTATAGCCCAGGTGTTTATGGCTTGTATGGTGTTCCCACCATTGAGTTTGGATTTGAGGATTTTTCTAACTCTCCTGATGTATTCACTTCCAATCTTTCTTTTAACTTCAGTGTGTGCGATGTTATCAGCCTGGAGAATGCCCAAGTATTTGTAACGTTCTTTCTCTTCCAGGTTCTTGATCTTGCTTCCATTGGGCAGTTCTATTCCTTCTGTTTTTGTTATTTTTCCTCTGTTTATTATTAATGCAGCACACTTGTCTAGTCCAAACTCCATTGCTATATCGCTACTGAATATACGGACAGTGTTTAGCAGTGATTCGATTTCTGACTGGGACTTTCCATACAACTTCAGATCGTCCATGTACAGCAGATGGTTGATTTTACTGGATGTTTTAGATGTTTGGTATCCAAGGCCTGTTTTGTTTAGTATTTGCGAAAGTGGGGTCATGGCGATTACAATCAATAGAGGGGATAGTGAGTCCCCTTGGAAAATGCCTCTTCTAATGCTAACCTGTCCAAGTGCCTCGCCATTTATTGTTAACTGTGTACTCCACATGCTCATTGCTTTTTAAATAAATATCTGAATGTTTTTGCTGACACCAGTTGTTTCTAAACATTTTAGTATCCATGTGTGAGGCAATGAATCGAAGGCTTTCTTGTAGTCCATCCATGCAACACTTAGATTTGTTTTTCTTCTCTTGCAGTTTTCTAAAATCATTTTGTCAATCAGCAGCTGGTCTTTTGTGCCTCTGGTGTTCGGGCAATTTCCTTTCTGTTCAACTGGAAGCTGTTTGTTAGTTAATAAGTGTTGCATCACTTCATCTGCTATTATTCCAGTTAATAATTTGAACATGGTTAGCAGGCAGGTTATCGGTCTATAATTACTTGGAACTGCACCTTTTGCTGGGTCATTCATGATGAGATGACTTTTCCCAGTTGTTAGCATAGTTCAATATCACTGCCTTTCATAATGTGATTGAACTGTTTTGATAGTTGTTTATGAAGGCTTGTTAGGTGTTTAAGCCAAAAGCCATGCAGTTCGTCGTCTCCTGGTGCAGTCCAATTTTTAATTTTCTTTGCTCTTTCACTTATTAATTCTGGTGTTATTATTAGATCTTGCATTTGTTGGTTACATTTTTGACCTCTTTCATCCAGCCTGCTTTTTTATTATAATCTATTGGATTGTCCCATAATTTCCCCCAGAATTGCACTGTTTCTTCTTTATTTGGTGTTTCTGGGTTTCTTGCAGTTTCTCCTTCTATGCTTTGGTAGAAACGTCTCTGATTCGACTGGAATTGGAGATTTTGCCTGTGTTGTGTAATTCTGGCTTCATATCTGCTAATCTTCTTTGACACTGCTGTTATTTGCTGCTTTATTATTTCCAGGACTTCTCTAATTTTCCTTGAATCTAGGTGGTATTTTTGGATCAGATACTGTTTGGTGTTTTCATTCTTCAGCTTCTTGTCTTTCATATCTTTCAATTTACTAGCATCTGATCTAAGCCTGGAGATTTTCTAATCTAATCTTCCATTTAGGTGATGTACTGCTTTCTTTTTTGACAGGTCCACTGATCTTATTTCCAAGCTCTTGTGTAGCTATTGTTGCTGCACTGTACATTAGTTGGTTTGTTTCTTGCAAATTCTTGGTTGTTATTTCTGCAAGTGCAGCATTGACATCTTTTAATGCCTGAGCAAGTTGTTTTTTGGCAACTGTTTTTAGAGCTGGAAGTCGAACCCTGGTGGTTGTTTGGTTCATGTGCTCAGATATTTTTTGCTTTAGTTCTTATTGCTTTTCTGTTAAACGGCATTCGGGTTTTTGAGGTGAAGGCAAAGGGGAGGTTGCCTTTGAAACAGTTCAGCAACAGTGGCATCCTCAATTTCCAACACCTCCTCCACCTGCGCCTGAGCAACTTCTTCAATTGGTGATAATTCTTCTTCCATATCTTAAGCCTGTGATGCTCTTTGCAGTTCTGCCAGCTCAACTCCTGTGAATACTTTATTTCTTATTATGAATCTTCTCTGGTCTGCTAGCCTTTGTTCTGTTATTTCTGTGTCTGGATGCTTCTCTTTCCAAATTTGGTAAATTCTTTTTAAATAACCTCTTCTAGTTGGACTAGACTTGTAATAGCAGATCATTATTTCCTTGTTGGCATTTTTTGTATATTTTTTCCGGTTAAGCGACGTTTCTTCCAGTAACTTTGCTGTCTCCAGCCCTGGTTGCTCAACTGAAGATCCTGAGTTGTTGTTTTTTATTGTTGTTGTTGTTATATTGTTTACACAGTCAGACAGGTGTTATTGACTGGTTTGTTTAATCCAGACATCGAGTCCATCCCAAGGACCTGGGATGGCTGAATTTTATTGTCAATGTTGTTGCTGTTGTTATAGATATCGTTGCAGAATATAGGCTGTTCCCAGTAAAGCTGCTTTTTGTAATTGGCTGATAGTGATTTCTGTGACCCCTATGGTGTTGAGGTGCTCTTCAAGGTCTTTTGGAACTGCACCCAGGGCGCCAATGACCACTGGGATTATTTTGGTCTTTTTCTGCCACAGCCTTTCCATTTCAATTTGTAGATCTTTGTATTTGGTGATTTTTTCTATTTCTTTTTCTTCTATTCTGCTATCCCCTGGTATTGCTATGTCGATTATTTTGACTTGTTTTTCTTTCTTCTCAACTACAGTTATATCTGGTGTATTGTGTGGCAGATGTTTATCTGTTTGTAGTCGGAAGTCCCATAATATTTTTACATCTTCATTTTCTTCAACTTTTTCAATTTTATGGTCCCACCAATGTTTGGCTACAGGTAGCATGTATTTTTTTGCAGATGTTCCAGTGTATCATTCCTGCTACCTTGTCATGCCTTTGTTTGTAGTCAGTCTGTGCGATCTTCTTACAACAGCTGATCAGGTGGTCCACTGTTTCATCTGCTTCTTTACAAAGGCGGCACTTGCTGTTTGTTGTGGCTTTTTCTACTTTGGCTCTTATTGCATTTGTTCTTAGTGCCTGTTCTTGTGCAGCCAGTATTAAACCCTCTGTTTCTTTCTTCAAGTTGCCATTCTTAAGCCATTGCCAGGTCTTGGTGATGTCTGATTTTCCACTTATATTCTGCAAATATTGACCATGCAGGGGCTTATTTCTCCATTTTTCTGCTCAGTTCTTGACTTGTTCTTTCTTGTAGGCCTGCTTTCTTTCATTGGTGTTGAATAGTTTCTCATTCTTGAGCATTTGAAGTGCATCTTCTTCACTGTCCTTGATACATTCTTCAAGGCCTCTTTTCTCCTCCTCTACTGTTTGATGGACTTGCAGCATTCCTCTTCCACCTGAGCCGCGAGGGAGGTATAGCCTATCTACATCACTGCGGGGGTGTAGAGCATGATTGATGGTCATGATTTTCCTGGTCTTACGATCCAGCGTCTCTAACTCTGCCTGGGTCCAGTCTATTATTCCTGCAGTGTATCTGATAACAGGTATAGCCCAGGTGTTTATGGCTTGTATGATGTTCCCACCATTGAGTTTAGACTTGAGGATTTTTCTAACTCTCCTGATGTATTCACTTCCAATTTTTCTTTTAACTTCAGTGTGTGCGATGTTATCAGCCTGGAGAATGCTCAAGTATTTGTAATGGTTTTTTTCCCCGGTGGTAGGAGAGCCTCAGACAGGGTTATGTAGTTCTCATGCCTGAGACAGAACTGGATCATGTGACTCTTTGTGGGCGTGTTAGCCCCCAGTTCCAGTTCTGTCTCGCTCGGGACAAGACGGTTTTTGAGAGAGCGTTTCGTTAGTAGTACTTTGCTTCATTTCTGATCCTTAGCAGCCCGATTATCGGTTGCTTAATCCGCCTGTAGTCCTTCCTTTCAAGTGTGCGAGGGGGGGAAGAGAGCTAGCTCTGCATTCGGCTACAAAAGTGAGTTCCTTAACAATAGCTTTTTTTGTTTGTTTTGGCATTGATTCGGCTCTAAATTTAAACGTTTTTGCTTAAGTTAAACCTTTTACTACCGTCCTAATGGACATTTCGCACGCCGAAGAACTGCTTCAGGGGTCCCTATCGGAAGCTTCGGTATTGCCGCAGTCCCTGGGCAATGCGCGGCCAGATCACTCCGCCGCTCCGATTCCCGCTCAAATGGCGGTCGATCAATCTCCCCCCTCTATGGCTGCACTCCCCTCTATGGCTGCACCGGTGGTGCTGGCTGGGGTAGCATCTACTTTGGGTCTAGTCCCCTCTAAGGCTGCAAAAAAGTCAAAGCATCTGGGGGAACAGGGCGCCAAAAAGAAGAGAAAAAGAAAGGAGTCCCTAGCAAAGGCGGAGGGACATAAGAGACTTAGCGAGCGGCTTTTAATACAAGCGGTTTGCCGCCGCTCCAAGTCCAAAGTACCGGGGAATGGTGCCCGAAATAAGGACTCTCGCAAAAAGCAATTTAAAAATGAATTGAAAGGTCGGTGCCCAGTGGGCGATATACCGGCTAACGTTGCAGATAATACCATCATGCATGAAACGGAGAGTGCTAATAGGCTGCAAGTGGAATTTGCAGCACAGTCTTCTGTACCACTAATGCCTGACCGTTCCTGCGCACCTTCTCCAATGGTGCAGGGGGTTACTGTTAATAGGGATCCCTTCTCCCCTGAAGCCACCCAATGGCTGAAAGAATTTTTTGCGAGGGAATTTGTGGCTATGTGTCCTGAGGTAGGCGTGACTGGCAATCCTACCGCTCCTCTAGACCCCATTAATCAGACTGCTCATGACATTGGTGCTACTGCTATGCCGCCCTTGCCTGGACCTAGGTTAGGTCACAGACGGCGATCCAACAGGCGCGGTTCTGAACGGCTATCCTCCTCTTCCCCTGATTCCAGCCCCAGGCAACGGGCTATACCCCTATCAGAGCTTGGGGCATTTCTTCCCAGACCTTTGGCACAGAGACATAAAAGGAGGCGCAGACACTCCTCCGCGTCCTCTTCGGGCTCCAGTACAACAAGAAAAAATAAGAGACCCAAACAACCGGGTCCCCTTGTACCAACTTTGCCTCCTGTACCAACTGTGCCTCCTCCTTCGCAGCCCATAATTCCTGCGAATACGGCTACTAATACGGCTCCTAATGTGCCTCCTAGACAACCCTCCTCACCTGTAGGGTCGCGTTCGTCAACTGAGGAGTCCTCGCCACAGTTACCTGACTCGGACAAGGAAGAGGGTGAACTGTCAGAAGACGAAGTAGCCCCCCTGATCCCTAACAATGCCAGATTGTTTTCCTCAGCAGATTTTGAGGTATTGCTCACAAAGGCAAAGCGTGCCATCAATGATGTTACCCCTCCAGAACAGGAGGGCGCTACCTCCACTTTGGACCAGCAGGTGTTTCCCTCATCAGAGGCGGTGAATCTAGCGGTCCCCTTCCCTCCCCTATTTAAGAGGGTGTTATGCGCTGAATGGCAACACCCCACAGCCGCCAAACCAATAGGTAACATTCCTAAAAGGCACTACTCAGTGGTTACTGATATTGCCAAGTTGTTGGCCATTCCCAGGGTCGATCCACCGGTGGCACAGCTGGTGTCTGGGGCAGTTGTACAGGCTGAGGGGCAAGAACAGTTAAAGACGCAGGAGGATAGGCGCTGCGAGTCCTTACTCAAGAAAGTCCACAAGGCGACCGCCTCTGCTATTAGGATAGCTACCACTAACTCCATCTTTGCCAGGGCTTCATTGCTCTGGACAAAAGACCTTGTTAAAATGGTACCCGCGGACCAGCCCAAGCTTCGCCAGGGCATTAATAAATTGGCCAAGGCGGCGGCCCTAATGGCCGATTCAAGCTTAGACAATATTCAGCAGTCATCCAGGGCCATGGTAGCAGGGGTGGCGATTCGCAGAGCCCTATGGCTTAAATCATGGAATGTGGACTATAAGTCCAAACTAGCACTGATTTCAGCACCATTCACGGGTGAGAATCTCTTTGGCCCAGCCTTAGACCCCGTTTTGGTCGATTCATGGGATAAGAAAAAGGTGATGCCAACTTCCCGCAAATACTCGGGGGGGGGGCGGTTTCGCGGAGCCTCACGTTCCTTTCGTCCTTACAGACATGCTCGAAGTGGTATCCAACGGTTACAACATCAAACTATCTGCAAGACCACATCAAAGATTTATCCCAACCCCAAGGTCAGCCGACCCGGGCAAACATCTACGGATGCTGCAGGCGATACATCATCTACTCCAGATTAAGGCAGTAGAACCGGTCCCTCCTTTGCAACTTTTTCAAGGCACATACTCCATTCTTTTTCTGGTGCCGAAGAAAGACGGCTCATGGCGAGCCGTTTTGGATTTGAAATCATTCAACCATTTTGTTCAAAAGAGAAAGTTCTGAATGGAGTCACTGCACACTATAAAGGAGGCTGTGCAACCTGGGGACTTCCTTGCAGCAATAGATTTGTCAGAGGCATATCTACATATCCCTATAAGAATTCACTCTTGCAGACATCTTTGATTCGTATATGATGGAAACCACTTCCAATACCGGGCACTTCCCTTCGGCCTGTCATTGGCACCGAGGGTGTTCTCCAAGGTCATGCTGTCACTGGTGTCCCATCTACGTCTCAGGGGTGTACATATGCACCCTTATCTGGACGATTTGCTTGTGAGAGCAAGGACCAGGGGCCAGGCCATCCGGGACGTAAACATTTCACTGAGGGTGCTAGAGGACCACGGATTTGTGGTCAATATCCAGAAGAGCCACCTCAATCTCTGCCAGCAATTAGTCCACTTTGGGAGCACTCTTCGATACTGCTGCGGGGACAATTTCCTTGCCCATGGAACGGAGGGAGCGAATCGAACAGCAGCTCTCCCCCCTTCTCTACAGGAAGACACAGGACGTCATGACACTATCCCAGGTCCTAGGCTTCATGATAGCCTGTCTCGGGTGCACACCGTGGGGCAGGTGGCACTCCCGGCCCCTGCAGTGGCTGCTTCTTCCCTGGCAGGAGCACATCATGGCTGGCAACAGGACAAGGATCTCAGTTCCCTGGCTTGTTCGGAAGTCATTGCTATGGTGGCTGTCACCAGCGATGAGCCAGGGGCATCCATTGGAAGAACCTCCTCGAGTAACACTAACTACAGATGCAAGCCTCTCCGGCTGGGGAGCTCACTGCCGCAATCGAGTCGCCCAGGGCTCCTGGTCATGGGAGGAGGCTCGACATCCCATCAATTGGCTGGAACTGAGGGCGGTTCGCCTGGCACTACTCAGTTTTCAGACCGTCCTCTCCCGCCAGCATGTACTGATAAGAACAGACAACGTGACGGTGAAGGCCCACATAAATCGACAAGGGGGCACCCGATCTCGGATGCTGATGGAGGAAACCAATCTATTGTTCCAGTGGGCGGAGCTCAACCTACTGTCAATTTCAGCAGAGCATCTAAAAGAAGAGAAAAACTGCCTAGCGGACTGGCTGAGCCGCAGGACTCTGGACCCAGGAGAATGGTCCATCCACCCAGAGGTTTTCAGCCTGATAACCATGTGATTTGGACAACCACTGGTGGACCTGTTCGCCTCGGACCAGAACTACCAGATTCCACGCTACTTCACCAGATATCTATCTCCTCGGGCAGAGGACACGGACGCCCTCCACTCTGCATGGCCGCCAGGACTGCTGTACGCTTTCCCGCCGATACCTGTTATCATGAAGACAATTCGGAAAGCGATTCAGGAGAAGGCAGACATCATTCTCGCGGTACCGTTTTGGCCTCGCAGACCCTGGTTCTCCACCATAGTCGAACTGGCTGCCGACGGTCCTTGGTTCCTTCCACATCGCCGAGATCTCCTCCACCAGGGACCGCTCCTACACCAGGATCCTCGATGGTTCAACCTCTCCGCCTGGAGGTTGAGCGCTCGAAATTGGAGGCAATAGGGTATTTGAGGGCCGTACAGCAAACAATTTTGGCATCCAGGCGGTCCTCCACACAGCGGATATACCAAGCGACATGGTCAGCATTTCTTAGATGGGCCAATCAACACAAAGTGGACCCCATCGCATCTGGGGTCCCCGAGGTCGTAGGTTTCCTTCAGGAAGGTCTGAAGCTGCATCTCCATCCTTCCACGTTACGTCGCCAAGTGTCAGCATTGGCAACTGTTCTGGACCTTTCATCGGGTGCCCAACATGCTATTCATCCGCACATTACAAGATTCCTTTGGGGAACCAATAATCTAGCTCCTCCGCCTGTCAAACGATTTCCATCATGGAACCTCAACAAGGTTCTGAATGCGTTGACCAGGGCTCCTTTTGAGCCAATGTCTTCTATTCCATTGAAAATCTTATCCTATAAGGTCCTGTTTCTGGTGGCGGTCACCTCGGCCCGTCAGGTTTCTGAACTGACAGCGCTTTCGGCCAGAAAGGAGTTCTGCACGTTCCAAGATGATGCGGTCATTCTCAGACTGGATGAGACTTTTCTCCCAAAAGTAAATTCCCTGTTTCACAGGTCACAAATACTGGTTCTGCCCTCTTTCTGTCCTTCACCTGTACATAGGAAGGAAAAACTTTGGCACAAATTGGATGTGCGCAGAGCGATTCGCTTTTACATAAGGAGGACCAAGGATATTAGAAGGTCTGATGGCTTGTTTGTGTCCTTTTATCCACGAACCTTGGGGAACAGGGTATCAGGGAATACCTTTGCTAGCTGGATTCGTGCCTGCATACTAATGGCATATGCGTCCCTACACTTACCTCCTCCTGGTGGGGTATCTGCCCATTTGGCCAGGAGTGCTGCCACATCAGCGGCGTTCGCTGCACACATCCCGCTATCTGAAATCTGCAGAGCTGCCACATGGTCGTCGGCCTCACCATTCATTAAACATTTGCCGAACGTCAGGCGGCTTTTGGCCGAACGGTGTTGCAACAGGTTCTATAATTGTATCATACCCGACCCAGGGACCGTCGTCTGTAGCTTGGGCACGTCCCTGTCTGAGGCTCTCCTACCACCGGGGGAAAAGGAACATTGGTCTTACCGTGAAGGGTTCTTTTTCCTGGTGGTAGGAGAGCCTCAGCCCCACCCTGAGGGGGATCCTTCCTCCTTTTCATGACAAGCTCTCTGCTCCAGGGAGGGGAGTCCTTTGGGATATATCAGACGGCTCTCAGGGTATTTAGACGTTATTGTCTAGGTTGCCACTACTGTTACTTACTCATCTCCCTGTATTACGTAGCTGTGTCTTTCTTCCCAATTTTCTCTAACATGTTTGCACTGGTCTTGTGTTTGTCTTCCAAGATTTTCATGTTACAGTTTACATGTCTCCTTAGCTCTCTCTAAGACTCATAGGTTCCTCGCTCAACAACCCTGGAACTGGGGGCTAACACGCCCACAAAGAGTCACATGATCTAGTTCTGTCTCGGGCATGCACACTACATAACCCTGTCTGAGGCTCTCCTACCACCAGGAAAAAGAACCCTTCACGGTAAGACCAATGTTCCTTTCTCTTCCAGGTTCTTGATCTTGCTTCCATTGGGCAGTTCTATTCCTTCTGTTTTTCTTATTTTTCCTCTGTTCATTATTAATGCAGCACACTTGTCTAGTCCAAACTCCATTGCTATATCGCTACTGAATATATGGACAGTGTTTAATAATAATAATAATAATAATAATAATAATTCAATTTCTATACCGCCCTTCCAAAAATGGCTCAGGGCGGTTTACACAGATAAATAATAAATAAATAAGATGGATCCCTGTCCCCAAAGGACTCACAATCTAAAAAGAAACATAAGACACGCACCAGCAACAGTCACTGGAAGTACTGTGCTGGGGGTGGATCGGGCCACTTACTCTTCCCCTACTAAATAAAGAGAATCACCATGTTAAAAGGTGTCTCTTTGCCAAGTTAGCAGGGGTATAGAAATCTCCATTGTCTGGTTGCAATGTACAGTGCTTATTTCAGATGCTTCAAAAATTCCACCTGTCTCTGCATCTGGGGGTTCAAGAGGCTCCTCCAACTTCCCAAGGAGCTGTATCACTCATAATAGGGAGGAAAGAAGAAGGCAGAAGGCTAAGCACAAAAGGGAGCCTTGGCATGGAGCTGGAGCCCAGTTGCCTTGACCTCAAGAGAGGTCTCCTCATGAATAAAGGCCTGCTTTAGCATAAGGGCCCACTCTTAGAGTGACAGTTAGTGGAGTTCAACCAACCTTGCCAGTTGTCCTCCTCTTAAATATGTAAAAACTAAACAGGGAACAGGCTCACACCTTTTTTCATTGATCCTTTTGTGCTTGTGCCTAGGAAAAGCTTGGGAAAGGAAGGAAGGAAATATTAGTCTCCTCCTCTAGTAGAGGAGAGCCCTGCTAACTGAGTGAACTTTTTAATTGGTGATTGTCTTCTGTTTAGCAGGGTGAGAGCAATTGGCCTTATCATACCCCAGCACAGCATCTCTCCAGTGTTTGTTGCAGGTATCTACCTTATGTATCTTTTTTTAGGTTGTGAGCTCTTTCAGAAGAAAGAACCATTTTATTTATTCAGTTTATTTGTTCTATGTAAACTGCTTTGAGAACTTTTGTTGAAGAGCAGTATATAAATAATCTTTGTAGTAATAGTAGTAGAGGTGGTTCTGGAGCTTTACCAGACAGCAGAGTTAACTGTGAGGCTTTTATGTGAGTTCGAAGCTGCCAAAACAACAACAACAACTCATAAGAAATGAAGTTTTTTTTACCCTGGATATAAATCGGACTACATTCTAACATGCAGTAAAAAACCTGAATTGTGTGTGAAATGCTCCAAGGGCAGCCAATGACAATGTGTGGTGTGGTGGCACACTGGAATTGTGGATATTACTGGGGGAGCAAAGAGGAGATGACACAGGATGTACCTTTCAGTGTATAGTAAGAACAGAGTACAGTGAGAGCATTCATGATGCCTGTCCTTGGGAAACTAATGACTGCTTTGAGAACCTGTAGAGGGCCAAAAACCAGGATACAGATGTAATAAGTCAACATTTATCTTCCACAGGTATTGTAAATCTTTATTTGGGCTGGCTTTAAATATGAGGGTTGAGCAAATGTATTGGTCATGGTGGACATTTGTATATAAAGGCTCGTTTTTATTCGGGTGTAGGGTGGTTGATGCCTTCTTGGATTTCTTATCTGCTGTAGATATATAGTAAAAGGCATGTAGTGGTAAGCATACTGGTTTCCAGCTGGTAAATCTGTATGCACTCTGTAAATGTGTGATCTGGGCATAGAATTAATGTTGTGGCAGTGTGGCATGGTTTCCCCCCCCCCATAGATCTGATAGATAGGCAGTCCATGCCCAGCTTGTAATCCGAAACCCACCATACTGTCTCTCTCTCTCTCTCTCTGCCTTGCACATAGTTTGACATTTTCAAGTTACCTGAAATAACCAATAAGAGAGGAATGCAAAACCAGGCAGGAGTCAAAATCCAGCAATACAGGATCGGGGTGGGTGGGGGGGAAGCATGCGCATAGTCATGAGCCGAAAGACAAGGCAACAATCAGGGAACAGGAGCTTAGGCAGAGTCCTCATATGTGTGAGCCAAGTTGTTCAGACTGAGCAAGCTCAGGGGCTTGGTCTTTATAGTGCTCGGTGGGTAGGGACTGGAGCTCAGGGTCAGGCAGGCTGGTACTGCATCCTAGATGGTGCCCTTAAGCCACAACTCTCAGTTTGCTGGGCTAGTTTCAGTTTGTGGAAATGGTGTGTGCTGGGGTGCTGGAGGTAAGGTGCTGGAACCTGACTTCTGTGCAGGACCTGTCCCCAGGTGCTTTACAGGATCCAGAATCCCCCCTCATCTCCACCCCTGCAAGGATATCTCATTAAATTAGTGGTTTTCAAACTCGATTCCAGAGAACTCTGGGATTCCTCAGAATCATATTTAGATTTTCTCAAAGAGAAGATCAGTCATGGCAGATCAGGTTTCTCGAAGGTTGCTCATTACTGCTGGTTTCAATCTCCTTGCAGTGTGCACAGAGAGAGGAATGTTGGATGAGCCACTGGCTTTAATATTTAGTATTTCTTATATCTATTCTATTTGCATTTTTTGACTAATGTTTACATCAGCTGTAGGCTTGACTGAATTCCATTATCTTCATTTACTTGACTCATGTATTTCCACCTTCTGTATTCTGATGGTTTTTGTGCTTTCTCTATGTGTTTGATGTTCACCTTTGGAAATAGGTAACCGCCCAATTAATAACATACATTAAAGTTCTGAATATGTTTCGTTTACAGGAAATTTAACCAGAACACAGAAAATTGTGGATGTAATTTAAAATAATATTCAAAATAACTAACATTTTTATTTTAGTAATATTGGTCTCTATTCTTAAATAATTTGATCCTTTTTCTTTCTCTCTCCTACTTATAGTCAAATTATTATTTCCCCCAAGACAAGATTATTATCTAGGTATTAGCTGACTGACAGGTCCGGTGGGAGTTGTTCAATTATTATTTTCTCTCTTTCTTATAATTTTCTTCTTCATATCAACTAGGTGTGTTAGAAAGTTATTGATGGGCAAGATTTAGTTTATTTTTGCATTTGTTCTGTATGTAAACAATTAACTATGATAAGTATGAAAGTATGTACATACATGGGTATGAACATGTGTTATATCATATTATGTGTTATTAGATAAGTTGGTGGCTCAGAGGCGTAACCTTTTTCTTACCTTTCTATATAATAAAAAGCATTTTTAAAAAGAATAATAATAATAATTTACATTTACATTTTATATTTTCGTGAGGTCGGCATATTCTCTCTCTATGAGCAATCTTTTCTTTATCATTCTAATATTTAGGTATTCCTAGGAGTTAGAGGAGAGGTTCAAAATTCTCCAATCCTCTTATATACTATACTAGTAACTTTAAGCCCGTTAAATTAACGGGCGCTAGTAGACCTTTGGGGCCAGCTACCGCACCGCGTCCTCCTCCACCCGGCTGGGCCCACAACCTCCTCTGGCCGAGGCCGCGGAACTGGCTTGTTCTTTGGGGCTGGCTGTTCCCTTCTCTCTCCTGCCCCACTCTCCCTCCCTCCCTTCTGCCCCACACTCTTGCCTCTCTTCCCCTCCCTCCCACTCCACTCTCTTGCCCTCCCTCCCCTCCCACCCCTCTCTCTCACCCTCCTGCCCCAGTCCCTCCTGCCCTCCCCCTGCCCCACTCCCTCTTGCCCTTCCCCTCCCCCCTGACCCACTTCCTCTTGCCCTCCCCCCTCCCCCCTAAGATTAACGGGTGCTAGAAGAGTTCTGTTGAAATGTTTGCCTCATATTTTTTAGTCCCAGGCCCGGCAACTCCTCCGGCCGTTTCAGCCGCTCCTCAGCCCGGGTGGGCGAGGCGGCCTCTGCCATGCTGGCTGCACCCCTGCTGCTCCACCACGCCATTTCGGAGGGGCAGGGAGGCCCTGGCAGCGCCTCATCCTCCCAGGGGGCAAAAAGCACCCTCGCTTTGCCATGGCATCCCTCGGCTGCTTTGCCAGGCAGAGGACAGGAGGGCGATTGGAGGAGAAGCCAGCGCGGAGCCAACTTGCCAGGGCGGAGCTGTCCAGGGCCCAGAGGGGGGCGGGGGCGGGCGCGGCTTTCCGGGCCCATGCCAAGGGGGTTGGTTTGGGGCAGGCGAGCTGAGCTGAGTCAAGTGCAGATGCACAACTTCCCTCCAGCATTTCAAAGGCAACGCAGCAGTCTCCAGTTCGACCCTTTTAAGCCCCTCTCTGTCTGCCTCCGATGCCACAGAGATGATGGCTCCTCCTTGCAGCCTTTGGCTGTAAAGCACACCAGAGGCGCCCCTGCTGGAGTCAGTCCTGTCCTGTGTGAGTGGTGCTGCATGCGGAGCAGCCCGGAGGGCCTCCCGCCTTCCCTCCCCTGCTTCAAACTCCCTCAGTACCGCAAACTTCAGGCACATTCTCTCAACGCTCCTTACGCAGACCTAGCTTCTTCAGCTCCGCTCGCCGTCCACGTGGTGAGCTCGGCCGCCCCCCTTTCCCAAGCGCCGCCGCTTTTGTTTTGCAGAGTTGCTCCGAGACGAACCACTGTTGCCTCCTAGTCCTCAACACCTACCACCTCACCGCGTACTCTTACCGGCCCACCGCCTCCTCTGGCCGAGGCCGTGGCTCCGCCGCCGCCTTGCCCACACCGCCTCCTCTGGCCGAGGCGGCGGCTTTGCCGTCGCCTCGCCTGGCTTCCCCCACCGCCTCCTCCCCCCGTCCAGCGTCGGCAGTGGCCACTTCTCCTCGGCACGCCGCTTCTCCTCCCAACCAACATGGCCGCCTGGTGCCTGCGGCCGTGTCTCCCTCGGCCGTTCTGGGCATGCGCTCTGTGCATGCCCAGAACGGCCGAGGAAGACACGGCCACAGACACTGGAGGACATGGGCACACACTCAGGCACTTTATTATAGAGGATATATATATATATATATCTCCTTTTATATACAAGACTCTAGACTTATCTTTTGGTTTCAATGAGATCTTTACAGTTGAGAGTTGAAATGTTTTATTTGCATTTTTTGTATCTTCATTACGATGTCATAGATTTCCTTGTGGTGTAGTGTTATGCAGAGAGGAGAGCCAAATACGAAGTGATAATAGATATACGTGAAGATTTTGTTGCATGATTTGGTGCTGAGCTTTACATTTTGGCAGACTGCTGCTCTGCTTCGAGGTACCCCTCTAAGTACTTTGCTGGAGATATAAAAGTATATTATCATATTACTATTAAAATAATATTATTTATTATTTTTATATTATTATTTTGGAGTTCCTGTCTAGAACTCATAGCTTTTAGATATCTGTATAGAACTAATAGCTTTTACAAGTCAGGTAACACTGAAATCCAGTCCAGGAATTTTTTTCCATACCTTTTTATCTGACATCATAGGCCTATTGAATTTACAGTTCCTTATAGGAGAAACTGTCTATTGTTCTTGTATCAGTAGGTAAGGTTCTTGAAAGGATTTTTTTTAAAAAAATATTTTTTTGGTCTTCTCATAGATTTTAGATTGTATCCATTTAGCAGTGATATAAATGATATTATCTAGTCTTTTGTTTGGAATTATTTTATCAATATCTTTATGTGTTAATCAGAAGAACCGGGATGGAAAAGATCAGAAAGAGACTTGTGTATCTAGAACCTTATTTTGAGAAAGCTTCTGGATGATTTCTATACAGGTTTTTGAATTAAGAGAAGGTTGATATTTATGCAGGGAAATCATATTCATTGAATTTATGGATTTCAGTGAGTTACATTCATGAAGGTTCTATTTTCTGCTGGGTTTGAATTTTTCTTTTTCCCCCCTCCTGGCTAATCATAAGCTTTTATTGGTATAATATTAATTAATAATATGTTTATTAATATTTTTGAGCTTGTGGGTATGGGATGAGACCCTTGTTGTGGAAGTTTTGCTCTGTGCCTGAATTAATCATAATATTCATGTATATGCTGTCACCTTTTTTCCTTTTTTGTTGTTTGTTTTGGCTCTCCCCTCTCTATTTTGTTTAACTGCTGGATTTGTAATTTCACTGATGGTAAGACTGAGTCCTATGTTAAAATTTCTTACTCTATAATTATACACACACACACACACACACAGTTACTATCTGTATCTTGCATATAGAGGGGGTTTTCTATGATGGATATGCTCCTGTGTGTAATCATGTATACTCTCAGAGATGTAACCTTTTCTGTTTTTACTTATACTAACAATAAATGCTTTATAAAATCTTTAACTATCTCTCTCTCTCTCTCTCTCTCTCTCTCTCTCTCTCTCTCTCTCTCTCTCTCTCTCTCTCTCTCTCTCACTATGTCACCTTCATCATTATGCCAGTATGTACTGTATCACCATCATCTTCGCGATGTGTATGCATATGATAAAATGTACACTGGAACATAAAAGGTTATGCCATGATATATTTGCTAATGTTCAAGGTGCCATGGGACTTTTTATTTTTATTTTTCTGGAAGAGGCTAACATGACTTGCTTTGGAGAACTTGGGTACAATATAGTGATGTTATTTTGATAGAATAAGCCCAAACCAGTCAACATTAAACACGTCTCAATCTGATTTGTTTCAGTGAGAATGTTAACTATCCCAATGAAATCAATGGAACTGAAAGGTGCTTACCTTTGGTAGCTTATACCATGGATTCTGGAAAAGAGGGGTTTTTCTGACTAGTGATAGTCTTGATGCATCTCCATATTACTAATGAGAAAAGACCCTCTTTCCCAGGAGGTCCCTCAGGGCCTCTTTGACATCTTTATTTCTGAGGCTGTAGATGTAAGGGTTGGACATTGGGGTGATAACAGTGTACATAACAGCAAATATAGTCCCATGCTGAGATGAGTAGGTAGATGTGGGCAGAAAGTAGACACCAATTATGGCCCCATAGAAGAGCACCACTATGGTGAGATGGGAGCTACAAGTAGAAAAGGCTTTGCGCCTCCCTGAGGAAGAGAACTTAATTACAGCTGCCACAATGCGGGCATAGGTGACAATGATGAAAACAAAAGGTCCGAGAATTACAACTACACCTTCAAAAAAGATGGCTGCTTCATTCATGCTGATATCTGAACATGACAACTGTAGCAAAGGCTGATGGTCACAGAAGTAATGGGTGAGGTGATTGTCTCCACGGTAACTGAGACGTAAGAGGAGGCCAGCATGGAGCACAGAGTGGAGGGTGGAAACAATCCAGCAGCCAGCCACCAAGTGTCTACAGAACTTCTGGTTCATCACTGTAACATAATGGAGTGGATTACAAATAGCAACAAAGCGATCCAGAGCCATGATGCTTACCATGAGAAGGTCGGTGACACCAAATATATAGAAGAAAAAGAACTGAGCCATGCAGGAATAGAAAGGGATAGTCTTGGAAGAGGAAATGAGGTGAGCCAGCATCTGGGGCACTGTGACTGAGATGAAGCCCACATCCACCACAGAGAGGCTACGTAGCAGGAAGTACATAGGAGTCTGGAGTCGAGCATCCAGAGTGATGAGAACGATCATCATGATGTTTCCCAGAAGTCCTGCCAAATACATCAGAAGAAAGATGAGGAAGAAGAGAGGCTGGTGCTCCGGCTGAGTGGAGAGACCCAGAAGGACAAACTCAACAATGTCTGTGCCATTCTCACAGTCCATGGCACCTGCAGAGAGAATCACAGCATAATGCAGCTGGAAAGAACTTCAAAACTTTATGGAAGAACCTCCTACTAGAAGCAAGGCCATTTACAACTTAACTACATCAACAGCATTCCTGAATAACCATAGAAGGAATACTACAAGGAAGGTAGGAGGAGACGGGAAAATGATCGTCTGCAAACTAGGTACAGAGGCAGGAGGCAAGGGGACTACTTTCCCTCCACCCTCACTCTAGAGCTGAGTACATGTTCTAGGCTGGCCTCCCTTCTCCATATCCAGCTTGCAGACAAGCTCCTATCTTGCTTGTAGAATTCTCACAATGGCCAATCAGGAGTACAAAAAACTCCCAAACTATCCTAGTAATCATTGTGAGAAAACACTACTATTTCACATGAACAATAAAATACACTCAAATTTTAAACACTGTTTGAATGCAAAGCATTCAAATGCTTTCTCCTGAGAAATACTAGTTCAGATTAACTGTCAATTGACAGCATTGGCTGTAGCTCAGTGGAGGATTGGCTTTGCATGTTTCAGACAGGGCATGCCCAGCTACAATCCCTTGCATGCCCTGTGTGAGACCCAAAAGAGCTACTACCAGTCAGTATAGACAATGCTGAGCTCAAGGATCTTGCTCAGTATCCTTTGTTCAAAAATGATGTTTTATGTCAATAGTCTGATATTAGATTTCAACTGTCAAATGCTGTAAGATATCTCTGAATACAAATACATTATTTTGGGTGGATATTTAACATTAGGAGCAGCGCAGATTTTTGAAGATAATAATGGTGTAGGGCAAAGAGGCACCTTTTACCATGGTGATTCTCTTTATTTAGCAGGGAGAGAGTAACTGGCCCTATCCACCCCCAGGACAGTACTTCCAGTGACTGCTGCTGGTGCGTGTCTTATGTTTCTTTTTAGAATGTGAGCCCTTTGGGGACAGGGAGCCATCTTATTTTTTTGTTATTTTTCTTTGTAAACTGCCCTGAGCCATTTTTGGAAGGGCGTTATAGAAATTGAATTAATAATAATAATAATAATAATTATAAATAAATAAATAAATAAATAAATAAATAGATAATTGGGCATTCTCCAGACTGATAACATTGCACACACTGAAGTTAAAAGAAAGATTGGAAGTGAATACATCAGGAGAGTTAGAAAAATCCTGAAGTCCAAACTCAATGGAACACCATACAAGCCATAAACACCTGGGCTATACCTGTTATCAGATACACTGCAGGAATAATAGACTGGACCCAGGCAGAACTAGAGACGCTAGATCGTAAGACCAGGAAAATCATGACCATCAATCATGTTCTGCACCCCCGCAGTGATGTAGATAGGCTATACCTCCCTCGCAGCTCAGGTGGAAGAGGAATGCTGCAAGTCCATCAAACAGTAGAGGAGGAGAAAAGAGGCCTTGATGAATATATCAAGGACAGTGAAGAAGATGCACTTCAAATGGTCAAGAACGAGAAACTATTCAAAACCAATGAAACAAAGCAGGCCTACAAGAAAGAACAAGTCAAGAACCGAGCAGAAAAGTGGAAAAAGAAGCCCCTGCATGGTCAATATTTGCAGAATATAAGTGGAAAATCAGACATCACCAAGACCTGGCAATGGCTTAAGAATGGCAACTTGAAGAAAGAAACAGAGGGTTTAATACTGGCTGCACAAGGACAGGCACTAAGAACAAATGCAATAAGAGCCAAAGTAGAAAAATCCACAACAAACAGCAAGTGCCGCCTTTATAAAGAAGCAGATGAAACAGTGGACCACCTGATCAGCTGTTGTAAGAAGATCGCACAGACTGACTACAAACAAAGGCATGACAAGGTAGCAAGAATGATACACTGGAACATCTGCAAAAAAATACAAGCTACCTGTAGTCAAGAATTGGTGGGACCATAAAATTGAAAATGTTGAAGAAAATGAAGATGTAAAAATATTATGGGACTTCCGACTACAAACAGACAAACATCTGCCACACAATACACAAGATATAACTGTAGTTGAGAAGAAAGAAAAACAAGTCAAAATAATCAACACAGCAATACCAGGGGATAGCAGAATAGAAGAAAAAGAAATAGAAAAAATAATCCCAGAATAATCCCAGTGGTAATTGGCGCCCTGGGTGCAGTTCCAAAAGACCTTGAAGAGCACCTCAACACCATAGGGGCCACAGAAATCACCATCAGCCAATTACAAAAAGCAGCTTTACTGGGAACAGCCTATATTCTGTGACGATATCTATAACAACAGCAACAACATTGACAATAAAATTCAGCCATGCCAGGTCCTTGGGAAGGACTCGATGTCTGGATAAAACAAACCAATCAATAACACCTGTCTGACTGTGTAAACAAGAAATAATAATATGACCAGAAGTCACTGACACGCCTGCGCATGCCAGCACATCGGTGACTTCTCCAAACCAGTTTGGAGGCCCATAAAGGGCTTCCAGACTGGTTCTGTGCACATCCCTAAGACAAAACATGCAATTCCAAAAAGAAAGAAAGAAAGAAAGAAAGAAAGAAAGAAAGAAAGAAAAAGGGAAGGAAGGAAGGAAGGAAGATGCTGTTTTAAAAAACATTTGTGCAGTTCAAAAATTTAAGTGATGCACAAATTGTATTTTGTTAGCTGGTGTAAAACGTGACTGATAACAATGAAAAAAGTAGTGAGTAGTCCAGGTCTTTCTGCCTTCTTCCTTCCTCCCTATTATGTGTGATACAGCTCCTTGGGAAGTTGGAGGTGCAGAAAGACATTTCTCCTTCCCCTACCAAAAATTCTTCCTGCAGACTCCACTGCTACTCCCCACAGTCTTTTCACCAATGAATATAACACAACAGTGGTCTTGAATTTCCAGTTCTAAGACATTTCTCCAACTCTGTGTAGGCTTCTAATGGTCATGGAATGTGACTCTAGACAAAAAAGTATGTGAGCACAGACAAAGAAAATGCACAGGTGTGTGTTGTATTGGTGTGTGCTATGTTCTGAATTTTTTTTTTTAAAGCCCTGCTTAAAAATGGTGTTGCAGTGGAGGCTAATGTTGCCTGCCAGAGAGTGCTCTGGTTCTCATAAAGAATCATGCAGGGGGTTGGTCTGCACCCTCCTCCTTCCAATGTGCAGTCCTTCCCTCCACATATACTTTGCCCGTAATGATGGGATAATTGGGGTTGTCAAAGAGGGATCTGCCAGATTCAGAGACAACAGGATACATATCAGTGAAGTTTAGAAAGTATGAATGAGATGGGAAGATTAGAAACAATCCTCCTCACACATAGTATTTGAATGGTCAACTATGGGTTACATCCATCCCCTGAAGCTGCTTAATCTGGCTCTTATTGGCCTTTCCCATTTTTATTTATATTTTTATTAGTTTTCTGAACTTCCAGTTCATCTTTCAACATAGTATACTGTAACATCCATGTTTGCTCTCATATAAATATTTTCTTCATATTTATATATCTAGTTGTTATATCCTAGTCCTTATTTTCATCACCATAATAATCCTTTAGTTTCCTTACTAAAACAAATTCCCCAACTGTTATTTTTACATTTCAAGCCCCGTTGATAAATCCAAATTCACATTGTTTTTCATGTACCACAGAAAGGGTTTCCAATCTCCTAGAAAACTTTCTATATAGCTATCTCTTACTAATACAATTAGTTTTGCCATTTCTGCATATTCATATGCCTTCATCAACCATTTTTCTCTTGCTGGAATTTTCCACAGATCTCCATTTCTGAGCAAGAACCATTCTAGCCACTGTAGTAAGATATAGAAATAAATTTATGTTTTCTTTCGAGATTTCTTCATTAATTATGCCCAACAGGAAGGATTCAAGTCTCTTGTGGAATACACATTTGAAAATCTTTTTGAATTCATCATAAATCATATCTCAAAACCTCTTTCCCATTTTTAATGGAGCAAGCATGGTGTAGTGGTTAGAGTGCTGGACTACGACCAGGGAGACCCGAGTTCAAACTCCATTCAGCCATGAAACTAGCTGGGTGACTCTGGGCCAATCACTTCTCTCTCAGCCTAACCTACATCACAGGGTTGTTGTGAAAGAGAAACTCAAGTATGTAGTACACTGCTCTGGGCTCCTTGGAGGAAGAGCAGGGTATAAATGTAAAAGTAATAATAATAATCAAGATGTGGTAAAACCTTTTGTTCACTCTTTCACTTGTAGGGGAAAGGTGCATGGAGGTTCCTTGTGTGATTTAATATAAACATTCTTGTGTTGCCACTTGCTGGACAAGCAGGACTGGAAAGTTTTAGGACCACTGTTGATCTGCTTTTTAAGGCAATCTTTCAAGAGGCACATTTGTCCTTCAGTCCTTCTAACAATCAAATCAATAGCTTTATATGATTCATGCACATGTATGTCCTGATCATGTAGCCTTTACTGCCAAGTAGTGCCACTGGTATTATAGGTCCTGACCATCCCAATGCTGACCAAACAGAGTGATCCCCAAGAAAATAGCTACAGAAAACATTGCTACAAAGATGAAATCAGGAGAGAAAGAGAAATAGTGCCTCCTAGCATAAAATCAAAATAAAATACAAGGGATTGAAAATTGTGCATACATAGCAAAAAGCATATTGAATAACTTTATAACTCTCATTTATTGAACATGTTACTAATCACTTAAAGACTGAGGTTTGCATGCAATACCGTGCTAAGATGATAGATGCTGCAGATAGCCATATTTTAATGGAAAATTATAACAGTTTAATATGCTCTTTCTACCCAATTTTAACTGTTAACAATTTTTAAAATACTAAGCCCCATGCTGGATTTTCCCAGTCATGGTTCGATTATGAATGCCGCGCAGCAAAAACGGATCTTATTAACTCTTACAATCATTATCGATCTAATTCTAACCAGGTCACTTCTCAAGATTTGATTGTTTAAAAAAGATTTTATAAAACTTTACTTGCCAAAAAAAAGGGGGGGGAGGCTAAAAGGTCAGATTGGCAGCATCTTATCTTTGCAGCACAGGCTAAAAACGTGTCTTTGTTCTGGTCTTTGGTATCATCTTCTCCTAAATTTAGACCTTCCCCGCCATCTTTTTATATACCTGTTAGAGAATGGACTGAATATTTCCATGCTCTGTATGCTAGAGAGGGAACAACTACACCGTTCTTACGAATAGAACAGGAACTGGATCCTAACTTATTACCTGAGTGGACTCCAGTATCATGCACAGAGATTGCCTCAATAGTGAACCAGTTTAAAACTGGTAAGGCCCCTGGCTCAGACAATTTGCCGGTGGAGGCCATCAAGAATAACACGGATTGGTGGCTGCCGGTATTAGCCTCTTTGTTTACAGCTATTGACCAGACGACCTCGCCCCCTAGTGAATGGGGATTGGCGATTGTAATTCCTATATACAAGAGAGGCCAAAGATATTTACCATCTAATTATCGCCCTATTAGCCTTCTTAATGCTACTGGTAAAATGTATGCACTTCACCTACTCAACAAATTTCAGGACTGGATGGATAAAGAGCAGGTGCTGGCTGATGAGCAGGCAGGCTTTAGGGCCAATCATTCTACTATTGAGCATGCTTTAGTCTTACAACATCTAGCGGAGAAATATTCTAATTTATCCCATTCCACTCTTTTTGCTGCATTTGTGGATTTTAAATCGGCATTTGATTCCATATCCAGAGACAAATTATGGGAAAGGTTGTTTAACTCCTCTATTGAGCCCCTGGTGGCGCAGTGGTAAAACTGCCGCCCTGTAACCAGAAGGTTACAAGTTCGATCCTGACCAGGGGCTCAAGGTTGACTCAGCCTTCCATCCTTCCGAGGTCGGTAAAATGAGTACCCAGAATGTTGGGGGCAATATGCTAAATCATTGTAAACCACTTAGAGAGCTCCGGCTATAGAGCGGTATATAAATGTAAGTGCTAGTGTAAGTGCTATTGCTATTGATCGATGTTTGCTACTTCTGATTTATAAACTTCATAAGAATTCACGTCTGAAGGTCCGATGCAGTTCAGCTGGAATCCTCACTAAGGAAATCCCTACCTTTCGAGGAGTGAGGCAAGGTTGTATACTTGCTCCAGCTCTTTTTAATTATTACATTAACCCCATCATGGATTTTATTACTAATCCATCTTTTCATCCACCTAAATTGGCCAATAGACAGGTTAATATTCTGCTTTATGCAGATGATGCAGTGATTTTATCTCAGACTCCTGTTGGGCTTCGTAGAGCGCTTCGTTCTTTGGCTGCTTTTTGCCATGAATATGCTCTGGAAATCAATTATAGCAAGACCAAAATTCCGGCCTTCGCTAAACGCCCGAAGGCCTTGAACTGGTGTTTGGCTGGACATAAATTAGAACAGGTTAAGACCTTTAAATATCTAGGGGTTGTTTTCCAGGCCTCTACGAAACGCCAAGCACATCTGCAATATGTTACCCAAAATGCACGTAAACCAGCATTGGCCATTCAATCATATTTCCATCAAGATGGTACCAGCCGCCCTTAAGCTATTTATGGCTAAAGCCTGCCCTCAGTTGCTCTGTCGGTCGCAGTTGGGCCCGTATACTAACTGCATACCTCTAGAGGTAGTTCAGACGAAGTTTTTGAGATCTATTTTACAAATCCCTAGATGTGTTCCCAATGTAATATTGAGGGTTGAAACTGGTATGCCTAAGATGGAAACCCGGATGTGGTTTTCCATTTTGAGCTTCTGGTTAAGGTTGTCTTAAATCTAATTTAACTCTAGTTGGAAGCTGTCAATATCTCATCAAATAAGTTTATATGGCTTTAGTCCGGACGTTTTATTAGAAATGGGTTTTTCTCGTGCAAGACTGATACTAAAGCAGCGGATCTATGACATGGAAATGCAGACTGATCGATCTCTAATCCCTAAAGAAGTTTTTCTGGGATTACAAATGTATAATACTAAACCTGCGAATTACTTGGACAAGATTACGATTACTAAGTACTGCAGGATGTTCACACTGGCCAGATTTAATGTGCTACCTTCAGCTGAACTAGAAGGTAAATTTAGAGGGATACCAAAAGAGCAGAGACTATGCCCTTGCGGCTCTGGAGAACAGGAGTCTATCTTTCATATTTTACTCCGCTGCCTCTTCTATAGGGATTTTCGATCTCATTATATTTCCTCATTACTGGCTGACTTCCCAGGACATACAGATGTATTCTACATCAACTATCTGCTCTCAGATCAGAAGGAGGAAGTAACAATTAAAGTTGCTAAGTTTTGTGAGGCTGCTAAGAATGCTAGACAACAGATGGTAAACCAGATTATGTAAACTGGAAACTGCTGATTAGGACGAGATAATATTGGATCTCTGTATATATTACTATTATATGACATGTGTATTATTATGTATGCTTTAAATTTTGGTCTATGACCGTAAATAAACATGACATGACATACAGTAACTCTCATTTATAAATTAGAAAGCACAATGAAATAATTAATCAAACTAATGTTGCTGCAGTTATAGTTGTAACATGCTTTTGAATTGTGGCATTAACTTTCAGAGGCAAACTAACCAACGGGCAATTAAAAGCAACAAAATAACAGAAACGTAGAACTTGAGGGGGACCCCTCAAGCCCCAAACACAGCATCCAACAGCCCTCTGCCCATGCCACCAAATCACCTGTGGTATACCTCACTGCCCACACCCAAAAAAGATTGCATTTCCTTAGATATGTGAATCAAAAACACACATTTTACATCCTTATGCATTCACACAATATTGTGAGGAGTAACCTTGGAGAGTTGCTGCCAGTCAGTGTAGACAATGGACCAATGATCTGATTTAGTATAAGGCAGGTTCCTATGCCCCAGGTTTGTAACAAATCTTAGGCTTTCAGCTAAATCCACCCAGTCTGTCTACCTCTGACCAGATGCTCCAGATTTTTCACCAACTCAACCCTCTGGCATTGAATCAAAATCAATCACTGGCCAAAATGGAACAATGGCAAAGCCATGCACAACTACTCCATCTGGGTATCTCAACGTTGCATGAAGATGGGAGAGCCTCATTAAAGGGTTGACAATAGGCACTCCTAGAGATATTTCACATGCAGTTTGAATAGCTCCTGGGATCCTGAACTCTAATTCCAGGGAGAGGGGGGAAGAAGTCATATCCTATATATCTTACCTATAAGTATTGAGTAATGGGTTTTCTTCCCCACCCTCCATTTCTGAGTGTTGTCATACACTGGACAGTGTAACATCACAACACAGTTCACTATAAGTGGGGCACAATCAGAAGGGTATATAAATATCCATTGTATTAGTATTCGTAAAGCATGAAACAAACTACAAAGAAAACAGATAGTTTAAGGAAGTAAGCTAACTTACAGACCACAGATCAAGATACACATATAGCATACAGTCAAGGAATTAAATGTTTAGAAAATATTTACCCATTTTATAGATGGAATGGAACTAGCCTAAAGCTCAGTCTGGCCAGTGGGAAGAATGCTACAGAGCTACAATGGAAAGGGAAATTTCCTTTCCCTCCCTTTTTCTTTCTGACTCCACCCACAACACTCTCTACAGCAGGGGTTCTCAACCTTGGGTCCCCAGATGTTGCTGGACTTCAACTCCCATAATCCCCAACCAAAGGCCACTAGGGCTGGGGATTATGGGAGATGAAGTCCAACAACATCTGGGGACCCAAGGTTGAGAATCCCTGCTCTACAGGTTCTCCACAGGGACAAATTTCTAACCAACAAAACATAAAAGATATTGGATAGAACACAACATGTCCCTCACCTTTATGACAACCAGAATTCAATTGATTTAAAAATCAGTGACAAAGTCTTGAAGTCATTTAGGTGGTCTCCTGTCATGCACACTTCTCCTAATTCTTGGGTTCTCTGGCACAGGAGCTGCTGGTGATATTCTTTCTACTAAAGAGGATTGTCCATCACTTTCATCAGCCTCCTCTGTGAGGTCAAAACTGGAGGCAAGATCAAAGTTCTCTCCAGTTCCTCTCTCGAGACCATCCATTAGTTATGCAAGGATTAAGTTCAGTAAGCACTTGATCAGCACTGAGGTCTGCTCTCCATTCATTAAGACATGATCACCCCATGAGTGGATGAAGCTATTTGCACAATTACTACTCCATCATCTTTTGTCTTGGCTTGGAAGTGGGAGTTGAGATAAACAATCTGCAGTTGCATTCCAAAGACCTGGAAGATGTTCCACTTGGAAATCAAAGTCCATAAGCCTGGTGATCCATTTGGCTATTCTTTCTTGGGGTTGCATAACTTGATCCCCGTGTAGTAAATAAAGTGGATAAGGTTTTATGGTTTGACCATAATGTGAATTTTCTTCCCCATGTAAGGCTCCAAGGGGGAGGAGGTGTGTTCCTGGTCTATCTTGAACCCAGAATTACAGTATGAAACATACAAGGAAGGTCAGCCTCCGAATAGGCCAGGGGAGTTGCTTACTTTGACAGGATGCAGCACAGGACCCATTTGAAGGCTTATGCTGAAGTATCGGGGTACCCCTGACCCCAATAGGGGAGGTTCGTTTTGGTGTATAAATGTGCTGCTTCTGTATCAGTCTTTGTCCTGCTTTGAGCGCGAGCCAAGCAGCACCTTTGCTACTTAAGGGCAAATAAAACTTTGATCTTAAGTCCTCTCGTCTGGGCTGATTATTGGGCTCCATCCGCCCGGGAACGAACCTCCCCTATTGGGGTCAGGGGTACCCCGATACTTCAATGCAGTAGCAGTGCATGCAGCAAGAAGGGACTTTGGTCAGCCCGCATTGCATCTGCAGATTCGCGTTCAGCAGAGCAATCCCGGGTCATGAAGAGTTTAACTTCTGCTCTTTCTGCAGTTCCTGGAGGTGTTCTGATGTGATGCTTTTAATGGGTTCTTTGCAGATAAAATCTCCTGTATTTGGGCCGACTTGAACTACAATATTTATGCAGGGTCTATGAAAGAGGTGTCCAGCAATCCCTCTTGCGGTGTTAGGTTGGATCAGTTTCAATCTGTGACTCCTGAGGATGTGGACAAGCTGCTTGGGATGGTGCGGACTACCACTTGTTCTCTGGATCCTTGCCCAACTTAGCTGCTTCTATCTAGCAGGGAGATTGTTGGAGGTGGCCTAGTTAATATCATAAATGCATCGCTGAGGGAGGGTAGGATGCTTCCATGTTTGAAGGAGGCAATGGTTCAACCACTCCTTAAGCAGCCTTCACTGGATCCCTTAGCGATGGAGTTATAGGCCAATCTCCCTTGGTTGGGCAAGGTGATTAAGAGGGTGGTGACCAACCAGCTCAAGGTGGTTTTAGAGGTAACTGATTATCTAGACCCATTTCAAACTGGCTTTATTGCTGGCTATGGGGTTGAGACAGCCTTGGTCGGCTGATGGATGACCTCTACCAGAGAATCAATGGAGGGAGTGTGTCTCTATTTGTTCTCTTGGATCTCTCAGCAGCGTTCGATACCATCGACCATGGTATCCTTCTGGATTGCCTGGAGGAGTTGGGGATAGGGGGCACTGCTTTGCAGTGGTTCTGCTCCTATCTCTCAGGTAGATTCCAGAAGCTTGGTGACAGCTGCTCCTCAAAACAGGAGCTGTTATATGGAGTCCCTCAGGGCTCCATTCTGTCACCAATGCTTTTTAATATCTACATGAAAATGGGTGGGTGAGGTCATCAGGAAGTTTGGTGCTTGGTGTTATCAGTATGCTGATGACACCCAAATCTACTTTTCCTTTTCATCTGCATCATCAGGAAATTGTGTTCATTCCCTAAATGCCTGCCTACAGAAAGTAATCGGCTGGATGAGGGATAACAAATTGAGACTGAATCCAAGCAAGACAGAGGTGCTCACTGTAGGAGCTCAGAATCTGAGGGATGAGTTAGATCGCCCTATGCTGGATGGGGTTACACTCCCCCGGAAGGAGCAAGTGCGCAGCTTGGGAGTACTCCAGGACCCAGGCCTCACCCTGGTATCTCAGGTGGAGGCCATGGCCAGGAGTGCTTTCTATCAGCTTTGGCTGATTCGACAGCTGCGTCCATTCCTTGAGGAGGACGACCTCAAAACAGTGGTGCACCAGTTGGTAACCTCCAGGCTTGACTACTGCAATGCTCTCTATGTAGGGCTGCCTTTGTACGTAGTTCAGAAACTCCAGTTAGTTCAAAATGTGGCAGCCAAATTGGTCACTGGGGCAACCCGGAGAGATCATATTATGCCTGTTTTGAAACAGCTACACTGGCTGCCTATATGTTTCCGGGCAAAATACAAATGCTGGTTATTACCTTTAAAGCCCTGAACGGCTTAGGTCCAGGTTACCTCAGAGAGTGCCTTCTTTTGCTTGACCCCTACCACACGTTAAGGTCATCTGAAGAGATCCATCTCCAGCTACTACTGGTGGGTCTGGTGGCAACTCAGAGGCGGGCCCTTTCCATAGCCACTCCAGGACTGTGGAATGCGCTCCCTGTAGAAACCCGCAATTTGAATTCTTTATTGGCCTTCAGGAGAGTCCTTAAAACCTGTTTCGCCTGGCCTTCCAGGATTTTTAAATAGTCATAATTGGTTTTAATGTTGTAACCTGGTTTTGAGGGTTTTAAATTGTTATGATTGTTTAATTGCTGTTATATGATGTTTTAATTGTTCATTGTTGTTTTATGTTGTTTATAATTTCTGTTTTAATTGTTAACTGATTTTAATGGTTTTCTTTTAATTGTAAACTACCCTGAGCCATTTTGGAAGGGCAGTATTAAAAAAAAATTGAAAGAATGAATGAATAATACTTCATCACCTCAGCCCGCCCTGGCTTGCTGTTCAATTCAATTCAATTTTATTGCGGCCGTAGGCCATACAGAAAGCATACAAAATAAAAATTAAAAACAAAATATACCAACAGTGGTATAGTACATAGTAACAAAAAGTAGCTCCTAAAATTTAGATCTTAAACAGGATCTTAATCTAATAGCAACATAGAAGAATTTTGCCACCACCTTAGTATCACATTATCTCGATCCTCGAGACAAAAATTCAAATAAAAGGGGTCAGCTCTTCCTGGAAGATGCTTTAATAGGGGGAATATAAGTTCTTTCCTGGTATCAGAGTACAGGGAGCAATGAAGCAGCACATGCAAAACTGTTTCAGGAAGGCCTGCACCACAAGGGCATAGGCCATAATCTGATGATCCCTTGTTAAATCTTTTTTCCAGAAGGGCTGAAGGCAACACATTCATGCGGGCCCTAGTAAAAGCCATCCTGAACTTTGGAAAGTGTAGGGAAGCTAAATATTTAGCACCTCTATTCTCCAAGGGGGGCATGATACCAAAAAATAGGGGGGAACAGGTCCTATTTCCCCTAGAAACAAGGTTCTGATGCTCAGTATCATGGAGGCGTTGTGTTAGTGTAACCTTCGCCTTCTCATTTCCCATGAGTAGAATTTCAGAGGGAGATAGACCCATTTGCATTATTTTATTGTTAACATATGACAGCCAAGGACTAGGAAAGGAGTCTCTCCATAGAAACAGAAAATAGGAGGGCTCCTGAATATCCAAGCAAAGTTTGATCCATCTGGTAAAAGTAAGTTCCCATGCTTTAGAGAGAATAGTAAAAAGTCCAGATTCCAAACATAATGCAGAGTAAGGAACACACCTGGGTACCCCAAAGATAGCCCTAAGGAATAATGATTGAACCGTTTCCATCTCTGGTGTTGCTCCCTGGATCCAAAGTGGGATGCCATAAAGTAATTGGGCTACAATCTTTGCCCGAAAAACTTGGAGGGCCATAGGCATATACTGGCCTCCTTTAGAGTAGTGAAATCGTAGAAAAGCGTTAAAGGTTTTACGGGCAATAGAGATAGAATGCAATCTTTGGGATTTCCAGTTAAGATTATGTTGGAAATGTATACCAAGATATTTAAATTTATAAACCTGCTCGATATTTTCCTTATTTATCGCCCACTTATAAATTTTCCTAGCTTTAGTAAAAACCAGGACCTTAGATTTCTCGTAATTAATAGATAAGTTGTTGTCATTGCAGTATTGGGCAAAGGCTGTCAGCAATCTAAGAAGAGTTGAGTCTGGGACAATAGTACCGCATCATCCGCGTACAACAACACTGGCACACGAATGTCAGCCAATTTTGGGGCATGTGAATCTATCTTTTCTAAGCACTGTGCTAAATCATTGATAAAAAGATTGAACAAGGTAGGGGCCAGAACACAACCCTGCCTGACCCCGCGAGTGACGGGGATTGAATCAGTTAGTGCCCCATTAGGAGCATATCTGACTCGGATAGAGGAATTGACATGGAGCTGCATAATCAAAAACAACAGTCTTTTGTCCATCGAGGATTTCCCAAGCTTAGACCATAATAATTCCCTAGAAATAAGGTCGAAAGCAGCTTTCAGATCCATGAAAGCTGCAAAGAGTCTACCCTTGGGAGCACTAGAGTATTTACATGCGAGATGGTTCAAAATCATGCAGTGGTCAAGTGTAGAACGACCAGCTCTGAAGCCTGCCTGTTCGGTCCCTAGGATCTGCTGGTCAGAAATCCATGTTTCAAGTTTGGATAACAAGTAGAGGGCATATACTTTGCCCACTATCGAAAGCAGACTAATGGGTCCGTAGTTAAACGGGTCAAGATGGGAACCCCGTTTAAAAATCGGAACCACTATTGCTATTCTCCACTTAGCAGGGAAGATACCGGTACTGTTTATTGAAGTAAACAGATTAGCTAAGACGGGGGCCCACCATTCCACATTGGCTAGCAAAACCTCAGGAAGAATAGCGTCAGGGCCTGGGGCTTTACCAGTTTTGAGACGGCTAAGCAAATCAACTATTTCATCTGACACGACCGGGGGCCATAAGGGTAACACCTCAAATACAGGTGACGCAGAAAGCTGCGTGGGTTGAGCATCATTATAAAGAGCATAAAAGTGGGATTCCCATGTTTTAGCTGGAATCCTACACAACATATTAGAATGATTTGTCACCGAAACAGTTTTCCAAAAAGCACGACTGTCTTTTTGGTTTGTAGCCAATATTAGCTTACCCCAGGTATTTTTTAATGCCTGAGTCTTGGCAGATCTAAGGCTCCTTTTGTAGGCCTTCTTTATCAAAAATATGTTGGTGGAAGATTGTGATCTGAACTCAATCTATAATCTCTATATATGCCTTTCAACTGATCGCGCAGCCTCCTACAATGCGGGTCATACCAGTTATTAGGTCGTTTTCCATTATGCACACAGGAAGGGTGTGGGTAGCTAGAGGGCGAAATCTTTTGAAACAACATACCTTCTACTGTAGGTCCTCATATGCAATAATTGCTTGTGGACCCGGTTGATCTAGTACAATTAAGTTATACAAATTACTTCCCTCAGGGGAATCATATAAGGTATTCAGCTCATTTTCAACTTTCTTTGACCACTTGATTTTACAACCCAGATTAGTTGATCTTTGCTCATACAGACAAGGGAAAAGGGTGTCCCCCCTCACCCAAGGTAGATCTAGGCAAGTGAGCATCGGGAGATGGTCACTAAAGATTTGCTCACCCACATCAAAAGATGTAACCTGGGGGAGCAGGGAGCGAGAAACCATAGCATAGTCGACTACACTACTCCCCCGCGAAGAAATGTATGTACTGTATATTCACCTGGAATATCCGGCAAAATAGTACCATTTAATAATACCAACTCAAACATTCTAGCCAAGTGGATCAGTTGAACTCCAGACCGATTGATAACTTGATCTTTTGATTGCCGGGTTGGTGCAGAAAATCCCTCAATGCAACCCCCCCCAGTTCCATAAATGAGAAACCATTAGAGCACTGTCATCTGTACCGCATCTAGAATTGAAATCACCCATAAGGACGACCGCAGCATGCGGGTACTTTAGTATTGCTTCTAATATATATAGATCTAACTGTTGCCAAATATTATTGGACAAACTGGAGGTTAAACCAGGAGGGATATATACATTGAACAGCAAAATATCCCCGCTAAGACCTTTAAGGAGAATAGTCATAGCATATGGAGGAAGATCAGGCAAACGAATAGATTCGACATTGAGGGCTAACGAAACACAACATGCCAAACCCGCCTTAGACCTTCCCCTGTTATTATCTGAATGGGCTTTTAATGCATGAACAATATAGCCACTAATAATCAAATCTTCTTTGGACCAAGTCTCTTGAAACATTAAAATGTCCCATTGTTGCAAGAAGGTGATAAACTCCATATCAGACCTTTTCCCAAGCCACCCAGCTATATTCCAACTAAGAATTTTCCAGTCAGATTGCCTACAGTTTGCATTGTGTTCCTCCAGTTCAACGCGGGGATGTAAATCAGATGGAGTCTCTATAGGTGAAGATCTAGAGCCACTTCCTAGCCTAGGTGTAGCCAGCGGGGAATACATTGGTGGAAGACTGGACTCTCCACCAGTGAATAAGGCAGAATCACCGCTTGACTTGTGAAATCCCCGCCTAGGAGAACCTAGCAGGCGATGTCACTTTTGCACAGGAGGTTCCGCCAACTTTTCTGGGGCTCCACTTATATTTGTGGAGGGGAAAAAGAAATTGGAGATTTTAGTCTGCCTAAGATGGAGGGAATCTAAAGTAGGCAAGTTATTCAATTGATTAGAGGGAGCAGCAGGGGCCTTCTCCAGCAATACAGGTCTCCCATTAGCCTCCTCTGGCACCTTCCTTCTGTGCTTGCGATTTTCTGCTAGAATATTCTCAAGAGAGATTAGCTTCCTGATATTAGCCTAAAGTCCATCCTTAAGAAGGGATCCATTATTTATTTCGAGAATTCTATCCTCTGCCCGGGATCCCAATGAGCTGGAATTAGAAGGAATAAAAGGGGAACAGAGATTCTGAGACCCCAGAGCCAACAAAGGGTCCTTAGAATGTGGACCGCTCAGATCCACTGGTTCAGGAGACTCCTCATCCCCCAAAATCTGCAAGAAATTAAAATCTTCTGACAGTGTTCCAACTTCCGAAATTGTTGTAAAAAATAGATCTTTGTATTCATCAGAAGGCGGGGGAATCGGACTAGATGAAACATGGCCATCCAAGACGGGATCTCCGGGCCAACAGTCCTGAGGAGGATTCTGCACCACAGAAGAGGGGTGTCTCCCTTGAACTCCCTTCTGGGGATTCTCTTTCCACATATGATTCCACTCTGGCAAACTAGGGTTCACAGCCTTGTTAGAAGAATTCATCCGGTTCACATCCATGTCCACAACTTCCTCAAAGACCCTCGTTGGAGAAATTTCCCACACAGCCAAACGATTCCTCATTCTTATCAGAGATTGCGGGATCAAAACATGATCAAATGTAAGCAAAAGTTTAAGCATGTGCACTTTAAAAGGTCTAAGTTCTAAGAACGTCGTCAAATCAATGGCTTGTACAGGGAAAGCCAACATTTGAGCAAGAGACCTACAAATTAGCGTTTTTGAGTACCACCTCTGGCGATTGGTTAAATTCATACAAATGTCCAGAATGAGTTTTTTGGGTTGGTACATTAACCGAGATGTACTCCCATTCCCCCCATAGTTATGATATCCAGAATGAACCGAAGAGGAGACCCCTCCACGAATACTGGAGCCAGCATACAGTGGTATTTGATTTGTAAGTGGGGGCTGAAATTCTGTCTGCACACTAGCATCAACAGGCTGGTGGTTCTCCTTCAAACTTGTTGCTATAGGAGCCCTACATTTATCATTTAAAACAGACTTAGATAGTTTCTTCAATTCCAAAGCCAGCTGGTCCATTTGTTCTGAGACTCTAGAAAGGCATTGGAAAAGATATTTCAAAGTTTCCAGCACTCATAAAGCCAAATTAGAGGAAAAATCCTCACCGGAATTGGGTAAGGACGCTTTCCTGGGAGTAGAGGGAGATAAATCAGCTGAGTCATTCAAGAGTATCAAAGAAAGCTCATTCGCTTCACTTAGATTACTAACCGGAATGGAAGATTTGTAGCCTTCACACTTTGATTCTGAACAATTCCCCACCGTGCTGCTTCTCATTCCAACACCTAATTTATCAAAAGCGTGAGTATCCTCAAGAATATCTTCAGTACCTTTGCAATTCAGCTTACTTTCATTCTGAGGTTGCAGCAGCTGTCCTGGTTGCTTACAAAATTGGTCACAAAGTACAGGTGAAACTCGGAAAATTAGAATATCGTGCAAAAGTCCATTAATTTCAGTAATGCAAATTAAAAGGTGAAACTGATATATGAGACAGACGCATTACATGCAAAGCGAGATAAGTCAAGCCTTAATTTGTTATAATTGTGATGATCATGGCGTACAGCTCATGAAAACCCCAAATCCACAATCCCAGAAAATTAGAATATTACATGGAACCAAGAAGACAAGGATTGTAGAACAGAACAATATCGGACCTCTGAAAAGTATAAGCATGCATATGTATTCAGTACTTGGTTTGGGCCCCTTTTGCAGCAATTACTGCCTCAATGCGGCGTGGCATGGATGCTATCAGTCTGTGGCACTGATGAGGTGTTATGGAAGACCAGGATGCTTCATTAGCGGCCTTCAGCTCTTCTGCATTGTTTGGTCTCATGTCTCTCATCCTTCTCTTGGCAATGCCACATAGATTCTCTATAGGGTCAGGTCAGGCGAGTTTGCTGGCCAATCAAGCACAGTACACTGTATACTTTTCAGAAGTCCGATATTGTTCTATTCTACAATCCTTGTCTTCTTGGTTCCATGTAATATTCTAATTTTCTGGGATTGTGGATTTGAGGTTTTCATGAGCTGTACGCCATGATCATCACAATTATAACAAATTAAGGCTTGACTTATCTCGCTTTGCATGTAATGCGTCTGTCTCATATATCAGTTTCACCTTTTAATTTGCATTACTGAAATTAAGGGACTTTTGCACGATATTCTAATTTTCCGAGTTTCACCTGTATATCCTTCTCCGCTTGGAATGTTTGATTTGCTTGAGATGTAAAAACCTTTTCACCCAGGGATTCTCAAGCTGAAGGTCTCGCTTCTAATTGCTTATTCAACTTTGTAGTTCGTTTGTTTTGCTTTCTTCTCATGTTTCAATTGAGGTTTCAGCCACCTTATCAGCTACAACGCTGACAATAAAATAAAAACAGACTAAAACAAATAGTGATTAAGATAAGAAGCGGAGCAGAGAGAGTCAGCGTCCTTCCCTCAGCGTCGTTAGCTGGAAGTCCCCCTGGCTTGCTGCATCCAGCCAGTCCCCACGCCAGGATAACTTCAATCTCCCATGCTCCCATCAGTTGCCCTCATCATTGGCTGTCTTGGCTTTAAATGCCCCAGTACAGAGCTGACAGGGCTTGAAGCCTACTCTAAGTCCTGCCCTCTCCCTGGTCTCACTTCCTGCTTCCTGCCATGCCCAACATGGCTGCCGTTTTGGACCATTTTGGGGCCATACAGGCCCTTTCTCCGGTCATGGTGGCCATTTTGGAGGCTGCCATGCATATGCCCTGGCCATATGCATGGCTGGGTCATGACCCAGGCCATGCAAATGTCCAGGGTGTATGCATGGTGGCCTCTAAAATGGCCGTTGCCACTGCAGAACGGCCCTTAGAAGACTAGTGGGTGGCTAGTGGGGTGAGAGGGATACAGCAGAGACACACACACCTCCAGTAGCAACACCCACCAAGGCCGTTAGACCCGGCAGTGAGTGTTAATTTTTTTTAACTTTAGAACCCCCAAATCGGCTCGAATTCAAGCCAATCGGGGGGGGGGGGGGCGGCACAAAACTGAACATGCCTGGCTCAATTCGAGTCCGGTTCAGACTCAAACCAAACTTGGTGAACCAGTTTTGTGCATGCCCCTAATTTGTTCTCAGACTGAGACAGCTCTACTAAGCTATTCCTATACATTGATTCTAAATAGGCTGAACTAAGCTTACATGATCAGCAAGGCTTCTAATTCATCTAATAATATAGACTAAGTCATTCTTCTAGAGTTACATAGACCAACAGGAAGTCTAACGATATTAACCTGGCTTGTTACTTGCATGCATACCAAGCCTGTGATGCTGCTGAGGCAGCACACTGTTTGCAAGGGGGGAAGCAGGGAGGAAGTTCCACCCCTGCTGTCACTCACCACTACCCCTCCATGCCCACACTTATGGCACTGTTTGTCTGAATGGGGCAATGCTGTAAGCATGATGGCCGGTGATCCAGTGAGCTGCAATTTTGATCAATCAAGGTTGCAGCTCATGGGATTGCCAGCCATTATGATTACCTGTGGCACCTAAGTTGCCAGCAGACTCGGCTTCTTTCCTCAGACATATTGCAAGCTTTTCAAGGAGTGTGAGGAGAGATGCTTCTTGCAAAGATTCCAAGAGTCAGATTGGGCCCAAACAGCTGCTCTGAGGACAATGCACATCTTGCTGTCCTGCTGCTAGTACCCCCATAATCTGTTGCCTGAGGTGACTGCCTCATCTCATTAAAAGGCTGCCTCCGAGCGAGTGGGACTTCGCTGCTTGGCATACTTTGACTATAAGAAAGCGAGGGCAGGGGATGGAAATAAGTGCGCATTTGCTTAAAATAATGTATTTAGGTTGCAGATTTTTGGATTTTTACTCACACACAAACATAAGTTTCCTAACAGGGGCTGACATGTAGACTAGCACTGATCTCATGCAGTAGTGCCAAGATCCAGAATACCGCTGTGCCATTGTGTGCATGGGGGAAGGAGCAATATTTGACCATCACCCCTTCCTTATTAAGCCCATTGTGCATCAGAAAAATATGTAGCCACTCCTCGCCGCCAGGTGGCTCCAGCAACAGAGCACCTTTACAAAAAACGAGGCCTCTGCTGAGCAGCCTTCCTCCATGTGGCGGAAGCAGAGAGCTGAGAGGCTGTCACTTGGGAGGAGGGAGCCACCTCCCATCCCAGACAAAGGGTAACAGGGGGAACTCTCCCCTCCTCGCTGCCCCGCCCTCCCTGCAACTGCCACTGCCACGCCCTATCCCACCCTCCCCCCAGTAAACATCTCCTTAAAGGGGAACTCTCCCCTTCGTGGCCCCCCACCCTCCCTGCACCTAGGACCACTGCCATGCAGCGGCTTTAAAAAAGGGTGGGGGCTTTCTCCTCACCCCCCCCCCACCATCGTGGTGGGGGCCCCCCCTCAAAAGTCCTTCAGGTCCAGGCTCCCAAATGACCTGGGTGCACCACTGGTCAGCATTGATGTCAACCAGTGTCTTTATGCCATCTTTATGTTATATATTTTGTAAACATTCCTATGGCAAAATACATGTGTTGCTACATATACATACATGCATAATATTTATTCAGTCATTTGACCCACAGTTTTACAAATACAAACATTTCAAACATGAACTAAATATTAGAACATGTTTTACAGATAATATAACAATATTTTGCCACAGTTCTGATTTTGACTTCACTGCATAAAGTAAATAAAAACCTCAATAAGATATCGTCTTCTCTTCCATTAAGATTTATCAAGAGAGGAGAAAGTAACTTTCCTCTGGCTTCATCAGAAAAACTACAATATAAAAAGGCATGTGCTATTGTTTCAACACAGCCCATGTCACAAGGACAAACACGATTTGCCAAAGGAATTCCTGCATATCTGGCAAACAGGACTGCAGACGGAAGAACATCTAACCTGGCCAGCGTCATGGCTCGTCTATATTCAGAAATCGTAACTACCCGAAGATAGAAGGCCAAATTAAATCCACTCAGTTGATCACCCAAGAACAGTCTTTTGGGTATCTGGGAGATTTCATACTGCAGCTCAATATCCATTAGGCATTGAATAATTTGGGTACGAGCTCTGTTGTAACCGAGCTCCTGTATAACCTCTAATGAGTATCCACAGCGGGCCAGCTTATCAATGGCCTCAGTATGCCATCTGAATTTAAAAGAATCCTGTTTTATGAAAGCAACCAAACCCTCCTGCAAAAAATAAATTTTTAACCAGTAAAGGATAACAACTCTCCATAGGCACGTCTGGAGCCTAACCATTCCGACCTCTCTTCTCAGAGCCACCGTGGGGGCACATCTAGGAACAGCCGGTACAGCTCTCAAAAATTTAGACTGCAGTGCCTCCAACGGATCAAGGTTTTTAACTATGCCCAACTGAGCTCCATAAAAAAGTTGAGGCAAAACCTTTGCTGAGAATAGTTTGACCACAGCCAGAACATAGGATGCACCCTTAGTATAATAATAAGTGAGTATTGATTTGACTACTGGTTTAGCCTTTAAAACTGCCGAGGTGAGGTTTGCGTGAACAGGAAGCATGAAATAATACTCCTAAATACCTAAAGGACTTAACCTGCTCTATCCTATGTGAGCTTATTGACCACCGGTGCCCTCTGGGCCGGTTTGCAAAAACCATAACTTTTGTCTTTTGGTAATTGATCTCCAAGTTCTCCTGAGTACAGTATTTATCTAACAAAAGGAGAGCACGCTTTAGGCCAATTGGTGTTAGCGAAAGAATCGCCATATCATCCGCATATAGTAAAACGAAGACATCTTGGGAGGATGCGTGGAAGGAGAGGAAATAAAAGAAACTATAGAATTAATATAAAGGTTAAATAGCATAGGGGCCAGTATACACCCTTGACGGACCTCTCTATCTACATTATATTCATGACAGAAACGTAAAATCTTCTCTATAACTGGCCATTGATGGCCACTGATAAAGTTTGATTGTTCGGTCCATAAAAAATATTACAAAAATACCTTAAAATGCTAGTGCTGTTGCCTTGCAAGGAAACTGAAGTGTGCACCTTGGAGTACCATTTAAGTGTACTTGAAATCAGTATCCTTGAAAGCATACTATGTATACAAATAAGCCCTATTCACAAGTTATGTTTAATGCACATATAATGGTACACTTCAAATCTGTAGCCCGGGGGTGTGTGGGCTGTATCCAGGTTCTTCTTTTAAATAAATCCTTGTACAATCATTCACAGAAAACTGTATATGTGCATGCAAACACCTGTACACAAATACAACGTAACATCTGAATAGGGCTACAGATCTCAATAAAATCAGGATTTATCTGCATGCATTTTCAGACAAGATCTTTGAGCTGAAACAAACAGTAATACTTTCCAGATTCACCACCAAAGGGACTAGGAACTTGCTCTTTACAGATTCTAGAAATACTGCAGAAAATCTACTGGTTTCTATATCTGCATATTCTATATATGTGAATTCCACATTATTGCAGCATATATCTTAGTGTGCTGCATCCCTAACTAATGGATCCAAGAGGGCATAGTCCATGGAAACCTCATTCTTCTCTAGGTTCTCACTTCCTCAGGAAAGCTCTGAGCCTGCCAAGAAGTCTCACCAGAGCTGCCTTTATATCCTGGTTCCTCAGGCTGTAAATGAAGGGGTTCAGCATAGGAATCACCACGGCATACAAGAGAGAGACAATGGTGCCTTTCTGGGCTGAGTAAGTGGAGGCAGGCTGGAAGTAGAGGCAGCTGATGGTGCCATAGAACAAGACCACAACAGCCAGGTGAGAGCCACAGGTGGAGAAAGCCTTGCGCTTCCCAGCAGCAGATGGGACTTTCATAATGGCCCAGAAGATGCGTGTGTAGGAGATGATGATGAGAACGAAGGGGCCAAGGATATCCAGCACACCTTCTGTCTGCGCCAGAGTCTTGATGAGCGTGGTGTCCGAGCAGGAGAGCTCCAGAAGGGGGTAGACATCACAGAAGAGGTAGGGGATCTCCCAAGGAGCGCAGAAAGAAAGGCGTGATGTCAGAAGGGTGTACAGCAAGGAGTGGAGAGCAGAAATGATCCAAGATCCAGACACCAAGTAAAGGCAGCACTTGCCGTTGATCACCATGGTGTAGTGCAATGGCCGGCAGATGGCCACGTAGCGATCATAAGCCATGCAGGCCAGGAGGAAGCTGTCTGTGTTGCCAAAGGTCAAGAAGAAATACATCTGGGTCAAACACCCACTGTAGGAGATGGTTTTGCTCCGAGACATTAGGTTTGCCAATATTTTGGGAACGGTGGTGGAAGCAAAAGTGACATCAGCCAATGAGAGGTGGCTGAGGAAGAAGTACATTGGGGTGCGAAGGAGATGGTCATCCAAGCGGATGAGCAGGATAATCAGCAGGTTTCCCAGCAGGGTCAAGAGGTAGATGGAGAGAAAAAACAGAAAGAGAAGACTCTGGTGTTCAGGTTGGGTGGAGATACCCCAAAGGACAATTTCAAAGATGGCAGTTTGGTTCTCCCTGGCCATTTTAGCTGTAGCATATGGGGGGAAAAACCAGGAAGCACTCAACCAAAAAAGCAAAATAAGAGACAAAATCTCAAGGTGCTGTGAAGTATTTATTGGAGTCCAATGCGTTTCAGCCACAAGAGGCTTTCTTCAGGGGCATGCTAAAATGATATTTAAAAATGAAATTAATCAATTTCATTTAAAATACATTTGAAACAAGATATAAATGAAACCACCAGTATATACGCTTCTTATGGCAACATACATTTATCGTATTCCAAAGAGAACTCTAACGAATAGTCTTTTGCCTTCTCACAAGCTTATAACATTGCCAGCTAGAGAAGCAAATTTATACTATTGCCAATAAGCCTGGCTATAATTCATTGACTCTAAAAAATATCAACTTAAAGGAATAACAAATGAATAAATCCTTCATTTAAGCATAAACAAAAATCAAGTTCTTCATTTAACCCCTGTGGAGCCAAAGTGTTCAATTCCAAAATCCACCATGCTTCTTTCCTAGGTAGAACTTTTATCATCTTGATGCATAATTTTTTCAGTTGCCCCAAACTGTACATACTTAAAAGAATGTTTTTTCTCCAGTATATGCGCTACCAAAGGGGCACCCATTTTTTCACATTTCATATTGCTCAGATGTCCACCAATATGTCTTTTCAATGGTCTAGATGTCTTACCAACAGACATTTTCTTACACACACATTGGATAAGATATATCACGCTAGATGTATTGCACATGGTGAAAGATTTCAGTGTATAACATTTATAGCTGGAATGATTCTCAAAGCTTTTGGTTGTACAAATATACCGACAATAAACACAATGGCTGCAGGCAGGGGTGATGGCCTAAAGGTTTGGAAGACCCTGGCAGAGTATTCAGTGTATCATGCACTTTCTCCATATATTCACTCCTGACTAGGATATTGTTCACATTTTTAGTTCTCTTAAAATAAATGACTGGCTTTTCCTGGCCTCCTGATATATCATGTAGGATGTGCCAATGTTGTTTAATTTTCTTTTGTAAACTATTCAAAATGTAGTTAAACATTAAATGACAGTGTACAGAATTTGAAGACCCCTTCTTACTTGTTTCCAGAAGTTCCTCCCTTGGAACTGCTGTAGCTTCTCTCAAATTATTCTCCACAGTGGGCTCAGGATAACCTCTCTCCAAAAACTGTTGTTTGGCCACCCTAGCAAAAATATTCCGTGTATCACGAATTTTTTTCTATATTCACTCCTGATTAGGACATCTCCCTGGCCATTTTACATTGATGAAAGGGAGTAAGAGACGAGAGAGAAAGATGCAAAATATCTGGTGCTGAAGTCTTTTCTCCTGTTCCTGAAGATATTTCAGACAGTGACCTTAATGCGACTTTACTTTGGGAGGGTGAGTGTGCGTTCACATATTGACCAGAGTTACCCCAAAGACTATGCAATATTTCAAAGAGCACACACAATTTGGGTTTTTCCCTCAGTATTGGAACCTAGCCCGATTTATATCCGGGGTAAAAAAAAATCCTCTTTTTGCATCAGAGTATCTCTCCGTTATCCCCAAACTCGCTGTAAAGCCTCATGGGACACCCGCAGCAAAGCCTGATGTCTGAAAAATTTCCTGGAGGAGATGAAAAGAGAATCAGCTGAACATGAGTAAGTTCATTTCCCTTGGAGGTTTTAGAGTTCGTCCGGAGTTGTTTCCTTGCAACCACCCCATGTTTTTATGATTACACATTTGCTTGGGAGAATGTGGCAGCTGAGCACAATGGAAATGAGACGAGAGTCTCCATCACACACATAGGAAGCTGACTTCGAAAAAAGGCCATGGGATCCCCCAGCTCAGCACTGTCTGCACTAAGTGGCAGCAACTCTCCAACCTCTTTTCCAGTCCTGTCTGGAGATGCCAGGTATTAAACCTGGCGCCTTCCATATGCCAAGCACACCTTCCACCCCGAGCTATAGCCCCTGCAATGGCGTGTAGACTACTTCCCAGAAGTAGCTATTGTGTGTGGAACCTTTAGACCCAATCACTGCCAGGCCAGCCCCCACCACCGACACCACTGACACCAGTGTGACGGAAATATAGGACAAACTATGGCGGGGTCCAGAGAAGGGCTACCCCCTTAGCTATTGTTTTAGAAAGCAACAGGGGTGCATAATTTGGCTAAAATGGAGGGAGTCAAGGGTTAGGTCTTGCGGATTTCATTATGGGTCCCCTAACTCCCCCACAAGTCACCTAATAGCACAGCAGGAAATGACTTGACTAGTAAGCCAGAGGTTGCCAGTTCGAATCCCCACTGGAATGTTTCCCAGACTATGGGGAACACCTATATTGGGCAGCAGCGATAAAGGAAGATGTTGAAAGGCATCATCTCATACTGTGCAGGAAATGGCAATGGTAAACTCCTCCTGTACTCTACCAAAGAAAACCACAGGGCTCTGTGGGCACCAGGAGTCAACACTGACTCGAAGGCAAACTTTACTTTAACTCTCCCACTCCATAATTCAAACAGTGCTTGACAAGACCCATATGACTGGCCCCCATTTGTGCTTCTGATATTCACATAACTCTCAAAGCCATGAGAGATTGTACCTCAGGGAAGTGGCCCCTGAAAGTGGGCATGGAGGCAAGTTGTATAGAGTAGCACTGACAATAAAAAGAGGGAGGGAGGTTTATTATTCTCTCAGTCAGACCACTGGTTCACGTAGCTCAGTATTGTCTACACAGACTGGCAGGAGCTTCTCCAAGGTTGCAGGCAGGAGTCTCTCTCAGCCTTATCTTGGAGATGCTGCCAGGGAGGGAACTTGGAACCTTCTGCATGCAGGCATGCAGATGCCATTCCCAGAGTGGCCCCATCCCCTAGAATACCTTACAGTACTCACATTTAGTCTCCCATTCAAATGCAAACCATGGTAGGCCCTGTTTAGCAATGGGGACAATTCATGCTTGTTACCAAAAGACCAGCTCTCCTCCCGTGTGCTTTTACTGCCACATGCAAGTTTCAGCTTTTGGCAGCCACCATCAGCACTGGAAAAAGCAAGGGTTGCTGTTCTCTGCCAAAAGCTTAGTCTGGCACCTGGTGGCAGATATGGACAAAGAAAATAAAAAGAGCTTTACTAAATCAGACTGAAAGTGCATCATGTTTTCCAGCATCATATTTTCCAGCAGTGAAACCAGAAAGACACAAGACAAGCAGAGCATGGAAGTGTCAGCTGTCCCACACTGTTTGTCGTCCCTCCAGCAGTGGTTGCATGTTGATGAAACTTCCTTGAAGGTGATTTTTGCTGGTGTATGATATGAACTCAAGAAAATCGGCTTGAGAGAGAGGTTTTAATTAAATCACGAAGGAGTTTATTGAAAAATAATAATAAAAGTAGTAAGACTAAGTTACTAGGTGCTCCTAATGAAAAAGCAATACAAATATGTTTAAAAACAGACTATTGTAAGGCACATTTAGCTTGAAGTTCCAAATTATGTCTAAATTCCCTGGCAGGCTAGACAGAGTTACTTTAAGATAGGGGGGTAAGGTTTCAGAAATAAGAAAAAGGGATAGATTCAGCCCTGAAGGAGCCGGGCAAGAGACTATATCACTTGTCCTCACAAAGATCCAACTCGGGCAGCTGGAGACTAGCGTCCATCCGGGCAGGAGAAGTGGGGAGCGCAGGGTTGAAGGAGTTAGTGGGGTTCCTCAGCGTGAGAGCAGCGAATTGGTCAGGCAGGTAGTGATTTCAGCTCGGGTGGCCCCAGTGGAGAGGGGAATACTTGTAGCAGTGCAGTCCCCAGTGTAAAGCACAAGGGAGCAAGAAGGTGTCTTGCAGTTGAAGTCTCCAGTGTAAAGCTCAAGGGAGCATGAAGCTTGCTTGTTTCAGTCTGATGGAGTCCCGAGTGAGAGGCAAAAGGGAACACACTGAGTCATGGAGTTAAGTAAGGTCATGGAGTTAAGGTTGTGCCATCAAGTCAGTGTCAATGATGCCTTTCCGCACCTTCCTATATCGCAGCTGTGCAATATAGGAATTTGGGGAACACACCAGCAGGGATTTGAACCAGCAGCCTCCTGTTCTCTAGGCTGGTGACTTCCCCACTGCGCCATTATTTTAATTTTATTTTTTACATTTTATATCCCGCTCTTCCTCCAAGGAGCCCAGAGCGGTGTAGCTGGCTATATCCCAAAATGTGTCTCGGGGACACCTTTCTGTTGTCATACTTTGCTGTCTAAAGCTGTTTGGGTGGACTTGCCCCAGAATGCTTTGTTACTGATCATCCTTCCTGGGTGAGACAATGTGTGAATTGCCTATTGTATGTGAGGCTGATCATAATGAAAACCAGAGTGTGCAGGTGTTTCAAAAGAGTATCCTGTGCTGGGACTGACTCTCCCAATAATTCTATCAAAAGTTTCGATGGGCACTCTGTTCAAAGTTCCGTCACTGGCTCATCCATATTGTGATGGAGGCTTCTGCTGCACTTTCTTTATCTGCTTTCCCTTCCTGGCCTAATTGCTTTATTAGCAACAGGGGTTCTCTCTCTTGCGAGAGGATGAGGGGAATTTTTAGAGTTCATTCCAAGTATGAAATGATCTCAGATGCCAGACAAGTCCCAGTAGTTAGTTCTGGAGTCTGCTTAGCCGGGGACCCCTCATTGAAAGAGGGAGTGTGAAACGTATCCCCATTCTAATTTGTATTGCTCGTGTTCAAATCTAGGGGTGACCAGTCCACTTCCAACTAAGTGACTTGTCCCCATGTATCATATAAAGTGAGAACTCACATTGTGGTGCAGCTCCTGAGCATAGCAAAAGTGCAATCTCCAAGCCTGGAGATGCAGTTGTAAACAGGGAGGCTTCTGGGAGCCGGGCAGAATAAGCTCAGCTGGTAACAGGCACCAGAAAAAACTGAGGGGGGCATGGGAGGGTGGATGAGCTGAGTCCCACATATTAGATTTCTGGACAGAAAATGGGGGCAGTGGGGGAAAGCTTCTTGTTGGGGGGGGTGCTTGCCCACCCTTGCCCCCCTCCCCTGAGCTACCCTTGCCACCCAGCAACTGGTATTCACTGCTTTACTGACTATGAACATGGGGATTCTTCCATTTAGCCATGCTGGCTAACCTTATTGCAAGACCCATCTTTCAAGTATATTTCCACTATGTAAGTGTTGCTCAATCATGCCAGTTCTTGGGCTTCTTCCCAAACGCTGCCATGGGTTCAGTCTAAGGGGGCAGCAAACTGCAAAATGGTTGATGCAGTTGACCTGGAAATCTATATATACTCTGTCAACTGAGGCATGTACGGAAGAACTGTTAGAGGGGGCTGCTAAAGCCTCCCCTAAACAGTTTAGGCCCAGGGTATTTAAGAGAATGTCTTCTTCGCCATGAGCCCCATTGTCCATTGAGATCATCCAGAGAGGTTCGTCTGCAGCTGCCACCAGCTCGTCTGGTGGCTAAGCAGGGACGGGCCTTCTATGTTACTGCCCCAAGACACTGGAATGCACTCCCTGCTGAGATGAGAGCCTCCCCATCTCTGAAAACTTTCACACAAAAAAGATTTTTCATAAAATGTGGAGTCCACACAGCGCTGCCCAAAAGCTTACTAAACTTACCTTTTCACCCAAGCTTTTTAATTTAACTGTGGTTTTAAATTGTTGTAAGGTTTTATTTTTGTGTTTGGGCTTTTTATGTGGTTGTGAGCCTGCCAGCGATATACAAATTTGAGAGAGAGAGAGAGAGAGAGAGAGAGAGAGAGAGAGAGAGAGAGAGAGAGAGAGAGTTGTGCAGGCATAAGAGTAAACTTGAAGCCTTTGCAAGCCAAAGGGAAGATTTTTTTGAAGCCTATGGAGAAACTATGGGGTATGTATGTATGCATGTGTGTGTGTTGTGGGGAGAGATAATTTAAAATATTAAATCTGGTGTCCACTGTTGCCAGAACCTAAGGGGTATACTCGTGGGTCAAATGGGCCATAACCCAAAATTTGGCTTTTCACTCTTTCTTTCTTGCCCCTTTTTTGTGTTTTATTTTTGCCTACATAAGAACAGCCCTGCTGGATCAGGCCCAAGGCATATCTAATCCAGCATCCTGTTTCCCACAGTGGTCCACCAGATGCCTCTGAGAAGCCCACAGGCAAGAGCTGAACTAAGCCTATCTTCCTTATTATTCTCTCTTTCCATGTCTTCTTAGACCTCTCTTATGTGGTCTGATTATTGTCCCATTGGTGGGTAATTGTGAACAAGTGTGTTGGCTTTAGATTGCTTTTGGGCAGCGCTCTGCCTTCTCCACATTTTATGAAAAAAAAACCAGAATAATCCACACAAGTTACCTAAATTCTGAGAGAAGAAAAGCTGGATTCTGAGCTTGTATAAAGCACTGCTTGCATCTCTCAAAGCTAATTACAGCTTTGTGTAATTCCTTTTAGTCTGATTTTTAAAACTATTTTTTATCATTTAATTGGCATCATTTAACCATTTATTTAAGTCATTCCAGGGAGGGACAAAGAGATAAAAAATTGTTCTCTACCTGTTGGAAATCTTATGCAGCAGCCTTCTGGCTTCTGAAATTCTACCAGGCACTGCCTTCACAAATTCAGTGAAGTCATCCTCATAACCTTGCTGGGGAGGGCAGGTGGGGAGGCAGGCTCCTGCCTATCTCCCTGCACGCAATCTCCCTGCCTACCTCATCTCTGTCGCTTGCCAGATTCACGATTGGGGCTGCAGCAAGCAGCAGAACCGGGAGATCCTCCGGCATCCCACAATGCACTGTGCCAGAACTGGGGTGCATTAGATGATTCCCCTATTGCTGGGCACTTTTGGCACTCGGCTTTGTGCACGCTAGTGCTTCAGGCAGCCCAAGAATGCACATAACTGGGAACATAGGTAGATGAGTACACCTGCTAGGGATGTGCACAAAACTGGTTTGCCTGGTTCGGTCCAAGTCTAAACCAGACTGTGTGTGATCAGTTTTGGCACCCCCAAACTTGGGGCCCGGTTCTGTTCAAATTCGAACTGGTACAAGCCCGGTTGGGGGTGCCATGTTAAAATTAGTTTTTTAGAAAGGTCGACCTACCACCACCGAGGGCTTTGGCAATCTCAGGGGGTGCTCCTGCAGCCATGGGATGTGTCCTCTGGCAGTTCTCCCTACCCCTCCAGCCTTCCCCAGTCTCCTACAGGCTGGTTCAGCCTGTTTTGGGAACAGTTCAGCCCTCCATGAGTGCGTGGTGGCCATTTTTGAGGCTGCTGCGCATGCGCGGGGGCCATTTGCATAGCAGCACCCCTGAGGCTGCCAAAGCCCTCGGCGGTGGTAAGTCTGCCCTAAAAAAAAAAAAAATTAAGACTGGATGGCAACCTTGAGCTGGGCCTGAACTGGCCTGGGGTATTCAGCTTGAGGTCAAGCCCCTCTAACCAAGCCAATTCGAGCTTAAGTTGGCTTGAGGTCCAGCCAGTTCACACATCCCAACCCTAACACTCACACCCTTCTACCTTAGTAATGTCCTCGATAAAATACTTGGGCTACCCAGCAGGGCAGCGCTGGGATTGGGCCTGATCCCAGTGCTGCACACAAACAGCCCAACCTGGGTAGGGCTGCTCGTGGGCATGTCCTCAATGATATCTTCACAAGTATGGGGCTAGACATTTGGAGAGCAGCAGCAGATTCTCCAAAGCTGAATTCTCCGCCATTACCACATTCTATAGTATTTCCAAAAGAATAGGCATTGCTGTTGTCAAAAACAATCAGAGTCCTATGTCATTTTAAAGTTTATTGTGGAATGTAGACAAGAGTCCACTTCATTAGATGAATGTGGTACACAGTGAAGATGTTGGAAATACAAATACATGCCTGGATCCTGGTGGGAGGGAGATCACCATAAACTCAGAATGTCTTTCTCTCACTGCTGCATAGCCCCAGCTACCCCAACCATAGTTTGAGGCCAGATAGTACCAGCAACTCAAGGTGGTACCAGCAACTCAGTGGGGGGATTTGTGTCATTTATTTAGATTGCTAGATTGTTTACAGTCTTGACCATGTTTGCCTTTAGGACAATTCTGTCAGACAGATTTCAATTATTTTCTTTTTACAAATGGAGGAACTGAAGCTAAGAAACTTCTGCTTGTCCAAGACTGCAAAATTAGCTAGAGGGGAGGTGTGATTTCCACCTCAGATTTCTCAGATCCAAATTCAGCTCACTGTGTCCTGAATCACATTAGCTCTCAGGAATACTATTCCCTATCTACTAGCAATTATGACCAAACCATCACCTCTTCAGTTTTATTTACCTTGGTGCATCATATGTGCAGGACCTTCATCCAACAGTTGACATTCCCTATCCCCAGCCTGTGTCACAATCTGGAACTTCTGCAGTTGAAACATTGCACTGAAAATACTATAATTTTGGCTTATTCTGTCTATGTTCTGCTTTCCTTAGCTAAACAAAAGAGCCTTAAATGCCCGAATGCAAAATATATTATTGCATGTGCATATTATATGAGCCCCCACCCCCACAACCTGCATTCCCATATTGTTCCTATTTAGAGTTTACATGTTTACATTGAATCAGGGATGTGCTATTTCAGAGTTCATTGTGAGAGGAGCAAGATTCTTACAAGGTTCAAAAAATTACTGTTAAATGTATTCTAGATTAAATGGCCAAACAAAAAAAAAAGAAAAGAAAAGCCCACAGTAAGGCCCAAGGTAATTGAAAAGGATGCATTATGATTATTTTTTACATTGGTGCCAGGGGGAGACAGGTGCCCATTTCAAGTAACTCCCTCCCATGGCCCTTCCATTGCTAAACCCCTTGATTTATTGAAAGAAAGACACTTTTCATATACACAGAGTGAATTCCTTTCTCACCATCAATCAATATCCACTAATATATTGTCCCCCAATGCACTTTCTACATCTGTGCGCCACTCCCCAAAATTTTGTATATCTCACAAAAGCCATGTTTACTCTTACCAAACACTCCTGAGGAATAATCACATATAGTCTGAAAGGCAGGTGGGGAGACTACTCCCTTCACTCTCCTTAAACGCCACCTCCCCCAGTATTCAGGACATATGAGGTAGCAAAATCTGGTAGACATTCTGCCTTAATTCTCAGAGGCATTGCTCCACTACAAACGTATATCAGTTTTATATTAGTTCAGCTGTCTTGGCTTCCTTCAAGGAACCCTGAGAATTCTAGCTTAATGGGCATGCTAAGAATATTCTTCAGGATTTCAAGCATGCCCTTCTCCCCCCAAAAAACTCTTTTTAAGAACATAAGATCATAAGAAAAGCCCTGCTGGATCAGGCCCAAGGCCTATCTAGTCCAGCATCCTGTCTTATATAGTGGCCCACAAGATGCCTCTGGGAAGCCCACAGGCAAGAGCTGAGGGCATGCCCTCTCTCCTAGTGCTACTTCCCTCTTCTTGAGGAAGGAGGAACTGAAACCAATGTACGTTTGTAAGTGAGGCCCTTAACATCTTCTAGTATCCTTGAAAGCTTCTCACCCTGCTGACAAGTCTTCGGAAGGCAGCCTTCATGTCATTGTTCCTGAGCGTGTAAATGAAGGGGTTCAGCAGGGGAGTCACCACCGTGTACATGAGGGAAGCAACAATGTTCTTCTGGTCAGAGCTCCTTGAGGAAGGCTGCAAGTAGACCCAACAGAGGGTGCCATAGAAGAGGATTACCACGCCTAGGTGAGAACCACATGTAGAGAAGGCCTTACGCTTCCCATTTGCAGATGGCACATTGAGGATTGTGTAGAAAATGTGCCCGTAGGAAATGACAATGAGGACAAAGGGGCCCAGCACATCCAAAAAGCCCTCAATGAGAGCTGTAGTCTCTATAGTGCTTGTGTCTGAGCATGCGAGTCCTAGCAGCGGATAGATCTCACAGAAGAACTGAGGGATCTCCCGAGAGGAGCAGAAGGAGAGGCGAGACATCATCACTGTGTACAGCAAAGAGTGGAGAGATGCCAGCAGCCAACAACTGGCTACCAGGAGAAGGCAGCGCTTGTGGCTCATCAAGGCAGTGTAGTGGAGAGGGTGGCAAATGGCCACATAGCGGTCATAGGCCATAGAGGCCAAGAGGAAGCTGTCTGTGTTGCCAAATGCCATGTAGGAATACATCTGGGTCAAGCACCCACTATAGGAGATAGTCTGGACCTGAAACAGAAGGTTCTGGAGCAACTTGGGGAGAGTTGCAGAGGCAAAGCCCACATCTGCTAAAGAAAGGTGGCTGAGGAAGAAATACATGGGGGTGTGGAGGAGGTGGGCATCAGAACGAATCAGCAGGACAGTCAGCAGATTCCCCAGAAGGGTCAGTAGGTACATAGAGAGAAAGAGCAAAGCAAGGAGCTGCTGATGTTCTGGCTGGGTAGAGAGGCCCAGAAGGACGAACCCCGAGTTGCCCGTGTGGTTCTCTTTGCTCATGGTTCTGCTCAGCTGTGGAAGAGAACAGAAGAGGTAGAGAGTGCAGAAAAATATAATAACTCAATCCACTTACCAAGATATTGGAGTAAATGTGTGGACTGATGGATGGAGAAGAAATAGGGAAAGAGGTGGGGACATCTACATGGCATTGTCTATGGGACAGCAAAAGATACAGTAAGCTGTGCTGGTTTCCCTCCCATCTGCATTGTAGTCAAGACCAATGTGGCTGGCACAAACCTCAGGAGTGCCTTTTTGGTTTCAATAAGCAGGGAAAGGAGACAATGGGGGTGGGGGAAAGACTTACAGGCAGGTTCAAAGTCTCTTGGATATATATATTCAATGTCACTTCAAAATAAAGTATAGGTTAAGAACATTTGTTCTGAATAATTTTTTATGCCATATAATAATCGGAGACAGATACATGTTTGATATGAAATATAGGAGTGGAGGAGGGCACATTGACCCTCTGCCTTCACTGAATGACACTCCAACATTTGTGCTGCCTGATTTGTCACAACAGTGTTGTTGCACAATGCAGAGTACCGTGTGTGTGTGTTTTAAAGGAATTCTTCCTTCACTCATGGTTTAGTGCAAAAGCAGGGGAGTGGAACTGTGGGAGCTCTAAAGTTGACACAACCAGGCAGAGTGAGAGAAAACAAACTAAAGAGGAGGGAGAGATCACTGTCCCAAGGTGCCAACAAACTAAAGCCTTACCTCATTAATTCCCTAGTTCAAGTAAACGGTAAATTAAGAAGGACATCTGTGAGTACAGAGTAAGAGTCAGAGCCCTCTGGAAAGCATTCAAGATTTATGTGAAACCTTCTAATCCATCAAGTACTGAACAGCTCAGATTAGGGGCTTGCACAGACTGGTTGCCGCAGTTTGGTCCAAATTCAAACCAGATTTGGTCTGAACTGTGGGTACGTGAACTGGTTTGGTCAAACCAACTCACAGGGTTGGTCGGGTCGACAAACCAGCTCAAACTAGTTTGAAGTCGTTTGCTATCGAACCACTCAAATCAGCCCAGTTCGCAGAGGTGTGGTTTACGATCAAACTGGTTCTGCACATCCCTAACTCAGATATAGAAGTATATCTTTCTTCTACTTCTTTATCTAGTGGTAATGTCTAGAAAAACACTCTCTCAAGAATCTCTGGTGAATATTCTGTATCAAGATTCATTGTGGAGCACTTAGGAATCAAATCAATTTGTGTTGTAATCCCATTCATCCAATTTTCTCATTCAACCATGTTGATTGGATTTGCAGTTGTCCTCCGTGAGATCTCTTCCCAGAACATTAATTTTGTAGTATATTAACACTAGCTGGTTGAATCCCTCTTCCAGTAAAGGAATATATGGCTGAGGGACAGTGAAGGCATAAGCATTAGTCACTAGAGAAGAGCTAATGTCAAAAGATCTGAATTCAAGAATCCAAAATCTATACAATTTCAGAAATCCAAAAGCAGGAGACCACCCCCAGCCCCCAGTCAGAGGACTCCAGCCCAACTCTAAGAGCTAATTCAAGGTTTCCAGAGATGCCCAATTCCAGTTAATCCAGCATGTGTGGTGCAGGTGTCTCCCAGGTAAGGGATGTCCAGCTTCTGAAGTAGGTCAACATCTCAGAATCCAGCAACCAAGTGAAAAATACAGCTCAAAAGTTTCAGAGGGGCTGGCAGTCATCATTTGGGGGAAAGTTTCTATACATTTGCAATATGGCTGGGTCAGAAAGAGTGCAGTGTATCATCAGCTTAGACATAGATGCATAGAATGTGCAGTGGTACCCCTCGTCATCCAGTCTCCATATTGCAAAGATATCTTCTCTTCACTGGTGTGCAGCATAGAAGCACACACATACACCTGCATGCCAGTGTGGCAAAGATGCTTTATGTTTCTGAGGGAAACATAATTCCCGCAGTTGTTTCCCAGTGGTCCGTGGGGAACTTGTTAACTCTGTTAGAAAAAACTCACTCAGCACTACTGGTCAATTAAGTATAAACAAAATCTGATTCTCAGTTTTTCTTTGAGTAAAAAAATAAAAAAAAACAAAACTACAAACAGTGCCAGACTCTGAGCAAGCTGTTGCTCCAAGCACTGCTCAGTCAAAATGGTGATTCCCTCTTCTCTTCCTCTCACCTCTAACAACATAAAGACTCACCCGGGCTCCCTCTGGCCACTCTGATTGGCTGCCAGAGATGTCAGTGAAAATGATGAATTATGATAGGCCGGCAGGTCATTGCCAGCTCCGCTGATCTTTTGAAAACAGAGGAAAGCCTTCCTGTTGGCAGCTGCTTCATCAATATGCAAATCATGATTAACAGGTGCTCAGCTTGTTCAATAGAGCCTAGTACCATTGCCCACTCATAGCAGCTTGCAGCTTGCTAACATAGCAGCTTGCCTAGGCCAGCTGCAGAGACGGACAGGAGGAGGGCAGCACAACCAAATTGGTGGGGGGCTGATTTTTTTTGAGGGGGGCACCTCCCACTTTCCCCTAAGTATTCCCTGTGCTCAGGTGGCTGTCAGCAGTTTCCTTTGATCCTGGAAACTTAATTGAGTCTTTCCTTTGAGAGTCTTTCCTTTCACTCTTGAGTCAGCAGTTTCCTGTTGACTCCTGGGCCATTCCCAGACAGTGATTTTACTTTGGAAGTGCAAGTGTGCATTCACATATTGTCCAGATTTATGTTGAAGTCAGGGGGTAGTGTTCATTGGATGGCGGGGGGATGTCCTCAGGCTCGGAGGGCCCACAAGGCTCAGGGTGTGCCCTGCCAATGCCACCCTTTCCACGCCAGATGCTGCTGGGGCGTGCGGCAATTTGCACCTGCGCAACGGGAAGAAGCACCCTGGGGCTTCCTCCCCCCCCCATGCTTCCTCCTCCCCGAAGACTGCCTCTTGCTGCTGCTCCGCCCCCTGGCTGCCATGCAGGACCCACTGGAGAACGGGCTGCCCGGCCCCAATCCGCTGCCACCCCTGGCGGAGGATTGCGGCCATCAGCGTCCCCGTAGCTGGCCCGGTTCGGCACCGTTGAGCCAATGCTGCTGCTGGCCACAGTGGTGGCCACTCTCCAAAAAGGCTCACCAAACAGTGAGTTCAAGAAATGGGGAGGGAAGGCTTGGGGTGGGGGTTAGGTTGCCCCACCCCCTTCCATCTGACATCAGACACAGGGGAGTAGCTTGGGGCCCTGGAGCATGCACTTTGCGTGTGCAATGGAGGCCCCTGGCTAAACTTTGTCCCCTGGCCACCGGGAACCTCGCTACACCCCTGGTTGAAGTCCCTGGGAGCTATTAGGGAACACTCCATACATTATTCAGGTTTTTCATTGCACATTGGCACTTAGCCCAATTTATGTCCAAGGTCAAAACATTCCATTTTGCGTCAGTTTTGGGGGGCAATTTGAAATATCCTATATGCCCCATAACTTGCAGTACTTCACCCCTGTTAATCCTGGAGTATTTCCAGATGCGGCTTTTAGTTCGCATCTCCTCCAGAATGGAGGGTGTGCATTCACATATTGGCCAGATTTACCCCAAAGTCCTTGTGAGCTATCAGGGAGCACTTCACACAAAATTTGGAGTTTTTTAAATTACATGTTAGAGTGTAGCCCGATTTCTATCCGGGGGTTTTATTTTTTTTAAAAAACCCACTTTTTGCATCCGTTTTTGGGGCAACTACGAACTCACAGTAAAGCCTTGCAGTAAAGCCTGCTGTCTGGAAATGCTCCAGCAGTAAAGACTGCCGTCTGGGAAAGTCCCCGATTGACGTCAGCAGTTTCCTTTTCAGTTCCTAGCAAGAAAGTTTGCACTGCCCATAAATGGAATGTACAATGAAATAAGATCATACCCGCACTATTAAAATGCCAGTGTTTAGAGCTGAACAACACAATTGCGGCTGCTGCTTTTCAGGAGAGGAAATTTGCTGTGAGTACTTGCAGCTTATTCTGCTGAGTCTTTCTGGCCATTCATAATTCGGGTGTTTTTATTGCGAATTAGAGTGCAGCCCAATTTTACCCAATGTGGGTAAAAGAATCCACTTTTTGCATATTTGCGGGGGGGAGGGCAGGACTTTGAATTCGCTGTAAAGTCTCTCAGTAAACCCGGGGTAAAGCCTGCTGCCTGAGAAAGCTCCATGCTTTCTCGATGAGCTTCTACCTTTTGTTTATCTCCTCCAATGTTTATCCCCTCACTACATTAGGCTGGGTCATAGCCATCTTTTAGACAATGGTGAATCGACCCTGAAGTGGGTGTCCCTGAGCGCCCTCTAACTCCCTCCCAGGCTCCAGGTGCTGAGTCAGTAAGTTAACTTTCTTTGGATGAGAGTGAGCGCTGGAGACTTGTGGTATCATTGTAGTATGTGCAGATGTGGATTGGTGCCAGTCAGACCTGACTCCCCACTGCCCCTGCCTTAGTCTGCACCCAGATCTTCTCTAGATCCAACCAGAAAAAGGCCTCTACCCTCTCAAGAGCCCCTGCCCTGTCACAGTGCCTTTTTTCACCTCAGGCTTTCCCTCTGAAATGGGTACTGGGCTGGGGCACTTGTGGATTCTGTTTTCCCCACTCAATTCCCAGGCATTATCAGTAACTCACTTCAAACCTTAGGTATAGCGCTCAGCTTTTTTGAAGCAAGTAGGATTAGAATTTGATGAGATTGGTGGGTTCAGATGACATAACAAATTCTGACCTATTTTGACCTAGATAGGAAGAAGACCTTTCCAAAGGAATGGGAGGGAGGCGTGTTGTTCTCCAAGACTCAGGGTGGGTACACAGAGCCCAGCTCTAACTGAGTTTCCATGTGACATCTGAACCAGCCCATTGGACTCCGATTGATCATCTTTTCTGTCTCACCAGAGAGAAACTGAACCTTCTCACAGCTGTGGTGTTGATGTGAAAGATACCGAATGCAAAATAGGATGTGACAAAACAGTTTGAACAATTTGAACGAGAACAGTTGCCACTCTCTGAAAAAGATCAGACTCCAGAGGAAGACAGGAGATTTGAGCCCAAGACGTCATGGTTCTGTTGGGAGAGGTATTTTCGAAGGTCCTCCACTCTTTGTGCGGGTGCCTGGATTTTCTACCATTCAGAGACATAAGGAACATAGAGCAAGGGGGGATGATCATACCCTGGCCACTATGGTCTAGGCGGGCCTCCAAGGTTCCCCCTCGGCCAGGGTGCCCCCTTACCCTCTCCCACACCAAGCCAGCAAATAAAGTGCTCACCAGCTGGAAGTACAAGGCACGGCCCTCTCCTCTCCAGCCAACATTTCACTGAAACTCTGGCTGTGCTGGGCACGGTTGGGGGGAAGCCCAGCCAGCCAACATTTCAATAAAATGCTGACTGGAGAGGGTCCAAATAGACCCTCTCCTGGGTATTGTCTGCACCCCTGCATCTGACATCAGATGCAAGGGGACAGGGCCAATGCCAAGAACAGAGCTTCTCTTCCCAAGTCAGCAGTTTGTGGAATCGCTGGCTGGGAGCTCCTTTCTCTGCCTTCTTGGGAAAGGAGCTCCCAGTCAGTGATTCTATGAACTGCTGACTGGAGAAGGGAAGCTCTGAAGGGGCCCATTCTCTGCATTTGCAAGGTGACAATAAGGGAGGTAAAAAGAGAGTTTGAGGAACATTTAGCCAAAAGTATCAAGGGGAATAACAAAAACTTCTTTGAATACATCAGAAGCAGGAAACCTGCCAGGGAGGCGGTTGGACCATTAGACAATGAAGGAGAGAAAGGGATTGTTAAGGAGGATATGGAGGTTGCAGAGAAGCTGAATGAGTTCTTTGTGTCTGTCTTCATAGCAGAGGATACTGAGAATATACCTGTTCCTGAACCCGGCTCTTTAGGGATGGAGGCTAGAGAGCTGAGTCAGATAAAAGTGACAATAGATGATGTTCTAAACTGTCTGGAAAAACTGAAAACTAACAAATCACCGGAACCGGATGGCATCCATCCAAGAGTCCTCAAAGAACTCAAATGTGAAATTGCCAACCTCCTTGCTAAAATATATAACTTATCCCTGAAATCGGGCTCTGTACCAGACAGGGGCGTATCTAGGGTGGGGCAGGCAGGGCATGTGCCCCGGGCACCACTTGAAGGGGGCGCCATTTTGTAAAATTTAAAAAAATGGCTGCCGAAAACAAAATTGCCACCATGCATGCTCAAATGGCCTCTGTGAGTCCCTAGGTCATGCCAGGCCTTGCAGAGGCTATTTGAGCATGCACGCTGGCAATTTTGTTTTCAGTGGCCATTTTTTAAAAAAAAGATTATTTTTTTAAATGGCCACTGCACATGCTCAAATGGTCCCTGCGAGGCCCTAGAGACCAGTGGGGGGAGGGGGAACCTTTGCAAAAAAAACCCAAAAACCCACAGCCTTTAGGAAGCCCCCCCAAAGGGGCTACAGGTAAAAAAAGTTTAAAAAATTAATATAATATAAGACACTGTACACATATTCAGATTGGCACTATGTACAGAGAATCAAGGCTTGTGAATACTGAGCTGAAGCTTATGAGCTAGGATTGTATTCATTTGCTCTTACTTTGCTTCCTGTGATAAGTGAGTTAAATGTGATGTCTTGCTAATATGGCTATTAATGGTGAGCTTGTCTTTGAATCGGTGTGAAATCCTTAGTATTAAGGCCCACTGGGAGTTTCTTGCTCTCTTTCTCTCATTTTAACTGTCTTTCTGAAAGACTAGAATATATTCCAAGCAGTGACACAGTTTACTCTGCATATCCTTTAATTATTTTTTCAGAGTATCTGGGGAAAGTCAAATTCTCCATTTATTTTTAAAACTTATGTAATGGTGATGCTAGTAGATGCATAGTAGAGAATTAGACAGGCACTTCTGTTTAGTTTTCCAAGTACACCTCCACATAGTATTTGGGTATTTCATGAGCCCCAGCATACTGAAATTCGTAGTTTTCCAGCATTTTTTGGTCTGGCTAAGTCCACTGCTAAATAGTTTTTGAAATATTAAAAGATTAATGAGCCTGGCTTGTATTTTTGAGCTGATATTATGGTAAAGTTATCTGAAAGGTGGGTGTCAGATGCTTGGACAGGGGGCGCAATTTCAGTGTTTGCCCTAGGTGCTATTTTCCCTAGATACGCCTCTGGTACCAGAGGACTGGAAAGTAGCAAATGTAACACCAATTTTCAAAAAAGGGTCCAGGGGTGATCCGGGAAATTACAGGCAGGTTAGCATACCATCCATTCCAGGCAAATTGATGGAAAACATCCTCAAGGACGGGCGTAGCTATAATTGAATGAAAGGGATCAAAGAACATGGGCCCCCAGCTCCTGAGGGCCCTCCAGCTCCATCCCTCCCTATTTTCTTCATTGTCTCCCTCACTCTGAGGGGCCGCCAGAGAGAGGGATGAATACGGGCCCCCTCTCCCCTAGCTACGGCCCTGCTCAAGGATAAAATTGTAAAGCACCTAGATGAACAGGCCCTGCTGGGAGTGAGCCAGCATGGCTTCCACAAAGGTAAATCTTGCCTCACCAACCTTTTGGAGTTCTTTGAGAGTGTCAATGAGTGTGTGGATCAAGGTGATTCAGTTGACATAGTATACCTGGACTTACAAAAAGCTTTTGACAAAGTTCCTCCTCAAAGACTCCTGAGGAAACTTAGCGGTCATGGGATAAGGGGACAAGTACATGTGTGGATTGCTAACTGGTTGAAAGACAGGAAACAGAGGGTAGGTATAAATGGAGAGTTTTCACAATGGAGGGAAGTAAGAAGTGGGGTCCCCCAGGGATCTGTACTGGGACCGGTGCTTTTAAATTTATTCATAAATGATCTGGAAGCAGGGGTAAGCAGCGAGGTGGCCAGATTTGCAGATGACACCAAACTCTTCCAGGTAGTGAAATCCAAAACGGATTGTGAGGAGCTCCAAAAGGATCTCTCCAGACTGGGGGAGTGGGCGACAAAATGGCAAATGCGGTTCAGTGTTAGCAAGTATAAGGTGATGCACATTGGGATGAAAAACCCCAACTTCAAGTATATGTTGATGGGATCTGAGCTGTCAGTGACTGACCAGGAGAGGGATCTTGAGGTTGTGGTGGACAGCTCGTTGAAAGTGTCTACTCAATGTGCGGCAGCTGTGAAAAAGGCCAATTCCATGCTAGGGATCATTAGGAAGGGGACTGAAAATAAAACTGCTAATATTATAATGCCCTTATACAAAACTATGGTGCGACCACACTTGGAGTACTGCATACAATTCTGGTCACCACATCTTAAAAAGGACATTGTAGAACTGGAAAAGGTACAAAAGAGGGCAACCAAGATGATCAGGGGCCTAGAGCACCTTTCTTATGAGGCAAGACTACAACACCTGGGGCTTTTTAGTTTAGGAAAAAGATGACTGCAGGGAGATATGATAGAGCTCTATAAAATCATGCATGGTGTGGAGAAAGTGGAGAGAGAGAAATTCTTTTCCCTCTCACACAACACTAGAACCAGGGGTCACTCCATGAAATTGCCAGGAGGTCTAGGACCAACAAACGGAAGTATTGTTTCACACAACGCATGATCCACTTGTGGAACTGTCTGCCACAGGATGTGGTGACAGCCAACAACCTGGATGGCTTTAAGAGGAGTTTGGATAATTTCATGGAGGAGAGATCTATCAATGGCTACTAGTCAGAGGGCTACAGGCTACCTCCAGCCTCAAAGGCAGGATGCCTCTGAGTACCAATTGCAGGGGTGTAACAGCAGGAGAGAGGGCACACCCTCAATTCCTGCCTGTGGCTTCCAGCAGCATCTGGTGGGCCACTGTGCGAAACAGGATGCTGGACTAGATGGGCTTCCTTGGGCCTCATCCAGCAGGGCTGTTCTTATGTTCTTATGCCCCACCCCCTTGCATCTGACATCAGATGCAGGGGGCGATGGTAAAGCATAGGGCGTGAGGAAGCTGCCAGAGGACCTTGTCCTTCAGCTGCAGACAAAATCCCTACCCCCCTGTTACCATTGTGTTGATGGTTGGGGGACTGGCTCGCAGCCCAAGTGGGCCAGAAGTGGGTGTGTAGTCAAAAGCCAGATCAAGATCCAAGAAAGCTGGTGCTTATGCCGGACAAGTTACTCAGACTTGGGAACAAGTTGGGGCTTTATAGGGTCTTGTGGCCTTGGAGGCCAACTGACTGAATATACATGCAGATGGAACTGCAGTCTAAGTAGCACCTTCAAGGCTCTCAGCTCAATCCACCAGATGTATTGTGAAAATGGCACACTGGTGGCTCAGGCAGAAGGTGCCAGAGCTTGACTGCTGGAAATTCTGGTTGAAATACCACTCCCCCACCTCCATGCCCGAGCCACCCTCCCAGAGAGTTCAGCATCCAGCAAGACTGCAGGGCTCAACAAAGCCAACACCTGCTAACTGCCTCATTTTCTTCTTGTAGAAACCCAGACTGGGAGACCGGGTTGAGATTTCCCGGGGTATTTATTGCCACTGGACTATCTATGTAGGCGATGGAGATGTGGTGCATGTAACTTCCACAGGTAAGAACTTCTCTCCTAGAATGATTTCATGAGAGGGACAGAATGTGCAGTGTCCTTTCTGGACACTCCAAAAGGAGATTGTTATGGTAGCCCGAATGCTATAATGCTGTACCAGTGGGGCTGTATTCTTTCACAGTAAATACGTGGAGGAAAACAATGCTGTGATTAGAAATTCCTGTATTAGGAACAGGATCCCGAATACTTCTCTGGGTTCCAGCATCATACACATTCAGAAGGACATTTCTATCTGTAGTGAGCCTGTAATATGTCATAGGCAAAGAAGTTAAAGTGCAAAATGGAGCTGACCCATGGATGACTATGGGGAGTGATACTTAAAATCTAGGCAAGTCAAGGACAGTGCTGGACATGGAGGGAATGTGTCCATTCATGGCAGACTGCCCATGCTGCTGCCCGTGCTGCTTTATTGTTAGAAGTTAAAGTGGGGGTGGGGAGACTTCATGCCTTTTGCTGCCCAATTGGTAATAGTCAGCTAGAGTAACATGACTCTGACTCGCTCTACCACTAGTCAGATTATTCTGTGGCTGAATCTGTTCTGCTGTGTTAGACTCCAGACAGAGGGCCAATGAGAAAGTGTGAGGTGCCATTCAACCCTGTCTGCTCCCCTTCCTACGGGTGCTTCTGCCGGGTCTACCTCACCTTAATTATACCAATGGGTAGCCTTGTAGTCAGACATGGGAGAGTGCCTGTTGACAGCTTTGTTTCAAAAGACATCCTAAAATATTCCAGCCCCACAGGAGTGAGTACACAGGCTTCAATAGGGACCCCCTGCTTTGGAAAAAATTCAAAGATTCCACCAATGTCGTATGCAAGGACCTGAGTCATCTTATGCTCCTCTTCATGCAATCAGGCTGACTGGATTGTTATTATTAATTATCATCATCATTAATTACCAATTATGATTCAGGGCCCTACATGTGCACGTTTGGATTTGTGAACCATTCTTAAGTTGTGCCCAATCCACTGAGGGCAAGAGGTGGGGCTGGCAGACACACCCTTGATTGGAAATATGGATGGGGAGAGCAAGAAGAGGGTTTCTGGTGTTGCCTGGATTCTCTAACTAGTGTTTGTGTTGTTTTCACAGCCACTGTTCACATGGTCCTGGCTCTTCTAATAAATTGTCTTGGTAGGATTTTCTTGGTGGGGTGGGACCTTGTTTTCACAGAGGTGGACCCTCACTCCCTCAACACTAGGAATGATGAAGGGAGAAAGTTCAGGTTGAAGCTGCCTCCAGGAGCCATCTCCAGGAAGACCAGCTCTTGCAGAGGGAAGGCCTAAGGCTTAATTCTCACTAAGGGACTCTAAGAAGAATCAGCTTCTGTGGAGTTGGAAAGCTCAAATTAAAAAATAACTCCTCATTTCTTCTTGACTCCATTTCTTGGAGGGCACTCAGGCCCAACACAGTTATGGTTTGTGTGTTTCTTTTTTCTTTTCTTAAGATGAGTTTAGAAGAAATTCCTCCTTTTGTTCTTCATCTGCCACATCCAATAAGGCTGTGGTAAAGAGAGAACCTCTTAGGGATGTGATGGGGGAAGACATAGCCCAGGTCAACAACAAGTGTGACATGAAATACCAACCCAGACCTGTGGAAGAGATCATCAACAAGGCAAATAAAGCAGTCGGGAAGGAGGTCAATTACGACATGGTCTGTTGTAACTGCGAGCATTTTGCCAACTTCCTGCGTTATGGCTTTCCTCGCAGTGAGCAGGTGCGTAAGGTGCCTTTAGTGACTATCAGTGCAATTATATTGAAATGGTGCCTAGACTCTTGATCCCAGAAAATGAGAGAGGCAGAAGAGAGAAGAGATTACATGCTAAATGGAAGTCTCTACTCCTCATGACTGGCAGGGCAGTTGTGATAGCATGGACCTGAGCAGAAGCAAATCGATATCAGAAAAATAAATAAATTGCCTATCATATATTTGAATTCAGAACATTCAAATGTCTGAGGGAATCTTTATCCAAAATCCAGATTTCCAAATTCACAAAAGATGGACAATTTCCATTCTGTTTGTCAAGAACAACATTCAGAATTTGGTGCAGAAATCTGAATTCTGTGACTAAAGTTTGATCTTCACGTAGAATTAATTGTAAAATGGGATTTTAAAATTCAGGTTTGGGAAAGATTGAGTATATTGCCTTTTAGTCTCACAAGTTCAGATTCAGTTGATTTCCCCCCCGCCCCTTCAAAATTTCATTCCAACTCTTAGGTAGGGATTCCCAACCTGTGACCCTCTAGATGTTGCTGATCTACAGCTCCCATCATCCCCAGCTACGATAATTGCAGCTGGGAATGATAGCAGTTGTAGTTCAGCAACTTCTGGAGGACCCCAGGTTGGGAACCCCTGCTCTTAGGAAACATAAAAGAGCAGCTGTCACTGACCATAACCATCCCCAACTCTTTTTCTCTTCTATAGGCTGCAAAAGGCCTTTCTTGGGCAGGCCTAGTAGGACTCCTGATCATTTTAAAGGGAAACTTTAAGGCATGGCTTCACTTCCACAATCTCTGTCAGTCAACGGGTTAACATCAGTCAAGGTCTATCACTGTCAAGATGGCATCATGCTCAAAAGTACAAGAAGATCTTTCCACAGTGCTCCCAAACCTGCAAAGAACAGCAGAAGTCCTAATTCAATCCAGGTAATGCCCCAGAGAGTACTGCCTCTGAAAGAAAGACCTTTGAAAACGTAATTTGAAGCCTGTGAGGTGGATCCATTTCCAGGCCTTACTGTTGAGGAGGAAACCCTGATGTTCCCACAGGCCCCAGCAGCAAATTCAGCTTAATGGTCTACCTGAGCCTACAGCAGGGCTGCACATCTTTGGTCCTCCTGCAGATGTTGGACTACAACTCCCATCATCCCTCACTATTGGCAGCTGGGGATGATGGGAGCTGTAGTCCAACATCTGCAGAGTTGTGCAGCCCTGACCTACAGCATCTCAGGCCTGGCCCGGCCCAAGCTCCAGTGATGCCTGAGGTGGCTTGTCTAGATTGCTTGTCATTGGAGTTACAGTATTTGACTCTGGCATATTGCAAATGGCCAAATGAAATTAGATCATCGCTAGCGTTTTCTCTTAGTGATACTAATTGAAGGCAGAGTCCCTTCCTCCTTCCTGCCTGTACTTCTTGTTGAACTTGTCTCTTCCTTTAACACAATAAAGAAGTATTCCCTTCTAATGGCTGCCTTGTTCTGAACCCTCATGACGGACTCTGTCACAAGAGACTCCAGTGAGGATTCCCCTTTACAAGCCTGTGAGCTTCAGTTTAGTATTGTTGGTATTACTAGTCTTGTTAGTTTTATTAGTTAATATTGTATTGCTTATTAATCAGTTTTTTTAATTACCTTTCAATAAATCTGATTATATGTTGACTCTCTGATTATATGTCAGATTCTCTGTCAATAATTTCCAGGACTGAAGCTTCACACAAAATCATTCTGTAATGAACTATGATTCACTGGTTCCCCACACAAGCCCAAAAGTTAGTCCGGGGTGGTTTGTCAACACCCCAGAGCAGTCTCATTAACAGACCTCTACTCCTTCTCGTGAACTGATCTAATCCCTTTTTAAAGCCATCTAAGCCTCTAGTCCTCATTGCAGCTGTGGCGATGAAGTCCACAAATGACAGATTGTGTGAACAAGGACTCCTGTTTGTTTGTCCTACATCTACTGCCAGACAGTTCCCCACCACTACCAGTCAACTTGTTCTCTAAATTAAGCAGCCACAAATGTTTTAGCCTTTCCCAACATGAAAAATGCTGCAGCTGCTTCTATCTAGTTCTGCCTTTTGCATTTTAAGGAGGACATTGATAAACCACATGGGGTTCAGTGGAGAGTATCCAAGATAGGGGTCTGGAAGCTAAGTCCTATGGAGCATAGTTAAAGAGCTGGGTATGCTTAGCCTGGAGAAGAGAAGACTATATTGGCGATTGACTATAAGGCAAGAGAGGATAGCCGTCTTCAAATACATAGAGTGCTGTCACATAAAAGAAGGAATGAACTTGATCTCGGTTGCTCCTGACCTGAGGGCAGGACTAGAACCAGTGGGCTAAAATGACAAGGGAGCAGATTTAGGCTAGCTGTTCGGAGAAATTTCCTTCCTGTAAGAGCTATTTGACAGTGGAACAGTTTGCCTCATGCAGTAGTGGGCTGAGGCTCTCCTTGGCATTTATCGGCAATGCAGTAGCAGATTCCTGCACTGCATCACGGATAAATGATCTCTGATCTCCCCTCGTACTTCTTGCCAGCTTTGCAGGGAGTGTGAGGTGAGGCCAGGGATGGAATGAGCCCAGGGACAAAAAAAAGTGAAGAAGGGCCCCTGCCCACCCACCCACTTTCTTCTTTGGAGATGGAAGAGCAAGCTGTCATGGCCTCCCTCTCCTACAGGAGGCTGGGGACATTTGTGTCCTGTCCCTATACACACACACACCCTACATCCTGCACACACACACACACACACACACACACACACACACACACTTACTTCAATTCTAACTATGCCCCTGTGAGAGGTTTCAAAGCATGTAAGGGTCAAATAGGTTCCAAAGAGTTGCTACAAGGGCAGCAGTGGGGGCAGGGGGAGACATCTGCTGACACTTCAGTAGTCCACCACCTGAGGGGACTTCCTTATCTTACCTCATGAAAGGGCCGTCCCTGTTTATAAGTTGCCTAAGAGTCACCTTTGCTGAAACAAAGATCTCAGGAACTTCCTCATGGCCCTCTGCACCTCACTGTTCCTCAGGCTGTATATGAAAGGATTTAGTGTAGGGATAACAAGAGTGTAGAAGACAGATGCCACTCTGCTCCTAGGAGCAGAGAAGGAGGATGTTGGACGGATGTAGGTGGCAAACAGGGTACTATAGAACAAAGCCACGGTGGTGAGGTGGGAGCTGCAAGTGGAGAAGGCCTTGTACTTCCCAGAAGCTGAAGGGACCTTCAGCACCTTGGACAGAATGAACATGTAGGAGAGGACAACGAGCGTGATGGGTCCAAGCATGGCTGCAGGGGCTTCAATGACAAGCAACATTTCAATGGCTGAGATGTCTGAACAGGAGAGCTTGAGCAAAGGGTGAAGGTCACAGAAGAAATGGGGGATCTCCCGGGAGGCACAGAAGGACAAATTAGATAGCGAAAGTACATACAGCAGACCACGAAAGTGAGACCACAGCCAAGACCCAGCAGCCAACAGTAGGCAGCGCCTGTAGCTCATTATTGTACTATAGTGCAGAGGGTGGCAGATGGCCACGTAGCGATCATATGCCATGCAAGCCAACAGGAAGTTATCAGTGGTGCAGAAGACCACAAAGAAATATATCTGAGTCAGGCATCCACTGTAGGAGATGGTGTCGGTCTGGGATAGCAAGATCTGCAACATCTTAGGCACAATGGTGGTGCTGAATCCCACATCAGCCAGAGACAGGTGGCTGAGGAAGTAGTACATGGGAGCATAGAAGAGGCAGCTGTTGGAGCAGATCAGCAAGATGATCCCAAGGTTCCCCATGAGGCAAAGTAGATACAGTAAGAGGAAGATGGGGGAAAGCAATATCTGGAACTTTGGGGAGGAGGAGAGACCCAGGAGGATGAATCCAGCAAGGCTGGTTTTATTCTGTTGCTCCTTTTCCATGGCTTAGCTGAGAGTGACAGCAATCAGGTAGATGAAAACACATTCTTATTCACACTTCTGTCATCTAGATACAAAGATGATAAATCAGTTTGGGAGGGAGGAGAAATAATTTATCCTTCCACCAACAAACATCAGCTCTCTTGTGACATAGGTGGAAACCTCAATGTTTGTATAAATCTTTCTAAATTTGCCCCTTAGAAAGTAAAATGCCTGTACAGGGACTTTTACACACAGCAGGCTTTACCACGAGTTGACAGGGGGAGCAACCTAATGGATTTTATTACAAGTGCAATGCCTTTTCCATTAGCTATAGAAAGTGAACTCTCAGGGAACGGGGGAGGGGGAGGCTTGGGGACATAGAATAGACAGGTCGGGAAACCCAAGTGGGTAGAGCAGTGTGGAGGAGAAGCAGTGGTGGTTTTGAGAGTATATGCAATGAACAGTTTTGGGGTGTGTGGAGGGCATGTTGTAAGTGAGCACAATTTGTGCCATTGCACAACATCATTACTGATCACATGGCATGTCTGTTAAGGCATCATTCTTTAGGTTCCATTTTCCTGGCTTTATGGAGCTTCAGCCAAAATGAGATCGCCTCAGCTCTAGTCTTGTACTGGCAGGGCTGTTTATAAAAACAAAAAAACCAACATAAAATTATCTTTATATTAAGCAGCGGGGGAGCAATTGGCCCTATTCAACCCCAGCACAGCATCCCTGCCGTGGCTGTTCCTGGAGCTGGTGTCTACCTTTGAGTTTCTTTCTAGACTAGGAGCCCTTTGGGCACAGGGAACTCTCTTCTCTCTTTTGTTCTCTGTAAATCTTTTTTGTTGAAAAGTTGTGTATAAATAATAGTAGTAATAGACTTCCAAGTGTGGTTATTTCCTTAAGACTAGAAATTAAAAATATTTGTTTTTTACTGGGGTGGGAGAACAGGATACACCTAAACCTAGAAAGGCAGAAAGAGTAAAAGGCCATTTCCCTTTGTTAGCAATAACAAGAAGCTATAGATGTTATTCACGCAATCAAAAACTGTGTTCTACTCGGGTTTGGGAGCTGTATGAGCTCCCAATTTTCAGTTGTGTGGAAGCAAGGTAAGAGGAAAACCTGGGTAGAAGCGATTGTGTGGAAGCAAGGCAGGAGGAAAAGGTTTTTCTCCTAACTTTCTTACACACAAACAAAAATTGGGAGTACACACAGCTCCCAAACCTGGGTAGAACAGTTTTTGATTGTGTGAATGACCTCACTGAGATGCCCAACAATGCCTCTAATGCTTTACTAGCATTAGAGCCAGTAAAGCTTTTCATGGACTTCATCGTTTCAGGCTGGAATAGGGTTGCATGTCTGAGTATTCCCCTCTTGCCCCAACCCCTATACAAAAAAAGAGGAAAAATCCCCACCCCCACCCTGCTGCACATAGAAAAAGGAAGCATTTGGGGCTGAACTTTTCTCCCTTCTGCTGTTGCTGCAGGATAATACTAACAATGCCAGTGACTGTGGCAACAGCTGAGAGGTTATAATTGAATCTGAAATTAACAAATTAGTTTCTCTCAACAATTATACTGCAAGAAAAGCTTTCTGGATCGGTACAGTTGTCAGTTGCACATAAAAAGATTGACATGCCAATAATTATTGATAACTTTGCAGCTAGAAAAGCTAAAAAAAATGCTTTGTAATCTTATTGTCTCTGTGAATGGCTATTATATTCTGAAAATAAAAGTTAAAAGTTCTCGTTCTCTCTCTCTCTCTCTCTCTCTCTCTCTCTCTCTTTCCCTCTCTCCAAAAGCCTCTCTCAGATTATTCTTATCAGCCTCTGAATGTTAGTCATGACTGAGCACCAATGAAATTATTTGGAATTAAGTTAGTCATAACTAATTTGTCTCATTTATTTCAATGGTGCTTGGGCATTACTAATTTAGTCCAGATGCTGCCCATTGATTTTAAGACTGCATCAGTTTATAAACTGTATACTGCATAGGAAAGAAATCTCAGGGCTGCTTATGTAAAACTGACAAGTATAACCTGAAAGGGTTTAAAAAAACCCAAAAAACAACTCTTTAATTTTCATTTTCAGAATATAATAACCAGTCAGAGACTGGCACATATAGTACTAGAACATACCAATAGCAATGAATAACAAGATTACCAAGAACCTGCAAAAGAAAGAGACTTTGATTGTTATATTGACCTATACATGTTAATAAAGACTAACAGTCTCTTGCTAATCCGTTCGTTCCTCGGACTCCATCATGGCTTTTAGAAAGCTTGTAAAGACTTGGCTTTTTACCCAGGCTTTTACATAATTGTTTTTACTGCTGCTTCTGGGTGTTTTTATTTGTTGTGTTGTTTTATGCCTGTTTTTATATGTTTTTATACTCTTAGCATGTTGTTTTTGTTGTGTTTTTATTGTATGTTTTTAACTTTTGTAAACCGCCTTGGGGCTATATTTTAACGAAAGGCGGTATAAAAATGCAAAAATAAATAAATAAATAAATAAATAAATAAATAAATAAATAATCCATTCATTGCCTATTCTTTCTTCATGATATGGACAAAAATCACCTGCATCATATGTGATTTTTTAAAGAACTCAAATATGGGCAAGATTGACTGGCATGTGCTAAAACATATTGGGCCAGTTCAGAAGATACCTTTAAATGTGATTAGTATATCTGTGTTTTTTAATGACCATGTAGAAAACAAATGCAGACAAATAGATAAATGTGCCTAGAGTGAATGATCCTAACTTGGACTCTGTTGGTTTTACAATTTGAATTCAATGGTTGGTGTGGATGTGAACCATCACTTACCAACCCAGACGATCATCTATTCCAGGCCTGCTCAACAACTCCCATAAATCCCCAGCCACAGTGGCCAATAGCAGGGATTATGGGAGTTGTGGGCCAACATCTGCAGGAGGGCCAAAGTTGAGCAGGCCTGATCCATTCACATGAAGGTGACTACCCTACATTTTAAATCCTACATAGTGAGGCCAGTCTCAAGAACAAGGAGACCCACCTCCAGAGGGTTAGCGGGGAGATCAGGCTTAGCCTGCTCTCCCTGCACACAAGCTGTCAATCTGCTCCTGTTAGCCGCAGCGGCTGCCCACACGACTGCCAACTCCGTTACGGAGCCGGCGGGGGCTGGGGAGTTTGGGGGCCGTGCAGCCCCTGGAAGCTCCAGCATGCCCTGCACGAGCGCACAGGGCATGCTGGAGAAAGACCTGAGCCGGGAGGCTGCTTTTGAGCCTCCTGGTCGGGGGTCTACTCGTGAGTTGCTGCGGTGCAGAGCCACGCCACAGCAACACACGATTGAAAAAAACGGGTTTGTGGAGCAGTCACTCCGCAAACCTGGTTTAAGCTTAGGAACCTGGTGACCCGCTTAGGAACCACCGGGCTCGCAGCCAAGCCCGGTGGTTCTCACAATGGGAGAAAATCGGGCTAGCCTCCACTAGCCCAAATTTCACCTATCATGAGAATAGCCTTAGTATCTAGTATTTAAATCATGGGCAGAGATTGTATATTTTTTAATTATCATGATCAGTTGTGCACATGTAGAGAAATCAAATCACACACTGACCGCATTCACACATAATGCTGAACTGCAGGTCCAATGGACCCACAGTTCCACTCCCCCTACTCTCCTGTCCAAATTTGGAGGTATGGAAGAGCTCCCTCTCTGCAGTCCGCAAGACTGCAGAGAGGAGGCGGAACTGGCTACGTGGGCTTTTTTCTTGACTGAAGGACAGCACCGGCAGTCAATAGCAATAGGAGCTTCCTCTCTCAACTCCAGTTGCTGAAGAACAAGACTGTGGAGCCGCAATCAGACATAACGCTGGCACTGCAAAAATGGAATTCCAGGTGGCAAAACTGACTACAAACCAAAGGTGCAAATCGGAGTCTGGGGAGGGAAACCGCGGGTCAATTTTCCATCAGAACTGCATTGCACACATTTGGATGTACACAAATTTTAACCGGAGGCCTCTTCAATTCTGGTTTGGTGCTACGTGAGAATGTGGCCAGAGAAAGTATCACCTGAACTGGACCACTGAGTCATTCTAACCCACCTCTGCAAACTATTTTTGCCTTGGGCCCTACCATGGCTAGAGAAAGCTTGGACTACAAAATTAGAAAATAGAATGTCAGTGGAGCAAGCATGCACAGAGAGAGGCTGCATGGCCCCTTTCAGCCAGTCCTTCCTCCACTCAAATCACCCTCTCCAAAATGATTTTTCCATCTGTGAGGAGAACGGTGTGGGGTCTCTGTAAATTGCCTCCCCTCCCACACATTGGGTAGCTACTTCCTGCCTAAGCTTCTTCCAGTCAGACCCAGCCTGCTCAGATAGATCTGTTCTGTAACAATTTGTTTTTTAAAGCAAGACAAGAGGAAAGAATCATGGAACTCCATATAAGCTTATCTAAGCTGTGGAGGACTAGAAAACTGAGATTAAATTGTCCATAGAATACAATTGAAGTCTATACCATACCTCCTCTAGAATTTAGGGATCTTGGTTGCTAGCGTAGAGAACAGGTTCCTCTCTACTGTGGAAGACAATGCTGATTCCTTCTTTACAATTTTGTAGAACAGAGGCTCATTGCTGTGCTCAGTGTTTTCACAGCTGAAGCAGATCCAGATGAGAAACTACAGAGGAAGAGGATATATATGTTGTACTAAGGTGTGGAGAATTTCAGAATTTCTGGTTGGTGGTTCCCCAAGGAGGGAGTAGCAGAAGCCAGTGGCTCTGGTGGGAATTTGGTTTGCTAACCAAAGAGGAGGGATGTTCTGAAGATGTTAGGACATCAAGTCCCCAGAGCAAGCCTGCAATTAATGGGGAAATTATACTACAACATGGCTTGGAAAAAGCAATTAGAATAGGAGCAAATTTTCTACAGCCTTGCAACAATGAGCTTCCCAATGGAAAGTTTAACTCGCAAAATAAGGTTTTAATTCATGGGGTCTCAACCTGTTTTCATCAGAAGATTACAGAATGAAATGAATATAGAGCAAGTTTGAGCTAGAGCTGAAATGAAGAAAGTTTATGGTCAAAAACCCCTGCCAGAGTTAAGCCTATTTTATTTTGTCTCAAGGTCCACAAAGCCAAGAAACTGGAACCTAAGGCTGATGGCTTTATAGACATTCCATGTGATCAGTAATGATGTTCAGCAATGATTCGTAATGATGTTGTGCAATGTCATTAATTTTGCTCACTTGACTAAAGTGCCACATTACCCATGGTACTGGGCCCTGGGCCTCTTGCAGCTGGTACTAGCCCTTCGTACCTAAATGGTTCTGTTACAGGATCTGGGTCCCAGATCTGACAGTGTACCCTGTCCCGCTGCTCCACCGTTTGGTTTACACCCCTACTGGAGTGTTGGGCATGGTTGATATGTGTCCATGAAGAAATAGTCCAGGAATAAGCAGTGTTTTAGCACTGGAATTTGGAATAACCTAGGAAGCCCTAAAGCAGGAGATGCATGGCAAATGTGTTTTATTCTCAGGATGGTCCAGTACACACTCTCTGGTCCATTAATATCAGGCTGACCACACAGTTCATTCCCAACAGCCTGAACCTTCCCTCAGATGCTGTCAGTCTCCATTGCTCAGAGCCCTCCAGAGCAAGTTTGCAACATCCCTGACATTTCTGCATTCAAGTATCAAAATCCTTCTGGAGCATCTGAGGGGGTTGGGGGTGGGAGGCACTGCTTTGCAGTGGTTCCGCTCCTACCTCTCGGGCAGGTTCCAGATGGTGTCCCTTGGAGACTGCTGTTCTTCAAAATCTGAACTTTTGTATGGTGTCCCTCAGGGCTCCGTATCGTCTTCAATGTTGTTTAACATCTACATGAAACCATTGGGAGAGATCATTAGGAGATTTGGTGCAGGGTGCTATCAGTATGCTGATGACACCCAAATCTATTTCTCCATGTCAGCATCATCGGGAGAGGGCATAACCTCCCTAAATGCCTGCCTGGAATCAGTAATGGGCTGGATGAGGGATAACAAACTGAGACTGAATCCAGATAAGACGGAGGTACTCACTGTGTGGGGTCGGAACTCGATAGACGAGTTTGATCTGCCTGTTCTGGATGGGGTCACACTACCCCAGAAGGAACAGGTACGCAGTCTGGGGGTGCTTCTGGATCCAAGTCTCTCCTTGGTGTCCCAGGTTGAGACAGTGGCCAGAGGTGCCTTCTATCAGCTTCAGCTGATACGCCAGCTGCGTCCATTTCTTGAGTTAGACGACCTCAAAACAGTGCTACATCTGCTGGTAACCTCCAGACTGGATTACTGCAATGCGCTCTATGTGGGGCTACCCTTGTACGTAGTCCGGAAACTACTGTTGGTCCAGAATGCGGCAGCCAGGCTGGTCTCTGGGTCATATCGGAGAGACCATATTACTCCTGTATTGAAGGAGTTACACTGGCTGCCAATATGTTTCCGGGCAAAAAACAAGATGTTGGTCATAACCTATAAAGCCCTAAACAGCTTGGGCCCTGGGTTTTTAAGAGAACGGCTTCTTCGTAATGAACCCCGCCACCCATTGAGATCATCAGGAGAGGTCTGTCTGCATTTGCCACCAGCTCGTCTGGTGGCTACTCAGGGATGGGCCTTCTCCGTTGCTGCCCCGAGGCTTTGGAATGCGCTCCCTAGTGTAATAAGAGTCTCCCCATCTTTGAAATCCTTTAAAAAGTCCTTAAAGACGCATTTCTTCACCCAGGCTTTTAACTTATATTGTTTTAATTGTTTTGAATGTTGTTTTTAGAATATTGTTTTAAAATTTTTAAATTGTGTTTGACATTTCTTGCTTTTAAGTTTTTGTTTTGTTTTGCTTTTGTTTTTAATTAATGTTTTACTTTTTAATCTTCTTGTAAACTGCCCAGAGACGTGAGTTTTGGGTGGTGTAAAAATATGATAGATAGATAGATAGATAGATAGATAGATAGATAGATAGATAGATAGAATGGTCCAGTCTCTTCTTGGATCCATTCTATTGCCCCAGAGAAAACTGGTTCTTTTGTCGATCTCCATCTCCTATATAAATCAAATAAATAAATAAATATGGGTTTTCTGGCACCTTCTGGAAACTTTTATTGGTCATACCTGGCCCTCATTATTTTCCTCCTAGATTGCCCATTAACCATGATGGCTAAGCCATTTACCCCTTCTTAGAAGATAACTGCCCAACACGAGTATTTTGCATTTTCAGCCAGCCACCAAGACCATCCTGTTTTCTGTCTGGCACTTTGAAATCCCGTTCTTTCTATTCTCTGACACAAGAAGCAAATTGAGATGTTCAGTGACGCACATGAGCACTGAGCACATGACTTGGACCCTATTTAAAAATGGGACGCCCGAGCCCCTCTCGCTCTCTCTCTGATCCTGGCAGCACACTCTGTTTTTGCTCTACTGAACACCTGGCTTCGGTACATCTCACCTGGATAGGTAACTATGACTTTTCTCAATTCCCCTTCCCATCCCAAGCATGCTTGAAGAGGTGTGAATGCATGCATGTGTTAGGGCAGGCTAAGGCCAAGCACCATGACTTGCTATGGTCAAGGATTAAAATGCAAAGTCTACTGCTCATCCAAAACCCTCTGTGGTCAAGTACTTTGTTTGGTCTGTACTGTGTGGCATGCTGAGCTGTGCTTAGCATAAAATCTAGAGAGCAATATTAGAGCAATTTTGGGCTTTTTAAAACAGTGGCTTGATGTGGAGAGACTAACCAGCATGCAGTAACTTTTATCTCCTGTTAATGAAAAGCTTCAGCTAAGAACTCCTGGAGCCTTGACAGACAGGGCTTCTTGCTCTCGGACTATCCGGCCAGCAAAGCCACTGTGAATTAGACTCGCAACATTAGGGAAGCAGCCCCTCCCCCTCTGCTCTGAGTTTTCTTTTGTGTAGGTTCACATACAGCTCGCTTCCATGTTTTGCTTGTGGCCAGTGGCCACATCTCCCTTTTTTCCAAGAGCTTAGTACTGTGACCTGGCTCTGTTGAAGTCAACACACACAAACACTTCTGCTTAATTAGCCATCAGCCTTGACTTTCTATCTTCCCCCAACCACACACACACATACACACATACAAGTCCCCAGCATACGTCAGCCTTCCAGCAGCATTGCCTCTGCTTTGGCAGCCCACTCCTCAAAACTCTCACTTTGCATCTCTCATTGTCGCCTTACATTTCTTTTGGCAGAGTTTATGTTCCTTTCTATTCTCTTCATTGGGGCAGGACTTCCATTTTCTGAAGGAAATCTTCACTTTTATAGCTTGCAGTCTCACTGAGGAGATTCTATGACAGGAAGGAAATGCTCCTTTTCTGCAAGGAAAGCCCTCTGCAAGACTGCAAATTCTCTCTCCTTCCCGGATCTCCCCGCTCCAAAAACTGTCAAAGAGCAGAAAAGAGAGAAATCAATCCACTCTTTGCCTCTGGGCAGCTTTCTACAGTATTTGCATTTCATAGCTGTGACTTGCTCTTATCATGTTAATGTGACTACTAACTTCAGCACCTGCTTCAATTTATCTCCAAAAACTCCAGTGTAAAACAGAATTTTAAAAATTCGCACATAAATTGGGATGAAGTGAAATCCAGAAGAAAAAGCCCAATTTGTGTGTTGGGTGCTTCCAAAGACATGTTAATGTGACTACTAACTTTATTTATTGCATCACGCAATCAATACAAACTTCCAATAAAATGGTAAATACTGTACCTACAAGAGTATTCTTTGCCCTACAACTACTTTTCATCTTTTCCTCAACATTTTGTGAGACGTCTTTATTATTTTATGTGGTAGTATTCTTATTCAAAGTTTATTTGGCTGTGAGATTTTGTTTTGTTTTGCTTTTGCTTTTCCATACAATCAATTAATATTCACAGTTAAAATAATAGTAATGATAGTAACATAATTAATTACAATTTCCCTCTTCCATCTTTACTTCCTGATGCCCTCCAGTATTGAGCTAAATGAACCAAAGGTCTGATTTGGTATAAGACAGCTCCTGATCTGTCTCATACCATCCTATCTGTTCTGATCTATAGTACTTTTTGTGATCTGTAATTTCTAACACTCTCTGGGTAGAACAAACAATACAAGTTGTGTGGGGTGGGGGGTGTCATTCCTATTCTTTCCCCCAACTGCCATTTCTCCTTTGCAACCACCTTAAGTGGCGCAGTGGGGAAATGCTTGACTAACAAGCAGAAAGTTGCTGTTGAATCCCCGCTGGTACTATATCGGGCAGCAGCGATATAGGAAGATGCTGAAATGCGTCATCTCATACTGCATGGGAAGAGGCAATGATAAACCCCTCCTGTATTCTATCAAAGAAAAACCACAGGGCTCTGTGGTCGCCAGAAGTCAACATCAGCTCGACAGCACACTTTACCTTACCTAACGCCTGCCTAGGCCATTTTTAGCCTGGAAATTAGTCTGTCTAGTGGGGAAAAAATGTTTAGGAGGCATTCCCATAGAAAAACTGGGGTGTATGAGAAGACTTAAGCATCTTCTACTGCCTGCCAACCAATTCTCCTCTGTTTATTACTACCCTCAGTAAGAAAGAAAATGGCACCTTTCCCATTTGTGTATGGGCCTGTTTGAAGGCAGCTTCCTACTGGTTGTAACATAAGGCATTGATCAGTCTCTCAACTGGCTTTTCTGGCTTTCAACTGTGATTATTTTCAAAGTATCTGTGTGATACCTTTTCCCTTTCCCACTCTCCAGGCCCTCCACACATATCTTATATAGCAACAAAGTGCTCAGATAGATTCAGGGCTGGCAGCCAGTCCCAAATCTTAGTCCTTTGGGACTATACAATGCACAGCACAGGAAGAGTTCAGGAAGGCGGAGGAGGGGAGATGTCCTTTTATCTTCCTGCCATCCTGAAACCTCTGGCTGGAGCACACCTAACTTGTCCTTTGAATTTCAATAGGACTTTCTCAAGTAGATTTAGTCAGGAGATCAGCCAGTGGCTGCCACAAGCAGCAGATGTGGTCATGAGGATAAGCCCTTAGCCAAATTTGGCACCAGACAACAATATTGAAGGAGAGGCAGGAAGGGGTGTTTAGTCTGGGATCATCATCATACTTTATTCCCTCACTCTTTAGGGTGGAGGCCTGGAGGGGTCATCTGCGTCACTGGCAATCTGTTGTCCTCCCTTGTTTTTCCATTGCTCAGTTCAATGCTTTTCTTAATGCAGAACATCTGGAGATTTTTATTTTTTTTTGCGGGGGGGTGGGAGAATGTAACATCTTCAGGCAGTGACATTTCAGGATGTTGAGCCCTATCTCCACACCTCTTCACTAGGCACACCTTCACCATTGCATTTCTGATTGCCCTCTGCACCATTTTGCTAGTCATTTTCAAAATGTGCATTAATCTCCTACATTTTTTTTAAAAAAACACCCTTAATTTGCCCTACTTCGCTGAAGTGAAATGGCACACATTAAAAATTAAATAAAACCTGAGGAAATTGCAATTGAAATGGCAACCACAGGAAATTGTTGGGAGAAGGCAGGGGGAGGAGGAAACAAACTCCAGGAACTATTTGACTGAAACTTGCATCTACAAAGGTGGAGGGATTGACATGTTACTTGTCAGTTTCAACATTGCTACCTCTCTACTCTGTGTAGAGATGTGTGGTGTTAGTGCTCCTAGTCACTTCTCCAAATAATAGGAATTTTCAGGCAGCATTTTGCAGGGTCTGTTTTCTTGTGAGAGAGAGCTGCAGCCTTTTGCTAAGCAGAGGGAACAGGACCACACCCAGACGGTCAATACTAGCCATGTGACACACACAACAGCCAAGCCTCTAAAAGCAGCAGTCTGCCCTTGTAGCTCTCCAAGGCTGCTTCTTGCCAACCTGCCAGAAAACTCCAGCCTTCTCCCTCTTTCTCTGAGCAGACTCAGAGTACAAAGTGGTTTTCTCCAGCTACCAGACTGGCAGGTGGACGCCAATTGGAGTTGCCTTAGAATAGCCAGCCATCAAAGGTTATTAAAGAAGCACTTTCATCACTTTAGCAGCTCGAAGGTCGAGGAAGAGAGTCGTTCCTTAACAACTATGCCCAATAACAGTATTGACAGAATAAATCAGATTATGATGACATAATTTCAGCCAGCACTCACATGCCCTTTTTTCAGGACATATTAAGGTTGTGCACACAGTGAGCCCTACCACGGCTTGCAAAGCCCTACTAGGGTAGGGCTGGTTGTGTAGAGCACCAGGATCAGTCCTGATTCCAGTGTTCTCCAGCTGGGTAGCCTGGGTTTTTGACCCAGGCTAAAAGTGAGAAAGGAGGAAGCAATGCACCTCCTCCCACACTCCCAGCTCGTGTGAACGCTCTGGCTGCCTGCAAGAGCACCCAGTAGCAGGGAAATCCCCCAATGCATTGCGGTCCCTGCACAGTGCATTATGGGATGCAGGAGGCCACAGCCTGTTTCCCCTCTGCCCCCTTGCTGCTCCCAGAGCACTTGTGCACTGGTCATGTGGGCACACAGCGCTGGAAAGCCCAGGATTGGCACCAGCCCTGTGGGGGAAAGGCAAAGGGAGGGCTGCGGGAGTGGCATCAGTCCTGCTCCCCCCCGCCAGCCCTCCACAGGCCGGGTAAGTTTTGGTCGTGAGAATGACCTTATTAAGTAGTGATAAAGAACAGAGTCTTTTAGTGCATATCATGCAGGATGTCATGCCTTCCCTGATGAAAACACATAAGCAGCTTTCAGTCATCAGGAATTATAAAGCAAGTTTGCATATCAGAGAGAGTGATTTCAATCAGGCTTGAGCCCTAAGGCCTCTCTTTATAGAAATTAATAAGCATTGGCCTAAAGTGAGGGATCTCCAAGTCCACATGTACAAGAGCATCTCTTTCCCTCTTTGTGATTCTGGAAACATTACAACTCCCTGGCTTTGCACCCAGAATTAATGTCCCTACAGACATTGACAGAAATTAATCTATCAACCCTCATCACATCCTATCAGAAGTGTGGAAGAATCCACCCCAATTATTTTCAAAACTTTAATAAAGAGAGTTAAAAGATGATTTAGATGTGCTAAGGAACAAACAATGAGGCTGTTCCCACAACCAGATGAAACCGGACTAAGGGAGCCCAGCCCGGTTTCAGCTGGTCATGTGCTGCAACAGGAGCCACCCAGCAGGCAGCCCTCCTAAATGCCCCCCCCTTAAATGAGGTTAGCAGAGTGTGTGCTCCTTCACACCACGGCAACTCACAAGGAGACCCCCGCAAGCCTGCCGGCATCAGGGGGCTTGCCAGGCAACCCCCGATCCCCACTGCCTCCAGGGGCGTAGCAAGGTTGGAGTGGGCCCAGAGACGAGATTTTAAAATGGCCCCCCACTCACTGAAGCTCAGCTAATGAATGAAGTAAAGAAATTTTAAATGAGGCTGTTTTGTAAATTGTGGATGATGCAAGTCATTTAATGGTACTAGAGAAAGACATGCTGTTCTGATAGCTCCAGGTCTTAACACTCACATCAGTTTCGGAGGTTGAATACAACAGAAACAAGCCCGGGCGGCTGCGCGGCTGGGGGAGTCAGTCATGTGACTTGGCTCTGGGGGCCCCCAAGGCAATGGGCCCCCAAGACAACTGTCTCCCCTTGCCCTATTATAGTTACGCCCCTGGCTGCCTCAACTAGCTCCATGACAGAGCTGGCACTCATGTGGGCAGCCAATGCAGCCACCCAGGGCAAGCTCCCTGCTTGTGTGCGTGGAGAGTGGGTCTTAGAAGCAAGGTTCCTCCTGCTTTGCTTCCACACAATTACTTCTACCCAAGTTTCCCTCCTACCTTGCCTCCACACAACTGAGAATTGGGAGCACACACAGCTCCCAAACCTTGGGTAGAACACAGTTTTTGATTGTGTGAAGGACTTCTATACGTATTAAATGATGTTAACTATATATTCCAGTTATTATGTGGTGGTCATTATTTAGGTTGGTTCTCATGATCAATCCAACGTTTAGTAAACAAAAATCAGAGATCTCAGTAGTGTGCATGCGCTCTCGCAGAGTATGTCATGTAAATGCAGAATTTTTCTGTGATCTCAGACTGATGCCATGAAAAGCTAGCATTGTCGATATTGACAACCAGAGTTCAAATATAAGATTAATAATCTCATCTTAAATGTATTGGTATTTCACAGAAGCAGTGTAAGATTACTGAAAAATCCTGGGTTCACATGACATACTCTGCAGGAGCCTGTGCTGCCACAATATCTGGTTCTTGTTTACTAGACATTACATTGATTGCGAGAACTCTTAGTGTGAATACATCTGGAGCAAATCACATTTAATGTAGGTGGCATATAAGCACACTATCGAAAGCTCTGCAATGATTCAGTAACCATAATAATAATAACTAGCTCAGCCAGATGCAGAGCATCTGTACCTCTAGTTTTGCCTGCCTGCCGCCCACTGTCCACCACCACTTTCTTTCCCAGTCTGCCCACCGCTGCCACTTTCTTCCCCTGCCAGCCCTCCCGCCTGCTGTCAATGTTTTCCTGCCTCATCCGTCACCGCTGTTGCTGCCCCCCGCCACTGCCGTTTTGTTTCCTGCCTTGCCTCTGGCACCGCCACTTTCATCTTTGCCCTGCCGGCAGCTCACTGAGTCATGAACTCTCGCGAGAGCTGCCACACATGGGATTAGCGACGGGTATGCCTAAGAGAAATATAGAGATGGAGATGGAGATGGAGATGGAGATGGAGATGGATATATCATCATCATAGTCATAGTCATCGTCATCGTCATGTTATTGTTAACTGCCCAGAGACGAAAGTTTGGGGTGGTGTACAAATTGATAGATAGATAGATAGATAGATAGATAGATAGATAGATAGATAGATAGATAGATAGATAATCTTCCTATTGATTTCTGTGTTCATTTTCCCCCCCAACTGGCTCAGGGTTTGTTCTGTGATAATCTTAGCTCCCCTATACTCGGTTTCCCCGAAACCAAATCCTCACGAGCCTCTTCAAGGCCCCATGCATCTCACTATTCCTCAGGCTGTATATGAAAGGATTGAGTGTAGGGGTGATGACAGTGTAGAAGATAGATGCTACTTTTAACCTGGAGCCAGAGTAAGTGGATGAAGGACGGATGTAGGTGCCTATCAGAGTGCCATAGAACAAGGCCACTGTGGTGAGGTGGGCGCTGCAAGTGGAGAAGGCCTTGTATTTCCCAGAAGCTGAAGGCACCTTAAATACCTTGGACACAATGAACATGTAGGAGAGGAGAATGAGCACAAGAGGTCCAAGCATGGTTGCAGTGCCTTCAATGATGAGCAACATTTCAGCAGAGGAGGTGTCTGAGCAGGAGAGCTTGAGTAAAGGGTGGAGGTCGCAGAAGAAGTGGGGGATCTCTCGAGAGCCACAAAAGGAGAACCTAGATAATGTAAATACATACAGTAAGCCCTGGGAAAAGGACAGGAGCCAGGAGACAGCAGCCAGCATCAGACAGCGCCTGTAGCTCATTATTGTAGTATAGCGTAGAGGGCGGCAGATGGCCATGTAGCGATCATATGCCATGCAAGCCAAGAGGAAGTTATCAGTGGTGCAAAAGACCACAAAGAAAAACATCTGAGCCAAGCATCCACTGTAGGAGATGGTGTTGATCTGGGATACCAAGATCTGCAGCATCTTAGGCACTGTGTTGGAGCTAAATCCAATGTCAGCCAATGAGAGGTGGCTGAGGAAGAAGTACATGGGGGTATGGAAGAGGTTGCTGTTGGAGTAGATCAGCAAGATGATCACAAGGTTCCCCAGCAAGCTAAGTAGGTACAAAGAGAGGAAGATGGGGAAGAGCAATATCTGGAATTCTGGAGAGGAGGAGAGACCCAGGAGGATGAATCCAGCAAAGTTGGTTTGGTTCTCCTTTCCCTTTTCCATGACTCGGCTAAGAATGAGAACAAAGGAAATAGGATCATTATTTTATTTTATTTTATTTTATTTTATTTTATTTTATTTTCATGTCACTCCTGTGTTTCATCTGGTGTCAAAGATGACCGATCAGAGGTGGAGAAGAAGAGGAGACTAACTGTCACCAGCATAATTGCTAACTGGGCAAAATGGGACCATTTAAAGTTGTGGCTCTCTTGTATTAAACAGGGGAGAACAAAGGTCTGTATTCAAACCAGGATAGCGCATGATGGTTCTTTGGAAACTTTTTGTGAACTTTTTTTGTTGAAAAACAGTATAACAATACCAATAATATCAAAAAATCATCTTTATTATGGTCCAAGACCAGCATAAGATAGACCAGTAGAGCATGATTCAAAATAATAAAAACAAATTATGGAACCATAAAACTATATTACTTTAAAATTACTACTCTAATAGTGTAAAGCTATATTATAATACTATAAAGCTGCTATCCTTAGAAAAGAGGGTAGCTTTAAAATTATTAAACAGCTGTATTTTAAAAATTATGAATATACGAAATGTGAAATATATAAAATGCAAAAAGCAGTGGCTAAAACAGGGTATATAAAATAAAGCATCTAAACAGGAACACTAAAAAAAAAAAGATAAAATAGTCAGCAGTTCAAAACTATGCAGAACTGATGCAAGGGAATAGCCTGGCAGTCACGACCCGACAGATCCTACATGCTGCCACACAGAACTTGGCAGCGTTATATGTGAAGGCCGCCTCTTCATCCGAAAGCAGCAACCAGGTATAGGCATGGTTTGGGCGGCCAGGGTACTTGCAAAGTAGTGGGAATATACACTTGGCTTGTATGTCTCTATAAAAAGGGCAGAGGAGAAGTATATGTTCTATTGTTTCTACCTCCCCAATGTCTCAGGGACAGAGTCTCTCTGCAGTTGGGATCTTTCTGTATTTGCCTTCCAAGATAGAGGAGGGAAGAGCATGACAACGGGCGAAGGTCTAAGTCCTTCTTCTGTGGCTTGGGATTTCTAACTGTAACAGGTACTTGGCGGGCAATACCAATACTACTCCATGGGTCAATGGAGGTGCGGTGGGGGGGGGGGCTGTTTTGCAAGATAAGATTAAAAGGTCAGTGGACACATACTGATATCCAAGAGACCATAAATAGCCAATCAAATGGAGTAAAAGGATTCCATCCCAAGGGGTCCTTAAGTACATAGCTGAGACATGCAAATAGTGTGGACGCAGGCTCGATTCTTATGACATCACATCTAAGACAAAAGGTTGATTCACACAACCATTACGCAGGTAGGACAAGTGTCTACCCACCTTCAGGAGCTGTGCACATTCCCGGTTTGTGGTCGTGTGTCAATTAAAGCTAGGGGACAGAGATTGTGTGGGTGGCAGGCACAGGCTCCAACAGCATTGTCCTACTCAGAACTTTTAACTGGCATATTACCAAAGCAGGAGGAAATGCTGGAGCCTGCGCTTGCCTCCCACATCCTCACTTTCCCTTCCTCCAACCGAGCTTTTAACTCACACACAACCAAAAATGGGAATCCAGCACAGCTCCCAAAGCTGGGTAGGACACTTGTCCTACCCACAAAACTATCATGTGAACAAGCCTAATTGCTGTTTGTAGTGAGAGAAACCGCTTTAAGCAAAGGTTAAGCCCAAGCAAAACTGTGTTAAATCTCTGCATGAACTCCAGTTCAGTGTTGTGACAATTCCACTCCCTAAATACCTCTATATCATCTTTGCTAAAATGGCAAATTAACACAAAATGGCATTCCTTTCACCGTTCAGAAGGAACTCTTGTATCCTGGAAAGGCAGATCTTATAACACTCATCATAAAACCCTGAAGGTATGGAGATTTCTAAAACAGGGTTCCTGGTTACCGCTTGCTTGTTTTGTAGCTGTATGCCTTCACTTTTGCAGCATCAAACCATCACCTCAAAACTGAAATTGCTAATGATGTTTAGACTCACCTTGTTGAATCTCAGCAATTGCACAGAGACAGCTCAGGGGACATCCTAGATGATCAAATGTAGTGAACCACAGCAAGATGAAAACATTTTGTACTTTCCTGTATGAGACAAAGCAATCGGAGATGGTAGCAGGTAACATGAGAAGGCGATTGGTATAGAAGAGGACCTTTGGTTTCAATATGAAATAAATGATCCAACAGGAAACATGGATTCCAGTGGGGAACAAAAAAGAGAACAAGGGAATGGAGAAGCAATGCAAGTGAGAAAGCAGTGGGCTTCCAGCACGAAAGATCATATCCCTTTGCTGAAGGTCACATTAAATGGTAATAAAGATCCATACTTCCATACTTACAAAGTTCAAATGGCAGAAACAACTTGCATTGCTGAAATATTAGTGTGGCTGAAGTTAGTGTGCCCCAGGCAGCTAGTATGGAGAGGAGTACAGAAGAGCTGAAACAGGCTGGGGAGAATTTAAGTGGTGTGGGCTGCGGATGCTAAGGAGGGAAGCAGCCAGAGTACATGGCTCTCCAGGGAACTTGTTAACCAAAAATATGGGCCATTCAGTAGGTTCTGTGGCACAAAGTCCCCCAGGCCAACTGTGCAGCCAACTGGAGATTTTCCAGCCCAACATCTTCTCAACCTTCCACTCTAAATAGAGGATAACATACTGTATGCCATATCTTGGATAGGATGGAAAGGAAGAATCTAAAGGAAATTTCAGAAAACAATAACGTTTAGCATTTGTAGATCACTGTAGAATTCTTCACATACATTATTTCAGTAATGCTTACAACCCAGTCCAGTAGCTCAGTATATTGCAGATCAGGGGCTGAGACAAAGGCCTAGCATCACTGAGGTGGTATACCTGGGTCTGGGCTGTACCACTAGAGGAGCTTTTCTGAACAGGGCTTTTGCAAGGCTTTTGCATGCTGAGGCTTGGGGTGCGTTCATATGAGAGCGGGATTTAGCCCAGATTCAGTACTGAGACAGCAAGGTACCGTTCATATAGCAAGTGGAATTATTCAAATTGCTTCTCTACAGATGGAGCTTAACTCAGAGTATTTGCGTCCAAAAATAGTTGCCCTTTCCATGACATTTTCCTGGCATACTCTGTCATTCTGAAGAGTAGGATTCTGATGTGTGGAGAGACCCCCACGGATATAGCAGATCAAAACGGGATGGAGGTGTGGCTTTGTGGAGTGTCTGCTGCTGACATGAAAGCACTCTGGGCAGACATGTTTCCTGTGCCCTGGAGTTCACTTCCATTCATTCATTTCTATTTTCCCCCCCCCTTTAATTTTAAAAATTCTTGCTTCCTAAAAGCCTGACTCATTTTTTTAAAAAAATAATTTGCTGTGGGTCTTGCGCAGGGCTGCCATGTGTCTCTATAGCCAGCTACAAGGTGTTTTTTTAACATAGAGGTCGATGGAAAATTAGAAAAAGTGCATGAGTTGGAAAGGGCTGGCCATGGAGCTCTGAATCTAGGCACAGCTATAGCACAGGATAGCAGATCTCTGTGGATTAAATTCAAAGCTAATGGGTCAATTGGATGATTTTTAATTTGAAATTTAACAGGGAGAGTGCTTCACTCTCCTTCCCACCCCAACCACTGATTCACTACCTAAAGACCCGCCTCTCCCCTCCAGTTACATCCTGACTGGTTAGATCATTTCAGATGGGCCTTCTGTCAGTCCCTGATTTCCGAGATGTTTGGGGCTCTAGGACCCATGAAAGGGCCTTTTCAGTTGCTTCCCCGCTCCTTTGGAACTCTGTCCCCCTACAGATGCGGCTAGCCCCTTCTTTACCGATCTTTAAATTGCTATTGAAAACTTTTCTTTTTTTGCCAGGCTTTTGCCCTGTAGTTTATCTTTCTGTTCATTGGTAGTTATTTTAGTTTTTAATTTAGAATGTAATTTTTAATGTTGCCTGTTTGCATCTTGTTGTGCACCACCGTCTTTGGAGTGGGCGGTATATTAAATGTCTCTAATAAATAATAAATAAATAATAAATCTTGCACAAGCCTGCCATCTGGGCCCCCAAAATAAGGTGGTGGTGGTTGTTTTTTAAGGAAATATAAATTAATTTTCATGGGCAGAAATGAAAATGTTCAAAGACACAAAAATAAGCAGAAGAGTGCTACCTGCTGGCAATAGATACAATTTTTACCACAGGCTTTATGATGGGGAGAAAGTCGATGTGGTTGGTTTGGCAAGTATTTGGTTTAGCGAAAGTCTCCACCAAAATACATTTTTTTTAAAAAAGGGAATTCAAATGAATTTTCATGGGCCCAAATAAAAATTTGCAAACACACACACTATGCAGGTAGGGGGAAAAGGAGAAGCTGCATCCTGCCTACTCTAGAAAGCCATTGGTTGGAAGGGGACAGAGAAGGACCGTTTGAGGCACAAGTGGGCTAACTTGATTTGAACCAAATTTGGTACAGTTGTAGTGAGTGGCACATAGGGACACCTCAATGGTGCAGTTTGTAATGATGTTATCCACCCCAATTCAAGATGGAGGACATGTGAACATTTGAGGCACAAGTGGGCTAACCTGTGAACCATCTAACCAATTTGTACCAAATTTGCTACAGCTGTAGGGACACATAGGGACAACTCAATGGCATAGTTTGTGATGATGTCATCCACCCCAATTCAAGATGGTAGTTGCGTGAACATTTGAGGCACAAGTGAGAACTTATTTGGACCAAATTTGGTACAATTGTAGAGACACATAGAGACATCTCAAAGCATAGGCGAATCTAGGGTGGGGCAGCCAGGGCACGTGCCATAGGCATCAATGGGGGGCACCAGTGCCATGCTGCTCCCCACCCCCTCCCCAATTCACAAATGTATGTATGTATGTATGTATTAGAAAATTAACCTGTAGCCCCTTCAGGGGGCTTCCTAAAGGTCGCCGGGGGGCGGGGTCTGCAAAGGTTCCCCCTCCCCACTCCGGCCTCTTCAATCACCACCACAGCCCATCCCGGTCTGTTTTTCAGGCCTGTTCAGACCTACAAAGATCAGTGCAGCTGCCATTTTGGAGGTTGCAGCACATGCTCAAAAGACCTCTGCAAGGCCTGGCAAGGCCTAGAACCTCTCAGGGACCATTTGAGCATGTGCGGCAGCCATTAAAAAAAATAGCCACCACACATGCTCAAATGGCTTCTGTGAGGCCCTAGTCTAGTTTTTCCCCTGATCTAGGGAGTTGGAAGAATGCGAACTTGAACTTGGCAATGGACCCGAGCATTTAAAAAACAGATATAAATGGCACAAAAGTAAATGGACAAAACATCTCTTTAAAAGACAATGGTGGTTTAATACCTTGAAAGCTGGCAAAACTGAAGGATGTGGGGAGAGGCAAGGAATAAAATGGAAATATTCACTCGCATGCTGTTTAATTCTCTATACAGAGCTCTGTCTTTATCTGAATATTTGTCAAGCCATCTGACTATAAGGTTTGTGGGATTTCAAACTTGGAAAGTGCCTGCCTTTAGCTTGTGTGGTGCTTAAATTTTAAAAAATCCTGCTGTAAGAATTCACACCCAGAAATGTTGCATGTGCAATATATTGCCATCCCTGTGTTGTGCAGTCTTACCATACTGATAAATGGCTTGTCTTTTGAAATAAGTGGTTAACGTGCTGCAAATTATTCCCTTCAATTTAGCTGAGTTGTACTCGGGTTTTTATTGCCTGTGCATCCCAAGTAGATTCTCTCAAGTTTCCTTGCCTTCTAAAAAAGTTATATTTTAGAATGTCTTCTTAAAAAAAATCAATGTAATTCCCTTTTTACTTTGAAAACAATTGTTTTTTAAAAGACACATTGAATAATCATGCTGTGATTCTGATTGACTAGTGCATTTTATAAACTAGACATAAAGTTTACTGTCCAGTCTGCCTGTTGCCTGCCTCTGTATTGAACAATTTGTCTCTTTTTAATTTATTTCAGTGGCCCTTGGTGCAACTTCCCCCTTTCTCAGCCTGTAGCTACTTTGCAGGGAAGCCAGCTTGCTCTAGCTGGTAATATTTTTCCCCTCTGCATGCCAGGCAGATCTTGAGGGGATGGGGCAGGGGCAACCTTTTACAAAACCTTTGCAGTGTGGCAGAGACAGAAAATTGTTGACGGTAGTGCAGGGTAGATTATTGTTATAAATTCTTTCTCTCACATACATACACCATTTTTCTGATTCGAATATCACACTGTTTTGCTGTTCTGTGGCTAGCTGCAACTTCCACCTTCTTCCTGATCAGGCTGCTGGATCCAAGCCTATTGTAAGCTGCTGGATAAATTTCAGATTGTTTGGGGCCCCTAGGATTTCCTGTTGCTGCCATCTCCCTTTAAGGCAAAAGCTGTTTGGACAGAAAAAACCCATTCCTGAATTTCTTGGAGGCAGCAACCTGTAGTGAGGTGTGCTGAGGTGGCAGAGCATTTGCTAAAGAGAGCTTTCACTGCTTAACTCTATGGAGGCATGCCCAGCACATGGATGTGCTGCATTTCCTTGGGAAGGTGACTGGCACACGTATGTTCCACATGTGTGGTTGTATGTGTGTATGCATGTGTGTGTTGCTTACAACCTGTTTCTCCTCTAAGTGTCTGGATTCATATTTTTGAGCTGATATTATGGTAAAGTTATATGCAAGATGGGTGTCAGATGATTGGACAGGGGCGCAATTTTAGTGCTTGTCCTAGGCACTGTTTTCCCTAGATACGCCTCTGTCTCAAAGGCATAGTATGTGATGATGTCATCTACCCCAATTCAAGATGACAGATGCATGAATATTTAAGGCACAAGTGGGCTAACTTGTGAACTGCTTAACCAATTTGGACCAAATTTAGTTCAGTTATAGGGATAGAGAGAGGAAGGAAGGAAGGAAGGAAGGAAGGAAGGAAGGAAGGAAGGAAGGAAGATTAGTTCTTACCAGAACTTCTTGTTCTGTCTTTAGTACCAATTGGTTGGGTGGGGAACGGGAAGGGGAGCCCAGCATACAAATTGTGTGCATACCCACTGATCCAAACACAAAAAAACTTCTCATTTAGAAAGGCTTAGTGATCTCATCATGTAGTCAAAATGAATTGGTTATCTAACATGATAATGAGGCTGTTCCCACAAGCAGTCTAGCCGATCCCGACGCTCCTGCCCAGCCAAACATTACTTTTAAGACCAGCTCTTAGCCAAGGTTAAGGGAGCAAGGGCTCCCTTAACCCGGCTGCAAGGATCGTTCGTCTCCTTGGGCTGCATGGAGAGCACACATCTGAGGGAATCCCCCCCCCCAATGCATCACACTTAGTGTGCAGTGCATTGCGGGATGCCTGGAGACCAGAATGTGTTGTGCCGGCTTCTGGAGCTCCACACTGCCTGGCATAGTACTGCTTATCTGGGAGCATGGTCTGCCCTCCCAGCAATGTTTGGATCGACTGGAGGAACAGTAAGGTTTCACAGCCTCCCACCCCTCACCCGCCTGCCCTCCCAAACAGTCGTGGGAATCGCTCCAATATGTCGTGTATTATCTTCAATTGGCTGGACTTAGTTTTGTGACTAAATCATGAACAAGAAGATGCATTAATTTTAGGAGGGGAAAATGGTTACCAACATAGAAACAGCAACTTGTGACAGAGCATAGGACTGGGGAAAGTGTTACCAGTGAACTTTTCCTGAGTTAGGTTTGGAGTGCAAAGAAACATTTCTATATCCCCCAATCCCGAAAGCACAATCCAACTAAAAACATAAACAAGAGAACTTTCAGTCCAGTCCTAATTTGAAAATATATATATGATGAGGCAACTTCACCTCACTCAAGGCTCTTTTATATTCAACATTAACAAATTAAAGTTCTGCATTAAAGTTACTCACATTCCGCACCTTAAAAACCTGAATTCTATTACCGTTATAAATTATGTCAATCAAGCAACTTTGTTCATATTTAATTATGTTGCTCAATTCTCCTTCCATGGAGCTTCATGAGGAACAATGCAGGACACTAAAGCTCTACGCATCCTTGACCACTGGTTATCCTATTAAGCACCTGTCTAGAATCCAAGAACCCACTAGATATTGCCCACATCCTTTGAAAAGAACACTGTTGAAAAAACACACAAGGCTGAAAGGAGGTCAGAAGAGGTCCCATCCCCAGCCTGTCACTCACTCTCCCACCCCACTGTTTATGCTTAGAGCAGCATTGGTCTGAAGAGGTGGACGCTGTAAGTGAATCTGCCTTCGTTTCCATGATCAGGAGGCTGGAGCACCCCAGCAGTGTTCCCTCTAACAGGGATTCCCAGATGTTATGGACTACAACTCCCATCATCCACAAGCAAAATAATCCCCAAGATGGACAAGAGAGTGAGTGACAGGCTAGAGGCGGGACTCCTAACCTCCTTTCAGCCTGGCGATCTCTCTAACCACCTGAAAAAGTTTAATCTTTAGAGCAGGCCTACTCAACTTAGCCCCCAACTGTTTTTGGACTACAACTCCCATAATCCCTAGCCACAGTGGCCAATAGTCAGGGATTATGGGAATTGTGGGCACTTTTTGCAGGAGGGCCAATGTTGAGCAGCCCTACTTTAAAGTCATAAGAGGGCTATAAATTTTTTTATTGAAAACAAAAGCACATTTTCTCAGGAGACTCTACTATATGCCTCATATTGAATTATGTGCTGAATTATGTGTTGTGGTGTTTTGGGTTAATCCATTCCTTGATCCAGGGCAGCTTTTGAATGGTGCTTTAGTTACTTTTATTCCAGTCCTGGAGTAGAGGTGGGGCTAACTAACAGCTAGCAGCAAAAGCACTGAAGGCAGACTGCACTTGCCTCTCTGTAAATAATATCTATCTCATTAATTCGTTAATAGGCCTTTGTCTTGTAAGGACAGTGGCAGTACAAGGGCATACCACATCTCTTTCCTCAGGATTTTAAATGTGCTTCTGCCATTTTTGAGTTTTGTGTAGAATTATTACCATTATTTTAAATCAATACTTCTACAATGGTTTAATTTTGATATCTATATGCATACCAGGATGTTGCCATTAACTGTTGAGAAATCAGAAGCTGAAGCAAATTTTAGAATGTTGATTTATTTTGTTATTAAAGCAGACAACACACAATTACACTCAACCCTCTTTGGGGGTAGGCTCTGGGACTTACAGAACTACTGGAAACGCTGCCTGATGACCCTCTTCAGGGCTGCTTTCATCTCACTGTTCCTGAGGCTGTAGATGAACGGATTCAGCATGGGGGTGACCATGGTGTACATCACAGCTGCCACAGTGTCCTTGTGGCCTGAGTTCTTGGAATGTGGCTTGAAATAGACCCAGCTCACAGTGCCATAGAACAAAACCACCACAGCAAGGTGGGACCCACAAGTGGAGAAAGCCTTGCGCTTCCCAGTATCAGAAGGAATCTTCATGATGGTGTAGAAGATGTATGCATAGGAGACAACAATGAGCACAAATGGCCCCAGGATCTCCACCACCCCCTCAGTCAATAGCAGCATTTCTAGGGCACTGGTATCAGAGCAAGCGATATCCAAAAGAGGGTATATGTCACAAAAGAAATGTGGTATCTCCTCAGAGTCACAGAAGGAAATGCGAGACATCAGAAGAGTATACACTAACGAGTGGATGATGGGGATAATCCAGGACACCGTGGCCAGCAGAAGGCAATGCTTACTGCTCATCCGGACGGAATAGGACAGTGGGCAGCAGATGGCCACATAGCGGTCATAGGCCATGGCAGCCAGCAGGAAGCTGTCTGAGTTGCCAAAAGACATGTAGAAATACATCTGAGCCAGGCAACCGTGATAGGAGATGGTCTTTTCCTGAGACAATAAGTTCACTAGCACTTTGGGGACGATGCTGGAGGTAAAACCCAAGTCAGCCAGTGCAAGGTGACTGAGGAAGAAGTACATGGGGGCCTGGAGGAGCTGAACGTCAACGCGGATCAAGAGAATGATTGTTACATTCCCCAGGAGGGTGAGCAGGTACATGGAGAGGAAGAGGGGAAAGAGGAGTCCTTGAAACTCTGGCTGAGTTGGGAAACCACGGAGGAATAGTTCAGAGAGGCCAGTTGTATTTCCATGTTTCATTTGTCTGATGCAGCTGCAGGGATCAGAATAACAAGAAAACTAGTGGATACAGCCAACATTTTTGCTGATATGTGCCAACACATACAACCCAGCCTTCTAGCTACTAGTCAGCAGTCTGTGGGATAATCTCTCTCTTATTTTCCTATGTGTGGCTTTCTCTCATCCATTTCTCCCTTTCTCTGTCACCTCACCTCTCTCCTCTCTTTCTCCCTCTGGCCCCGTTCATACATTCCGTACCATTCCTAGGCAAGGATCCAGCCACCTTCATTTTAGCAGTTTAGCAGAAGGTCCAAACTAATCCCCTCTGGAATAGGAATGTGCTCCATATCGCTATTCAGTCATACCCTCTCAAACTTGGTGATATTCAAGGCACCACGGTTTTCCTCAAAAGGAACAACATTGCATAGTGGATTTTTAATGATCTGCACATACATCAATCCAGCAAATACTTCCACGGCCAGTGAATCACTGCCTAGCACTCATGAGCAAACAACAAATTACATAAAACAGTATGTATAAAAGTCCTGATGGCCTTAAAAAAAACGCTTTTTTAAAAAAATGAAAAGCAACTTCAGGCGGATGTGGCAGGCCATGTGGCGAATGCTGTCCCACCTGCCATTCTTCTGCTCCGATATGCCCACACAGAACTGCTTCTTTCCACCTGTAGAGGACAACTGTAGAGTTCCAGATGCATGTCTACAAACTGGTATAAGAGACTGTAAAGGGAGTAAAAGACTGCTTCCCGCTCTGCTGCTCCTCCACTCAAAATCATCCACTTTCCAAACTGCTTTTCATTTTTTTAAAGAATAGCCATTGGGGCCTCCCTATCCATGTTTGCTTATAACAAGAAGTGTGCTCCTTCCTATTCTCCATCCTAAGCCTCATACCAAGCAGCTTCATTGGATGACCCCTGCAATGAAAATTAGGCAAGTTAAAAAATGAGGCTCATGCTGGTCGCTGACCGAAATAAAGATATTATTAAAAAGGAGGAAAGTTGCTTGAAGGCTCTTAGTTCTCTTTCTTTTCTTCAGGATTGTTGCCAGCTTAGCTGAGGCAGAGGAGCAGCCAAAGGATCAATGTGCCAACAACCTCCCCACTCTTTAGCCAAAAGGAAACTAGCTGTACATAGCACACACACCCAATCCTAATTTTGCAATAGACCCCAACATTTCTAGAACCAGCACTGGGTAGAATTGTTGATGTTAGAAGCTTTGGATGGGTGTGTGTGTGTAGTGCTCTTACTTAAGGAAAGGAAAGGTTGTGCCGTCGAGTTGGTGTCGACTCCTGGTGACCACTGAGCCCTGCGGTTTTCTTTGTAGAATACAGGAGGGGTTTACCATTGCCTCCTCCCATGCAGTATGAGATGATGCCTTTCAGCATCTTTCTATATCACTGCTGCCCAATATAGAAGTTCTGGGAAACGCACGCCGGGGATTCGAACCAACAGCCTCTCTAGGCAGGCTGCTTCCCCGCTGCGCCATTAGGTGGCTCATAGTGTTCTTACTTACCTAGGTGATATATGCAGCCCAAAAAGATGTTCACTGTTTGCAACACCAGCAAAGTGTATGTGTGTATACACGCACACATTCTTGCTGTTACCAGTCTGAAGAATGAAAGGAGCAAAAATCAAACAGAAATATCAAGAGGCAAAGAAGACAATTTGAAGCACGTTCCTCCTGGAAAAACAGGCCTCCTTCCTCTGTGAGCAGATCTTGAGTATATTTTTACTGATGCATGAGAGGATGGTGGTATGATGGCAGCTTATATGTGTGTCTCTTTGTCCTTGAAGACCACTAGCCATGTGATCTCTATGCCCAAGGAAGAGGGATGGCTCAGTCAGGTTCTCTCTTGGGAGATGTCTGCAACAGCCTAAACCCTGGGGAAGCATTTTTCTGAGACACAAACCCAATGGTTTGGCAAATTAGCCCCTCCCTACAGTGTGCCCTCATTAGGAAGAAAAAGATTTTCCATGGAGATTTGAGAGAAGGGTCTATTGCAACTGGAGACAGGATACCGAATGGCATCCTATTGTGCCCTTCCTCAGTCTCCTTTTGGAAGTTTTCTGAAAGGATAAGTTGCTTCTTAAAGAATTTAACTTTTTTTCTTTGGTACATGCAACCCCCCACCCCCGCCAAAAAAAAACCTTTATTTGAAAGTTCCAGTAAAGAAAAATACGTTCTCCTTCCATTTTTGCTGTAACATTTGCCTATGAGGTAATATTACCATTAGAAACAATTATCCACAGTTCCATAGCATTGGGGGGCAGAGCTGCACCAACACAGCGAGGGCTGCTTCAAGCTTAGCTAAATGTTTGTTGCATGGCCAAGGAGGGGCGGGGGAGAGATTTTAGCTGCTCTCCCCTCCCTCCAAAAGTGCCCTTTGGCTTCCAGAAACATGTCCCTGAAGTGTGTGCAGCCCTCAGAGGTATATTTCTGAAAACCAATTAGCACTTTTGGAAGGAGGGGAGAGCAGCTAAAATCTCTCCTCCTTCCCTCACCATGCATGCTTGGCTGCATGACAAGCCATAAGCAACCTCAGAGCCACCCTCACTGCCAGGGTACAGCTCTTACTCTACCGACCTAATGCTACCAACCATGTGGGCCAGTATTATTATACCAACATAAATCTGGGTTGGTTTGTATGTATTTACATATTATTTATTCATTCCATTCATTCATTCATTCATTCATTCATTCATTCATTCGATTACTATACCACCCTTCCAAAAATGGCTCAGGGCGGTTTACATAGAGAAATAATAAATAAATAAGATGGATCCCTGTCCCCAAAGGGCTCACAATCTAAAAAGAAACATAAGATAGACACCAGCAACAGTCACTGGAGGTACTATGCTGGGGGTGGAGAGAGCCAGTTGCTCTCCCCCTGCTAAATAAAGAGAATCATACAATTATACAATGATGAACCATTGGGACAGCCCCTCAACCACTTTCCTAGATATTATTTTAATACCTGTGAGCTTTGAGGAAAAGAAGAAGAGTGTCCAGGTCAGAAGAGCTCATACCTGTTGGAGCTCCAGTTCCAGGTGACATTGACCTTTTGCACCAGCAACCCTAATGACCACAAGGGGCGTTGGGAGTAGAGATAGTCAGTTAGGGTCTCCTTTTCTTTCCTGCTTATCTCTGCCTCTATGATCCCTCAGTTTACAAAGTGTACTGAGGAACTTCCTGGGAGTGACTTCCTCCTTCTTCTCCCCAGAATGCTTCTACCTCTCTTTATGAGCACCACCCTTCTATAGATCTCTTCCTGGCCACCATGTAGCCAGAAGTTAGATATAGGTCTTTCCCTCTCATAAGACATTATGTAAGAATGTCAATACCATGGTTAGTAGGGGTGTGCACGGAACCAGCTGGCCTGGTTTGGTTCGGGTGTGAACTGCACCTGAACCTGACTAGGCCAGTTCAGCCCAGCACCCCCTGGTTCAGTTCGGTTTGTGGGGGGAGGGGTGGGTTCGGGAATTTTTTTAAAAAAATATTATTTACCTGTAGCCCCTTCTGGGGGCTTCCTATAGGTCATGGGGGGGGGGATCTACAAAGGTTGCCCCTCCCCCCACCACCCTCCTATCTCACCCCCACAGCCTATCCCGTGGCAAATTTTTTGCCTGTTTGGGCCTGTAAAGATTGGCGCAGTGACCATTTTGGAGATCACCGTGCATGCTTAAATGGCCTCTGCAAGGCCTGGCAAGGCCTAGGGCCTCTCAGGGACCATTTGAGCATGCACGGTGGCCATTTTGTTTTCAGCAGCCATTATATATATATAGTGTATATATACAAGTGTAGCTTGTAGGGCTGTAGCCCTGGTAGGGCTGAAGCATAGACACGTATAGAGATGGCAGAGAGGAGAACCTGTGTTGTGAAAAGGGTGGGTAGTTTTCAGTGGCTTGGGGTCTGGTCTCCAAGGCGAGAAACAAATCTACTGAGGATATGAAAGCCAGTTAGAATGTTTACTGCATACAGTAAACTTTAATCTTTGTGAAACAATTCTCAGGTCAAAAGCAACATCAGGCTCATCTGGAGTACAGCATATAGTCTGCTACAATGGCAGGACCTGTTCCTAGAAGTGGCATTTTCATCATAAATTGGCATGCCATTGGCTATTCCTGCTGTTATTGTTGGGCTTTGGTTGGGCTCAGTAATCCCTTCGTATCAGGCTGTGTCTGGCCATTTAAAGCAAAAGGCTCATTCAGACAATGATTCCCACTAAATTACATGAGGAAGAGCATACACACACTCCTCCACATCTGGCACACTCGTGGGTGGGCAGGAGGGGTGTGTGCCCACACTCCTCCCTGTGTGATTTGGTGGGGCCAGTCTGGATCATATGGACCAGCCCCGCATGAAGTTAGAATGCTGAGACGGAAGAATGAACGCCACCACTTCCCACTACAAGTAGGAGATACATTTAAGTGCTCCCCATATCAATGTAAATGTTCACCATTTAAACATGCTCCCCATATAAAAGTACCTCCCTGCACATGGAAAACTAGCACCTCAGAGAGAAAGATTCTAGTCCAGCTTTTTACTTCCTATTCTGGTTTTCTATTTGTAGAGAGATTTTCATATAGGGGAGCATTAAAAAACGTGATTCCCCCATCTGCAGTCTGAAGTGGTACAGCTCTACCATGTCAAATTGTTGACACCTCATTTTTCTGCTTGTCTAGGCCAGGCCTGATAAGCTATTTGTTGGTAACAGGGTCGTAGGGAGGTTCCCAGCAGCTGGGGGGACAAAGTTGAGCTGGGTGGTCACATTCATGTGCACAAAGCATGCAGTGACCCAAGCCATGCCCCCTGCATCTGACATCAGATGCAAGGGGGCGGGGTAACTTAGCCCGCCCAAGCCTTCCTCTCCCCTCCCCGCTTCCCTATACACCAAAACAGTTCAGTGAAGAGGGAGAGGATAGCCGCCACCAGCAAGCAGCAGTGCCAGCTAGACAGCACGGAGCCGTCCGGGCGTGGGGCCTCCAGGGGTCACCTGGAGGGAATCCTCACTGAATTCCCCATTACAAGTTTATTCTGCATGAACCACCCAAACCGGTTCAATCTAATGGACCGGACCAGACAATCGGTTCGACCAAACCAGTTTGGAGCAATGCCATTCGGTTCAAATTGGTTTGAATTCAACTTGGTTTGAATTCAAATTGGTTTGAATACATTTTTTGGTTTGTGCGCACCCCTAATGGAGAGTATGCTAACACGTTGCCCCGTCCTGTTTTCACTCCAAAAATCCCCCCTGAAATGACTGTTTTCCCTCCAAGTGGCTATTGGCTGCAAATAATGGGCTTACATTTCTGGAACATCACTAGCAAGGAAAAATGATTTTAGCTGCCACTGAAACACTACGCTACACTTCGCTGGGGAAGAAATTAATTGATTGATTTTCCTTGTGTGCTTAATTGCTTAGATGTAACCATAGCCTTAATAAAGCTTTTAAAACTACAATCGTGTGTGACGTGTCTCCTCCTCCCCCCCTCCTGACTGCCCCATGACCTCAGAACCGAACCAGGGATAGCCTCTGCTGGCTAAAGGTGGAAGGGGCTGTGTGCTCCCTCTCTCCCTTGTAGGGAGGGGCACTGCAGCCTGCTTGCAACACAGTGCCAGCCCAACATCATCAACAATTTCTGGGTTCACACAAATTGGGAGCACAGATACCACATAGAACTAGGATTTAATGTTCAACAGACATCACACGACATAGATCGTGAGAACTGACCCTAAGTTAATCATGGCTAAGCCTCTCTGAATTCAATGGGATGCTAATTTCTTCCATTGGTTTCACTGAGACTTTGTCACCACAAACTTTAGCTGGATTGGAATGATGACTACCAGGTAGGGCCTAACAGCAGGGCTCTAACTTGTCTTCAAATGCACTGGGATTGTCTTCGAATGCACTGGGAATGTCTGGGTGCAATTACATCAGTTTCTTTCCAGTTTCCAGAATTTTATTAGATGTAACCCAGTGGGCAGAGTCATGTCTCTTTTGATGTTTGTATGACCCCTAGTATAGCAACAGGCATGGTATAAGTAATGATGGAGAAGGATGAGAACTTATTAAGTCCTTCTGATCAGCAATGGGGGCAATTTTTTCCTCAATATGTTTCATTATATGTACAATATGACATTTTCCCCATTTAAAAAAACACACACAAAAAAACCAGAATTTAGCCAAAATCAGCATTGTGCCTCAATCCCAAAAAATGTTCTTCCATGCTGAAATCCTAATGTACCAAGCCTCCGTGACCATTCTAAAGAAGGGCCCAAATGTCTCTTGGAGCTATGGAATTTTCTGGAACCACAGTCCTTGACTGCATTTCAGAAAATGTCAGGAAAGTTGAGGAAATTCCCTCATCTTTCAAACTTAATCCGCAGATGCTTTCTCAGGGACTGCTGAATCTCCCTGTTCCTCAGGCTGTAGATGAAAGGGTTGAGCATGGGGGTCACAGCTGTGTAAGCCACAGACATCACTCGGACCTTGGTACCAGAGTAGCTAGAGGAGGGGCGGACATATACAGCTATCACAGTCCCAAAGAACAAAAACACAGTGGTGAGGTGAGCACCACAGGTGGAAAACGCCTTACGCTTCCCAGCAGCTGTAGGGATCTTGAGGACCTTGGAGAAAATGAGAATATAGGAGAGAAGGGTAACGGTGAAAGGCCCCACCATGGTCACTGTCCCTTCCGTGAGGGTTGTCAACTGAATTGCTGAAGTGTCTGAGCAGGAGAGCTTGATTAAGGCATGGAGGTCACAGAAGAAGTGGGGAATATCCCGGGAGGCACAAAAGGAGAGACAATACATCATCAGTGTGTAGAGCAAGGAGTGTAGAAAGCCCAGCAGCCAACAACCGAGAGCCAACAGGAGACAGCATTTCTGACTCATAAGGAGGGCATAACGGAGTGGGTGGCAGATGGCCACGTATCGGTCATAGGCCATGGTGGCCAGCAGAAAACTTTCTGTGTTTCCAAAGGCCAAGAAGAAAAACATCTGTGTAAGGCACCCACCGTAGGATATGGTTTTGGTATGAGTCAGTAGGTTCTGCAACATCTTGGGGACAGTGGAGGAGGAAAACCCCACATCGGCCAGTGAAAGATGGCTGAGGAAGAAATACATGGGGGAGTAGTAGAGCCGGACATCTGAGTAGATGAGCCTGACAATCATTAAGTTGCCCAGTAGAGTTAGCAGGTGCATGAGGAGGAAGATGGGGACAAGGAAACGCTCATGTCCTGGCTGGTCAGAGAGACCCTGCAGGATGAAGCCATTGGAATAAGTTGTGTTGCCCTGCTGAGCCATGTCTGGTAAGGAAAGGGAGAAAAAACCCAATTGCTTGCACATTCTGATTACACACATGATGACAGAGAGAATGAGAGGGAGAACAAGCATGAGTGATTTATGCTTCCAAAGGGAGGACCTTTCCCATCTCCTGTGGAAAGATGTGCATTCTCCTGATGTGGTTACAGAAGTGCATCTCCACACTTCAGACAATCAGCAGAGGCATGGGGAAAGGAAGCATGGGTCACCTGTGCTTACCTATCTGGGGAATCTTGAAAGCCAGAGCTGGTTCTCAGATTCTTTGACCCTCGGGCAAGAGGGTCCATAGTCCCACTTTGTCCCTATACATGTGAGAAAAGAAGGCAACATCCTTGAAAATGGACAAAGGGCTTACACTTCACTCTGCAAAAACCACAGCCAGCCCCAAAGTACCTGAAATTAGGGGAGGAGCACAAGTTTTTATTTCCAGGCAACTCCTTTTGTTCCATGTCATATTTATCAAATCTACACCTGTACAGTGAGGGAAATAAGTATTTGATCCCCTGCTGATTTTGTCCGTTTGCCCTCTGACACAGAAATGACCAGGCTATAATTGGAATGGTAGGTTTATTGTAGCTGTGAGAGACAGAATAACAACAAACAAACCCTCAAAAGCCCAGTGCCCAAAAGTCAGCGATGGATTTGCATTGTAGTGAGGGAAATAAGTATTCGATCCCTTCACAAAAGATGTCTTAGTACTTGGTGGCAAAACCCTTGTTGGCAATCACAGAGGTTTCTTGTAGTTGGCCACCAGGTTTGCACACAACCCAGGAGGGATGTTGTCCCACTCCTCTTTGCAGATCCTCTCCAAGTCAGAAAGGTGTTGAGGCTGATGTTTGGCAACCCGAAGCTTCAGCTCCCTCCACAGATTTTCTATGGGATTAAGGTCTGGAGACTGGCTGGGCCACTCCAGGACCTTCATGTGCTTCTTCTTGAGCCACTCCTTTGTTGCCTTGGCTGTGTGTTTTGGGTCATTGTCATGCTGGAATACCCATCCACAACCCATTCTCAATGCCCTGGCTGAGGGAAGGAGGTGCTCACCCAAGATCTGACGGTACATGGTCCCGTCCATCGTCCCTTCGATGCGGTGAAGGTGTCCTGTCCCCTTAGCAGAAAAACACCCCCAAAGCATAATGTGTCCACCTCCATGTTTGACGGTGGGGATGGTGTTATTGGGCTCATAGGCAGCATTCCTCCTCCTCCACACACGGCGAGTTGAGTTGATGCCAAAGAGCTCGATTTTGGTCTCATCTGACCACAACACTTTCGCCCAGTTCTCCTCTGGATCATTCAGATGTGCATTGGCAAACTGCAGACGGGCCTGTACATGTGCTGCCTTGAGCAGGGGGACCTTGCGGGCACTGCAAGATTTCAGTCCTTCACGGCATAGTGTGTTACCAATTGTTTTCTTGGTGACTATGGTTCCAGCTGCCCTGAGATCATTGACAAGTGTCCCCCCCCCCCCCCCGTGTAGTTCTGGGCTGCTTTGTCACTGTTCTCATGATCATTGCAACTCCACGAGGTGAGATCTTGCATGGAGCCCCAGACCGAGGGAGATTGACAGTTATTTTGTGTTTCTTCCATTTGCGAGTTATCGTGCCAACTGTAGTCACCTTCTCACCAAGCTGCTTGGCGATAGTCTTGTAGCCCAGTCCAGCCTTGTGCAGGTCTACAACCTTGTCCCTGACATCCTTCGACAGCTCTTTGGTCTTGGGCATGGTGGTGAGTTTGGAAGCTGAGTGATTGCTTGCTTCTATGGACAGGTGTCTTTTATACAGGTACTGTAACAAGTTGGGATTAGGAGCACTCTCTTACAGAGGGTGTTCCTCATCTCAGCTCGTTACCTGCATATAGTGAAAAGACACCTGGGAGCCTGAAATCTTGCTGGTTGATAGGGGATCGAATACTTACTTCCCTCACTACAATGCAAATCCATCGCTGACTTTTGGGCACTGGGCTTTTGAGGGTTTGTTTGTTGTTATTCTGTCTCTCACAGCTACAATAAACCTACCATTCCAATTATAGCCTGGTCATTTCTGTGTCAGAGAGCAAATGGACAAAATCAGCAGGGGATCAAATACTTATTTCCCTCACTGTAGTTTGCATAATGGATTCCTGATACTCATATGCATGGGAGGTTTATCATCCAAGCGTGCACATTAGCAGGCGAGTTTGTATCAGGGATTGATAATGAAACCCTTAATAGTCTCTGGGTATGGACAAATGCTCAACCCTCACCACCACTGATGCCAGCAATTTCTGAAGCTTTTCTGAGGAAAAACTGGTCTGGCAGAAAGGGAAGAAAACTGTGTGGGTATCCAATGAGTGGGTGGATGAACAGGGGAATACGGTGGCCTAGACAGAAGGATTCACCAATATTTCTGCCTGCCAGACAAGATGGCTGGGCAGGCAAAAACACTATCTGCTGATGCTGAAGGAGACTCAATTGTAATGCACACAGAACCTTCTTGTCATTGGAATGCCCAAGACTTTGGAATGCTCATCCAGAGGACAGCAACTCTTAAGTTTCCCTCAATACTTTTAAGAGGCAGGTGAAGACTTAGCTCTGTACTCTGGCCTGTGTCTTTTAAGCTTCCTTCCTTCTTTCCTTCTTTCCTTCCATCCTTTCTATGCCCTTGTAGTTCCCTGTAAATCAGCCTCCATTTGTTCCAGGTCTCTCTTTCATCTTTTACTTAACTCAAGGATGACCAACCTGAGGCTCTCCAGCTGTTGGTGCACTACAACTCCCATCACCCCATGGCTGGTAGAGCACCCACTTCACTTGGCTCAGTCATTCCTCCCCACTTGCTCGCTGCCCCAAATGCTGGTGGACTGAAGGGAAATCTTCTCGCTTAGACAATCGCCTGCCGAGGTAGAACGAACCCACAGTTTGTTCTACCTGGGTAAAATGCAGAGTAGAAGAACAGAGTTACGCTCGGCTGGGGCAGCCAGGAGCAGAGGGTTCTCAGTGTTCCAGACAACATGAGTTGCCCGGGTTACCCCAAGCAGCTCATGTCTTGAGAAAAGCCTTACTTTTTGCTGTTGTTGGGAGAACTTGCCATGTTTTGTAGTCTTCTTGAGTACGCTATTCATCCAAGTTTGGGAACAACTGGGCTAAAACACAGTTCAGAAAATAGATTTAAACACACACAACATATGAACATACAAAGAAACTTTTGTTCCATAGCTCCATTCATTGGGAGGGTCCTTGGGAAGAAAGCAAATGTCTGGTTTCCTCTACTCTTATTCTGCCGTCCCTAATCCAAATAAACTTTTTCCCTCTCCTCAAAATACCTATAACTAGACTACACAGAAATGCATTCTTGATAGCAGCCATTAATATAAACTCTTGTACACTGGAGTTCTGCTAAGCACTTGAGTGCTCTTCCGATGTTAGCCCCAAAAGGAACCCTGCTACTGTGCAGAGAGTCCAGAGAGTCTGCCAGCAAGCCTCATGCCGGAGATGAAATGCTGAAAAGCCTCACACCGCTATGCTGACATGCTCGAGAAGCCTAATACTGCTGCTCCGCCCACACTTATGGCATTTGTTTGAAGAGGCAAAGACTCCAAGCTCCATCACACATACAGCATTTGCTTCTTCAGACAAATCCCCAAAGTGTGGGCAGAGCAGCAGTGTGAGGCTTCTTGAGTGTGTCTGCACCAGGGTGGGACTTCTTGGTGAGTTCTCGAAATGTTGTACATGAATACCTCATCTTCTCTTTATAACTTTTGAAGAAGGGTTGGATGTCTTCTGAAAGAGTTTTCTAGCAGAGGCTGAAAATAAGAATTGGGATGCTCTTAGTGAATGTTTATACAATATGCAGTTCCGTTTTATGCCTTTAATGTCTTCTTTCTGATTTGGATACTATGTTATCTTCACTGCGCTTGAATAATAAATATTTTTTTAAAAAAAAAAATCTGCTCCTCTTTCCTTTTGGTCACTTTTCATACTGTCAGGGTCTCTTTTGGGTCTCTTTTCATGCATATCTAGAAAGTGTTGTTTCTTTCCATGTACACCATTCCAATACTAATGCCGTCTACACTCTGACAATTCTTCTGTGCATTGTGAAGTGTCAGAAATGTCTTGAAATAAGGAAGAATCAACTCTGCCAACCAGTCTTCCCTCTAACAGGGATTCCCAGATGTTGTTGATTACAAATCCCATAATCCCTAGTCAAAGGCCATTGGAGCTGGGAATGCTGGGAGTTGTAGTGAACAACATCTGGAAATTCCTGTTAAAGGGAACAGTGCTGCCAGCATGACTCCAAAAGTTAGTATCTGGTTCTTCTTTTTACATAAGAACATAGGAAGCTGCCATATACTGAGTCAGACCATTGGTCTACCTAGCTCAGTATGGTCTACACAGACTGGCAGCGGCTTCTCCAAGACTGCAGGCAGGAATCTCTCTCAGCCCTATCTTGAAGATGCCAAGGAGGGAACTTGGAACCTAGATGCTCTTCCCAGAGCAGCTCCATCCCCTGAAGGTCATATCTTACAGTGCTCACATGCAGTCTCCCATTCAAATGCAATGGGTGGAACCTGCTTAAGTAAGGGGACAAGTCATGCTTGCTACCACAAGACCAGTTCTTCTCTCCAAGTAATAGATGTAATAGATCAGGGATTCTCAACATTGGGTCCCCAGATGTTATTGGACTTCAACTCCCATAACCCCTAACCAAAGGCCCTTGGGGCTGGGGATTATTTATTTATCTATTTATCTATCAAATTTATACCCCGCCCAATCTTACATCTCTGGGTGGTGGATTATGGGAGTTGAAGCCCAATAACATCTGCGGACCCAATGTTGAGAATCCCTGTAATAGATGGTATTACATCTATTGAGTAATTACATTTTGAGTAATAGATGGCAGGGAGAGATCTGTCACCTGTGTACCCTTTTTATGGTTACAAAAATAGGATCCTACATCCCTTATTTAGGAATGAATTTATTTATCCCACTCTCCCTACAAAAGCGCTCAGGGCAATATGCATGGCTCTCTCCCACTCCATTTTAATCTCACAACCGTTTAAGACGTCTTCTTTGCCATGATCCCCAGTGCCCATTGAGATCATCTGGAGAGGTTCGTCTACAGTTGCCACTGGCCTGTCTGGTAGCTACTCAGGGACGGCCCTTCTCCATTGCTGCCCTGAGGCTTTGGAATGCTCTCTCTGTTGAAATAAGAGCCTCCCCATCTCTGACAAACTTTTAAAGGTCAGTCAAGACACATCTGTTCACCCAGGCTTTGAATGAGATTTCCAGTTTTAATAGTTTTTAACACTTTTAACATGCCTTAAATTTCAAATTGTTTTCATGGTTTTGTTTTGTTTTACCTGCATTTGTATTGTAAACCGCCCAGAGATGTGAGTTTTGGGGAGTATAGAAATTTGTTAAATAAATAAATAAATAAACCACCTTGTGAGGTAGGTTAGGCTGAAAGAGAGAGAGAGGGGGGGGCTTGATGTTATCCATGGAGCTTTGTGGCCAAGTGGCGATTTGAACCCAGGTCTCCCAAGTCCTAGCCCCACACTCTGACCATGCCAGCTTTCTGGACAGCTCCTGCAGTGATACAGCAAGGTTGGAGTAGGCCCTGGGACAACATGTGAAGATGGGGCCCTGCTCCACCACCTTCTTCTTCAGAGAGGCACGAAAAGGAGAGCAGAGAGGAAGCTGTTGCCCAGCAAGAGGCCCCCTTCCTTCAGGGGCCCAGGTACATTTGTGTCCCCCTCCCCTTGTTCAATTATAGATAATCCCCTGAGCTCCTGGTCTGAATGGGGCAGGCACATGAAGAACAAACAGGGCTGCCCCATCACACCTAGTTGGGCCCTTAGAGGCTCATAGAAGCGTGCTCTGAGATTCCAAAGCAGTATAATTACTATTCCTGTGGCTGCAGATAAAGAAATTAATGAAGGCCAGAGGGGTCTTGAATATGTTTTTTAAAAAATGTATGGGACTCACCTGATTAGGAGACACTGATGCTACATAAGGAGAAGTTTACACTTCCTGAGGTTATGTTCCCCTCAAAGAATGTTGAGCAAATACTAGGTTGGAGCCAATCATTAGCATCAGCAAGAAAAAGTTAGAACTCCAGATTCCATCACTAGCTGTAAATATTGATGCCAATATTACTGGGGGAAATGAGGCAACATTTCTTAAGCCATCCACTTCAGAGGCTTCCAAAGTGAGGAGTGAGGGACTATTACATCACTCCAACAGCACCATTCCTGTGCATGTTTACTCAGAAGAAAATCCTACTGTGTTCCGTGAGGCTTCTCCTCAAGAAGGTATGGACAGGAACACACCCCTTGGCTGAGAGCGGCTGTATCTCAAAGCTAAGACATTCCACATCCACCAGAAAGAGCTGGGGGTGTGTGCCAAAATTATCAAGTGGTCTTCCCTGCTCTGGTTGCAATCGTCTCTTTTTCCCCTGAGCAGCCAAAGTTGTCTTCACCTATTGAGTTGCCGATGAGCAGATTCACAGCTACATGCCTGGCTATTGAGGAGACAATCCCAATTGCATGAACCTGCAATTTCAGTGGGCTGGAAGGTTGTCCCCAGAGATGAGATCAGGTGGAGTTGTGTTCACTTGAGGCTTGTTAACATTTTGCCTTCTTGTGATTTATATCCCCCGAGGTGACCCTCCGGAAGTGGCATAGCTTGACAATGGGAATAGTATGGCGCACGAGTACAAGGTCTTCATTAGGCAGTGGAGGCTGAAGATGATGAAATCCTGCCACTCCAGGCACAAGAGGGCAGGGTGCAGAGCAGCTTTACATGGGACTGTAGTTTGACCTTCCAAACTGCCTCCATCCCAGCACTGCTGCAGCAGGCTAGATGCCTCCGTGGCCTCCTTTTGAATACCACCACCTTAGTTTTGCTAGAATTGATTGCTAACCTTTCCTGATGACAGCAAAACCAAGAATTGCTTGGTGTCTTTTTTAAACTTCTGGGGCACAACTCGTGCCCAAAACACTATTTTCTTACAAACAACACTAGAGCAGAGGCTTCTAAAACCAAAAACAAAGCACAAGACCAATGTAGCTAAGATGCAGCATTTCTCTGGCGAAACCTGCAGGCTAGAGGGAGGGGGCAAGAAAAGGCAGGCGCTTCTCTAACAAAGGCTGCACTCTGAGGAATCTTTTGGCTGCACGGACTTAGAACACTACTTCAAAGCAAACACAAAATACAACTTAAGATCGGCGCACACTTGTCTAACTGAACTTTTTTTAACTTTAAAACTTAGGCAAATACTAGTCTAACTTTCTTTAACTTTTGGGTGCTGCCCTTTGAGGCATGTGTTGGACAGGTTGTGGTGCGATGGAAACAGAAACAAGGCAGGGGAAAGTCTGTATTTCCTTTGCAAACTTTGTGTGACCAGTTTTAGGGTTCTTCGGCTTAGCCCAATTTAGGGGTCCAAGCCTACTGCCCGAACTTTCTCCACCAGAAACAGTTAGCAAAACTGCTCCGGGGTAATTGGTGAACACCTGAAAAACTACCTTTTGGGCTCACATGGGGGATTTAGCTCAGAAAGGAACAGTGTCACGTAAGGTTTAATTTGGGCAAAGTCTGGGTGCAGGAAATGACCAGACTGAGACAAAATTTAAGTTTCAAAAATTAAAAAGAAGGTAATAATTGCAGGGAGGGGTACAAAGGAGAGAGACCTGTGGTTAAAGCAATATTACTATAAAAATACATTCAACTACAATGAGGCATTTTAGCTTAAAGTCCTATTTGTGTAAGTTCCCTAGAGGTTTTACACACATGGCTTTTACTTCAAATCTCCTCTGGAATGGAGTGTGCCAGTCCATATATTAGCTGCATTTACCTAAAGTCCCTGTGGCCTATCAGGGACCAGTACAGACAGGACACTGTTTTCCCCCAAATCAAGGCTGAGCATTCTGGCTTAGCCTGAATTGTGTCCGGCTTTTAAAAAAATCCTCTATTTTCAGTGGCTTAAAAAAAACCCCCGAGGCTTCTGTTATACCCTGCCACTTCTCCCTAGATGTGTGTAGAGGCCATTGCCAGTAATTCGGCATTTTTCAAAACTCAGTGAAGAGGAGTTTGACCGCTGTGTTGGGTATGGTCTGCTCTGAGTGATTTGCAATTGCAAGCACTGGGGCAAGAGGAGTTGTGGCAGATTGGTGAAGATTGTGGCAGATTCTGGGAAAAGAGTACAGAAAGGGGAGGGGGAGGGAGAAATTCCTGGGTTAAATGCAAGCACAAACTGCAAAATGTGGGTCTTCCTATGCTTTACCTTTAGATAAAAGGTAAATGCTTTCAGCTTTAGATATGCATTCAGCTACGCATTCGGCTTTAGATACGCAGAATGGAGACTACAGTTTTGATGTAACCTGAGCCCTTTTTGTCTGAGCTGATTTGCCTGCATTTTTCTTCATGACAGAAAGAAAGCAATGGTTTCTACTTTAAACTTCCCTGCCTCTTAGATAGTCTGGGGTGTGTGGTGGTGGTGGGGAGGGGGGGACATGAGGTGATGAGGGCATTAACTCACAAAGACAAGTTCATTATAAAAACCAGCAAAGATTTGGGTCAGTTTTGGCAGGTTTGGGTTAAGTGTTCTGCTCTTTGATCCGGCTGCTTGGCAACCTTCCATAACCAGCTGTCAAAAACAAACCACCCTCTCTCGCCTCCTCCTCTGGGATGGGATTGGTTGGAGGAAAAGCCCAAAGCAAGCTTTGAGAACACACAGGGGGGAAATCTGCCAGGGATAGTGGAGAGAATCCAGCCCTATGGGAACTGTCCATTTAATCCCCTGATTTAAACATCTGCAAATCTGCTGCAAAGCAGATTCACTCTTCAGATAACCTGCGGCATGAAGCCATGTGTGAATAATACCCAGGTGGGCAAGAGAAAGAGGCTTTTTAGAGAAGAAGGGGATTGGATTTAAGAAAGGGGAACAGAGATAGATTTGGGGCCCAAGGAGGGGCAAAGGCTCATATCATCTGGTCTGGATGGGGAACTCTGTGGACCACCGATGAACTTCATTCTTCTGGGCCAGGTTGTGCACAGTGGATGCATGAGGGTTGCAGAGGCTAGCCAGTAGAGGTGATTCCAGGAGGGTGCTTCCTCCTTGGTCCCAACTTTCTGGGTTAGCAAGGAAGACTGGGCAGATCAGGCTGGGCAAGAGAGCCGATCTGGGAATTGGCAAAAAAAAATACTGAACACAGCCTGGTGTGGCCTGTGAACCATAGATCGCCCCAAAGGCTGAAGGAGTAGGTAATGAAGTCCCAAGTAGAGCGTACTAGGGAACGCTGGATGGAGTCCCTAGTGAAGTACCCAAGGGAGCACACACTGGATCATGTAACTGGGAATGTAATCCTTCTTTCACACTTACTTGAAAGAAGATCTGATTGAAACAAAAAATGCTTAAGGTTAAGTAGGCATGCATAGTCCTACTTAGCCAAAGTCTATTCTGTGGTTTTGTTTTTCCAGTGTTGAAGGTGGTGTGACAGAGCCCTCATTACCCACAAGCTGTGCACTCAACACACCATTCTATTCGGTAAGCAGGTTTTATCATCCTTCCAAAACCTATTTGACCAGAGGTGAGAGCTGGGGACCAAAGAAAGATCTGCAAATATTGTGGAAAGCAATGCCTTTCTGAAACTACATTCAGCTCTCTTAAAAATGCTTAACTGTCTGCTGCCCAAATCACCTTCTTCCTCTTCCCTTCATCATCATGTAATCACCAGTACATTGCCCAGATCAGCATCTAGGTCATGGAAGGGCAATTTGTTTAGTGATATGTACCACCCTGTATACGTGCATATTGCAACTGCATCTGAAGAACATACTATTTCTTATGCATTTCTATTTTTATGATGGATGCCAAGCTACATCTGTTGCACAATGTATCCAAAGTTAAATCCTTTTATTTCAATGTGAACATTCAGCATGTGCTTAAATGCTCCTAAAATACACTGATCTATTGGTGATATAAGTGTTGATGTGTTAAAGAGGAGGCTTGAAAGACAGGGAATAAATCCTGTTTGATCTGTATGGATTATCTCAGTTAAAAAGCCTTTCAACCTTGCCGCCAAAATCATGGTAAAAATCTTGTAGTCCACATTCAATAAAGATATAGGCCTATATGATTCAGGATGAGTAGGGTCCTTTCCTTCCTTGTGAATAAGATAAATAAATGCTTCTCACCAAGAAGATGGTAAGACATGACAATTTAATATTTCATTCATTACTTGAGTTAGTGGACCAATAAGTATTTCTTGAAATTGCTTGTAATAAATCGATGGAAGGCCATCCGGGCCTAGAGTATTATTCTTTCAAGATCGTATTGCTGCTTTTGTTTCTTCTTCTGAGATCGGTTTATTTATTTAACAGTTTCTTCTGTTCATCCGTAAACGAGGGTATATGTGTATTCTCTAAGAAGTGTGTAATTTTTTCCAGGTCTCTTTTTTCTTCTTTATATAACTTGGAGTAATATTCCACAAATTGATCCGTCATTTCATCTATAGTTAAAACAAATTCTTTCCCATTCCATATAGTTCTCTTCTCATGTTCCTTCCTCAACTGATATGACAATAATTTATCCAGTTTGTTACCTTTTTCAAAATATCTTTGTTTCACGTAGATCATATTCCTCTATGTCTCTCTGGTTTCTATAAGGTCCATCTGTTTATGGAGTTCTCAAATGCCTTGCCAAATGTCTTTTGAAGGATCTGTCTTGTGAGCTGTTTTAAGACAATTTAATTCATTTAATATCAAGTCTTTTTGCTTTTGCAAGTCCTTTTTCCTCTTTGAAGCTTCTGACATGAAAATCCATCTCATGAAAGCTTTACTTGAATCCCATACAGAGCAAACTGAAATATCCGAGGTCGTGTTTCTCTGAAAAAAGTTCACTAGTTCTTCTTTACATTTCAATGTAGTCTTTTCTTGTTGTAAGAGAAGATTGTCCAATCTCCATCTATTTGATCTAGTGGTCAGTTGATGGAATTTTATTACTAATGGGTTATGGTCCGCGTAGGTAAACAGTGCTACTCACATATTCTAGGTAATAAAGATTTTGAGCTCATGCACATATCAATTTTAGAGTATGTTTGATATGGCTGAGAAAAATAAGTAAAACCTTGTTCCAAAGGATGTTTATGCCACCACGCATGCTCTAGAGATAGAAGTTTCATATATTCCAGTACATTTCTAGACAATTTGCTAGAATTTTTCTTATATTTGCTGGTTTTGTCAAGAACCAAAGAGAAAACTGTGTTCCAGTCTCCCAAAAATCAAGATTTCACCCTCAACTACCTCCAAAAGTGATTGAAAGAACCGTTCGTAGAATTGAGTTTTACCATCATTTGGGGTGTAGATGGTAAATTTAACTTGCTGTTGGGTTCAGAACCACAGTATAATATATCATCCATTGTCATCTTGTAATTGCTGTTCTAGGGTCCAGTTCAAATTCTTGATAAAGATCGCCACTCCATTTATTTATTTTTGTCCTGAAGCAATATTACTTTGGCCCAAAGCCTTGCAGTTCAATAAATTAGCATTACTAGCTTTGATATGTGTTTCTTGAAGACAAATAATATCCGCTTTTTCTTTTTTCAATTTCAAAAAAAAAATTCCTCTTAAAGAGGCTGTTCAAACCATTAATGTTAATGGGAAATTTTTTTAAGGTCATCCATCTTGATAAATTCTTTAGTTTCTTCTATTAATCTCTCATCTCAGAAAGCAGAGGCCTGAGCTCACTTCTGTTCCTCTGGTAGATTGTCATTAGAAGTTTTATCCAAAACAGCTGTAGTATCTGTTACAGTTAACGATTCCAGAAAATGTCTTGCATCAGAAGGCGTATATATCTGTGCTTTCCCACAATCCGAGAAAACTTCCAGACAAAAAGGGATCATCCATCTGTATTTAATGTTCCTTTCCTGAAGAATGACTGTAAGAAATTTTAGTTCCCAACATTTCCTTAGAATATTACCAAGACATCCAGGAGAATTTCAAACCGTTCACCTTTGTATTCCAAAGGTGAAGTCCATTGTGCTTGAAGAATTGCTTCATTGGTTCTTCTGCTATTAAATTTTACCATGATATCTCTGGGACATTTCTCTCTCGGGCATATCTGGAATTCATTCTGTAATCCTCTTGAATATCTAAATGACCTTCTGAACCATATCCTAAAAATTCCAGCAATAAAATTTCCATCTCAGCATGCAAATCTTCTTTCCCAAATTCCTCTTTTGGTCCTCAAATTTTAAGGTTACAGGCGCGTGCTTTGGATTCAACGATTTCAATTTGGTTTTCTAAATGTCTAAAATCAGACTCTCATGAAGATTTCTCCACTGCTAACTCCTGTTGAGTCTGAGATACTTGAGAGATCAGCTCAGCTGGTCGTGTTGTGCCAATTTTTTCCCCACCACATCAAATCTTGAAGTAACAGCGGATTGAAAGTTATCAAATTTAGATTCAAAGCTGGTCATTTTGGTCTCAAAACTAGTCAGTTTGTCCTCAGTACAGCTAGAGACATTACGTAATTCTGTAAGGAAAATTTCCTGAAGCTTAGCAAGAAAAAGTGATGCTTCTTGGGAGCTAAGCCTAGAACCCACATTCTTTGAAGGTCCTGGTTCATCAACATCATTCCTTTCTTCCTGGCCATTTTTTTATTTAAGTATTTCTCCATAAAAAGAAAAAAGAAAACTTGGGAAATATTTGAATTCAGTTCACACAGTGATTTCCGTAATCCAAGCAATTCTCAAATAGTTAATCAACTATCAGGAATCAAAGGTTTGACCAATGTATAATATGTAAGTATATGTTATATACTCAATTAATTTCCCTAGTATTAAAACAACTATTCAAGCTGTTAAATCTTTTGGGACTAAAAAGGTCAACCTCTATAACAAAGCTAGTAAACAATAGGTTATTAATAAGTAATCTTTGAATACCTGTGGCATAAACTGTCTAACACTAATAACTGCTGATAATAATATGCAGATAAATTGTATACAGTTAAAATAATGCAATTATAATCAAGAAAAATAATGACAAACTGTGTATTAATGCCACATTATTCCAATATTACTGCCTTGCATCCAACAGAAAACCAACCAACTTAATAGAAAGAGGATATACTAAAACCTTTAGAGTTCTTTGAAGTTAACATTCCAATATCTGTTCCCTCCTCAGAAAGACAAACCATTAAACTAGGGCAGAAAGTACAAATGCAAATGTAAGGTCAACGGAGAAAAGAATCCAATTGAACGTTGCAGTGTAAATTCAGATTAACTGCTAACAAACTAAGTATGATATACTTATATACAATAATGTGATATATAATGTGTGTGTGTGTGTGTGTGTGTGTGTGTGTGTGTGTGTGTGTGTGTGTAGAGTAAAATATGTAATGTTCATACGTAATGATCCTAGTGTAACGAAGTTCCAGAAGCATAGATTTTCTCAGACAGGACTTTACACTTTGGATAAGGATTAAATAGTCTCTGGGCACCCTCTTGTGATAATCCTGAGAATCACTGCTAAAGGAAGAGTCTCGAGAAATGTTTATAATGAGTACGAATAGTTCCAGTGAGAGTTTCACTCCTTGTGCAGTTTATCCATCTCAGCAAGTAACTCCAGTCAAGCGTCAAAGACAAAAAGTTTCTTTCCACTTTATTCCCTTGAAAATTAAAAAAATAAAAATAAAAACAAAGCAAAGAAACAATTGTAAATCCTTCACAGAATGTTCTCTTGTAAAATCCAGCCAACTGCAAAGTAACAGATCTTTCAATCCAGCTGTTAATCCCTCCGCAATGTAATTTGACTATAAAGATCCAAAGTGAATCCAACCGTAAAAAGGCAATAAGAAAAAAGAAAAAAATAGGGGAGGAAAAGTACTCTTACCAAAGCCTAATTAATGTTTGACACTAGATCTAGATCTTATATCCAACCAACAGAAAAAATTCTCCAATCCCTTGCAATATCAACCTCATGACTCTCCAGTCAGTCTAACGTTGCAAAAACAAGTTTAATTGTAGCAGCTACACAAGTAAATTCGTTAATCTTATATAGGGTGGACCTTGAACAACTTAGATACAAAAAACAAAAAGCCTAATTAGGGTACTTCTATAGCTGTAAATCAATCCTAAAGTAAATAGTCGTGGGGGGAAAGGTTCTTAATTAAGAGCCTTGCAGCTCCAAGCCAAAGAAGAAAAGTGAAAGAAAAATCACATTATATCCAATATTTCAAAGGGAAAATATTCAGGAGTTCAAGAGAAAGTAAATATAAAGAAGAAAGAAGTCGACAGGCAGACCTTAAAGTGCAGGTGTTGATAGTTTCTCTCTCACAAGCTGAGACGTTGGCATATGATGTTGCCGAAGAAAAATTCTGGTTGAGATCGCCAGGGCTTTTTCTGACTCCCCCTCCGGGGAGTCAAAATCACTCCCAAGCTACCCTCAAATTCCAAGAATCAGCTCTTCTGCTTCAGATTTAACCTTGCACGGCTAAAATTTATGGTTTATGAGGGTTTTGTAGAGACAGCTAATCTCCTGCCTACTTTCTCAGGTCGCCATCTTGTCGAACCTCAGTTCTTTCAGAAAAGGTGTAATATGCACCAATGAGCAATTCAGAGTAGCTAAGTAGGACGGAAGGGGCTCCTGCCCTTCCTAGGAACATAAAAAGCTGCCTTGTACCGAGTCAGGCTACTGGTCCATCTAGCTCAGCGTTGTCTACACTAGGGCTGCACAACTTTGGTCTTCCAGCTGTCGTTGGATTACAACTCCCATCAGCCCATGTCCACTGTGGCTGGGAATGATGGGAGTTGTAGTCCAAACACAGCTGGAGGGCTGAGGTGGAGCCCTGGTCTACACTGACTGGCAGGGCTCTCCAAGAGTTCAGGCAGGTGTCTCTCCCAGCCCTACCTAGAGATGCCAGAGAGTGGACTAGATGGTTTCACTTTGTGCATTGGAAGACACCTTACACGGGGCCAGGTCACTGGGCCATTTAGCCTTCACGATTGTCTATACTGACTGTCAGCCGCTCTCCAAGGCTGCAGGCAGGAGTCTCTCCAAGCCCTACCTGGAAAGGCCAGGGATTGGACCTGGTGCCTTCTGCATGCCAAGGAGATGCTCTGCCACTGAACTACAGGTTCCATCCCAACTTGGAGCCCCCTTCCTCCAAGGCACTTAAGACTGGCCCACATACCGCCCAGTGCACTCCAGTGGGGCGGCGGGGAGGCTCCCTGTCCCAAAGGGGCTCACAGCCTACTAACAAACACCAGGGAGACACCAGCAACCATCACTGGCAGACAATATGCTCAGTCCTAACAGAGATGGTGGGTATTGTGGCGATGCTGCTGCAGACCCAGAAGCAGTGGCACCACTACAACGAACTTGTGGTTTCAGTAGGAGAGCAGGGCTGCCCATGTGGGAGTTGGGAGTGCACTCCCACCACCTCCTCCTGTCTCGTCTGTGGGGAAGGTAAGGTTCGCCCTGCCTTTCCTGCCCCTGCCCGCCTGTACACCCCGGTGGTCGTGGGAATTGCCTCTTTGTTTCCGTTTGTCTTAACACTGTCCATTTGCTGGCAGTTAAGGTTTCTGGCATAACTGGGCATTTAGAAAAGCTATTTCACTTAACGGCAAACTTTTGTTTCACACAGAACTGACAGAACACTCCAGGCACCATTGTGGGGTGCTGGAGAAAAGGAACCACCATGGAATTCCTACTAATCAGTCCCTGAAGGGGTTACTCATCACTACCCACTCTAATTTTCTACCCGGTTTCCTTGGAGGATTCCCTCTCCAGCTAATTATGAGTGATAAACAAACAAGAAGTTAATGAGGAGACTTTTAATAATGCCTTGACAAACTCCTTGCAATAATGGAGAGCAAGGAACTTAACTAGCCTCGAGGGAGGCAGGTCTACTTGGACAATCAGAGCAAAAGGGCAAAAGCCGCTCTTCTAGTAAAAGAAGTCTTGCATTCGTACAGTCTATGTACTGTACTCAGTTCATTGACTAATTAAGAAAGGGAGACCAAGGCTTCTTTGACATGCTCACCCAGCAGCAGAGGAGCCAGACTTTCCCTGATCAGATCCCTGGGCATGGCCTGAAGGCATATGATGTAGCCCCCTCCTCACTGAAGCTAAGCAGGTCTGGGTGTGGTCAGTGCCTCAATGGGTGGCCAACTGGGAACTCCATGTTCCCAGGAACATTGTGAGAGTTCGAAGAGCTGCCAGAGAGCGACGGGCAGGGGGAAGAAAATGGTGGCGGCAGCCATGCGGCCGGTGGGCCAGGGAGATAACGGCGGCGGTGGGCAAATGACTGAGATGGCCGGTGGCCGGAGAAGGTGGGGCTGGGTGGGAGAAAACAATGGCTGTGGCGGGGAGGGCAGGCAGGGGAGGAAATGAACTAGAAAGTACCAGCCAGGCCAGCCGGCAAGGGAAAGCACTGCCAGCAGGTGGTGAGGGAAAGCGCCAGCCAGGCCTGCAGTTAGGGAAACTTCTGGCATGGTTGGCCAGCAAGGGAAAGCAGACTGGGAGGAGGAGAACAGACTGGGGCTGAAGTGGGGAGGATGAAGATGGGGAGGAGAAACAGGGAGGGAGAACTAGGGGCACATATGCTTTCTGCTGGATCAGCTAGTACAAAATATAATGTCAGGGTCTTCATAATACCAGGAGTCTTTCCCAACCCTACCTGATGATGCCAGGGAGTGAACCTGGGAGGACCTTCTGTTAGAGGTTGTTGATTTTTACCCACAATAGGTAAAACAGCAGAGCACTAAGGAATGAGCACACACTCCAGTTACAGAGTGGGTAGCAGAGGATGGTTTGGATATTGCAGCTATTTAGAGAAAACACATGGAGATCCTTGTATGACTAAACACTAAACATTTATTGGTTAAATACACTTCGATAGGAAAGACCTATCTCTAATCTAAAGGACTACATAGTGGATAGGTAAGGGGAGAGAGAGATGTTTCCATCTGCTCTCTAGGAGGAAAGGAAGGATTTTGACTCAGCACAGGAAGTGCTGCAGAGTCAGTTCAGGGGTCATAGAGTAGGGACAGCTAGGGAGACCCTGACTCACTGTCTCTACTCCCAGTGCCCCTAGTGGTCATTAGGACAGTTGGTTCAAAAGGTCGATGCACTGGAAGTTCATCTCCAACACCCTTTCTCATCGCCTGTCGCGACTCGCACCTGGTCACGACTCCCATCTTCTTACAGAGCATCTGGAATCTGTCTCTGGATAATGGCTTGGTTAATCCATCTGCCAGCATCTCTTCTGTGGGGCAGTACCTCAGGTGGACCACCCCTTTTTCTTGTACGTCCCGAACATAGTGGTACTTTATGGGAATATGCTTAGTTCAAGATTTCATCTTCTCCATTTGGGAAATCTGGATACAACTTTGGTTGTCCTCAAACATCACTGTGGGCTTTGGTTCCTCAATGCCAAAGTCCAATAGTAGTTGGTGTATCCAATCCACACCGCCCTGCACGCTTCACTTGCTGAAATGTACTCCGCTTCTGTGGATGATTGCGCAACAAGTGACTGTTTGCGGCTACTCCAAGTTATGGCTCCACCTCCATACAGGAACAGGTGTCTACTTGTGGACTTGCGGTCTGTTCTGTCCTCGCCCCAGTCTTTTGACCGCTATCCAGTCCTTGTTTGTTGGCACACTCACTTTTCTGCTCAGGATTCCCACTGCTGTGGCAATGTCTGGCCTTGTCACTGTGGCTATGTACAAAAGATTTCCAATTGCCTTTCTGTATTGATTGTTGGCTGGTAAAGGCTGGCTGTCCTCATCTTGCTTCCAGAAATCAGCATCCATTGGCGTGCTGACTTCATTGGCATCTGTCAGTCCCAGGCATTCTAGAAGATCTTTTATCTTCTGTTTTTGGTTGAGAAGGAATGTTCCGTTCTCTTCTCTTTCTATTTGGATGCCAAGGTAATATGAGATGCTTCCGAGTTCCTTTACCTCTATTTCCTTGTTCAGGTGTTGAACAATGTCATGACTGTCTTGCCTTTCCTCGTGTGCAAGAATCAAATCATCAGCGTAAGTCAGAATGTAAGTCCATCTATTGTCTCTGAGTCTAGAATATAGGCAGGGGTCAGCTTTTCCTTGCGTGAACCCCTCCTTAAGTAGTAATTGATTCATTTTCTCATTCCATGCTCTGGCTGCCTGCTTTAAGCCATAGATGCTCTTTTGCAGTTTGCACACTAGCCCCTTCTTTCCAGGTTCCTCAAAGCCTGGTGGTTGTTGCATGTAGATGTCTTCCTCGATTTCCCCATGTAGGAAGGCAGTCTTTATATCCAAGTGTTCAACTTGCATCCCTTTGGCTGCTGCCATGCTGAGCAATGTTCTAATTGACGTGTGTTTCATGACTGGTGCAAAAGTCTCATCATAGTCCTGACCATAGATTTGGGAGTATCCTTTGGCTACTAGTCTGGCTTTATAGCGCTGTACATCCCCTTCTGCATCCTGCTTGACTTTGAAGACTCATTTGCATCCCACAGTCTTTCTTCCAGCAGGTAGTTCCACAAGTCTCCAAGTCTCATTTTTGTGCAAGGAATCAATTTCTTCCATTGCTGATTTTCTCTACTTCTCAGCTTCATCAGCTGGCAACCTTTCTATATCTTGCCATGTAGTGGGTTCTTGCATCTCCCCTCCTTTAGCCATGAGTGAGTGTCTGTTAGGAGGAACCCCCTTTTTATGCCTCTGTGAGCGCCACAGTTCGGGTTCTGGTTGTGCAGCCCCTTCTGAATCTGGCACTGATTCCTCATGATTGCTGCTTGACTCCAGATCCATATGAGCCCAATCACATGGCTCTTCATTCATCTGGATTTCTGGGGAAATCTTTGATGCTTCACCTTTGTTTGATCTTTGTCTTTCATTGAAATACACTGCATTGCATACTGTGACCTTTCCACTCTTTGGATCAAGGATTCTGTATACTCTAGATTCATAGCCAACAAAAATTCCCAGTTCACATCTGCAATTGAGTTTGGTTCTCTTTGCTTTGGGAATATATGCATAGGCCATTGATCCAAACACTTTGATGTGTCTTAGGGAAGGTTTTCTGTCACACCAAAGTTCAAATGGTGTCTTATTTGTTGCCTTGGCTGGCAATCTGTTTTGCAGGTAGTTAGCAGTCATCACTGCTTCTCCCCAGAACCTGTCTGCTAGATTGGCATCATACAGTAGACATTTGGTCATTTCCACTAGAGATCTGTTCTTTCTCTCAGCTACCCCGTTGAGCTGTCCAGTAAATGGAGGGATAGTCTGGTGAGAGATACCATTTGATTTCATAAATTCTTTCATCTGGTTTGACATATATTCCCCTCCATTGTCTGACCTCAAACACTGGGGCTTCCTTCCAAATTTGTTGTTCACCAGTGCAATATATTCTTTAAATTTCTCAAACACCTGGCTTTTCTCTCTTAGAACATATACATAGCAAAATCGGGAGTAATCATCAATGAAAGTCAGGACATACCTATTTCCTCCTGAACTCATCAGTAACAGCCCACTTTTCATTCATTCATTCAAAGTTTATTACGGTCTATGACCAATTAAAATATAAATAATTTTTTAAAAAGAAAAAAAACAAGTCAACAGTCTAACCCATCAACAATATTATAACTGAAAGGTTAGAGAGCAGCACTAAGTAACGGCCCACAAACATCTGAGTGAACCAGTTCCAAAACACTCCCGGACTGTACATTTCCCTTTGCCAGAAAAGTTGGCTTGACTCCCCTGTTAAGAATACAACACTGACATCTGCTGGCCATTTCTTGACATGCCCTTATATTAAATCCCTCGGTTAGTTCCCTCATTTGGGAGTCAGTTTTAAAGTTTAGGCTTCGGTGGCCCAATTTTCTGTGCCATAAGAAATCACAATTTTTTGTTGGCAACTACTTGCCACATTTGCTTGTGCAGTAGCACAGCCCACTTCAAAAAGTCTATTATCCCGCATGTGGGCAGTCATGATTAACTCATCACCTTTGGAGATGTAGCATGCTTCATTTTCAAAAATTGCTTTGCACCCCTTCTTGAGTCCATGCCCAATTGAGATCAAGTTGACTTGCATCTCTGACATGAAAAGTGCATCATTTATCTTAACCTCATATGCTTCAGCAGCAGAGCCACAAAGTATCTTTGCTGTCCCCTTGCCAGCCACGCTTATCTTCCTTGAATCTGCTAGCATCACATCAGATCTGTGGCTTTGGTCGAGTTCAATAAATAGACTGCGATCACAGATCATATTCTGGGATGTACCTGAGTCCAGGATGAAAGTGTGACTCCTCGTTGTCTCTTTTAAGGCAATGCTATAGCTTTTGGCATTGCTCTCCCTTTCAGATAAGCCACCTTGTCCCTGCTTCTCCTCCCCTCTTTGTTTGTCGCCATGACTCATCCCTGTGTTTACTTTATTGCCATGGTGACCAGGTCTGTGCCCTCTGAGTTTCCTGCTCTTTGAATATGCTGATGAGTCACTGAGGCCACTTCGCCTGCTAATGCTGGAATTACTTTGCCTGCTGAAATGTGCCAGAGTGCCATTGCTTTCAAATTTCTCCTGCTGCAACTTTATATTAGAATTTCTCAGACTTGACACAACATGATCAACCTTCAGTTCACAGTGAGACAGTTCAAGAGCGACAATTAGGGGTTCAAAACTTTTAGGCAGGGATTGTAGGATTGCCCCAATTAGAATAATTTCATTCAATTCACATTTGTTATTCTTCAAAAGCCTGATAATTTCTAAGATATTTGCTATGTGGGCTTCAAAGTCTCCCCCTTCCTGCAGTTTGCTTTCACATAGCCTTTTATACAAGAGAAGAGCTGCATTTGCAGAGACTTGGCCACATTGCTTTTTCAGTCTATCCCACGCTTCTGAGGCTAAATCTGTATCCCACACATAATTCAATAAATCATTGCTTATACTCAAAATTAAAAGGCCATACGCGTGTTGGTTTTTCTTGTCCCACGAGGCTTGAGCAGCTTCATCTTGGGTTGGCCGTCCCTCCAGGAGCACTTCAAAGATTCCTTTTGTCATGAAGATCACTTTCATCTTGAGGGCCCAGGTTTCGTAGTTATTGCCATCCAGTTTGGGAAAAGAAGGAGCCATTCCTGAGTAGGTCACAGGATCCATGCTGCAGTTTCTAACTAACTCATCTGGACTTTCAAAAAATGAAAAATGAAATAAACTCTGCTTGTGCCTAGAAGCCTGTTACTCCTGCTGGGCCCATAACCCTGTTAGAGGTTGTTGATTTTTACCCAAAATAGGTAAAACAGCAGAGCACTAAGGAATGAGCACACACTCCAGTTACAGAGTAGGTAGCAGAGGATGGTTTGGGTATTGCAGCTATTTAGAGAAAATACATGGAGATCCTTGTATGACTAAACACTAAACATTTATTGGTTAAATACACTTCAATAGGAAAGACCTATCTCTAATCTAAAGGACTACATAAGGATAGGTAAGCAGAGAGAGAGAGAGGTGTTTCCATTTGCTCTCTAGGAGGAAAGGAAGGATTGTGACTCAGCACAGGAAGTGCTGCAGAGTCAGTTCAGGGGTCATAGAGTAGGGGCGGATAGGGAGACCCTGACTCACTGTCTCTACTTCTAATGACCCTAGTGGTCATTAGGACAGTTGGTGCAAAAGGTCGATGCACTGGAAGTTCATCTCCCAACCTTCTGCGTGCAAAGCAGATGCTCTGCCACTGAACTACACCCCACCCCCCTTCCCCTAAGGGAAATGCAATTAATAAAGTGATTGCATTGGCTGACCCTGTCAGGAGCTAGAATGCCAGTCAGGCAGAGAAACTACATGATCGATCTTGCCTGTGCGACTGAGTTGTCCACACCACACCACCTGAGGTGTGGCAAAGGACCACATGGAAGTCAGTTTCCAGACTGTGAGATGTGCATGTGAAGGGTGGGGGCTTAGTCACTGCTTTACAAATGTGGGGAATTGAAATGTCTCAGAATTGTTCAGGGTATATGAGGGGGCCTGATCTGCACCCTTGCAAAAAGGGGTGTGTGGCTAAGGCTGCATGGCTAAGCTTCCCCACGCCAACTGCCTGCGATTCTAGCACAACATTGGACAGAAATGTGGATCGTCTCTCAGAAGTAAATCAAGATGTTTGAGGCCAGGGTTCAGTTGAGGGAGAGGTCCTGAGTTTGGTCAGAATCCGGCCAAGTCCATAGCACAGAGCCACCATAGTTAATGGGGGGAGTTGAACATGTGATCAGCTCTCAGGGGAGGTTGAGGTCAGTAAACCAGGTCAGGGGAGGTCAGTAAACCAGGGCCAGTTGCAGAATCATGTGGTAGGTTAGTAACATAGGAACACAGGAAGCTGCCATATCCTGAGTCAGACCATTGGTCTATCAAGCTCAGTATTGTCTACCTAGACTGACAGCGGCTTCTCCAAGACTGCAGGCAGGAATCTCTCTCAGCCCTATCTTGTAGATGCCAGCGAGGGAACGTGAAACCTTCTGCTCTTCCCAGAGCGGCTCTATCCCCTGAGGGGAATATCTTACAGTGCTCATACATGTAGTCTCCCATTCGAATGCAACCAGGCAGACCCTGCTTAGCTAAGGAGAAAAGTCATGCTTGCTACCAGAAGACCAGCTCTCCTCTCTCTCCTCTCATGGCCAACTCCAGAGGGTTGTACCACTTGAGGCTGCAGGATGCACCTATGTATAAGAAAAACAATAAACTGAGGCTGGGGGTGATGGGAGTTGTAGTCAAACAACAACTAGAGAGCCTGGGGTTGACCACCCCTAATATAAGGGCCTTATGTTAAACATTGTAAGGGTGTGTGTGCGTGCACACACTGAGTCAGGACATTGGCTCCCCTACCCTGGACACGTGGTTGACCCGTGTTCAAATCCCTGTTCAGCCATGAAACTCACTGGATGACTCTGGGACAGTCACTTATCTCTCAGTCTAACCTAGCTCACAAGGTTGTTGTGAGAATAAACATAACCATGTACAGTGTTCCTGGCTACTCAGAGGAAGACTGGGATATCAATGTTAAAATAAAATAAAATAAAATAAAATAAAATAAAATAAAATAAAATAAAATAAAATAAATTAAAAAGCCCCTCTCCCACAAATCTCTTCGACTGAGAAGACTACAAACAAATTTCATTAAAATGGGTTATTTAATTAAAACAGCAACAAGATACTCTCTTTATTATTTATTTGTTATTATCATTGTTGTTGTTGTTGTTCTACCATATTTACCTGAATCTAAGACTAGGAGGCTATTCTCACAACCAGCAAAAATCGGGCTAGGAGAGCCTAGCCCGATTTTTGCTGGTTGTGTAAACTGCCAGGCTCGCAGGTGAGCCCAGTGGTTTACAAGCAGATAACCCACTTGCGATGCCCTCCCCTTTGCCCAGGTTAGCGGAGCGAGCGTTCCGCTCACTGGGGTTTCTGGATCGTGTGTTGCCATGGTGTGCCTCCGTGCCACAGCAACTCATGAGGTCACCCCCGACCAGTAAGCTAAAAAGCAGCCTCCTGGCTCGGGGGTCTCTCCACCATGCTCTGTGCGCTCATGCAGGGAATGCTGGAACTTCCGGGGGCCATGCGGCCCCCAAACTCCCAAGCTCCAGCCGGCTCTGTAAAGGAGCCAGCAGTTGTTTGGGCGGCCAACCGATCCGGCTGTCCAGGGCAGACTGGATGATCGTCTGCGGGGAGAGCGGGCTAAGCCAGCTCTCCCTGCTAACCCTGTTATGGTGGGTCTCACCAATCGTGAGAACTGCCTCTAGGTTTTTTTCCCAAGTTCTTTCCTGTAAAAACTTTCTTTTGGGTAAATACAGGTATAACATAGCAGTGATACTACTATGTTTTAGGCTGAGACCTACCATTGAAACAAGCGGAAGTAGTCCTTTGCAAAGACATGAGATCAGATATGTGAATTCCAAAGCAGTTCCCAGGAGCTCTGCTGGCCTCAGGCCTTAAAAATGTCTCGCACTAGTGGTGAAATGAGTATCACTGGATGTGGCTCCCAGCACCACCAACCTGGTGGTCATGGCCAACTCCAGAGGGCAGTAGCGATGGCCCTGGGGCCAGCAGGAGGCCCACTGGGGAGGTCAGTGGAAACAACACAATCACCCCACAGTCTTTATTTCCATTTTAGTTTTAGCTAGGTTTCCCCGGGTGTGTTCTTCTGGATTCATTAATGAGGAAGCTTCCCTTTCATGGCATCCTTCTGCCAAAGGTCTCTGGGCAGCACACATGGCCTCACCCACTTTTCCTTTAGAATAAAAATCTATAGGCCAGGCCGAGAGACAGTGACTAGCCCAAGGTCACCCGGAGAGCTTAATGGCTAAGCAGTGGTTTGAACCCAGCTCTAAGCCCAGTCCTTGATGCACTACGCCACACACCACTGTCACTCTTTAATTATTGACTGCACCGATAGCCTTCCGTCATGAACTCAAGGTGGTCCTCATGGGGTTCCCAGGCAGTCATCCAGGCACAACCCAGATCTGTTTAGCTCCAGCAAGGTGAATGCATCAGGTGCCTTCATACTATAACCATGGAGCTGTGGATGGGTATGATCTGGCAAATTTAATTTAAATTAAATTAACAAAAAGACCTTGATATATGATTTGGCTGGTTTGCAAGAACCAGAGGACTCCAGTTTATCCACTCTTTGCTGGGTAAGGATGTTCATAGTTGATCTCTTGCCAGCCCAGCCCAAGTCGTGACACCGCCCGACCTGTTGGTGTGTTATCCTGACTCGGGCTCTTCACTTGGCTGCCATGTCTCTTAACGCTGTGATCAGTGGCTACCTGATCCTGACCTGATTGCTCAGTAGCAGGCATTCCCAACTTTGGGCCCACACATGTTGTTGGACTACAACTCCCATCATTCAAATGGCCATTGTGGCTGAGGATTATGGAAGTTGTAGTCCAACATAATCTGAAGACCTTAAGATGGGACTCGCTGCTCAGTTTTTCTCTATCATCATCATCATCATCATCATCATCATCATCATCCATCTATTCCATGGTGTATAATTTCAGGACAACACAAGGAGTAAAGAGCTTGATTTAAAAGTCATCGTCAGAATGGGGTAAGAGGAGAGGGTTAGCTGTTAACAGAAAAGAGAGAAAACATCTTCCATAAAAAACTCTGAGTCAATGAAATTTCCAAAACACCTAATACCGTCGTCAAGTCAAACCGGTGGACTTGAGTCTGTTCGATTAATCAGACACTGCATGAGGGTCATTTTGTTTCAAAAATTAACTTCCACTTGACAGCAGTCAACAGCACTTCGGCCTACCAGGTACAGTAATCCCTTGACCTACGAACTACTCGACTTACGTTGTTTTCGAGTTACGAGCGACAAAAAAGACCGGAAGTAGTTGCCGGTTTAGATTCAGCTTACTCGACCTACGAATGTTTAGATGCGGCTTCCTCGAATTACGAATGTTTTCAGACTTCCGTGGTGCGCTCCTCGACTTACGAAAATTTCGACCTCCGAACGTGCGTTCGGAATGGATTATTTATGTAAGTCGAGGGACCACTGTATAGTGAATGGGCTGCACAGGACACATATATGGCAAACTTATTTTCTTCTAAAATCATTTGCTGCATCCCCTTATAACGCCCAGACATGTTAGCAGCGTTGTTGTTGTAAGTTTGACCCCTGCATTTTGAAAAATTAAGTTTGAAAACTTCACATAAGTACTGCAATACCTGGTTTGCCATTTCCTCACCGGTATGGCTTTTCAGTTCCAGAAAGGTTAAAAAGCACTCAAAAGGCTGTCCATCTTTTAAGTATTGAAGTACAACACTTAACTGATCTATATGTGATAGATCTGGTGTCGAATCAACGGACAAGCTAAAATAACCAGAAGAATTTACTTCATCAACAATGAACGCATAGACCTTCTTAGCCATTAGTTCAATGAGTTCTTCACAGATGGTTTTGGACAAGTAAGAAGGATTTCCTTTTCCAGAATTTCCATATTTCAAAATGTGCCCTGCTAAAAATGGATCAAACTGACTTATGAGCTCAGGCAGTCCTAAAAAATTCCCATTCTGCAGTGAACCAAATTTTTCATCTATTCCTTGAAAAGCCAGGCCACGTTCAGCTAACGTACGTATAACAGCTATTACACGCTCTGAGACATGTTTCCAGTAATTGCACTCTTCTTTCATTTGTCTGCAAGTTAAGTATGTTAGCATAGAGCCTCAGTGAGTAGTGTTTCCTTCATGATGATCAATTACAATAGTCAGTCACTGAACCCTCCTCTTTCAACAAAACACGAGGAAAATTTAGGGGCAAAAAGTTTACAAACAAAGCAGTAAACTGACCCCGTTGATGGTGAATACAATAACCACTCTCTAAGACAAGCTTTTGCGAACAGTACCTCATTGGTTTGCCACTATTGAAAGTCCAGCAAGATTTGCCAAATGGCCCATTGTGGTGTTGACAGCCAGTGGGGCCACAAGCAATCCAATCAGCCACATCATCAGCAGAGAAATCGAGCCACAACTCTGGATCTTCTGCTTTATTTTCTTCATCTTTTGCAGACTGAAACATTTTACCATAATCCAGTAGATTATTTCAACTTCAGACTTTCAATTTCAATTATTTCGACATCAGACTTTCTTGTAGAGCAATTTGCATCAACATTAACACTAGAGATATCAGGAGAATTTGCAGGCAAAGTTAGATCAGTTGTGAGACTTGTGCCAGTTGAGCCAACCTGTGGCACCTCAACATCATCATGATGTTCTGACCTTGAATTGGACAAAGTGGTACTTGTAGGTGTGGAGCTCGGTTCAACTTCAATCTTCTGTTTTACATTTACATTTTATATCCCACTCTTCCTCCAAGGAGCCCAGAGTGGTGTACTACATATTTAGCTTTCTCCTCACAACAACCCTGTGAAGTAGGTTAGGCTGAGAGAGAAGTGACTGGCCCAGAGTCACCCAACAAGTATCATGGCTGAATGGGGATCTGAACTCAGGTCTCCCCGGTCCTAGTCCAGCACTCTAACCACTATACCACACTGGCTTTCTTGTCAGAGTCAGATGATGTACAAGTGACTTCTGTTGGTGGGGATGGGTTTTGATTTGGAAGGTCATGTTGTGTAAATTGAGAGGGGAAAATTGGTCAGCTTTTCAGTCTTCCCACCAGGGGGGAAACTCTGTGGTGCCCCCCTGCCCTTATTTTGCTTAATGGTTAATCCAGGGCTGCTTTGGATGAATTTAAAACCTGCCTGTCAGTTGCAATGTTCTCATTAAAATGACAAGAAAATAATAATGCATGTAAACCATAAAATCCAACAATAAAAAAATAGCAGCAGCAATGGAGATCCAAAATAAAACCTAATATATCAGAGCCCATGCCTTTACTGCCACAAGGACCTGGTGGAATAAAATGGGTTTTGCACATCTTTCAAGGGCTCTTACAAAACTGACTGGCCAGACCTCTCTGGGAAGGGAATCCCAAAGAGAAAACATTGCCACAGGAACATAGGAAGCTGCCATATACCAAGTCATACAATTGGTCCATCTAGCTCAGTACTGTCTACACAGACTGACAGCAGCTTCTCCAAGGTTGCAGGCAGGAATCTCTCTCAGCCCTATCTTGGAGATGCGATGGAGAGAACTTGGAACCTAGATGCTCTTCCCAGAGCAGCTCCATCCCCTGAGGGGAATAATATCTTACAGTGTTCACACATGTAGTCTCCCATTCAAATGCAACCAGGGCGGACCCTGCTTGGCTAAGGGGACAAGTCATGCTTGCTACCACAAGTAAGCCCTGTTCCATATTTCCATTAATTTAACCTCAGAACAAGATCTTGACATGTGAGAGAGGAGGATATATAAGAGAAAGCACTCCCTAGGACACCCTGGCCCCAATCCAGAGGAAATCATGTTCAACCCCCCATTGCAATCAAGGGGACAAATTAGTAAAATAGCCTAATGCGAACTAATCCCTAAGTTGCTGTTTTATTTATTTATTTATTTATTTATTTATTTATTTATTTATTATTTTGCATTTTTATATCCCGCTCTTCCTCCAAGGAGCCCAGAGCGGTGTACTAAATAATAGTAGTAGTAGTAGTAGTAATAATAATAATAATAATAAGAAGAAGAAGAAGAAGAAGTGCCCCCAGTGAGGCACTACCTTGGCGTGATTGTGGGGCTTGTGTGCTCTGATGAAGGTGAGAGCTATGCCAGAGGTCCAACCATACTGGACAGGTCTCACCAGAGGAGCCAGACAAAGAGTGCCTCTCCCATCAACAATATGGTGAGACATAACTTTAATAAATCTATACCGGATCGGTCGTCGCCCGGGTCAACAAGGACCGTGCCAGATGCTATAGTTCCTGGACAGCTGGTGGCAAGTGGGCAACAGGACTCAGGATCTTCAGTTGAGCGACCAGGGCTGGAGACAGCAAAGCTACTGGAAGAAACGTCGCTTAACCGAAAAAATATACGAAAAATGCCAAGAAGGAAATAATGGTCTGCTATTACAAGTCTAGTCCAACTAAAAGAGGTTATTTAAAAAGAATGTACCAAATTTGGAAAGAGAAGCATCCAGACACAGAAATAACAGAACAAAGGCTAGCAGACCAGAGAAGATTCATAATAAGAAATAAAGTATTCACAGGAGTTGAGCTGGAAGAACTGCAAAGAGCAACACAGACTCAAGATATGGTTGAAGAATTACCACCAATTGAAGAAGTTGCTCAGGTGCAGGTGGAGGAGGTGTTGAAAATTGAGGATGCCACTGTTACTGAACTGTTTCAAAATCAAAACCAGGCAACCGCCCCTTTGCCTTCACCTCAAAAACCCGAATGCCGTTTAACAGAAAAGCAACAAGAACTAAAGCAAAAAATAACTGAGCACATGAACCAAACAACCACCAGGGTTCGACTTCCAGCTCTAAAAACAGTTGCCAAAAAACAACTCGCTCAGGCATTAAAAGATGTCAATGCTGCACTTGCAGAAATAACAACCAAGAATTTGCAAGAAAGAAACCAACTAATGTACAGTGCAGCAACAATAACAACACAAGAGCTCAGATATAAGATCAGTGGACCTGTCAAAAAAGAAAGCAGTACATCACCTAAATGGAAGATTAGATTAGAAAATAAAATTGCCAGCCTTAGATCAGATGCTAGTAAATTGAAAGATATGAAAGACAAGAAGCTGAAGAATGAAAACACCAAACAGTATCTGATCCAAAAATACCACCTAGATTCAAGGAAAATTAGAGAAGTCCTGGAAATAATAAAGCAGCAAATAACAGCAGTGTCAAAGAAGATTAGCAGGTATGAAGCCAGAATTACACAACACAGGCAGAATCTCCAATTCCAGTCGAAACAGAGATGTTTCTACCAAAGCATAGAAGGAGAAACTGCAAGAAACCTAGAAACACCAAATAAAGAAGAAACAGTGCAATTCTGGGGGAAATTATGGGACAATCCAATAGATTATAATAAAAAAGCAGGCTGGATGAAAGAGGTCAAAAAATGTAACGAACAAATGCAAGATCTAATAATAACACCAGAATTAATAAGTGAAAGAGCAAAGAAAATTAAAAATTGGACTGCGCCAGGCGACGATGAACTGCATGGCTTTTGGCTTAAACACCTAACAAGCCTTCATAAACAACGATCAAAACAGTTCAATCACATTTTGCAAGGAGGTGATATTGAACAATGGCTAACAACAGGGAAAACTCATCTCATCATGAAAGACCCAGCCAAAGGTGCAGTTCCAAGTAATTATAGACTGATAAGCTGCCTGCCAACCATGTTCAAATTATTAACTGGAATAATAGCAGATGAAGTGATGCAACACTTATTAACTAACAAACAGCTTCCAGTTGAACAGAAAGGAAATTGCCCAAACACCAGAGGCACAAAAGACCAGCTGCTGATTGACAAAATGATTTTAGAAAATTGCAAGAGAAGGAAAACAAATCTAAGTGTTGCATGGATTGACTACAAGAAAGCCATCGATTCATTGCCTCACACATGGATACTAAAATGTTTAGAAACAACTGGTGTCAGCAAAAACATTCAGATATTTATTTTAAAAGCAATGTGCATGTGGAGTACACAGTTAACAATCAATGGCGAGGCACTTGGACAGGTTAGCATTAGAAGAGGCATTTTCCAAGGGGACTCACTATCCCCTCTGTTGTTTGTAATCTCCATGACCCCACTTTCACAAATGCTAAACAAAACAGGCCTCGGATACCAAACATCTAAAACATCCAGTAAAATCAACCATCTGCTGTACATGAACGATCTGAAGTTGTATGGAAAGTCCCAGTCAGAAACCGAATCACTGCTAAACACTGTCCGTATATTCAGTAGCGACATAGCAATGGAGTTTGGACTAGACAAGTGTGCTGCATTAATAATGAACAGAGGGAAAATAAGAAAAACAGAAGGAATAGAACTGCCCAATGGAAGCAAGATCAAGAACCTGGAAGAGAAAGAACCTTACAAATACTTGGGCATTCTCCAGGCGGATAACATCGCACACACTGAAGTTAAAAGAAAAATTGGAAGTGAATACATCAGGAGAGTTAGAAAAATCCTCAAGTCCAAACTCAATGGCGGGAACACCATACAAGCCATAAACACCTGGGCTATACCTGTTATCAGATACACTTCAGGAATAATAGATTGGACCCAAGCAGAGCTAGAGATGCTGGATCGTAAGACCAGGAAAATCATGACCATCAATCATGCTCTGCACCCCCGCAGTGATGTCGATAGGCTCCACCTCCCTCGCAGCTCAGGTGGAAGAGGAATGCTGCAAGTCCATCAAACAGTAGAGGAGGAGAAAAGAGGCCTTGAAGAATATATCAAGAACAGTGAAGAAGATGCATTTCAAATGGTCAATAACGCGAAACTATTCAACGCCAATGAAACAAAGCAGGCCTACAAGAAAGAACAAGTCAAGAACCGAGCAGAAAAATGGAAAAATAAGCCACTGCATGGTCAATATTTGCACAATATAAGTGGAAAATCAGACATCACCAAGACCTGGCAATGGCTTAAGAATGGCAACTTGAAGAAAGAAACAGAGGGTTTAATACTGGCTTCGCAAGAACAGGCACTAAGAACAAATGTAATAAGAGCAAAAGTCGAAAAATCCACAACAAACGGCAAGTGCCGCCTTTGTAAAGAAGCAGATGAAACCGTGGACCACCTAATCAGCTGTTGTAAAAAGATCGCACAGACTGACTACAAACAAAGGCATGACAAGGTAGCAGGGATGATACACTGGAACATCTGCAAAAAATACAAGCTACCTGTAGCCAAAAATTGGTGGGACCATAAAATTGAAAAAGTTGAAGAAAATGAAGATGTAAAAATATTATGGGACTTCCGACTACAAACAGACAAACATCTGCCACACAATACACCAGATATAACTGTAGTCAAGAAGAAAGAAAAACAAGTCAAAATAATCGACATAACAATACCAGGGGATAGCAGAATAGAAGAAAAAGAAATAGAAAAAAATCACAAAATACAAAGGTCTACAAATTGAAATTGAAAGGCTGTGGCAGAAGACCAGAATTATCCCAGTGGTAATTGGCACCCTGGGTGCAGTTCCAAGACCTTAAAGAGCACCTCAACACCATAGGGGCCACAGAAATCACCATCAACCAATTACAAAAAGCAACTTTACTGGGAACAGCCTATATTCTGCGACGATATCTATAACAATTGACAATAAAATTCAGCCATCCCAGGTATTGGGAAGGACTCGATGTCTGGATAAAACTAACTAGTCAATAACACCTGTCTGACTGTGTAAACAAGAAATAATATAATATAATTTTTAAAAGCAGCAAATGTTTAAACAACCCAAGGCAGCCAGCAATCACATATGACGTAAAGTCTGAATGCCCAGGCAAATAAGGACATCTTCACCTGGTGATGGGATGGCACAGATCTGTTCTGGGAGGCAGTTTCCTAATCTGGGGGCTGTCATTGGGAAGCCTTTGACCTGTGTGCATGACAAAGATGACTCCTTGGTGTCATCCATGTGAAGCAGGTCTTTTGGTGTCAGCATGTGAAGCAGGTCCTCCCAGTAAACCTTGTTTGGCTGATAAGCATATTGTCATGATATGCATTAGTGGTGTCTTATTCAGACTTTCCATTTCAAGGCATGCACTTCAATGCAATGGATGATGTGGCCCTGCATTTGGCCTGCTCCAGTGAGTATCCTGCAGACAGGCTTAATGCAACCGATAGGATCCCTAAGCCAAGAGGGGAAAGGGTTGGGCAAGCAGTGGTCGGCCACACTCCACCAAGCACATCCTCAGGCTGCAACTGCTGAAATTTACACAATAAAACAGGACCGGATGGTGCTCTGGACACACCCATTGCCTGAACTGCAGAACTAGTGGCAAGCAAAATAATAATAATAAAATACAAAGATCTACAAATTGAAACTGAAAGGCTGTGGCAGAAGAAGACCAAAATAATCCCAGTGGTAATTGGTGCTCTAGGTGCAATTCCAAAACAACTTGAAGAGCACCTCAGCACCATAGGGGCCACAGAAATCACCAGCAGCCAATTACAAAAAACAACTTTACTGGGAACAGCCTATATTTTGCGACGATATCTATAATAACCAACTGTATTGATGATAAAATTCAGCCATCCCAGGTCCTTGGGAAGGACTCGATGTCTGGATAAAACAAACCAGTCAATAACACCTGTCTGACTGTGTAAAGAAGAAATAATAATAATTATTATTATTATTAATGGAATCAAAGGATGAATACAAAAAACAGCAGATGATGAATCAGTGAGAAAAATGGCACAACAAACCATTGCATGGTCAGTTCTTTAATGACATACTAGCAAAAGTCAACAATAGCACAACATGGCAGTGGTTAAAGAAGGCGACATTGAAGAAAGAAACGTAAGATCTCATTTGTGCAGCCCAGGAACAATCACTACAAACAAATGTTATAAAAGCAAAAATTGATAAGACCCAGAAAGACAGCAAGTGTCGATTATGCAAGGAAGCGGATGAGACGGTTGAGCAACTTGTATGTTGTTGTAAGAAAATTGTGTATACTGATTACAAGGAAAGACGCAACAAAGTTGCTGCAATGATCCACTGGAACTTTTGCAACAATCACAAATTGCCAGCATGCAAGAATTTGTGGAAACATCCACTCGAGAAGGTCACAGAAAATGAAGGCAAAAATCCTTTGGAATTTTCAAAAACAAACTGATAACATTTAGCGCACAATACGCCTGATCTGACAGTTATTGAGAAGAGTAGGGTTCTGATAATTGATATTGCAATCCCAGGGGATAGCCGAGTCGATGAAAAACAATTGGAGAAAATAGCTAAATACAAGGACCTTCAGATTGAAATTGAGCGGCTCTTGAAAAAGAAAACAATCGTGGTGCCAATAGTTGTGGGTGCCCTTGGTGCAGTACCAAAAGAACTTGAACATCATCTCGATACCTTGGGCATCAATAAAATTACAACACATCAACTACAGAAGGCCACACTACTCTGGATAGCAGGAATACTACGACAATATCTTTAATTTTTCTTTACTTATCCTAGTCCCTTGGAAAGGGCCTGATAATTAAAGTACCAAATCCAGTCAATAAAATCTGGTAGACTGTGAGGCGGGTCTCACGATCCGTGAGACCTGCTTTTGTTAAAACTGCGGGCAGGCAAGGACAAGCGGGCAGGGAGCCCTGGGCGGCCAGATTGAGTGCCCACATGATGCCCGGCTCCGTGACGGAGCTGGCGGGGGGTGGGGGGAGCGGGGGCCACACGGCCCCTGCAAGCCCCAGTATGCCCTGCGCAAGAGCGCAGGGCATACTGGGGAGACCCCCTAGCCGGGAGGCGGCTTTTCACCTCCTGGCCAGGGGTCTACTCGTGAGTAGGCGCGGCATGAAGCCACGCCACGGCTACTCACGAGCCTAAAAAGCAGGGTTGCTGGAGCGCTCGCTCCGCAAGCCTGCTTTTTAGCAGGGGTTCTCGAGCGGGTTACCCGCTCAAGAACCACCAGGCTCGGCTGCGAGCCTGGTGGTTCTTACGACCAACAAAAATCGAGCTAGGCTCTCCTAGCCCAATTTTTGTTGGTTGTGAGAATCGCCCCTGCTTGTGAGTAGAATCATCAGCATCACCACCACCACCACCACCATTTCAGTGAAAAGGTTCTCAACGTGGTTAACACAGAAAAAGGAATAGTAAGATTGTTCCCTGTCCCCAAAGAATTTCTAAAAAGAAACACAAGGCAGACCCCTGCAATAGCCACACCAGATGGACGCTTTGCGGGGTTTGAATAACCTTGTCCTTGATGTTCTGAGCAAGCATGTCCCCGCTGGCTGCCAAGGGCTCATTGTTGGGTTGTGAATGAAATTTTTGACCCCCTCAATTTGTTGGAATGCTGGTGATATGTGGGGCTTCGGTAGGGGTTAATAACCATCTCCCATCTGTGGAGGGGCCTACAAAATTTTATTGAAACTTAATATGATGTAGAGGGAGTTACCTAAGTCAATGGAGGGGTTGTGGAGGTTCTTTCTGTTTCATATATTAGTGTTTGTCGCCTTTGTGATGGTAGCTGGCATAGTGTTGCCAGAAGTGCTGCTTCCCTCCCAGTCCGTACTATTTCATTTCCTGGGATCCTCTGAGGAATGATGCTACGTTTCTCTTTAAGAAAGAGAAGTGCACTTCCACGACCCTTCTGAGGACTTAAGTAGTCCCCCTCTCAAAATTCGAATCCCCTTCCCCATTGTTGCCTCCAATGAAAGCATAGGCAGAGATGGGGGATTCAATGCATTCCCAGTGCATTCACACACATTACTGTGCAGGCTGGGTTGGCGAAGTCTGCAAATCACTCAGAAGAGCTCCACTGGTTTGGAGTTCACACTTAATATTTGGAAGAGCTCCACTGGTTTGGAGTTCACACTTCAACTGGCCCTATCCACCCCCAGCACAGTACTTCCAGTGACTGTTGCTGGTGTGTGCCTTATGTCTCTTTTTAGAATGTGAGCCGTTTGGGGACAGGAGCCATCTTATTTGTTATTTCTCTTTGTAAACCACCCTGAGCCATTTTTGGAAGGGTGGTATAGAAATTGAATTATTATTATTATTATTATTATTATTATTATTATTATTAATGCTCAGGAGCCTGACAGCATCACAAGCCCTCCATTTGTACACATAGGGACAGGTCCTGAGAGATAGTCACATGTGGTCTTACATACAGCACTGCCGGTCCCCTTTAAATTATTATTTATTATTATTGTTAAGAATATGTATACATTGCTTTTCAACAGAAAAGTTCTCAGAGCAGTTTACAATTATTACGACGATTCCCTGTCTGATTACAGCTCACGGTCTTAAAAATAAAACAAAAACATCACAATGTTTTGTGGCAGATGCTGTCACAGTCTTAAAAATAAAAGAAAAACAAGGCAAAGGCTTTTTGGGATATGATATATAATGAGTTGAAGAAAATTTTTAAAATGACATTAACTAAGAGGCCAGAATCCTTCCTGCTGGGAAAAACGCAAGGAGAGTTCTCCAGAAGAAATTTAAACATTTTTAATGTATGCAACCACAGTGGCAAGAACTGTATATGCAAAGAAATGGAAAGATAATAAAATGCCCTCAAAAGAAGACTGGTTGATAAAAATTTTGGAATATGCTGAGATGGCAAAGCTTACAGCACTTATAAGGGATGAAAATCTGAAATATTTCAAAGAAGATTTGGTATCTTTTTCACTTAAAGAACTATTTTTCTAATATGGACCTTTCAGCAGGGTTTGAAATATAGCAAAAACAGCAGGTTGGGTTGGGTAAAATCGAGTAGCAATGTGGAGTATCTATGTTTTGAATTATTATAGCAATGGTTTATAGGTACAGTTAACGTGAACCGCACAGACAGGTAAGCAGGAAGTCAATATTTACTTAATTGTAAAGCTATTGTAAGAGCCAATAAAAACTTTAAAATGGAAATGAAATAAAATAAAACAAAACAAGAACACCACAATGTTTTGTGGCAGATGCTGTGCTGGGGTTGGATAAGAAGACCTGCTCTTCCTCTGCTAAATATGATATAGTGTATAAAATATCAACGGTGTTCCCAAGTGGGATTTTCAGGGCAGACTGTGTCCCTTTTTCTTTGAGGAAAGCTTTGATGGTTGCCCACCATTGTGCCGTGTTCTCCAAAGATCCATACTCCCCTGCCTGGGTCTGACAAACCCACCCTCCATCTTTGATCACCCAGGGTTGCTTCCCATCAGGGTTTGGTGTCATGTGGCTTCCCTAAAGCATTCCTTAGCTGCTCCAGAGCTCTCCGGAGGGCGGCTTTCATGTCTGCATTCCGCAGACTATAGATGAAGGGGTTGAGCATAGGGGTCACCACTGTGTACATGACAGTGGTCACCTTGTCCTTTTCTCCAGAGTAAGTGGAGAGGGGCCGGAAGTAGACCCCAATGGCGCTGCCATAGAAGAGGGTGACCACAATAAGGTGGGAGGCACATGTTTGGAAGGCCTTGCTCCGGCCTTGGGTGGAGGGCACCCGGAGCACGGCTTGGACGATACGAACGTAGGAGACGAGGATGAGGAGGAAGTTGCCAATGATGATGGTGCCACCTTCAAAGAAGCTCAGCATCTCACTGAGGCGCTTATCAGAGCAGGCCATCACGATCAAGGGCTGGAAGTCGCAGAAGAAATGGGGGATGAGGCGGTTGCCGCAGAAGGAGAGCCGGGACATCAGGATAGTGTGCATTAGGGAGTGGAGGTGGGCCAGAAGCCATGCGACCAACACCATGAAGCGACATCGTGTTGGGTTCATCACCACAGGGTAGTGTAAGGGCTGGCAGATCGCCACAAAGCGGTCCAAGGCCATTGCGCCCAGGAGGAAGTTCTCGGTGATGGCGAAAGCCATGAAGAGGTACATCTGGGCCAGGCAGCTGGTGTAAGCAATGTTCTTGTGGCCGGTGCGAAGGTTGTGCAACATTTTGGGGATGGTGGTCGAGGTGAAGCAAACATCCACCAAGGAGAGGTGACTGAGGAAGAAGTACATGGGAGCATGCAAGAGCTGGGCATCGGAGCGAATCAGGAGGATAATCAGCAGGTTCCCAAGCAGGTTCAGCAAGTAGAGAATGAGGAACACAGCCAAGAGGATGTGCTCTTGCTCTGGCTGGCTGGCCAAGCCCAGCAGGACAAAGTCAAAGTGGCTGGTGTGGTTCTCCCTTTCCATGGGTCTGGGAAGAGACAAACACAGAAAACTGCTGAGGGCAGGCACAAAGTGGACATGTGTGCCACTCTCCTACAGTGCTCCCTGTAACACTGATTCCCAGACATTGTTGACTACAACTCCCATAATCCCCAGCCAAAGGCCAATGCAGCCTGGGAGTAGTCAATAACATCTGGGAATCCCTCTTACAGGGGGCACTGCTCTCCTACCTATTTCAATCCATGACCCATCCTTCATCATGTAACCACTATGGCCACATTTCCATTCATTCCCCATCCAAGCAAGGGGTGCTCAAACACACAGCCCATTAGTGAACAGCCATAGCTCATTGGCAGAATACATGGTTTGCATGGGCACTATCTCATAGGCAGTCTTGAGCACTGGGGCTGCCAACCTGAGCCTCTACAGATGTTGTTGTGTGGCAGCTCCTGTAACCCACAGCTACAATGGGAGTCCTAGTCCAAGAACATCTGCAGAGCCTCAAGCTGGCCACCCTTGCTCTAGCATCTCCAGTTAAGGGCCTGGAGCACACTCTGCGCCAATGGAGAGCCAGTGCTGGGCAGACGAGACCAGCAGTCTTCAATAATTTTCGATCAGGACTGTAAGCTCAAGGTGAGGAGAGGAGAGCTGGTCTTGTGGTAATAAGCAGCATGACTTGTCCCTTTAGCTAAGAAGGGTCTGCCCTGGTTGCATATGAAAGGGAGACTAGAATTGTGAGCACTGTAAGATATTCCCCTCATGTGATGGAGCCGCTTTGGGAAGAGCATCTAAGTTCCAAGTTCCCTCCGTGGCATCTCCAAGATAGGGCTGAGAGAGATGCCTGCCTGCAAGATAAATAAATCAATGGTCTGACTCAGTATATGGCAGCTTGCAATGTTCCTATGTGACATTTCCTTCCTTCCTTCCTTCCTTCCTTCCTGTATTGTTCAATTTTTATACCACTTTTCATAAGACATCCCAAGGCAGTTTTCAAAAATGCAATAAAACTCCATAAAAATCACATATAAAACCTTAAAATCAGTTGCAGTAAAAACCACAACCCCCCCCCAAACACCATAGAAAAGACAGAAGCAGGAAAGCTGAGAGACCCCAGCAGTCCCTAAGGGGAAAAAGTTTGAACAAATAAAAAGGTCTTTAGTGGTTGTTTTTTAAAGCAGCCACAGATGTCACAGCATGGATGTTCACTAGAAGAGCACTCTAGAGCTTGGGGGCAACAACGGAGAAGGCCCTGTCCTGCATGGCGGACAATCTAGGCTCTCTCAAAGTTGGCACGTGGAGCAAAGGCCACTCTGATGATCTTGTTGGGCGGGCAGAAACCCTTGCGAGCGGTCCTTCAGGTCTCCAGGGCCCAGACCATTAAAGACATGATGAGACCCATGTTTAGATTTAAAAAACAAACAAACAAAAACTTTATATCAAATTTTCTCTCCCCCACCCTCATTCTCCTACTCTCTCCTTCTGTCTATTTCTCCTCTTCATCTTTTTTCCCTTAACTTTTTTGTGTGGCTACAGTTCAGCATAGAATTAGGCTTAATTTTTTAAAAGAGAGCTTTGTTCTGTAAAACTATGATGCCATCTTGTCTTTTCTGTATCCAGAGGCGTATCTAGGGAAAAGAGCGCCTAGGGCAAACACTGAAATTGCGCCCCCTGTCCAAGCATCTGACACCCATCTTTCAGATAACTTTACCATAATATCAGCTCAAAAATACAAGTCAAGCTCGTTAATCTTTTAATATTTCAAAAACTATTTAGCAGTGGACTTAACCAGACTAAAAAATGCTGGAAAACTACAAATTTCAGTATGTGGGGGCTCATGAAATACCCAAATACTATGTGGAGGTGTACTTGGAAAACTAAACAGAAGTGCCTATCTAATTCTCTACTATGCATTGTAGCATCACCATTACATAAGTTTTAAAAATCAATGGAGAATTTGACTTTTCCCAGATACTCTGTAAATAATTAAAGGATATGCAGAGTAAACTGTGTCACTGCTTGGAATATATTCTAGTCTTTCCGAAAGACAGTTAAAATGAGAGAAAGAGAGCAAGAAACTCCCAGTGGGCCTTAATATTAAGGGTTTCACACTGATTCAAAGACAAACTCACCATTAATAGCCATATTAGCAAGACATCACATTTAACTCACTTATCACAAGAAGCAAAGTAAGAGCAAATGAATACAATCCTAGCTCTTAAGCGTCAGCTCAGTATTCACAAGCCCTGATTCTCTGTACATAGTGCCAATCTGAATATGTGTACAGTGTCTTATATTATATTTTTATTATTATTATTTTTACCTGTAGCCCCTTTGGGGGGCTTCCTAAAGGCTGGGTTTTCTTGCAAAGATTCCCCCTCACCCCGCTGGCCTTTAGGGCCTCGCAGGGACCATTTGAGCATGTGCAGTGGCCATTTTTAAAAATAATCTTTTTTTTAAAAAAAGGCCACTGAAAACAAAATGGCCACTGCACATGCTCAAATGGCCTCTGCAAAGCCTGGCATGACCTAGAGCCTCACAGAGGCCATTTGAGCATGCACGGTGGCCATTTTGTTTTTGGCAGCCATTTTTTAAAAAAAGATTAATTTTACAAAATGGTGCCCCCCTTCAAGTGGCGCCCGGGGCACGTGCCCTGCCTGCCCTACCCCTAGATATGCCCCTGTCTGTATCCAGTACTTGTTAAAACTGATTGTCCATCCAACAATCATTTTAAGTTTCCTTCCCGACCTTGGTTTGACCGCGACTGTTTGCTTGCAAAGAGAAATGCGCTAAGGGCCTTTAAAATATATATGGCTGAGCCTACAAGGGTGAGGGCACAGGAGGCACATCTCACAAGATCCCAATACAAGAACCTCCTAAAGGAAAAGAAAGCCTAGGCCACTAAGAATAACTGGACAGAACTAATAGAGGCGGCTAAATCAAAAAATCAGGTCAAATTTTGGAGGTTAGTTTACCCTGTTTTAGAGAGAACGCCCTCATCACGAACATCTTTTATTCCCCCGATACTTGGGAATACCATTTCTCTCAATTATACGAGAAGGCTGATTTTTTTGTCATTTAATACTGACTGGATGAATGACAATCTTCCAAACTGGAACCCAGTCTCTTGTTCAGAGGTTCAAAAGCTTATTAAGCAATTTCAAAATGGCAAAGCCCCTGGAAGTGATTTCATTTCTATTGATGCTTTAAAGGCAAATTTAGACTGGTGGGTCCCTGTTCTTGCCTCTTTGTTTACTTACATTGATAATACCACCAAAATTCCAACCGATTGGGGCCTTGCAATAATAATTCCTATTTATAAAAAAGGTAGACAAGAGGATCCGGCAAATTATCAGCCCATTAGTTTATTTAACGTAATTAGCAAAATCTATGCAAGACACTTACTTCTTAAACTTTTGGATTAGATTGATGCTAATAATATTCTGGCTTTGGAACAGGCGAGCTTTTGGGATGTACGTTCCACCACGGAACACGCTTTCATTTTACAATCCTTAGCGGAAAAGTATACCCAAAGACCGGGTTCTGCTTTCTATGTAGCTTTTATATCAACTTAAAATCAGCTTTTGATTATGTCCCCAGAGAAAGGCTCTGGCAAAAATTGATAGAGCTCAAAATTGACAAATGTCTTCTCATGCTAATTGTTGGTTTACACATGCTCGCTTGAAGGTTTGATGCAACTTGAGTGGCCTTCTATCCTTGCAGATTCCAACGTTTAGAGGGGTGAAACAGGGATGCATTCTTGAGCCCATTTTGTTTAACATCTACATAAACTTGGTGGTCTCCTGCTTGTCTACCCCCTCTATTCAGCCCCTGAAACTAGCAAATAGGACTATAACCATATTATTATATGCATGTGACATAGCCATCATGTCATCATTTATGTATTATTTCTCTGTGTAAACCACCCAGAGCCATTTTTGGAAGGGCGGTATAGAAATTGAATTAATAATAATAATAATAATAATAATAATAATAATAATAATAATAATAATACTGTGTAAATAAAATAATAATAACTGGCTGCGCAAGAACAGGCACTAAGAACAAATGCAATAAGAGCAAAAGTAGAAAAGTCAACAACAAACAGCAAGTGCCGCCTTTGTAAAGAAGCAGATGAAACAGTGGACCACCTAATCAGCTGTTGTAAAAAGATCGCACAGACTGACTACAAACAAAGGCATGACAAGGTAGCAGGGATGATACACTGGAACATCTGCAAAAAATACAAGCGACCTGTAGCCAAACATTGGTGGGACCATAAAATTGAAAAAGTTGAAGAAAATGAAGATGTAAAAATATTATGGGACTTCCGACTACAAACAGACAAACATCTGCCACACAATACACCAGATATAATTGTAGTCGAGAAGAAAGAAAAACAAGTGAAAATAATCGACATCGCAATACCAGGGGATAGCAGAATAGAAGAAAAAGAAATAGAAAAAATAACCAAATACAAAGATCTACAAATTGAAATTGAAAGGCTGTGGCAGAAAAAGACCCAAATAATCCCAGTGGTAATTGGCGCCCTGGATGAAGTTCCAAAAGACCTTGAAGAGCACCTCAACACCATAGGGGCCACAGAAATCACCATCAGTCAGTTACAAAAAGCAGCTTTACTGGGAACAGCCTATATTCTGCGACGATATCTATAACAACTGACAATAAAATTCAGCTATTCCAGGTCCTTGGGAAGGACTCGATGTCTGGATAAAACAAACCAGTCAATAACACCTGTCTGACTGTGTAAACAAGAAAATAATAAGACTGTGTAAATAAAATAATAATAATAATAATGTTGCAGATGCCTATAGGTCTAAAACATGCCCTTAGACTCTTTACATCCTTCTGCGCCAGCAAACTAACTGAAATACATTACTGCAAAATGAAGGTAACGGTTTTTGCCAAGCGCCCAAGGCTGCATAACTGGCTCATGAACGGACATAAAATCAAACAGGTGAACTCTATTAAATATTTGGGTATAGTCTTTCACTCATTGGGTTCTAGGAATGCCCATTTTAATTCAATTAGGCATACTGCTCAACATCATAAACAAAATTAAATCATCACTCCACAAGAGGGGTATTATTTATTCCTGCTACAATTAGGCTTTTTACTGCCAAAGTGTATCCCTTACTTTTATATGGCACTCAATTGGGGCCTGTTAACAACTTTTGTCCCTTTAGAAGCCATACAAGCTAAGTTTATTAGACACATACTGTAAATCCCTCACTGACTGCCAAATGCAGTAATTAGACATAAGGAGGGACTTATTAGGCTTGAGTCATGTTATTGGCATTGTATTATTCTGTTCTGGCTAAAACTGGTTTTTGTTCAAGGGGGATTAGCCTCCTTAATAATGATGGTTGGTCACAAATTTAAATGGAAGTCTTTGGTCATAAATAAATTAACTTATTATGGACTTTCTCCAGTTGAACTAATTGACCTAGGACTAGATCAGAACATGAAGATGGTTAAACAACGCATTTTAGATATAGAACTACAGGAGGAATTGGCTGGCCTCAAGAGTGGTGTGTATGTGGGACTTCCGATTGGACTGCCAACGCAGCTGCATGCTCCTCTGTTGTGGGGAGAATGAGGAGAAGAGATTAAGGGGGTTTTGAGGCTTCAACCCCCCCCCCCATGTCACCCTAGATTAAAGGGTTGACCTAAAGATAAACCACTGTCCCCCTTTTGCCAGCTCCTTAAATCAGAGTTGTGCCGAAGGGTGCAATTTTGATTTAGGTAAAGAGCCGCGGGGGCCGGAAAATAATCAAGCTGACTTCTCCTGCGTAAATCTTATAGACCGAAGCTGGCTGGCAGCCAATTTCTACGGCTTGGATTTAATTAATTGCTAAAGTTCAAGAAGCTCACCTTTCAACGTGACTGATGATAACTTGCCGGAATTCTCCCTGCGTTTGTTGGAAAGATATCACAGAACTACAAGTTGCGGCTGTAAGTTCTTTTTGGCTATAATTAAGGAGAGGAATCCAAACTTCTTGCTAAGTGTTTAACCGATATTTAAAAGCTTTCAGAATTTGGAAAAAGATCTTATTAGTGGAAATCACTCCCCCCCCCTTTTAATTTTTCTATTACTGTTGGAAAAGTTAAGGCAAGAAGAGACATCCTGTTTGCCACTGAAGCTGTCTATTATTAATTTATCCAACCACAGCAAAGAAAGGCGTTTCACACCACCGTGAGAAAATTGAACTGCCAGTGATAAGATACAGGAGTTGTGCTACAGAACTGTTTATGTTTGGAAAATAACTACAGGCTTTTACTTTCTCTTTTGTGATCAAGGACATTAAACCCTGCTGAGAAAGTGCTCTACTCCTTTCTCCCTCCTCTGAGAAAGGGGAAGGAAGAGAAAAGAATAAGAAAGAAAGAAAGAAAGAAAGAAAGAAAGAAAGAAAGAAAGAAAGAAAGATAATGCAAAAAAACCCACACCAAAGTCAGACTTATCCACAGTCCAGGAAACTTTCGCTTCCAAGTCCAGGTGCAGGGGAAGTTAAAATGTCTGCAAATTTGGACCAAACGCTCACAGAGATGAAACAAATACTCCAGTCAAAGGCTAGTGCTCTACAACAAGTTACTTCTGATATTCAACAAATTAAACAAGATACACAGACATTAAATGATAGGACATCAAATATTGAAGAAACAGTTAAGAAATTAGCACAAGATAATAAAGAATTCAAAACAAGGGTTGATACTTTGGAAAGTGAAGTGGGGTCACTGAAGGATGACAAGGAGAAATTATTGGATCAAATGGCATTGTTGGAACTTAGACAAAAAGAGAGATTTTTAAGGTTCAGAGGCATTCCAGAAAGAGCTGGCCAAAATATCAAAAAATTGCTTGGAGAGGAGCTTGCATTACTTTTGGGAATTTCAGTTGAAGAGATGGAGCCACAGATTGAGACAGCTTTTCGTTTAAACTCGGATTTTGCTACAAAGAATTAATTAATTAAAGATTGTCTGGTCCAATTTACTTCAAAGGCAATTACTGAGAGAATTGTTCAGGCTCATTTTGCTACAGCTCTTACCATTGAAACTCAGCAGATAAAAATTCTGAAAGAAATACCAGCCAGAATTCTAAGGAAACGTAAGGATTATAAATTTTTGACAGATGCCTTGAATTCCAATGGAATACGTTTTAGGTGGGAATTACCAGAGGGAGTTTCTTTTTTCTATAAGGGTAAGAAGAATAGATTTACTGAGCCTCTCAAAGAGCAAGAATTCTGGCGGAAATACAAAAAAACCTTATCTTCTGAGCATCCAGCTCCCTCAACACATAATTCAAATTAGACCAAAAATGGCTAACAGAGATTATAAGATTCTCTCTTGGAACATTAATGGGTTAAACTCAAAATCAAAAAGAAATAGAATCTTTCACTTTCTTAAGAAACAAAATTTGGATATAGTGTGTTTACAGGAGACACATATTAGAAAACAAGATAAAAAAATTTTAGTTAACAAGGCTCTTGGACAAGAATTTGTTTCCTCAGACAAGAAAAAAAGAGGGGGGGTAGTTTTTTATGTTAAACAACAATTTGAACCTAAATTGATTTTCAAAGATGAAGAAGGTAGGCTACTAGCACTGGAAGTTCAAATATCTGGTATTAAAACGGCGATAATTGGAATCTACACCCCTAACGAAAAGAAAGTGGATTTTTATAATTATTTGGATCAAAAGATGGCTGAGTTAGCGAATGTTAACTTGATTTTATTGGGAGACTTTAATGGTGTTGTCTTTACATCTTTGGACAGAAAATCAGATATATTGGTAAGGAACTCACAAAGCAGACTTCCTAAAGTATTCTTTGATTTAGCAGAACATATGGACCTTTATGATTTGTGGAGAATTAAAAACTCAAATGCAAAAGAATATACTTATTTCTCTGAAAGGCATCAATCGCATTCAAGGCCCTAAAATTGGGAAACAGGATTACAAGCTTAGAGCCTTTGCGGATGATATTGTACTTTTTTTAGAAAATCCTATGGACAAAATTGAAAGGCTCCTGGAAAAAATACAACAGTTTGGACAGTTGGCCGGATTCTATATAAATAAGGCCAAAACTAAAGTTTTGACTAAAAACATGGATCAGAAATCTAGGGACAGACTTTCTGAAATAAGTGAACTGAAAGTGGAGAAGAAAGTTAAATATTTGGGGGGTCTGGCTAACAAACAATAATTCTTTGTTGTTTATAAATAATTATGTTAAAATATGGAATACAGTGAAAATTGATTTACAAAGATGGTCTAAAATGAATCTGTCTTTAATGGGAAGAATCTCAGTGGTGAAAATGAATGTCTTACCTAAAATGTTATTTCTCTTTCAGACTATCCCTATAATCAATACTTTAACTTGTTTTAAGCAATGGCAGAAAGATTTAACTAAGTTTGTATGGCAAGGGAAAAGACCAAGAATCAATTTTAAGAATTTAACTGATGCAAAGGAGAGAGGTGGTCTTACTTTACCAGATCTAAGGTTGTATTTTGAGGCTGTGTGTTTGACGTGGTTAAAAGAATGGATAACATTAAGAAACCATAGAATACTGGATTTGGAAGGATTTGATAGGCGATTTGGATGGCATTCTTATCTGTGGTACGAAAAAAGCAAAATACATAAAGATTTTTTGAATCATTATGTGAGAAGGAGCTTAATGAGGGTGTGGCTAAAATATAAAAATTGGTTGGAACCTATAACTCTGTTGTGGGTATCTCCAACTGAAGCCTTATCGCATAAAGAAGTAAATATGCAAAGGTATTGGGGTACCTATAGGGATTTGTTATATTTCCAGGAAAAGGAATGTAAGTTAAAGAGTTTAACTGAAACGCAGAACTTGGTTAAAGATTGGTTTCATTATTATTAGTTAAATGAAATATATAAGAAAGACTGTAAAGTTGGATTTGTGGATCAGATTTCAAGTTTTGAGAAGGAATTATGTGAAAATGATGAAAAATTAATTTCTAAAATGTATAAACTGTTACTTCTGGAGGAAACAAGAGAGGAAGTGGTTAAAACGGTTATGATAAAGTGGGCTCAAGATGTGGGGCATAATATAGCAATGGCAGCCTGGGAAAAACTATGGAAAACTGACTTAAAATTTACTGCATGTTATGCTTTAAAAGAAAACTATTATAAAATGATGTATAGATGGTATCTGACACCAAAAAAATTGGCATTGATGTATAAAAATGTCTCAAACAAGTGCTGGAAGTGTGGATATTCTGAAAGTACTTTTTTCCACATGTGGTGGACCTGTGGGAAGGCTAAGGCCTATTGGGGTATGATATATATTGAGTTAAAGAAAATATTCAAAATGACATTTCCTAAGAAGCCAGAATCCTTCCTGCTGGGAATAACACAAGGAGCAATTTCTACAAATAATTTGACATTTTTTATGTATGCTACTACAGCGGCTAGAATAATATATACACAGAAATGGAAAAGTAATGAACTGCCTTCAAAAGAAGATTGGTTGATAAAAACTTTGGAATATGCGGAGATGGCAAAACTTACAACACTGATAAGAGATCAAAATTTAGAATGCTTTAAAGAAGATTGGAAACCTTTTTTGTTGTACCTAAAAAATTATTTTCCTACTATGGATCTTACAGCAGGATTTAAATTTAGAAGAAGAAAGAAGGGGGGGGGAAAATAATGCAGGTTGGGTAGATTAATTGTTCTTTTAAAGGTTTAAATTTGTGTTTTGTACTTTTATTATAGCAAGGGTAAATTTTATAGTTGGATGTCTCACGAAGAGAGGTGCGCGGGAAGTCAATTTTTGTCTATTATGTTTGTTATGATTACTATTGTTAAAACCAATAAAAATTGAATTTGCAAAAAAAAAAGAAGAGTGGTATGTTTGTGTGTGTGTGTGTGTATATATATATATATATATATATATATATATATATATATATATATATATCACACCAAACTATCAATTTTAAACCAGCAGAATATTTAAGTGAGATATCTCTGCCTAAAATTTAGATGTGCCCTCACTTTAGCGCGTGCTAATGCACTATCTACGGCGGTTCTTGAAGGCAGGTTTGGAGGGATAGCTTTTTCCTCCTGACTGTGTCCATGTGGCACTGGACATAGTGCCATGGAAACCACTTCACATGTTATCCTATATTGTGCTTTCTATAAGGATATGCATTTAAGATTAATTTCCCCTCTATTGGAAAACCTCCCTGGACGTCCTGATGACTTTTATTTAATTTTTTTTATTAGCAAACACTAATAAGGAGATTATTTGTAGAATGGCTAAGTTTTGTTATATTGCCTGTAAAATGTGTTCTGTGTAACGGTATTCTTTAACTGGTCAATAACTGAAATAAAATTTATCTATCTATTCATTTTTCTGAACTATTTTGGGGATGGGGACAAAGCTAAGTAGTAGAGAAGTTGTAGACCTTCTGCATGCAGAAAGTCCCAAGTTCAATCCCCAGCATCTTCATATATAGGGCTGGAAGAAAACTCCTGCCTGGAACTTTGGAGAGCCGTTGCCAGTCAGTGTCGATAATACAGAACTAGATGGACTAAAAGACACCAAATGGCGCAGTGGGGAAGTAACTTGCCTAGGGAGCAAAAGGTTGCTGGTTTGAATCCCCACAGGTAAACACCTATATTGGGAGGCAGCGATACAGGAAGATACTGAAAGGCATCATCTCACACTGCGCAGGAGATGGCAAGGGTGAACCTCTCCTGTATTCTACCAAAGAAAGCCACAGGGCTCTGTGGGAGCCAGGAGTCGACACCAACTCAATGGCCCAACTTTAACTTTAATTTTAGATGGACTAAGGGTCTGACTTGAAATAAAACAACTTCCTATGTTTCTATCTGGGGGGATCCACAAAATTACAGAGTAGGCATGGCCAATTCCAATGACAGAAATGAGTCTAAGCTGCCAAATCTCTTTTGGGTTGAGGCTACTCCCCCTGCAAATAAGAAAACAGAAAAAGAAAATGGTGGTTATCTATATATTTGAGAGAGAGCAAGCGAGCTTGAATATTGCTTCACTTCAGTCCAAAGATCCATACACAGAGTTGCACTGACACACAAATAAGCAAACACAAAGCTCTGTGCATCCACACAGGTTTTTGTAGCATGTGGGTGGTAATGGTGGGGACTAAGAACACGGAGTAAATTTAGAAGGGGACCCCAAGTTTAAATGGTCTGAAAAAGGCAGAAGGAATCACTCCAATCCAGCCTTCCTATTTCCCAGGCCATCTTCCCATGGCTTCTTGCTTACCTGCTTGCCTTACACTAGGCTGGAATCAGCTGTCCTCTTCTGCTGGAGTATTAGTCCTGAGATCCTGGGGATGCTTGGAAGACTACTGATCCAGTGTTGCTCTCTATAACGCATGAAGCATGTTGTAAAGAAAGGGTGTCTCCTCAACCAGCTTTTCTTGAGCATCCTTGGCAGAAAAGAGACTCGCTGGGATGAGGAGGGGTTATATGAGCTCACTGCAGACCTAGAAGGACACCAACTAATTCAGCAGCTTGGGACATGAAGCACAACTGGCATGTTCGGGGATACAGCAGCTGGGGATTTATTAACAATGGTTCCCAAGTTCCACACTCATTGGGCTTCAGAGGGGACTCTGTATGTTAAGTTGAGGTCTTTCCAGGGGCAATTAACAAGTACTTTGCATGGTTAGGAAGCACTAGGCAGGATCTACAGTATCTTCTCGGAGTGTAATGGGCAGGACGTTTTCTTGCAGGAGAAAACCTGCAATAATTTTGTGATGGGGCTGCCTTTGTGAAACAGTTAATAAATCTGGATTTATCCTTGCCAATGCAGGATATTCTCACTGGTGTCCTTTGCTAGCAATGAAACCCTCCATTTGATACAGAAGATTCACGTGAAAGACAGGGCTAGATGTTACAGAAAGGTTGCTGTAGGGAAGAGGCTATAATAAGGTGACAATGTCATATTCCTTAATAAGGAATAAGGTGACAATGTGCTCAGTCCTTAATGCGGTCAAGGCTAGGCAATGCGATGATCCTTAAGTTAAGTTCCTTAACTTTAGAGAGCGGGGGGCGGGAGAACTCCCTGCCGTCCGCTCTCTTCGCCGGCTGCTCTGCAAATGGCTTCTAGAAGCCTTTTGCAGTGCAGCCGGCGAAGGGGAAGGGGACGGCAGAGAGTTCTCCTGCCGTCCTCTTGTAATGGGGGAATATTTGGCTAGAGGGGGGAGGCAGGGGACCTTTGGAGTGCTGCAGGGGGCGGCTGCCAGCCGAGCTTGGCTTAGCTTGAAGGGGGTGGCAGGAACTGGGAGCGATCCTGCCGCCCGATTATGGATATAAATGGAGGAGCCCGCGCCAAGCGGAGATTGAAGCGGGCGGCACCCTGCCGCCCGATTACTACAAAAAATACATTACTTTGAAGGAAGGGGTGAGTAAAGCCCCCCCTGTTTTGATTGGAACCCCCCACCCGAACCAAAACCACCCCGTGTCCGGACAGGTCTGGAGGCCTTTAGAATGGCCTCCGAACCGGTCCGTGCACATGACTACCAAGGACCTGGGATGGCTGAATTTTATTGTCAGTTGTTATAGATATCGTCACAGAATATAAGCTGTTCCCAGTAAAGCTGCTTTTTGTAATTGGCTGGTGGTGATTTCTGTGGCCCCTATGGTGTTGAGGTGCTCTTCAAGGTCTTTTGGAACTGCACCCAGGGCGCCAATTACCACTAGGATTATTTTGGTCTTTTTCTGCCACAGCCTTTCAATTTCAATTTGTAGATCTTTGTATTTGGTTATTTTTTCTATTTCTTTTTCTTCTATTCTGCTATCCCCTGGTATTGCTAAGTCGATTATTTTAACTTGTTTTTCTTTCTTCTTGACTACAGTGATATCTGGTGTATTGTGTGGCAGATGTTTGTCTGTTTGTAGTCAGAAGTCCCATAATATTTTTACATCTTCATTTTCTACCACTTTTTCAATTTTATGGTCCCACCAATTTTTGGCTACAGGTAGCTTGTATTTTTTGCAGATGTTCCAGTGTATCATCCCTGCTACCTTGTCATGCCTTTGTTTGTAGTCAGTCTGTGCGATCTTTTTACAACAGCTGATTAGGTGGTCCACGGTTTCATCTGCTTCTTTACAAAGGCGGCACTTGCTGTTTGTGGTGGATTTTTCTACTTTTGCTCTTATTGCATTTGTTCTTAGTGCCTGTTCTTGTGCAGCCAGTATTAAACCCTCTGTTTCTTTCTTCAAGTTGCCATTCTTAAGCCATTGCCAGGTCTTGGTGATGTCTGATTTTCCACTTATATTGTGCAAATATTGACCATGCAGGGGCTTATTTCTCCATTTTTCTGCTCGGTTCTTGACTTGTTCTTTCTTGTAGGCCTGCTTTGTTTCATTGGTGTTGAATAGTTTCTCATTCTTGACCATTTTAAGTGCATCTTCTTCACTGTCCTTTATATATTCTTCAAGGCCTCTTTTCTCCTCCTCTACTGTTTGATGGACTTGCAGCATTCCTATTCCACCTGAACTGCGAGGGAGGTAGAGCCTATCTACATCACTGCGGGGGTGCAGAGCATGATTGATGGTCATGATTTTCCTGGTCTTACGATCTAGTGTCTCTAGCTCTGCCTGGGTCCAGTCTATTATTCCTGCAGTGTATCTGATAACAGGTATAACCCAGGTGTTTATGGCTTGTATGGTGTTCCCGCCATTGAGTTTGGACTTCAGGATTTTTCTAACTCTCCTGATGTATTCACTTTCAATTTTTCTTTTAACTTCAGTGTGTGCAATGTTATCAGCCTGGAGAATGCCCAGGTATTTGTAAGGTTCTTTCTCTTCCAGGTTCTTGATCTTGCTTCCATTGGGCAGTTCTATTCCTTCTGTTTTTGTTATTTTTCCTCTTTTCATTATTAATGCAGCACACTTGTCTAGTCCAAACTCCATTGCTATGTCGCTACTGAATATACGGACAGTGTTTAGCAGTGATTCGGTTTCTGACTGGGACTTTCCATACAACTTCAGATCGTCCATGTACAGCAGATGGTTGATTTTACTGGATGTTTTAGATGTTTGGTATCCGAGGCCTGTTTTGTTTAGTATTTGTGAAAGTGGGGTCATGGCGATTACAAACAACAGAGGGGATAGTGAGTCCCCTTGGAAAATGCCTCTTCTAATGCTAACCTGTCCAAGTGCCTTGCCATTGATTGTTAACTGTGTACTCCACATGCACATTGCTTTTTAAATAAATATCTGAATGTTTTTGCTGACACCAGTTGTTTCTAAACATTTTAGTATCCATGTGTGAGGCAATGAATCGATGGCTTTCTTGTAGTCAATCCATGCAACACTTAGATTTGTTTTTCTTCTCTTGCAGTTTTCTCAAATCATTTTGTCAATCAGCAGCTGGTCTTTTGTGCCTCTGGTGTTTGGGCAATTTCCTTTCTGTTCAACTGGAAGCTGTTTGTTAGTTAATAAGTGTTGCATCACTTCATCTGCTATTATTCCAGTTAATAATTTGAACATGGTTGGCAGACAGGTTATCGGTCTATAATTACTTGGAGCTGCACCTTTTACTGGGTCTTTCATGATGAGATGAGTTTTCCCAGTTGTTAACTATTGTTCAATATCACCGCCTTTCATAATGTGATTGAACTGTTTTGATAGTTGTTTATGAAGGCTTGTTAGGTGTTTAAGCCAAAAGCCATGCAGTTCGTCGTCTGGCGCAGTCCAATTTTTAATTTTCTTTGCTCTTTCACTTATTAATTCTGGTGTTATTATTAGATCTTGCATTTGTTGGTTACATTTTTTGACCTCTTTCATCCAGCCTGCTTTTTTATTATAATCTATTGGATTCAACCCATAATTTCCCCCAGAATTGCACTGTTTCTTCTTTATTTGGTGTTTCTAGGTTTCTTGCAGTTTCTCCTTCTATGCTTTGGTAGAAACGTCTCTGATTCGACTGGAATTGGAGATTCTGCCTGTGTTGTGTAATTCTGGCTTCATATCTGCTAATTTTCTTTGACACTGCTGTTATTTGCTGCTTTATTATTTCCAGGACTTCTCTAATTTTCCTTGAATCTAGGTGGTATTTTTGGATCAGATAATGTTTGGTGTTTTCATTCTTCAGCTTCTTGTCTTTCATATCTTTCAATTTACTAGCATCTGATCTAAGGCTGGCAATTTTATTTTCTAATCTAATCTTCCATTTAGGTGGTGTACTGCTTTCTTTTTTGACAGGTCCACTGATCTTATATCCGAGCTCTTGTGTTGTTATTGTTGCTGCACTGTACATTAGTTGGTTTGTTTCTTGCAAATTATTGGTTGTTATTTCTGCAAGTGCAGCATTGACATCTTTTAATGCCTGAGCAAGTTGTTCTTTGGCAACTGTTTTTAGAGCTGGAAGTCGAACCCTGGTGGTTGTTTGGTTCCTGTGCTCAGTTATTTTTTGCTTTAGTTCTTGTTGCTTTTCTGTTAAACCGCATTTGGGTTTTTGAGGTGAAGACAAAGGGGAGGTTGCCTGGTTTTGATTTTGAAACAGTTCAGCAACAATGGCATCCTCGATTTCCAACACCTCCTCCACCTGCGCCTGAGCAACTTCTTCAATTGGTGGTAATTCTTCAACCATATCTTGAGTCTGTGTTGCTCTTTGCAGTTCTTCCAGCTCAACTCCTGTGAATACTTTATTTCTTATTATGAATCTTCTCTGGTCTGCTAGCCTTTGTTCTGTTATTTCTGTGTCTGGATGCTTCTCTTTCCAGATTTGGTACATTCTTTTTAAATACTCTTCTAGTTGGACTAGACTTGTAATAGCAGATCATTATTTCCTTGTTGGCATTTTTCGGATATTTTTCCCCGTTAAGCGACGTTTCTTCCAGTAACCTTGCAGTCTCCAGCCCTGGTTGCTCAACTGAAGATCCTGAGTCCTGTTGCCCACTTGCCACCAGATGTCCAGGGACTATAGCACCTGGCATGGTCCTTGTTGACCCGGGCGACGACCGATCGGGTATAGATTTATTAAAGTTACGTCTCACCATATTGTTGATGGGAGAGGCACTCTTTGTTTGGCTCCTCTGGTGAGACCTGTCCAGTATGGTTGGACCTCTGGCATAGCTCTCACCTTCCTCAGAGCACACAAGCCCCACAACCATGCCATTATTATTATTATTATTATTATTATTATTATTATTGTTGTTGTTGTTGTTGTTGTTATTATTATTGGCATCTTTTATTATGCTTTTAGATTCCTGCACACTGCCTTGGGAACTAGGACAAAGGGTCATATAGAAATAATAAACAAACAAATAATCCAGGTACTGTGATTTGCTGCTGCTCCCTGGGGATTGTATGTTGGGAGGTGTCATAAACCTGTCAGGCTAATCTAGAGCTATATGTCAGCTGACAGAGCATGAAGTAGGCAAAGGGTCAAAAGGAGAATGTCAGAGCCAAGCAGTAAGCAATTTCCAAACCAAAGCCAGTCTGAGTCATTACAATATTCAGTTGGTCAAACCAAGTCCAAGTCGAATTCCACAAACAGAGTCCAAACAGTCCGGAGTCAAAGCACAGTCAAAACAAGCAGGAACACAGCTGGGTAGCTCACCAAAGCACAACATTGCTACCAGCAATGTGGCTGAGGCAAAGCCATCTTAAATAGGCTGAAGTCGTGTGCTTTCAATCATGGGTCCCTGACTCAGCAGCTCTTCTTGTTATTCGAGCCGTTCTGCGTGTGCATCTCCTTATCTGCTCCTGTCTCTTCGACTGACACTTCTCTACAGCTGAGATCGGCTACGCCTCCTCCACAGGAGCTGTCGTACTAGGCTCTGTTTCTTTTTCAATGTCCCGTGAATCGGTCCCACTTGCCTCTGCAACTTCTTGCCTTTGAGGTTGCTGTACTCCCCCCTCTGCTGTCACACTGCCTGTCTCCTCCTCATCCTCAGAGTCCAATAGCATGTCCATGACAGGTGGTCAACCTGGGTTTGCCTTGTAAAGGCAAATGGCCCACAGGCAGAATATGTCCCTCTATGCTTGGGATTTCAGTCTTTGTCGTATATTTTTTATTTATTTATACATTTATATCCCACTCTTCCTCCAAGGAGCCCGGAGTTCTGTACATGGTTATGTTTATCCCTACAACAACTCTTTAAGGTAGGTTAGAGAGAGATAAGTGACTGGCCCAGTCACTCAGTGCTTCTCATGGCCAAATCAGGATTTGAACTCGAGTCTCCTCAGTCCTAGTCCAACACTCTAATCTGGCTGCCTTGGGTTTGTTTGGGTTTGTTGGTCATTCATTTTTATCTTTTAGTAACAGTGTGGTTTTTTTTAAAGTTGTGATGTATTTTGTTGTACACCACCTGGGAGTTATTTGCACATGGCTTCATGCCATGGGGTATCTGAAGAGCAAATCAGCTTCACAGCAGATTTGCAAATGTTTAAATTGGGGGATAAAATGGACAGTTCACATAAGGTCTGTTCCTCTCTGCAATCCCTGCAGATCTTTTTCCTATGTGCATTCTCCCAGCTTGCTCTGGGTTTTTTCACCAACCAATCCCATCCCAGAGGAGGAGGCGAGAGAGCATAGTTAAAACTGGGGTGGGGCAGCCAGGGCACGTGCCCTAGGCACCACTGAGGAGGGGGTGCCATGCCAGTTCCTGCCATCCCCACCCCATTGCCCAACTGCCCAGCCCCAGGGCCCCTCAGCCACTTGCCATCCTGCTTGCCTTGCCTTCTAGCTCCAGCCTAGGATCCTCAAGGCCTAGGATCTGAGCAGCCTGCAAACTGCAGAGCTCTTCTCTCCCCACTTCTCAGCTGATCGGTGGGTGGGCGGGGCTTCCAGAGAGGCCTCCGTGCAGGCCTCCCTGAAGCCTGAATTCGGCAGGCCCCACGCAAGCAAGGAGGCAGGCAGACAGAGTTCTCTGCAGCAGAAGACCCTCTACCCAGACCATCCAGCACAGCTTTTGCCAGGTAGAATGGGAATTCCTTTTTGTGTTTACCTGCCCCACCCCCACCCCGGGTATATAGGGATCTGCTTGCCATAGGGCTTTGATGGGGGGGGAGACTGAGAAGTCTCTGAATATTTAATTTAAAACAGATTGGAAAATTTGCTGGCTTTAAAAACAAGATTTTAAAATGCCTCCCCCTCACTGAAACCTATGTGTCACAATAGAACATCATCCTAAATTATTTTTTTAATGGTACTAGAGAAAGACATGCTGTTATGATAGCTCCAGGTCTGAACACTCACATCAATTTCAGAGGATGAATACAACTGAAGGAAACTTGGGCGGGTGTGCAGCTTGGGGATTCAGTCATGTGACTTGCCTCTGGAGCACCCCCCCCCCCAAGGCAGTGGGCCCCCAGACAACTGTCTCACCTTGCCCTATTATAGTTACACCCCTGCCTGGCAGAGCACTATTCCTTTACCAGATGCAAGATTTTTGGTCTGGTGGGAGGAGAGCCGGTCTTGCAATAGCAAGTATGAACAGGGGTGTAATTATGGTAGGGCAGGCAGGGCACGTGCCCTGGGCGCCACTTGGTGGAGGGCGCCAAAAAGTGCCATGACCCCCGCCCCACAAAATCTATTTTTACTTTAGGCAGCAGCAGGCAGGCTAGCAGCAGCTGCGACCACACGGTGCAGGTGCCCCTCCCCCAGCAAGTGCTTGGCTCCAGCTTGGTGCCTGCCTATGCCCCCCGCTCACACCACCAAATTAATCTTCTTCAGGCAAGAGCGGTGCGGCGCCCCCCCAGCGAGCGCTCGGTTCTGGCTGCTGTGCTGGGCACCCTCACTGCCTGTGGCCACGGACCTCCTCGTGGCACTCCTCCCCACCCCCCCACTCGCGCATGCGCGAGTTTACCTGCTCTCGTCGCCTCGCACACACGTGCAGTTGTCTGAGGCGACGAGAGAGCGAGAGCGTCTGTGCTTGCTTGCTGCTTGGCTGGGGCTCCCGCAACTTGAAGACGGGCCCAAGAAACCAGCAACAACATCAACAACACATCATCATCTCCAGGGACCACTGCAATAAAGTGTACAACACGGAAGGACAAGGTGTGTGTGTGTGGTTTTTTAAAAATTATTATTATTAATGTTTTATTTTTATTTAAAATGTCCGGGCCGAGCGGCGTGGTGGGCTTGCTTTGAACTGGCTGGCTGGGTGGTGGTGGCGTGGCTGGGGAGTGGGGGGTGGCAGCGGGTGGCCTCCGAGTCCTACTACCCCAGTTGGAAGAGGTGGCAGCAGCAGCATGGCCCACGCCGGGCAGGTTGTCGTCGGGCCGAGCCGGCCAGCCGCGGCAGTGGCTCAGTCCTCGTCGCATCAAGAGTGGCCGGATTCCCCCTAGGGACCCCCTCCCGTCTGGCTGCCCTTTCCCCTGGGCCGTGCAGCGGTGCCGCACGCCCTTGCAAGCTCGCCCCACCGCTACCTGCGCCCTGGCCGGCGACCCGCCAGACGGAGTCGTGTCGTGTGCCCTGGGATGGCTGGTGGGGAGTGAGCACCAAGGTTATCATAGCCCCCCTATCCTTTAGCCACTGGACCTCGGCAGCAGCGGGCGGCGGCGGATGGCTGAGAACTGAGCGATGCGGAGGCCTGCCGTCTGGCCCGGCGTTGCTTCCCAACTGCGAGGCGCGCCTGCGCAGTTCATTCTACTATGAGGGGACGTTGAATTCTTGGCTAAGAGAGAGCTGCCTAGGAGGTGCTACCTGTAGTTATCCCCCTAATAAGAAATGGATCCCTGGCAGGACAATCAGTTGAAAGAGAAAGGGGTTGATCTGTGGAAAGGCACCAGAGAGGGGAGTCAGTCTGAAGCCCATCTCTCTCCTCTATCCCAGCTCCTTTGCTGGGAGTGGCTAGTGGGCTTGTGTGTGTGCTCTGGTTTTGGAAGCACTGTGCTGTGTTATATCCTGTTCGCAGACACGGCTTATAAGACACACACCCAAAGGGGAGGAGTGTGACTAAGAGCAAGCTAGCCCTGTAAGGGGCTGGGCTGTTAAGGAAATGGTGCTTGGCATGGCTTGCAGCCCTGCAGTGAGGCTCCTGTCACTGGGGCACTTCACACAAGAGGTCTGAAGCGCCAAAACGGGGTTTGCGGGGAGAGCCGGCATGATCTGCTCTCCCCGCAGACGAGAAGGGACCCCTCCCTGGGTGACCGGATCGGCCACCCAGACAATTCCTGGGTCTGTTACAGAGCTGGTTGTTCTATGATCCATTTGTTTGTTTTCCTGGCTGTCCACGGTGTCCTCAAAAGTCTCCAGCACCAAAGTTCAAAAGCGCCAACACTTTTTCTATCTTGCTCCTTCAGAGTCCAGCTTTCGCAGTGTGAGACCAGTACAGAGAATTAAATGAGAAAGCCATGAAAATACTAACTCCCTTTGCTGGATTCAGCAGTTGCTGTTATAACGAGCAAATACTTAGTGAAAATAACCTAGGGCCCAAAATTAATAGGCAGTCTCAAAGATAAAACCCAGGTTTGAAAAACTAACTAGTAACAAATAAGCTCATCCTCATTAAAAGGTAAATGTGCTTTATTGATCACTACCTAATCAAATAAATGGCTGACATCACGTGTGAAGCACGAGCCCCTGGGCTGGTCTGCCACACTTCCAAAGTGTGGTCACTCTTTCACTCTTATGTAAGAGCGCAAATACTTTTCAGGGCTTGCTTGCATACCAGGTGAAGTCCAGGAGCGCTCTGCTAGACTAGAAATACGTTGCTTGACCCTCAGGAACCTTTATGGTTTGCACATCATCCAACAGGGTGTCAGCCACTAGCTTTAAGCATGGGAGTGGTGGTCATGTAGCTTTATATATCCTTTTAGGACAGGGTTTCTCAACGTGTGGATCCCCAGATGTTATTGGACTTCAACTCCCATCATCCCCAGCCCCATTGGCCTTTGGTTGGGAATTATGGGAGTTGAAGTCCAATTACATCTGGGGACCCACACGTTGAGAACCCCTGTTTTAGGGCATGGCTGTCCCACTGCGGCCCTCCCACTGTCTTTGGCCTGCAACTCCCATCTTCCCGGGCAACAGGCCACTGTGACTAGCGGGTGGGGGTGGAAGTTGTACATAGAGAGGTGGAGGTTTGGAAAATAACTGGGTGTGAGGGGCATTTTCCGGGGGGGGGGTCAGTCCCCCCCACACACACACACATTTTCCCCCTGACTTGTTTCCCCATTTTCCCTCAGGCCTTCACATCTCTAGCTGTAGGCCCAAAACATCTCTAGTTGTATATCTCACCAGTAGCCACCAGGGGGCACTGCTCCGGGGCTGCAGCGTGGGCAGGGGAGTACAACCTTGAATAGCAGTGGACGTACTCCTCACTGGTACCTGGTATCCTTGACATGGTGATGTCGCCCAGCCCCATGTCCTGTGGGGAGGCTGTTCCAACCCTGCAGCTCAGTTGGCCTCTAAGTGCTGCAACCTATTCAGCAGTGGGGGTGGGGAAGCCTCCCTACAGGATGCTGGGCAGGTGACACCCCTGCAAAAAGCATACTGGCTACTGGTGTCCGCCGGCCGGTAAGTTCACCACTATTTAAAGTTGTGTAACGGCCGCATGGAGCAGTGCTCCCTGGCCACGACTCTATCTCACTTTTCCAATGGTTGCTCAAAGCAGAGCACAACACAGGGGCAAAAATAATTAAAATAATATAAAATAGAAAGCATTTATTTTAACTCACAAAATCAGATCACAAGCAATATTTAGAAAAATGAAAATAATTTATTGAAAAAATTGAAAAAATTACATTCTAAAACTCAAACAGAAAAAAACAGTTTACATTACACTCAACCTTCCGTATCTAACATGGAAAATTGCATTAATTTATCCATTTCAGTTGCAGAACAAAGTTCAAACTAGTCATGCTGTGGACCAAAATTCAAATCATGTCTCTCTTACCACTGCTATCACCACAGGTAATGGGACTTACAGAACTACTGGAAACGCTGCCTGATGACCCTCTTCAGGGCTGCTTTCATCTCACTGTTCCTGAGGCTGTAGATGAATGGATTCAGCATGGGGGTGACCATGGTGTACATCACAGCTGCCACAGTGTCCTTGTGGCCTGAGTTCTTGGAATGTGGCTTGAAATAGACCCAGCTTACAGTGCCATAGAACAAAACCACCACAGCAAGGTGGGACCCACAAGTGGAGAAAGCCTTGCGCTTCCCAGTATCAGAAGGAATCTTCATGATGGTGTAGAAGATGTATGCATAGGAGACAACAATGAGCACAAATGGCCCCAGGACCTCCACCACCCCCTCAGTCAATAGCAGCATTCCTATGGCACTGGTATCAGAGCAAGCGATGTCCAAGAGAGGGTATATGTCACAAAAGAAATGTGGTATCTCCTCAGAGTCACAGAAGGAAATGCGAGACATCAGAAGAGTATACACTAACGAGTGGATGATGGGGATAATCCAGGACACCGTGGCCAGCAGAAGGCAACGCTTACAGCTCATCCGGACGGAATAGGACAGTGGGCAGCAGATGGCCACATAGCGGTCATAGGCCATGGCAGCCAGCAGGAAACTGTCTGAGTTGCCAAAACACATGTAGAAATACATCTGAGTCAGGCAGCCGTGATAGGAGATGGTCTTTTCCTGAGACAATAAGTTCACTAGCACTTTGGGGACGATGCTGGAGGTAAAACCCAAGTCAGCCAGTGCAAGGTGGCTGAGGAAGAAGTACATGGGGGCCTGGAGGAGCTGAACGTCAATGCGGATCAAGAGGATGATTGTTACGTTCCCCAGGAGGGTGAGCAGGTACATGGAAAGGAAGAGGGGAAAGAGGAGTCCTTGAAACTCTGGGTGGGTTGGGAAACCACGGAGGAATAGTTCAGAGGTGCCACTTGAGTTTCCATGTTTCATTTGCCCGATGCAGCTGCAGGGACAAGATTAAGACATTACGTAAGAATGTCAATACCATGGTTAGCAGCATGTGTATATCTCTAAGAGAAATAAGGTGTTACCCTGCCTTCTGCCCTGGAAAACTGCAGTGTCTGGAAAGGCCCTTGTTTCCTCCTCAGTTGAATGTAGTGGTTAGAATGTTGGACTAAGACCAGTGAGACCCAAGTTCAAATCCCTATTTAGCCATGAAACTCACTGAGGAGATTCTCACGATCGGGCAAAAGAGGGCTAAGGGAACCAAGCCCACTTTTGCCCAATCGTCTGCTGCCACGGGAGCTGCATGGCTCCTGGCAGCAAACCCTCCTAATTCCCCCTCTCCTTAGATGAGGTTAGCAGAGCGAGCGCTCCACTAACCCTGTCTATTTGATCATGTATTGCCGCATTGTGGCTCCACGCCGCAGCAACACATGAAGAGAACCCCGCCGGGAGGCTGAAACAAACCTCCTAGCCCTGGGGGTCTCTCCAGGATGCCCTGTGTGCTCACATAGGGTATCCTGGAACTTTTGGGGGCAACGCAGCCCCTGATCCCCACAGGCCTCGCAGGCTCTGTGACAGAGTCGGTAGTCGTGTCGGCCGTTGGTCTGACCACCCAGGGCTGTCTGAGGATCATCTGCAGGGAGAGCGGGCTAAGCCAGATCTCCCCGCAAACCCTTTTAAGGCGTAAGACTCACCTCACTGGGTGACTCTGAGCCGGTCACTTCTCTCTCAGCCTAAGCTACCTCACAGGGTTGTTGTGAGGAGAAACATAACCATGGACACCACTCTGGGCTCCATGGAGGAAGAGCAGGATTGAAATGTAAAAATAAATAAACGTCTATCAAGGGAGTGGGGGCTGGAATTCACGAGCCACCAGGAATATAACCAAGGCTCCTTTAAACTTAAAATATGGCATGCAATAAATAAGATATGACATGCTCCCAGATAATGCAAATAATCCACTTATAGATAAAAATGATTAACTTTGTTTAGCATATTTATATGCCACCCCAAACTCACATCTCTGCCTGGTTTACAATAAAACAACACATATTAAAACAAGATTAAAACATTAAAACGATGTAACACACTAATGGATTCTAGAATTCTAATGAAAAAGTCTGGATGAATAAATGCATCTTAACAGCCCTTTAAAAAACTGTTAGAGATGGGGAGGCTCTTATTTCAGCAGGGAGTGCAATCCAGAGCCTTGGGGCAGCAATGGAGAAGGCTTATCCCCAAGAAGCTGCCAGAGGAGCCGGTGGCAACTGCTGAAGGACCTCCGCAGATGATCTCAATACTAGGCAGCAGGGCTCATAATGGACAAGGCATTCTCTTAAACCTTAACTCTCCGCCCTATTCCTCATTCAGCACAAAACAGCCATTCACCAGCAGGATTTTGCCATGAATGTTGTTGTCCAGTCCCTTTGTCTTCAGATGATTCCAAGAGGTCATCCTCAACCAACAGTATGCAAAATAGCAATAAGGAGCAAAATAGCAATAAGGTCTTAGCAGGATTATTGATGTTTGGAGCTTTCTTCAAGCAGGTGTAGTGCTCTTACTTACATGGGTGATATATGCAGTCTGAAAAGCGTTGCTGCAAAATGTGTGTGTGTGTTCCTGCTGTTGCCAATCAGTAGAATGAAGGGAGCAACAATCACACAGAAAAATCAGGAGGCAGAGAAGACAGTTTATAGCATGTTCCTCCTGGAAAAACAGGCCACCTCCCTCTGCTGAGCAAATCTGGAGTGTATTTTTACTGTAGCATGAGAAGGTAGTAGTAAGATGGCAGCTAAATTTGTGTCTCTTTGTCCTTGAGGGCCGTATGATCTCTATAGCTCAAGGAAGGAGGACGGCTCTGTCAGGTTCCCTCCTGGGAGATGTCTGCAGCAGCTTAAACCCTGAGGAAGCATTTTTCTGAGACACAAACCCAATGACTTAGCAAATTAACTTCTCCTTAGTGTGTCTGCTTTAGGAGGAAAGACATTTTCCATGGAGCTTCAAAAGAAGGGCCCATCACAACTGGAGGTAGGATGCGGAGTGGTATAGTGTTGTGACCGTCCTCAGTTTCCTTTTGGAAGTTTTCTGGGAGGAGAAGTTGCTTTTCTAGGGATTTAATGTTTCCTCTTTGGTGCATGCAACCCCCCACCCCTGCACACTTTCTTTAAAATTACTGGTAAAGGGGGGATTATTCCCATTGGCCGTACAGTCGCACAACTGCATTCGTATGATTGTTTGGGCAGTTGCAGGACAGCCCTCTTGCACAACTGTGTCAGCATTTTGTCTCTGATCCAACACTGTGTGATGGTGTTAGCCAAGGTTACTTTCAAGTAGTAAGGAAAAACTACAGATTTGTGAATGCTGGCCAGCAGGTGGAGCTGTGGATAGAATCAAAAGGATGTCCTCAGTGTGTGGGCAGAGCACTGAAACACCCTAGGAGATAGGACAGGAATCTGTCCACGCAAGCATCTGGACTATGCATGAGAGCTGGAGGCTTTACACACAGGGCTTTTAGCTCACATCCCTTCCAGAATGGAGGAGGGAGCGAGTCCACATATCAGCTTGATTTACCCCGAAGTCTCTGCGAGCTATCCAGGAGCAGTACATGCCCGATTCTGCTTTCCCCCGAATTACTGCTGCACATTCTAGCTTGGACCGAATTATGTTCAGGGTTTAAAAAATGCTCTATTTGCGGCAGCTTTTTTGGGAAAAACTGAGCTTTCTGGAATGTCGCGGTTAGGGTTAGGGTATTGGTGTTTTTCAAAACTCAGTGAAGGGGAGTTTGACAGTTGTGTTGGGTACGTGGGTAAGGTCTGCTCTGAGTGATTTGCAATGGCAAGAGCTGGGGAGCGGTTGGGGCAGCTTGGTTAAATTCTTGACGCCACGTCAAGACATGGCGGGGCGGTGGGATTGGACAGCTGCCCCCCAGGCCAGCAACACCAGCCCACAGCACGCACAGCGGTCCTAGGGCAGCTCCTTGGCTGCTGGGATAGATCCTGCTCAGCTCAGGCTCCCACTGTGCCCCACTCTCCCCTCCGCCCTACAGCCAGCGACCCACATACCTATTGATGCTACGCCTTGCAAGGAGGGAGGCCTCGCTCCATGCAGCACTGTCCATCCTCGCGTAAGCCGCAGCCCTGCCCAACTGCCCGAGCTCGGATGCTAATTGGGCTCAGGCCAGAGACACTTTTTACGAAGGACCCTCCAGCGGCGGCTCAGCTGGCCAAGAAGACAAAAGCGACGCAGCAACAGCACAGCGAGATGGGCCGTGAAAAGGAGCTCTGGGTGGGCCATCCCCTCTCACCGCCCCCACCCCCCTGGAAGCCCTGCTACTGCAGCAGTGCCCTGAATGCCCAAACAGCGGGCAAGTGCAATCAGCAGGTGCGTCGCACCTCAATTTCTGACAAGTCTGTCTAAGCAGGACGCAGCCGCCGAGTTGGTGTGGGAAAGAAAAGAAGAGCAGCCCACACAGGTGCACACTTGCGGTAGCCGCATTCAACTCCTGTAAACGTATAAGCTGTCAGAGTCATGCCCCGGACCACACGGTGCTACTTTCTAGCTGGATTGTAAACCCTTAATGTTGGGGTCTGTTGCTCTTTTCTAAAAGATGTCTTCCACCTGGAAGATGTTGGTGATCGGAGGAGGGGCAGAAATTTTGCCTCTCTTGGTCTGAGCCCACCCCAAGAAGGAAGAGGCAGCAACGGAGGCAGGATGATTGCCCAGACTGCAGCTGGCGACGGGGCCGCAAAAGGGCCGGTTCCTGAGGCATTCATGAGTCACTTCCTTGGCTCTGCCCACCCACCCACCCCAAAGCAGGGACCTTTCAGAGCCGCTCCTGTAGGTAGCGGAGGAGGCTGGCTGTCACTCCGCTGATGCAAGAGCCGGGATGGGGAATGGCCAGCAGCCACATCTAGATTCCAAGAGACGAGCTGGTCTTGTGGTAGCAAGCATAACTTGTCCCCTTAGCTAAGCAGGGTCTGCCCTGGTTGCATTTGAAAGGGAGACTAGAAGTGTGAGCACTGTAAGGTATTCCCCTCAGGGGATGGAGCCGCTCTGGGAAGAGCATCTAGGCTCCAAGTTCCCTCCCTGGCTTCTCCAAGATAGGGCTGAGAGAGATTCCTGCCTGCAACCTTGGAGAAGCTGCTGCCAGTCTGTGAAGATAATACTGAGCTAGATAGACCAATGGTCTGACTCAGTATATGGCAGCTTCCTATGTTCCTATGAGCTCTCAGCAAGGGGCCATGGGGAAGCCATCCCGCCTCTTGCCAGGATTGCAACATTCCTCATCCCTGACCTTGAGCCAGGGCCCGGACAGAGATGTCTGGGGTGGGGAGCTCTGGAGAGCAATGAAGTGGGGCTCTTGAGGCAACCCTGTACCTTGGTCAGCTCCCTCCCTGCCCCACTCTGGAGCAAAATTCTTCTAACTGGGGGCAGGGGGCACACTGGACCATTTCTCTGCTCAGGGTAATTTGGCAGCAACTTGCCATGCCATTCAAACTAACAACAAAAAGAAAGAGCATTCTCTTGCCTCCTCCTGTAATTGGTTGGAGGAAAAACCCAGAGCAATCAGTGAGAATGCACAAAGCAGAAAGATCGCAGGGAGTGCGGAGAGGAGCCGACCCTATGTGAACTGAACTGTCCATTTAATCCCCCTGAATTAAACATCTTGCGAATCTGCTGCAAAGCAGGTTTGCTCTCCAGATACCCCACAGCATGAAGGCATGTGTGAATAACTCCCTGGTGACAGAATGCCATGGAAGCTTTAAAAAGACCACAGTAAAATGCCGTCTGGAAATGAAAAAAGATGGTTGTTTCACTGAGAGCTTTAGATTGCCAGCAGATGGCTCTAAGAATATAATGTGATCCCTTTCTCCCTAGTGTGGATCCCCTGTTTGTGGATTCTCCACCGCTGTACCCCACCCCAGATATTTGAGCTCATGCTGGAATACATCAGTGCTTGGAAAAGCCCGATGATTTACCAGAGATTGGGACCAGCAGAAGACAGTAGATGAAGAGCATGTCACAAGCAAAGAGCACACCAGGAAGAAGTGCTTAGAAGGCTAACAGCTTGATAACCTGCAGTGATTCTGCAGGGGAGAAAGCACCGTGTGCCTCAGCTGCAGGGCACCAACACCCGGAGCAGTAAGGGTGGTGCATGCACCCTGCACCCCAAACTTTGTGGGGCCCCTGACCCTCTGGGCCGGGGGACATTTGTTCCCCCTTGACCAATGGACACTACACTTATGGTTGATAAAATGTCATGTTCCATGTTATTCAAAGATCCACCGGCCTCCCCTTCTCCTAGAAGCTTCACCCCATCCTTTCCTGAATCAGACAAAGTCCTGCTTCTTCCCCTATTGACATCCTTCCAGGATGTCTAAAGGATCTTCTGAGCTCTGAGACAGCAGCCTTTGAAGCCTAAGATTCCTCTATTTCTAGGACTCTGGAGTCACTCTTTGAGGAGGGGTCATGGGAGAAGAGGATATACAACCTGTGAGCCATGTGTGCATGAAAATCTACTAACCGTTCCACACACACCTCAGCTTCTTTTCTCCCCGCATAGAAAAACTGCTTTGCTTTCTTTGTTGGGCAGCTGCTGAGGAGCCCTTCCCTCAGAAGAGCCCACTGCTGACTCCTGAGGCCTCTGGCCTTTGTGGGTGGTGGTGGAATGGCTTTCTTGGGGCTGGCCCAGGTAGGAGGCAGCCCAAGGAAAGCATCGTGCCACGGGGCCCCTGAAACCAGAATCCAGCCCTGCCCTGCAAGTGAGAAGGGATTACGAATGATTAATCTAGAAGCCCACAGGAGAAAGCGGCTTCCTTCCATGCACACTTCAACTGCATTAATGCTTTTTAGAAGTCAAGCGATATTTTGTGTGTTTCTCCTCTCGTGTCTAGTTTGGCCTATCAATATTCAGGGCATCCAGAACATTTGGAGTTGTGAGTCTAAATTCATGCCATGGTTGATGCTATCACCACCCTTAGATTTCTCAGAGCAACCAGAAGAAAGATGGGACACCACAGCATCATCTAGCCAAAGGGCCAAACTACACAGTATATTAACCCTATCATTAAGAAATGGGCTTAAAACGTTTCCAAGGACACCAGGAGTCTCTATTTTTTTTTAAAGAAAGCAGCTGGCAGGGCCCCATTTCAGGGCAGCAGCACCAGGAAAGTAGGGATGTGCACAAAGGATTTGAGCCGAACCTGGGGCCAGTTCAGAACCAGGGATGGTTTCGTCCATGATCAAACCGAACCAGGCCTGGTGCAGATGAACTGGTTGGGCACAGTGAGGGGTGGCCAAGCAGGGGTGGCAAGAGAGGTAATCAGCTGCTTACCCGGCCAGAGCAGATGCCAGAGTCACTGCTTGCCACTACTTACCCTCCCTGGAGCGACCCCAAGCGCGTTCCCCCCTCCTTTACCAAGCCACTGCTGAGCCAGCACCTTGGTAAAAGCAGAGGAGCACACTTGGGGCCACTCTGGGAAATTGGGTGGAGGTTCTGGCAGCCATGCTGGCCAGTTAAGCAGCTTTTTACCTCTCTCACCATCCCCACCCAGCTGCCTCTTACCTTTTAGAGGATCCCCCCATGCCTGTACTTGTAGGAGGGAATCCTTACCAAATTCCCCATTACAAGTTTATTCCGCATGAACCTCCCGAACCGGTTCAATCTAACGGACCGGACCAGACAACTGGTTCGACCAAACCAGTTTGGAGCAATGCCATTCAGTTCAAATTGGTTTGAATTCAAACCGAACTGCATTTTTTTGGTTTGTGCACACACCCCTAATGGAGAGGGGGCTAACACGTTCCCCCTGCCCTGTTTTCACTCCAAAAATCCCCCCTGAAATGACTGTTTTCCCTCCAAGTGGCTATTGGCTGCAAATAATGGGCTTAGCTTTCTGGAACGTCACTTGCACAATTTTTGTGTTTGTGTAATTTGCACATAGCATGCAACCTTACTAAGCTGACATATTCTTGTGTGGTATGTCAACTCACTTTTGGGGAGGTGATTTTCCAGAACTAAATATCCCAGGGTGAAAGTGTTGATAACTCCCATCCCTTCAGATTGTGACCCGTAAATAGGATTTGACCAAAAAAGGGGGTACTTGTAGTTCACTACTTGTTTTTATCCCATCACCTTAATGAAAATCATATGTAACACAAAGATGACCCTTAGGCTAGAGATACTAGTATTTAAGAGGATTGAAGATGATATAATAGTGTTTCTTTCATTGGTGGAAAGCTGAAGAAGAGTTTTAATAAACAACAATGTGCCTCAGAGAATGTGAAAAGTGGCTAAGCCATTGAAAGAGTAGCCCTATCCCTGCTCTGAGATTTAGCTGATCTGAGATTGCCATTTCTCACAATCTACTACAATGACAACTAATATTTATTTATATATTGTTCTTCAAGCAAAGTTCTCAAAGCAGTTTATATAGAAAAATAAATAATATGATGGGCCCCGTCCCCAAAGGGCTCACAATTAAAAACAAATACATAAGGTAGATGTTTATACCTTAGGTTTTAGGTAAAAAGAAACAAGCAATACCAATGGAGGGATGCTATGCTGGGGTTGGATAGGGCCAGTTGCTCTCCCCCTGCTAAATATCAGAGAATCGCCATGTTTAAAGGTGGCTCTTTGCTCAGTTAGCAGGGGAAATCAATCAACAATATGAGGTCTGTTGATTCTGAATAAAGCTTAATTAAACTTCCATAAGATTGCTTTGTATTTACGAGGGAATGAAAGTGAGCTATAAAATAAGGGAAGCAGCTATATGTCACGAATGCTCCTGCCTGCTTCCCCACACGCAATCTCCTTACCCTTCCAGCTCCGCCTCTCACTTCACACATGATCTTCCGGCATCCCACAATGCACTGCGCCAGGAGTGTGGTGCATTGGGGGATTCCCCCATTGCCGAGCACTCTTGCCGCCCAGCTTTGTGCATGCTCAGGCTGTGCACATGACTGGGGACTGGGGTAGAAGAGCATGCTCACCCTCTTCTACCTCAATAAAAGCCCAGCGGGGGAACTGCCAGCAGGGCAGCACCCGTATCGGGCCCAATCCTGGCACGCCACACAAGTAGCCCTACCCGGGTAGGACTGTGAAAGCCCTGGTCAGGCTGCTCATGTGAACAGCCCTAATGTCTGTTAAATATTAAATCCTAGATATGCCAGGTGCACATTCTCTCAATTTCCAGTCTTGTGAATCCAGAAATTTTTGGCAATACCGGGGTTGCAACACGCCAACCTGAGATTGATAGCCATAGATTGAGTTTTAGATTATCAATGTAGATTAACTGTCCAGTTGGTGCAGTTGGGGTGAACACATTGGGATTGGGACCAGCATTGATAGCTCAAAAGGCTCAGCTGAGGCCTGTATCTGGAACTGCTATTTTACAAGAAACTGGAATGTGAATTTTGGTTCTGCTGAGCCAAAGTAACTGAATGGAATGGCTTATTCTTTAGTCAAGGCCTGGTAGAGGGAAAGATTCGCCCTTTCCTGCCTTGAAGCTTGCTTGTGCATTGTGCTATGCCAAGTGTAATCATGGGAACTAGCTTTAAATGTGCTAAGAGAAATCATATTTAGAAGGTCTTAGAAAACCACATATAGATATCAGAACCTACACATTTAGTGGTACATTATATTCACACAATTAGTTGCTGAACCTCTTTGCATGCTATCTTTTAATAACATTTCTTGGGACTGGAAGGTGCCAACTAAGTCTTGAGAATGACCACAAGCCAGTCAAGCTGAACATAAACAGGGATGTTTCCATCCGGATTAGTAAACAAAGTCAGGCCTGGAACCCACCATGAATGGCTCCTGGCCGATATAGTAAGAGAGAGTCAAGGAGAGGGACTGGGATGTTTACACTAGGATAGAGACATAGAAGCAGGGGCGTAGCTATAACTGAGCGAAAGGGTTCAAAGAACACAGGCCCCCAACTCCTGAGGGACCTCCAGTTCCATCCCTCCCTATATTCTTCATTGTCTCCCTCACTCTGGGGGGCTACCAGAGAGAGGGATGAACACGGGCCCCCTCTCCCCTAGCTACGCCCCGGCATAGAAAAATTGATGTGACTGTCTTTGATTTGAGATACGACAACGGGCTTGGGGAGAGGGTATAAAAGGGACATACCCCTCCCGCACAGGAAGGAAAAACATACTTAGACCCCAGTGGAGAAGTAGTATGTGGGCCCTATCAAGGGAGACACATGCTCTTGCCCTTTGGGGTAGTATGTGAACCTTAGTCTGTAAAGGCAACCTGTGCCTCATAGATTGCCATACCATTCAGTTCCCTATATCAAGGGGACTTCCACTCCTGCATATCTCACTTATGCTTCCTGAACAGCCCACAGCCTCTCGGCACATCCCCAAGGTATCCTGAGGACTACAACCAATGTGACTGGTAATTATTTACCTACAAGAAATGCCTTCAGATCAGTCCTCCAGAACTAACTTACCTCTTCCTCCTTGTCTTCCCTCCTTTCCAACTGTGGAATCTCTTCCTTCCCTGCTTCCCAGAAAGGTCTCTCTCTGCCCCTTTTAGCTGGCTTCATACTTGTCTTGGCTTGCTCTCCTTGCTGTCGCCTTTCTTCTCCCTCCGTCCCTCCGCCTTTCTCTCCCTCTGCTTTTGGCTCATTTATTAATATGTCAGAATGGGCACTCAGCCCCCCCCCCCCCCGCTCAGCCTTTCGGATCATCCACTAAAAGACAGAGTGGGCATTTTCTCCTCCCTCTGTTTGCCCTCTTCACTCATTCCCCCTCCCTCCCCCTCCTCCTTCTCACGCTTGGATTCTTGGCTCTCTTCTGCTTAAAACTGAAACTGCAAGATGTTGTGTCTTAGAGACAGAACAGCTGCTGATAACATGGCACATAGGGTCCACTTTTAGTCATAAAAAGAAAATGCATTTATTGCAGTTCATTTCTAGCAAGGAGAAATGATTTTAGCTGTCACTGAAAACACTACACTACACTTCGCTGGGGAAGAAATTGATTGATTGGTTTTGCTTGCGTGCTTAATTGCTTAGATGTAACCATAGCCTTAATAAAGCTTTTAAAACTGCAAATGTGTGTGATGTGTCTTCTCCCCCTTCCCTCCTGACTGCCCCATGACCTCAGAACCGAACCAGGGATAGCCTCTGCTGGCTAAAGCTAGGAGCGGCTGCGTGCTCCCGCTCTCCCTTGCAGGGAGGGACACTGCAGCCTGCTCGCAACACAGTGCCAGCCCAATATCACTAAAAATTTCTGGGTTCACACAAATTGGGAGTGCACATACCACACAGAACTAGAATTTAACATTTAACAGACATAATACAACATCGATCATGAGAACTGACCCTAAGTTAATCATGGCTAAGCCTCTCTGAATCAATGGGATGCTAACTCAGTCCACTGGTTCCACTGAGACTTTGTCACAACAAACTTTAGCTGGATTGGAAAGATAGCTACCAGGTAGAGCCTAGCAGCAAGGCTCCAACTTGTCTTCAAGTGCACTGGGATTATTGTCTGGGTGCAGTTACATCAGTTTCTTTCCAGATTCAAGAATGTTATTAGATGTAACCCAGTGGGCAGAGTCATGTTTCTTTTGATGTTTGTATGATGTCTGGTATAGCAATATTTATTTATTTAACATATTTCTATACTACCCAAAACCTACGTCTCTGGGCGGTCTACAACAAAACAAAATAAATACAATAGGCATGATATAAGTTCACCATGGTGAACGATGGTGAATGATGATAATTTATTAAGTCCTTCTGATCAGCAAGGGGGAGGGCATTTTTTTGTCAATACATTTCATTATATGTACATAGGAACATAGGAAACTGCCATATACTGAGTCAGACCATTGGTCTATCTAGCTCAGGATTGTCTTCACAGACTGGCAGCGGCTTCTCTAAGGTTGCAGGCAGGAATCTCTCTCAGCCCTATCTTGGAGAAGGCAGGGAGGGAACTTGGAACCTTCTGCTCTTCCCAGAGTGGCTTCATCCCCTGAGGGAAATATCTTGCAGTGCTCACACATCAAGTATCCCATTCAGATGCAACCAGGGCGGACCCTGCTTAGCTATGGGGACAAGTCACGCTTGCTACCACAAGACCAGCTCTCCTCTCCCAATATGACAATATGACATTTTCCCCATATAAACAGAATTTAGCCAAAATCAGCATTGAACTTCAAGCCCCCAAAATGCTCTTCAGTGCTGAAATTCTAATGGACTTAGAAATGTACCAAGCCTCTGTGACCATTCTTAAGAAGGGCCCAAATATCTCCAGACACTATGGAATTTTAGTATGCAATTAAGAATGAGGTGAAAACACATGGAGGAAGGGAGAAAAGGAAAAACAGCATCATATTTAGGAGCAAGAAATATGAGACAAGCTACAAAGTAAAGATTAGATGGCAATCATATAACAGTAATACTATACATACAGGGGAACTGTGCATACCAAACAGATGTAAACGCTGTCCATATGAAAAATAAGTAAAATGCAGAATTCCTTCCTTCCTTCCTTCCTTCCTTCCTTCCTTCCTTCCTTCCTTCCTTCCTTCCTTCCTTCCTTTTAATAGTCATACTGGAAAGACAGCAAAGCAGAATCCACAGCAAGGTGACTACTGCAACTGCATGGGACACCATTCTGTCTTTTCTTACCTAAGCTGCAGAGCTTAGTCCCAGTCCATCCTCCACCATATTACGGTGCCTTCTACATCTTATTTCCAACTTATTTCCAGTTCCTCTGAGAGACGCGCATCCTGGCAACAAGTCTTCTCAGGGCACCCTTCATCTCACTATTCCTCAGGCTATAGATGAAGGGGTTCAGCATAGGGGTGACCACAGTGTACATGAGAGAAGCAAGGTTGCTCTGGTTAGAGTTAGGCTGCACATAGACCCAGCAGAGGGTGCTGTAGAACAAGACGACAACAGCCAGGTGTGAACCACACGTGGAGAAGGCCTTGAGTTTGCCTTTAGCGGAGGGAGTCTTCATTACCGTAAGGAAGATGTGTGCATAGGAGATCACAACTAATACAAATGGCCCTAGGATATCAAGCATGCCTTCTGTCAGGGCCACCGTTTTAATGGCAGTTGTGTCTGAGCAGGAGAGCCCCAGCAGTGGATAGAATTCACAGAAAAAATGGGGGATCTCTTGAGAGGCACAAAAGGAGTGATGGGACAACATCAAGGTGTACAGCATGGACTGGAAAAAAGCCAAGAGCCAACACCCAGCAACCACAAGGAAGCAGTGCTTCTGGTTCATTAAGGCAGTGTAGTGCAGTGGGCGACAAATGGCCAGGTAGCGGTCATAAGCCATGGCAGCAAGCAGGAAGTTGTCACAGTTGCCAAACAGCAAGAAAAAATACATCTGAGACAAGCAGCCCACATAAGATATGACCTTGTTCTGAGAAACCAGATTGCGCAGCATCATGGGGACAGTGGTGGAGGCAAACCCCACATCAGCCAGAGAGAGGTAGCTGAGGAAGAAGTACATGGGCGTGCGGAAGAGTCGGGCATCGCAGCGGATCAAAAGGGCAGTAAGCAGGTTGCCCAGCAGATTCAGCAAATACATGGAGAGGAGGATGGAGAAGATGATGCCTTCATGCTCCATCTGGTTGAAAAGCTCCTGTAGGACAAATTCAGAAGTTTGGTTCCTTTGCTCCATGGTACGCCTGGGGAGGAAAACACCACTGATGGACCATGTACCAGCCATGTGTATTTTCTGTCAGTTCAATTATATCCCCATGGTACTTTTTTTAATTATCTGTGGACTGGGGAGGCGGGCAGGGTGGGGGATTGCCAATACGATTGGGGAAAAGAAAAGACATGGGGCAAATAAACATGGGAACACTGAACATGACAATCCCAGATAGAACGGGTACTATAAGTACCATTTTGAAATAAACAATACAAACCATTTGAACAATTTATAAACGGCATTGACACTTGGCAGATGTTAACTCTAGAAGTGGAGAGGAGGAATGTTCAGATTAAAAAATGGTTTTTTGCATGTAAGAAAAAGGTATTGAAAAGATGATATTTTCTTTAGGAAAGCAGGTAGCCTTCCATCATTGTACTTTTTAAAAGAACCCATATGTATGAATATGTTCATCTGCTTTCTTCCTTCATCTAACTAATTTTAAAACACTTGTGAAGCTAAGTGTTTTACTTAGCTTCAGTGATATTATGAGCACTAGCCTACACTGGAGCTACACTGGCTGCCAATATGTTTCTGGACAAAATACAAAGTGCTAGTTATAACTTATAAAGCCCTAAACGGCTTAGGCCCTGGGTATCTAAGAGAGCGTCTTCTTCGCTATGAGCCCCACTGCCCATTGAGGTCACTTGAGGAGGTCCGTCTCCAGTTGCTGCCGATTTGTTTGGTGGCCACACAGAGACGGGCCTTCTCAGCTGCTGCCCTGAGATTGTGGAATGCTGAGATACGATGTCCCCATCTCTGGCAATTTTTTTAAAAACCCTGAAAACCCATCTTTTTGCCCAAGCTCTCTCAGCTTCCTAAATTTTTTAGGTTTTAATCTCTGGTTTATTTTTAAAGTGTTAAATTGTTTTAAGTTTTTTGTTTATGTTTTTAACTTGTTTTATGCTATTGTTAACCACCCAGAGATGAAAGTTTGGAGCAGTGTAGAAATTTGATAAATAAATAAATAAATAAAATATAGGTGCCCAAACATAAACTTCAGCCTTCATCTCCCTTCTGGAAGGAGGAATCTGGTTTTCCCAGATGCACCTTGAAGGATGCTGAAAACTTATAAAACCACTTCTACTCAAGATCACATCTGGACATTTAAAAACTATGTATGTACATGTACAGCAAACAAAGCTTCTACAATACCACTGCCACTACTTTGAAAATGTTACATCTGTGCTCAGCTTAGACTGTTATGTTCCTGCCATTTCCCCAGTCTGTGAGCCAGTTTGGCATGATTGAGCAAAACCATGCTGGCTGCTGCAAATGTTCAAATTGTTCCTATCTGCCCAGGAGAATCTACATTGTGTTGATATTGACTAAACCATTGTTGTCATTTTGTTCAAACATTTTCTCCCTGTTTTGGACTTTGGGCGATGCCTTGTTAAAAAGTAGTCCACATGAATTGCCAAGGTTGCTGTTCTTCAGAGTTCAGCTCCTTTTCTAGAGTCACTAGTAGCTAAATCTGGTGCGGGAAGGCTTAGCTCCAAAGGCACCCTTCCAAACATGGAAGGGTTGTTTCCCATCTAGAAGAGGAGCACGACACACACAAAAAGTCTCCCCAGACCCAGAGCAATTCCTCCATTTGTGCAGTTCATCTGCAAGACTAAGCTTTCCCTATCACTGCTGATTGTACTTTATTCATATGCATCCACCTTTCTTCCATCGTGGAATTCAAGGTAGCATACATGGGGATCCCATACAGTCTCCCTTCCACATCCTGAGCAGTCCTAGACCAGCTTAACTTCAGCAAGGTGGCTGCATTGTGCACCCTCTGCCCACAACCGGAGACATAACAGAGGGGATAGTTCTTCATAGTAACACAAAGTGACCTTTTTAATGGCGCAGCTTACTTAACCAAAAATCAGTCGGAGACTCACCAGAAACACCAACTTACATCCTGAGCCTATTCAATGCCACTTCGCAGATGATGGGAAAAAGAATCTGAAGAATCTGAAAAAGATGTGACACACCACATCTGGTTTGTAAGACACAGAACTGTCTCAGAATGAACAAGGGGGGAATCATACTCCAGTCTTGAGCAAGCTAATCAAACTGGATAGAAGAGAGGAATCAATGGGTTGGTTTTAAACTTTTAAACAAGCCGAATGGGAGACTTCCTAAATGAGTGGTGGTGAATCAATCCTCATTCAAGTCCTTTCAACAGTGGTTCAATCAAAGCAGCAGGCACGAATGGCAGGTCTGGTTTCAGATTTGGCCAAACATTTTCTCCAAAGAAGATGGGTAAGATCTTGGGGTAACATCCTCCTCAGTGATCTTCTTGTCTCTTTAACAACTGAGAGAGACTTAGCCTGCCCTGCTGAGTACTGTGTGAGGAGAACAACACCAACCCTCTTTTTAAAAGAGCTTCCAAGAGGCATCTCCGGCTCTCTCTGGAGACAGAATGCTGATCTTATAAGCAGAACTTATGCTGGCAAATAAGACCTCCATATGTCACTTGAGGCAGGCCCCCAGCTGGAGGATCTTGGCAGGTAGAGGACTCCATGGGGGACTTGTCAGTCCAAGTGCTGCTGGAAGCAGATAATAACCAACATCCCCTAACAGTGAGCTTGAGTAACAAAGTCGCACTCATTCAAGAAGATTGTGCCGCTGCCCAAAATCACAGGGATGCTCTCTTAGCACAACTAGCTAGTGCAACAGCACAACATCCTTGCCCAAGCAGCACAGCCTTAGGATATCGACCAATATATTTTAAGGGAGTGGAAGGTAGCACCATCTCAGGTAGTGCACAGACCTGTATCTTTAATCTCACTATCATCTCTACCTCCATGAAGCAGACAGGGGGGCGCTTCTCACGCTCAACAAAAATCAGGCTAGCAGAGGCTAGCCTGATTTTTGTTGATCGTAAGAACCACCGGGCTTGCAGCCGAGCCCGGTGGTTCTTGAGCAGGTAACCCGCTCGAGAACCCCTGTTTAAAAGCATGTTTGCAGAGCGAGAGCTTTTTTATGATCGTGAGTAGCCGCGCTGCGTCTTCGCGCCACGCCTACTCATGAGTAGACCCCCGGCCGGGAGGCGAAAAGCCGCCTCCCGGCTAGGGGGTCTCCCCAGTATGCCCTGTGCAGTCGCGCGGCCCCTGCTCCCCCCACCCCCCGCCGGCTCCGTCACGGGGCCGACCATCGTGTGGGCGGCCGATTCGGCCGCCCAGGGCTCCCTGCTCACTCGTGAGCAGAGAGAGCGGGCTTAGCCCGCTCTTCCTGCTCACCCGTTAAAACTGGGTCTCCCTGATCGTGAGACCCGGTCCAAGAAATAGTAAACTGAAGAATATTTTGGTTGGGTTGGGTTGAGTTTAATCTTGTGTTTAGCTTGGTTTAATTAACTTTTAATTAACTTTGTGTTTAGTTTTCACTTTAGTTGAGTTGAGTTGAAGCTTATTGTTTCAAGCAAAAACAAGACAAAATGGCTAGGTTTTTCTAGTAAGGAAAACCTTGGTTGCCTTCCCCTTTCTAGGTGAATGCAATCATTTTCTGAGTAGTAGTGTACTTTGTAAGTCAGTTGTCTACACACCCCTTCCAAGGTACAGGCTTCTTCCCATGCCAGGGTTTGTTACTCCGCCTGGGAACTGGGAAAACGCTGGCATACAAAGAGGCTGTGATGTGGTCTGCACCAACATTTCAGAACAGTGCAGGAAGGGGCTGGATTCAATGGCTGTGTGTGCCACACTACTGCTCCCACACGTATGTGAAGAAGTCCCAGGAGAATGAAAGGCCCTCAGGCTCAGGTGTGACCGTGCATCCCTAGAGCAGAGGCTTCCCAGCCTTGGGTCCCCAGATTTTATTGGACTCCATCATCCTTCAGGCACAATGGCCTTAGATGGGAGATGGGGAGGAGTCCAACAACAACACTTGAGGGCCCAGACTGGGAACCTCAGCTCTAGAGAACGGCAGTGCACAGGAGCTGAGAACAGGTGCTGCACCCAATCTAGGCAGGGTCCAGGGGCCTGTCCTCCACCTGGCAATGCTGGTGGTCACTCGGAGGCTACCTCTAGATGGTTTTGCAGGAGCTTCCCTCTGCTTGCTCTAGGGGCAGGAAGCAGAGTGAAAACCTTCACATAGGCAGCAGTGCCACCTAGTGGATCTCCTCTGAATGGTTCCCAGACTTCCCCAACCCAGCCTGCACAGTAATGTTTGTGAATGCACTGGGACTGCACTGAATCCCCCATCTCTGCCTATGCTTTCATTGGAGGCAACAATGGGGAAGGGGATTCGAATTTTGAGAGGGGGACTACTTAAGTCCTCAGAAGGGTCATGGCAGTGCACTCCTCTTTCTTAAAGAGAAACGTAGCATCATTCCTCAGCGGATCCCAGGAAATGAAATAGTACGGACAGGGAGGCAAGCAGCACTTCTGGCAACACTATGCCTGCTACCATCACAAAGGCGACAAACACTAGTATATGGAACAGAAAGAACCTCCACAACCCCTCCATTGACTTAGATAACCCCCTCTACATCATATTAAGTTTCAATAAAATTTTGTAGGCCCCTCCACAGAAGGGAGATGGTTATTAACCCCTACCAAAGGTCCACATATCACCAGCATTCCAACAAACTGAGGGGGTCAAAAATTTCATTCACAGCCCAACAATGAGCCCTTGGCAGCCAGCGGGGACATGCTTGCTCAGCACTTCAAGGATAAGGTTATTCAACCTCCGCACAGTATCCATCTGGTGTGGCTATTGCTGGGGTCTGCCTCTTGTGTTTCTTTTTAGAAATTCTTTGGGGACAGGGAACCATTTTACTATTCCTTTTTCTATGTTAACCACGTTGAGAACCTTTTCACTGAAAAGTGGTGTATGTTGTTGTTAAGTTGCTTGCTGCTAGTTCTGCAGTTCAGTCAACAGGTGTGTCTAGAGCACCATCCGGTCCTGTTTTATTGGGTGAATTTCAGCAGTTGTAGCCTGAGGATGTGCTTGGTGGAGTGTGGCCGACCACTGCTTGCCCAACCCTTTCCCCTCTTGGGCTAGGGAGTTGCCTTGCCTGAGCCACCTTAAAAGCGGTAATCTCATGGCCACGGCAGTGCTAAAGCTCTGCTCTCCAGTGCTACAAGCAAAGAACAGGCAGGAGGGATCCTATCAGTTGCATTAAGGCTACCTGCAGGATACTCGCTTGAGCAGGCCAAATGCAGCGCCACATCATCCACTGCATTGAAGTCAGGGGTGTAGCTAGGGGAGAGGGGGCCCGTGTTCACGCCTCTCTCTGGTGGCCCCTTGGAGTGAAGGAGATAATGAAGAAAATAGGGTGGGGTGGAGCTGGGGGGCTCTGAGGAGCTGGGGGGCCCCAAGTTCTCTGAATCCATCTGCTCAGTTATAGCTACACCCCAGATTGAAGTGCATGCCTTAAGATGGAACGTCTGAATAAGACACCACTAATACATATCATGACAATATGCTTATCAGCCAAACAAGGTTTACTGGGAAGACCTGCTTCACATGCTGACACCAAAGAAGTCATCTTTGTCATGCACACGGGTCAAAAGCTTCCCAGCGACAGCCCCCAGATTAGGAAACTGCCTCCCAGGACAGATCTGTGCCATCCCATCACCAGGTGAAGATGTCCTTATTTGCCTGGGCATTCAGACTTTACGTCATATGTGATTGCTGGCTGCCTTGGGTTGTTTTAACTTTTGCTGCTGCTATTATTATTTATTTACTCAGTCAGACAGGTATTATTGACTGGTTTGTTTTATCCAGACATCGAGTCCTTCCCAAGGACCTGGGATGGCTGAATTTTATTATCAATGTTGTTGCTGCTGTTATAGATATCGTCGCAGAATATAGGCTGTTCCCAGTAAAGTTGCTTTTTGTAATTGGCTGATGGTAGGGGTGTGCACGGAACCGCCACACTGCGGTCCGGCACTGAGGTGGGGGGTCGCTTTAAGAGCGGCGGGAGGGTTTACTTACCCCTCCCGCCTCTTTCCCGATCTGGCGCCGTAAATTTTAGAGTAATTGGGGCAGCAGGATACCTCCCTGCCGCCCCTTCCCCGCTGCTCCTTGGCAAACTTCCCAAGAGTCCTTTGCGCGTGCGCGCACGTCAGAGACGTGAAGACGTGTGCGCAAGCGCGCAAAGGACTCTTGGGAAGTTTGCCGAGGAGCAGCGGGGAAGGGGCGGCAGGGAGGTATCCTGCCGCCCCAATTACTCTAAAATTTACGGCGCCAGATCGGGAAAGCAGTGGGAGGGGTAAGTAAACCCTCCCGCCGCTCTTAAAGCGACCCCCCAACCCCGGACCGAACCACCCAGCTCCAGACTGGTCCGGACCAGTCCAGAGGCCTTTTCAATGGCCTCCGGACCGGTCCGGGCCCATCCCTAGCTGATGGTGATTTCTGTGGCCCCTATGCTGCTGAGGTGCTCTTCAAGGTCTTTTGGAACTGCACCTAGGGCACCAATTACCACTGGGATTATTTTGGTCTTTTTCTGCCACAGCCTTTCCATTTCAATTTGTAGATCTTTGTATTTGGTGATTTTTTTCTCTTTTTTCTTCTTCTATTTTACTATCCCCTGGTATTGCTATGTTGATTATTTTCACTTGTTTTTCTTTCTTCTCGACTACAGTTCTATCTGGTGTATTGTGTGGCAGATGTTTGTCTGTTTGTAGTCGGAAGTCCCATAATATTTTTGCATCTTCATTTTCTTCAACTTTTTCAATTTTTTGGTCCCACCAATGTTTGGCTACAGGTAGCTTGTATTTTTTGCAGATGTTCCAGTGTATCATCCCTGCTACCTTGTCATGCCTTTGTTTGTAGTCAGTCTGTGCGATCTTTTTAACATTTTTACATTTGCTGCTATTATTATTATTATTATTATTATTATTATTATTATTATTATTATTATTTACACACAGTCCCAGATGTTATTGACTGGATTTAGTACTTTAATTATCAGGCCCTTTCTAAGGGTCTAGTATAACTAAAGAAAATTTAAAGATATCATTGTAGTATTCGTGCTGTCCCAAGTAGAGCCAGCAAGGTGTAGTGGTTAGAGTGCTGGACTAGGACCAGGGAGACCTGAGTTCAAAACCACATTCAGCCATACTTGCTGGGTGACTCTGGGCCAGTTGCTTCTCTCTCAGCCTAACCAACTTCACAGGGTTGTTGTGAGGAGAAATTTAAGTATGTAGTACAGTACACTGCTCTGGGCTCATTGGAGAAAGAGCGGGATATAAAATGTAAAATAATAATAAATAAATAAATAAATAAATAGTGTGGCCTTCTGTAATTGATTTGTTGTAATTTTATTGATGCCCAAAGTGCTGAGATGGTGTTCCAGTTCTTTTGGTACTGCACCAAGGGCACCCACAACTATTGACAACACTATTGTTTATTTATTTATTATTATTTCTTGTTTACACAGTCAGGCAGGTGTTATTGACTGGTTTGTTTTATCCAGACATCGAGTCCTTCCCAAGAACCTGGGATGGCTGAATTTTATTATCAATATTGTTGTTGTTATAGAAATCGTCACAAAATATAGGCTGTTCTATTAGCATGTTTTGTGATGTTTTATGATTGTTGAACACTGCCTTGGGATCCTAGAACAAAGGGCCATATAGAAACAAACAAACAAATAATCCAGGAACTGTGGTCGGCTGCTGCTCCCTACAGGGTGTATGTTGTTGTCAACCTGGGTTTGCCTCTAAATAAAGTGTCAAATGGCCCACAGGCAGAATATGTCCCTCTATGCCTGGGATTTCAGTCTTTAAGTCATATATATTTTATTTTTACATATATAGAGCCCCTGGTGGTGCAGTGGTAAAACTGCCGCCCTGTAACCAGAAGGTTACAAGTTCGATCCTGACCAGGAACTCAAGGTTGACTCAGCCTTCCATCCTTCCGAGGTCGGTAAAATGAGAACCCAGAATGTTGGGGGCAATATGCTAAATCATTGTAAACCGCTTAGAGAGCTCCAGCTATAGAGCGGTATATAAATGTAAGTGCTATTGCTATTGCTATATATATATCCCACTCTTCCTCCAAGGAGCCCAGAGTGGTGTACATGGTTATGTTTATCCCTTCAACAACCCTATGAGGAAGGTTAAATAGAGATAAGTGACTGGCCCAGTCACTCTGTGAATTTCATGGCCAAATCAGGATTTGAACTCAAGTCTCCTTGGTCCTAGTCCAAAACTCTAACCTAGCTGCCTTGGATTGTTTTGGTTTGTTGCTCATTTATTTTTTATCTTTTATTAACAATTTTTTTAAATTTATGATATTTTTAGATTGTTGTACACCACCTTGAGATCCTAGGACAGAGGGCCATAATAGAAACAACCAATCATTCAGGGACTTGTGATTGGTTGCTGCTCCCAGTGGCGTATATTGCGCGTAAAGTCAACCCATGTTTGTCTCTGCATAATGTGACCCCTGACCCACAGGCAGAACAGGAAAGCGAGATGGTCCTAGCTAGAAGCTGTTGGGTGGGAGGGGTTCCAAGCAAACAAACAAGCGGGGCTTGTGCATCTTGGCAAAGCAGAGAGTCAAGAGGCAGGCTGTTTGGGTTAAAAAGCTCCCCTGGGAACAATCTGCAGCTGTGGCTGTCCATGGAGACCCTGAAACACCAACACCACCCCTCAGCTTGTGTGCAAGACTAATCTCCTCCTTCGCAGATGCCTGTCTGAGCACTTCTTCTCTAGCAGAGGAAGAATAGGGGGATGCAAGAAGCTGCCATTGTCTTCTCAACTCAGCCCTTACTGCAGGAAACACCAACTGGAGTCTCTTGCATGAACATCATAATTCCTCTTTGAGATACAAGGTGGCTTTCATGTAAAAATAAAAAAGCCCATTCTCAACGGAATGTTTCAGAAATGAAATATCTAGCATTCCAACACAGCCAGGTGCCCCTTGTTCTGCCCTTATTTCAGCCTGCAGCCAATGCTGCCTTTTGCTGCCCCTTGGCATCTGAGAGCTTCTCCTCTCCCTTTAAGTATATCTAAAGCACTGAGCCACCACCAGCTCTGCCTTCCTTCCCCACCTGAAGCTGGCCATTTTTTATTCCTCCCTGGGATTTCTAGTCTGACATCCGGAAGACACTGGATTGGCATTTGAGGCCGCACAGGAGGTAAGTCCTTCTTGAGTCATTTCTCAGATGAGCAAGGCGGGGGGGCGGACTTGTTTTGTGTTTCCAGAGTGTTGAAGGTAGAGTGACAGAGCCCTCGTTACCCACGAGCTGCGCACTCAACACACCATTCTGTTCGGCAAGCAGGGTTTATCAACCTTCCCACATCTGTTTGACCAGAAACGAGAGCTGGGGACCAAAGAAAGATCTGCATACGTCATGGAAAGCAATGCCTTCCTCAAACCACACTCGGCTCTCTTTAAAATGCTTAACGGTCTGCTGCCCAAGTCTCCTTCTTCCTCTTCTCTTCATCATCAGCATCTGGGCCCAGAGAAGGGCAACTTGTTCAGCAATGTGGAGCACACTGTATACCTACATTTTGTAGTTGCATATGAAGAACATAATTTATACATCATTTCTATTGGATACCAAGCTGCAGGCAGCCGATGGACACGAGCACTATGCACCCAAAATTAAGCACAGTTCAGTCCTCTTGATTTCATTGTTAATATTCAGAGAATGCTTTTAAATGTTCATGGGACGCACTGCTTTATTGGCAATATAAGCATTGATGTTTTTAAAGAGGAGGCTTAGACCTTTACTGGGAATCTGGCCCCTCTCCTGCAATAGATTCCCTCCCCCTTAAAGTAAAGTGTACCGTCCTTCCCCCCACCCCCCCACCACCACACACAAAAAATTCTGAAGTCTTGTCCTTGAAGAAGTCTCATTCCTCCTCCTGGGCCTTTCCCAGATGGCAGTCTTAACTGTGGGATTAGGTGGGGTAAAGTCGAGTGAGTTATGGGGTTGTATATTAGCTGCTGATAAACGCAATAAAAATAATTCAAAGAAACCTGGGGGCCCATTCACATAGGGTTGCTTTAATAGGGTTCCTCTCAGTTCCTTCCAAAAAATTTCCATACCCCATTCATACTGCTTACTCCCGGGTTTTTCTCTTATCCCTTCTGGATTTATCTCTGTTTCGTCTTCTGCTTTTTGCTTCAGCTTTGTGGAAGGCTGACTTCTTGACTGGCCATGTCCATGCAGGGTTCATTTGCTTTTCTCTATTTTATTTCTTTTTGGAACATTTGCTTGGTTTATCTTACAGAACATCGATCTATGCACCCAGTGCAGGTGTATAGATCGATGTTCCACAAAATCACCAAGCAAATGTTCCTCCGAAAATTGAGAAAGGCGAGGCTTTAAGAAAAGGTACTCTACCAACATGGCCCCTCCATACTTCTCAAAAGAAACGTTGGTGTGTATTGGATATATCGAAGTATCCCAAAAGGCCACCATAAAAAGTGGAACTTTTTCTCCCCATAATCTAGGACAGATGTAAATCTGCCCAAAGTGTGAGAGCACACCTACCCTTCTGATGGTGAAACAAAGTAAAATCACCATCTGGAAGGGCCCTGGTACAAGCTTGGCTCCTGCATACATACCCTCAGGTGAGTGCTTCACCTTCCAGTGTTGCAAAACTATGCATCTTGCTGCAAGGAATGCCCTGGCAAAATGCAATGCTTGTTTTCTTTGAAAATGCCCAGGTGGCTAGGATGTCCTTGAGCAGCAAGTGACTGAATGTGAAAGAGAATTTATAGACAAGATCATGCTGATAGAATCACCCAGTTGTTCACAAACAAATTCTAGAGTATTCAGGAATCATTCAGTATTTTAAAAACTGAAGCAGGTCTTGAAAAATCTTGGTACATGAATTAAGAAATAATGGAAGCTGATAAATGTTATGAATCTGAGCATAATTTTATCCCAGTCTTCTAGTATGTTTTTCTTAAATTTCCAGACATCTCTGGACCACAAGAACTAGAAACAGCCTTTGTGCTTTGTTTCAAAATGCAAATCTAGGGTTTCTAACATGAGTCTACGGGCCACATACAGTGCTTGTTTATCCCACATCTAGATAGTTAAGATCCTCAGAGTTGTTTGCTCACAACTGCTATTATTAGACTGTTCAACATGTAGAATAACCCAACCATCTTTTTTGCTGTTTGTGCCACATTAACCCTGCAGATCCTCTAGATCAGGGGTTCCCAACCTTCAGTCCCTGGATGTTGTTGGACTATAACTCCCATCATTTCCTTTTACCATTATGGCCAGGAATGATGAGAGTTGTAATCCAACAACATCTGGGGACCCAAGGTTGAGAACTCCACCTCTAAGCCCAAGAGTGTTCTGGGGAATGGTAGGGTTCCTCAGAACCCTATTAGAGGACTCTGGATGGAAAGATCAATAATGGCAGGCAAACTTCCCTACAAGATCCACCATTAGAGAATTTCAGGATCACTGATTACTTTTGCTCACATTCTAGGCTTCATTCTCAGTGCCTCTTGGACAATAGCAAAGCCAAACTGAGTAAGGCCAGTGCCTTGTGTAAACTGAGAATGTGCCCTCATCTGCAGGGATCCTTTAGCAGACTTAGCATACAGTACGTGGGAGCATATGCAGAGGGATAGACCATAACCCACTACTGAATCCACTACCATTTTAGACTTCCAAGGAGCACAGGGCAGCAAATATAGGGTTGAATTTATCTTCCTAACAACATTGGGGGTGGGCAGGGGGCTATGCTAAGAGGCTGTAACTTGCCCAAGGCTACCCCATGCGCTGTGCAGGGATTGGCACTTGGGTTTCCAAGCCAAACATTGTAGCCACCAGATGACACAGGCAGCTTCAGGATGAAAACTATCTCCATGACATGTCTAGTCCCTTCTCTGTCACAGCAGAAGTGTGTCGCAACATGAGCATGCCTAACATGCAGGTTTATCCTAATGCACTGTCCTAATCTGGGGAAATAGCTAAGCGAAGTAAATCAATAAGCAACTATCTTCCCCTCCCCAAATTCTTTCTCTCTGACCAATTCCTTAAATGTTGTGTTTCTCATCTCTGTGAGATCTGTTGGAGATGGGATCCCATAGGCATCAACAACATTGCCTCTTATTGTTTACTACGGACATTAGGAATAGCACTAGAGTGTGTAGGACGCTCCCTCCCCTTGTTCTCTCTCTCCTCTTTGATCTCTGCTCTAGGTCTGTCCTGATTGATGGACTGATATTCTGAGGACACTCCCTTCTCTGAGTTCTCTCTGTTCCTGCTTCTTCCTTCCACCATGAGGTAACTAGTATAGGGTTACTATCTACATTTGTAACTTCTTCAGATAAACCTTTACTTGTCTTGTTTTAGCCCTTAAGCAATTGTCTCTAGATCCCCTCTATGAGCTCTGTTCTCATCAAATTCTCTACGGAATTAAGGGTTGATTCAAATCCTCCCTTACTGTATCTGGGAAGACAAGGTAGCTGAGAGATCCATGAGGATGATGGGAGTTGTAGTCCAAAAACATCTGGAGGGCCAAAGCTTTACAGCCCTGCGGTAGACAAAACTGAGCTAGATGGACCAATGGTCTGACTCAGTATAAGGCAGTTTCCTCTATTGAGATATGTCTTCACCTCTCCTCCCCAAACTCTTTCTCTCTGCCCAGTTCCTTACGTTTGGTGTTTCCCATCCCTGTAGAATCTAGGAAGATGTGGGAACTTGGATGACTTTCCATATCTTTTGTTCTCTTCCCAGTTGAGCCATGGGCCAGTGGAATGAAAGCACCATGTCTGGATTCATCCTTCTGAAGATCACTACACGGCCAGAGCTACAGTCCTTCCTTTCTGCACTTTTCTTCTCCACCTATCTGCTGACCTTGGCGGGGAATTTACTCATTGCCCTGCTAATATTCTCTGTTCCTAGTCTCCTCCATGCCCCAATGTACTTCTTCCTCAGCAACCTTTCCTTGGCCGACGTTGGCTTCACTTCTGCCACCGTTCCCAAGATGCTGCAGACCCTGCTGTCCCAGTCCACGGTGATCTCCCACAGTGGGTGCTTTGCCCAAATGTACTTCTTCCTTGCTTTTGCCAACACTGACAATTTGCTGCTGGCTTTCATGGCTTATGACCGATATGTGGCCATTTGCCACCCTTTGCATTATGCCTCTCTGATGAGCTACAGGAGATGCCGCCTGATGGCAGCCATTTCATGGGTTGTCTCTAATGCTCTGTCCATGATGTACACAGTGCTGGCATCCCGCCTGTCATTCTGTGTCACCAAGGAAATCCCTCATTTCTTCTGCGACATCCAGCCCCTGATGAAAATCTCTTGCTCTGACACACGACCCCTTCAGACCTTGGTGATGAGTGAAGGTTTGATAGATGTCTCCGTGCCATTTCTGCTCATCATCATCTCCTATGCTCACATCTTCTATGCAGTGTGGAAGATCCCCTCTACTTCCGGGAAGCTAAAGGCCTTCTCCACGTGTGGCTCCCATCTGACTGTGGTGATCCTCTTCTATACCACCATCATCTGGGTCTACTTCCAGCCTCCCTCCAGGAATGCAAGTGGGAAGGACACCATCGCCTCCATCATGTACACTGTGGTCACCCCCTTGTTGAACCCCATCATCTACACCCTCAGGAACAAGGAGATCAAAGGAGCAGTCAGTAGAGTCATGAGTAAAATGAAGCCTTCAAGTGGGGCATAGGGGCAAATGCTCCTCTGTGATAACTCTCCCCACCAGTGCATCCAGGGAACCACGTGCTACTCCCTTTGCATGCACCTTCCTCCTAACCCCCCAACTTTTTCAGTTGGGGAGCAGAAGGCCATCTTTTGGCCTTCTAGCCACAAAAGATCTGTGAAGATCACAGAAGACGGCCACAGGCAGATCTGGCCATGGTTACCCATGCCTTAGTCACGTCACGGCTGGATTGCTGTAGCGCTCTCTATGTGGGGCTGCCCTTGAAGAATATCCGGAAACTGCAGCTAGTGCAAAATACGACAGCTAGGAGTTTATCTGGAGCTGCCCAGTGGGAGCACATCACACCCATTTGGAAAGAGCTGCACTGGATACCAGTTTGTTTCTGGGTCCAAATCAAGGTGCTGGTTCTGACCTTTAAAGCCCTTAACACTTTGGGCCCTGGATACCTGAGGGACCGCCTATGCCCAAGAGTTGCTGCCCACTTGACGAGGTCATCTGAGGGGGCTCTGCTCCGGGTGCCAACAATGGGGGAGGCTCGGTTATCATGCACGCAGGACAGGGCCTTCTCTGTTGCTGCCCCCAGACTCTGGAATGTTCTCCCAGTGATTATCCGCTCTTCGGTCTCCATCACAGTTTTCAGAAAGCATGTTAAATCTTGGCTTTTTACCCAGGCTTTTATATGATTATCTCTGCTGCTGCTTCTTTGTATTTTGTACTGGTTTTATGCTTGTGTTTTAAATTTTTAATCAGATTTGTTTTATATTCTTAGCTTAATATTTTAATTTTGTCATTTTTATAATTTTGTTTTTAATTCTGTGCAAACCGCCTTGGGATTGTTTTAATGAAAGTATATAAATTTAACAATAAATAAATAAATAAATAAAATCGTGCTGCCTTGCTGGCACCCCAATAATCTGCTGCCTGAAGCGACTGCCTCACCCCAACTCACCCCTACTAGGCCACCCCTACTGGTACGGGAAGAAGCTGTGGTGTGGTCTCCTCCAGCGTTTCAGAACAGTGTGGGAAAGGGTCGTGTTCAGTGTCTCTGCATGACACCCTGCTTCCCCCACACATACCTGACATCTCAGGAAAATGGAAGACCCTCAGGCTGTGAACTGCCCAGAGATGAAAGTTTGGGGTGATGTACAAATTTGATAAATACATACATAAATAAATTGTGGCTAGGTAATCCCAAGAGAACAATAGGTGCTGTACCCAGAACTGGTGGGATCCAGGGACTTATTCTCCACCTGGTGATGCTGTTGGCCCTCCTATGCTAGGAGATGTAAAGATGCCAGTGAGGAGATCTTGGGGGAGAAGTCACTGCTAGAAGCAAAATGAGGACCCATATTCAAGAGGAAGGGAATGTTCAGGTCAGAAAGCCTGGAAGAAGGAGAAAAAATCTATACTCTAGAGCAGTGGTTCCCAACGTTGGGTCACCAGATGTTATTGGACTTCAACTCCCATAATCCCCAACAGTGTTCCCTCTAACAGGGATTCCCAGATGTTGTTGACTACAACTCCCATAATCCCCAAGCAAGGGCTATTGCAACTGGGGATTCTGGGAGTTGTAGTCAACAACATCTGGGAATCTCTGTTAGAGGGAACACTGATCCCCAGCTCCAGTAGCCTTGAGTTGGGGATTATGGGAGTTGAAGTCCAATAACATCTGGGAGCCCAATGTTGAGAATCCCTGTTCTAGAGCAGTGGTTCCAAACCTAGGTTCCATCAGATGTTGCTGACCTACAACTCCCAGCATCCCCAGCCATAATAATTTGTAGCTGGGGATGCTGAGAGTTGTAGTTCAGCAACATCTGGTGGAAACTAGGTTGGGAATGACTAGAAGTAGAGCCATCCTTCTGATTGCCTGAGACCAGGTGCCTTACAAGGGGCCAAACTGCACTTTATGCACAGGCATATGAAACTGTAGCTCAATAGCCCATTTTAAAGAGGAACAGCCACTTTCAGAGGTGGCAGGCTGGAACAGAGAAACATCATTTTGGGGAAAGGCTGCTTAACTCTAGGAACATAGGAAGCTGCCATATACTGAGGCAGACCATAGGTCCATCTCACTCAGTATTGTCTACAGAGACTGGCTTTGGCTTCTCCAAGGTTGCAGGCAGGAGTCTCTCTCAGCCCTATCTTGGAGATGCTGCCAGAGAGGGAACTTTGAACCTTCTGCTCTTCCCAGAGCAGCCCCATACCCTGAAGGGAATATCTTACAGTGCTCATACATCAAGTCTCCCTTTCGTATGCAACCAGGACATACCCTGCTTAGCTTAAGGGGACAAGTCATGCTTGCTACCTCAAGACCAGCTCTCTTTCCCTAAACCCTACTGTTTCCCTGCTCAAATCACCCTCCAAGTGACTTTCTCCCCTTGAGAGATTTCAAGCACATCCTTGTATATTCTCCTGATGCAACGTTCCCTCTTCCAAAAAGGCCATGGGGGTAAAGTTAAATGCTACAGGCTTGCATGTTGGTCTTTGGCAATTGGCAGTCATCTGCTCTTGAAATTCTGTGCAGAACTGCAAAATACTTGCCTGTTTTCCAAGAGTTCCCTCTCAGTTCATAGTATTGGCACAGGCATGCTAGTGGGGGCCATTAACCTGTTGCCTTCTGGGGACTGTAGTTTGGTTTCACCTACCTGCATCCATCCATCCCACCCCCACAGAGCAGAGAGCAACTAGCAGATCCCACTCCCCATCCCCCTGAAACTCTACCAAGGCAGCACAGAACATAAGATGACTTTGGATCTGGATGGGATATGGCTGGGGTCCTACAGTACTTGTTTCCCACTCCAAACCCCTCACATTTCCCTCTTCCTTGCAATCACTTCTTAAGGTGGCTTGCTGTTGTTTGACTTTTGGGGATCTGTAATCTTTATTAAGAAAAAATTCTTACAGGTACAAACTTTGATAAAAAACCTTTCAAAACAATAAGTTCAAAACTGAGCCATGCAAAGACACAGAAGTACAGAAATGCAAAGATATACAAATACAATATAAACACATAAAAACATAAAGACAAAGAGACATAAAAACATAGATCCCATCCAGATAATACTCAAACTTTGCCCAATTATTCTCCATTGGATATGTACAGAAATAATCATTCTCAGAGATACACTCAGAATCCAAAGTCTTGAACCCTACTTCACAGAGTTGTTGTGAGGAGAAACCTAAGTATGTAGTACACCGCTCTGGGCTCCTTGGAGGAAGAGTGGGATATAAAATCTAATAAATAAATATAATAATAATAATAATAACAACAACAACACCAATGAAACAAAGCAGGCCTACAAGAAAGAACAAGTCAAGAACCGAGCAGAAAAATGGAAAAATAAGCCACTGCATGGTCAATATTTGCACAATATAAGTGGAAAATCAGACATCACCAAGACCTGGCAATGGCTTAAAAATGACAACTTGAAGAAAGAAACAGAGGATTTAATACTGGCTGCACAAGAACAGGCACTAAAAACAAATGCAATAAGAGCAAAAGTAGAAAAGTCAACAACAAACAGCAAGTGCCACCTTTGTAAAGAAGCAGATGAAACAGTGGACCACCTAATCAGCTGTTGTAAAAAGATCGCACAGACTGACTACAAACAAAGGCATGACAAGGTAGCAGGGATGATACACTGGAACATCTGCAAAAAATACAAGCTACCTGTAGCCAAACATTGGTGGGACCATAAAATTGAAAAAGTTGTAGAAAATGAAGATGCAAAAATATTATGGGACTTCTGACTTCAAACAGACAAACATCTGCCACACAATACACCAGATATAACTGTAGTCAAGAAGAAAGAAAAACAAGTTAAAATAATCAACATAGCAATACCAGGGGATAGCAGAATAGAAGAAAAAGAAATAGAAAAAAATCACCAAATACAAAGATCTACAAATTGAAATTGAAAGGCTGTGGCAGAAAAAGACCAAAGTAATCCCAGTGGTAATTGGCACCCTAGGTACAATTCCAAAACAACTTGAAGAGCACCTCAACACCATAGGGGCCACAGAAATCACTATCAGCCAATTACAAAAAGCAACTTTACTGGGAACAGCCTATATTCTGCAACGATATCTGTAATAACAACAAGATGATATCTATAATAACAGCAACAATGATATTGATAGTAAAATTCAGCCATCCCAAATCCTTGGGAAGGACTCGATGTTTAGATAAAACAAACCAGTCAAGAACACCTGTCTGAAGGTGTAAATAAATAAATTAATAAATAATAAATATCTTAAATTTAACTTTTGGGGGTTATTTTTTTTCACTGTGCATTATCACCCAGTAACCTTTCCCCCGTCCCCACTTCCACCCCCCCAGCAGTTTTGTCACCACACAATGTTTTTACACATAGTTTGGAGGGAGGTTAACTGTGTGTCTGTTGGGGGGGGGGTGTTAGGGTTGCCCACTTCCTCCTGAGGCCCAGGCAAGCAAGACTATTTCTAGCATCTCCAGGTAGGGCTGAGAAAGACTCCTGCCTGAAACCTTGGAGATTTGCAGTTGGTCAGTATCAACTCTCCTGCAGATGTTGGCCTACAAATCCCAGACTATTGTCCACTGTAGCTGGCAATGATGGGAGTTGTAGTCCAAAAACATCTAGAGAGGGCCTAAGCTGTACAGCCCTGGTGTAGACAATACTGAGCTAATTGGACCAATGGTCTGACTCAGTATAAGGCAGTTTCCTCTATTGAGAAATGTCTTCACCTCTCCTCCCCAAACTCTTTCTCTCTGCCCAGTTCCATACATTTGGTGTTTCCCATCCCTGTGGAATCTGGGAAGATGTGGAAACTTGGATGACTTTCCATAACTTTTGTTCTCTTCCCAGTTGAGCCATGGGCCAGTGGAATGAAAGCACCATGTCTGGATTCATCCTTCTGAAAATCACTACACGGCCAGAGCTACAGTCCTTCCTTTCTGCACTTTTCTTCTCCACCTATCTGCTGATCTTGGCGGGGAATTTACTCATTGCCCTGCTAATACTCTCCATGCCCCGATGTACTTCTTCCTCAGCAACCTTTCCTTGGCCGACGTTGGCTTCACTTCTGCCACCGTTCCCAAGATGCTGCAGAACCTGATGTCCCAGTCCACGGTGATCTCCCACAGTGGGTGCTTTGCCCAAATGTACTTCTTCCTTGCTTTTGCCAACACTGACAACTTGCTGCTGGCTTTCATGGCTTATGACCGATATGTGGTCATTTGTCACCCTTTGCATTATGCCACTATGATGAGCCACAGGAGATGCCTCCTGTTGGCAGGCATTTCATGGGTTGTGTCTAATGTTCAGTCCATGATGTACACAGTGTGGGTATCCTGCCTGTCATTCTGTGTCACCAAGGAAATCCCTCATTTCTTCTGCGACATCCAGCCCCTGATGAAAATCTCTTGCTCTGACACACGACCCCTTCAGACCTTGGTGATGAGTGAAGGTTTGATAGATGTCTCCGTGCCATTTCTGCTCATCATCGTCTCCTATGCTCACATCTTCTATGCAGTGTGGAAGATCCCCTCTACTTCCGGGAAGCTAAAGGCCTTCTCCACGTGTGGCTCCCATCTGACTGTGGTGATCCTCTTCTATACCACCATCATCTGGGTCCACTTCCAGCCTCCCTCCAAGAATGCAAGTGGGGAGGACACCATCGCCTCCATCATGTACGCTGTGGTCACCCCCTTGTTGAACCCCATCATCTATACCCTCAGGAACAAGGAGATCAAAGGAGCAGTCAGAAGAGTCATGAGCAAAATGAAAAAGCCTTTAAGCACAGCATCAGGGCAAATGCTCCACTGAGATTACCCCCACCTCACCCCAGTACTTCCTTGGAACTATCTTTCAGGGTGCTGTGCAGCATAGTGCAAGAGAGGGCAATGAAAGCAGTGTAGTGCATCATAAGATGTACAGAAGATGACCACAAATCTGGCTGAATAACAATGCCACTTGGCCACAGCCAAGGAGAGACAAGATGCTAGCAGCTGGATGGGGCCAATTGATCTTCCCATTGTTGTGAACAGACTGGTTGGATTAGGACCAGCATTACAGGCCCAAAAGGCTAAGCTTGGGCATGTGGCTGGGATTGCTGTTTTGCAAGAAACTGAAGTGTGAACTTTGGTTCTGCTGAGCCAAAGTAATTGTTTATTCTTTAGTCAAGATCTACCAGAGGGAAGACTCACCCCTCCCTGCCTTGAAGCTGTTTGTGCATTGTGCTATGCTAAGGGGTAATCATGGGAACTTGCTTGAAATTTGCTAGGAGTAATCTTATTTAGAAGGTCTTAGGTAAGCGCACATAGATATCAGCTACATACACTTTTAGGGGTACAATTATATTCACACAATTAGTTGCTGACTCTCTTTGCATGCTATCTCTTAAGAACATTTTATTGGGGCTGGAAGGCATCAACTAAGTTTTGAGAGTGACCACAAGCCAGTCAAGCTGGGCATAAACAGGAATGTTTCTATCTGGATTAGTAAACAATGTCAGGCCAGACCCCATCATGAACAGCTCCTGACTGATATGGTAAAAGAGAGTCAAGGAGGGAGACTGGGGTGTTTACATTAAGATGGAGACATAGAAGAATAGATGTGACTGTCTTTGATTTGAGATATGACAATGGGCTGGTATAAAAGGGACATACCCCTCCCACACAAGGGGGGAAACATATTCAGACCCCAGTGAAGAAGTAGTATGTGGATCCTATCAAGGGAGACACATGCCCTCCTCCTTTGGGTTAGTATGTGAACCTGAGTCTGTAAAGGTTGCTGTGCCTCATAGATTGCCATACTATTCAGCTCCCTACATCAGGGGGGGCTTTCACTCCTGCATATCTCACCTATGCTGCCCAGACTGCCCACAGCCTCTCTGCGCATCCTCAAGACCACCTGAGGACTCCCACCAAAATGATCGGTAATTATTTACCTACAAGAAATGCCTTCAGATCAGTCCTCCGGAACTAACTTACCTTTCTCACCTTGTCTTCCCTCTTTTCAATCTCTTTCTTCCCTGCTTCCCAGAAGGGTCCCTCTCTGCCCGTTAGTTGGCTTAGCAGCATACTGTCTCGGTTCGCTCTCCTTCCACCTGCTTCCTTCTCTTTCAGTCCCTCCGCCTTTCTCTCCCTCTGTTTTTGGCTCATTTATTAATGCATCAGACTGAGCACCCAGCCTCTCCCTCCTCTCTCTCAGCCCTTCAGCTCACAGATTGGGCATCGCGTTCTCCCTCCCTCCCTCCTTTCTTCACTCATGCTTGCAGCTGACCCTTGACTAGAAACCAGCTACAGAAAATTTTCATTTTGTATCAGGAGCAGGGAGATAAGACTGACCATTGCTAAGGAGACAGGGTTTGGCCAGCTGCTTAAGTAAGATATTGAGCTTGGTTTTTAGAACTGCTTGCTTCTTAGTGAAGGTGAATTTCAATTGCTAAGAATCATTTACCAACCACTCTGTACTCAGAAAACATTGTTCTACACTATGAAACATTTGATTGATTGGCTTGTCTGCATAACTGCTTAACTGTACCCATTTGCTTAAATAAAGTTTTAAAACTACAATCGTGTGTGATGTGCCTTCTCCCCCTTCCCTCCTGACTGCCCATGACCTCAGAACTGAACCAGGAGTAGCCTCTGTTGGCTAAAGTTGGGAGCGGCTATAGGCTCTCTCTCTCTCTCTCTTAGGGAGGGGCACCGCAGCCTGCTCACAACACCATGATAATTCTGTTCAAAAAAGCCACCTCTTTAAAAGATGGTCCAGATGGCAGGAAGAATACACAGCACTGCAAACGCAGCAGCAGTACATGCATGGGGGTGCTGAATATATTGCTCAGCCACTGCCATTCCATGGTGACTGAGGAGATGGGAGTGGGTGGTGGAACCCACCTTTCCTATAGGGCATAGCTTGGCAGTAGGGTGTGGGCAGTGATTGCACCGGCCAGTCACTGTCCTGCATTGGCTACTCTCACCTCCAACTTGGTTCCCACCTCCTCTGCCACCAAGCCACACCTTCCTATACAGGCAAGGTTTCCATTCCTGTTGGGGAAAATTCTCAAAGTGGCATGGTTCCCCGCCCCTAAAGAGCACACCGCTTAAGAAAGCAAGGGAGATGCAAGGAATTTTTAATCATAAGTAAAAATGCCGGTCAGCAAGGACTATAGCCCAGCAACAGAGCTACTGTATCTGTCCACCTAGGTGTAGAATCCAAGGGAACAGAGGCGTAACTATAGGGGGGCAGGGGGGGCACGTGCCCCGGGCGCCATCGTTTCTGGTCACGTGGGGGGCGCCGCCATGACAAAAAAATTTTTTTAATTTTTTTTAAAAAATTTTGTTAATACAAATGTTTCCTGCTCAGTGCAGCAGCGCTGCAACAGTCAAGGGAGCGCGTCGGCGCCCCCTCCCCCATGAGCGGTCCCTTCCGCGCCGCCCGCCCCCCCCCCATTGCTTTGCTGGTGCCTGGCGGCCAGTCAGTTGCCTGGCTTGGCAGCGGCGGCGAGCGCTTATGAGGAAAAACCTAAGTATAATGTAGTATGGGGGGGCGTGGGGGGGCGCCATTTCAATGCTTGCCCCGAGCGCCGTTTTCCCTACTTATGCCTCTGCAAGGGAAAGAGTTGTGGCATGTAAAGACAAGGCAGTGGGATGGAATCATGAATATTAATAGTTTAATGAAATAGATATTATGTACAGAGAGGCACAGCGCAGACTGCTTTTCCGTGCTCTTGCTGCTGGCTGTTTGTTAACCCCGCCTCTACTCCAGGACTGAAATACAAGTAACTAAAGCCCCATTCAAAAGCTGGCCTGGATCAAGGCCACGAGTAACCAAAAACACCACATCAGGGTGTACTAGTTGAGGGGGGAACCCCACCATCTGGAGGGGAAATGGCCTTGCCCTTTGCTTTTCTGGCAATAGGCCTGCTGGCAACTGAATACACAGAAGGTAAATGCCACAGAATCAGAGGGCCTCAGCAGAATGTAGGAAGCAGATGAATGTCAAGGTATGGCAGGAGGACACCTGAAAGGCAGAGCTGATAGCCAGTGAAGGTCTAAACTGAGAAATTTGAGCAAAAGGGGGCTGGAGCAAGGACCTAAGGAGGCCAGCAGAGGGACAGGCAGTAAGACAGATCGGGAGGCCAGCCGGCAAGAGGACAGACATGCCAAGTTACTTAAGAGAGCATGGAGAAATGACAGTCTAGGCAAGGAAGGTCTGGCTGGCTGTCACACAAGCAAAGATCCAGACCTGACCAAAAAGCTCAGAAGAAAGCTATAAGGTTTCATTTATTGGTGAGTGAAGTTTCATTTCTATCCCATCTTCCTTCCAACATGGAAACCAAGGAGATGTACATAGAGTTTCCTAGCGGTCTCCCATTGGTTTGGGGGCCAGTTGCCAGAAACAACAAATCTGGTGTTTCTCCTCAGTTGTTTTGTTTTAGCTGTATGTCTTTGGTGAACAGACTCCTGTGTTGCTGGGCTCTAGGCATACCCTGGTCTGTGCCCTGCCTAGGCCCACCTGCAAAGCCAACCTGGAGTCTTCCCTCTGACCCTAGAGGCCTCTGCCCCTAGTCCCTCCCAGTACCCATAGAGGCACTGGTACATAGGCCAAAAGGCTCTTGGTTCAAGTCAAAGAATACTACCGTTGCCATTCACAGAAGAGTGTGAGGCCAAAAGGGATGGAATGGGTCAGGTCCTATATCAACTGAACATGTACTCCAGAAAGCCCTGGGTTTTGTTTTTCGCACATAACACTCCATCCCTCTCCCATTGTAGAGGCCTACTTATGACTCTCAAGAACTGCCAACAGTGTTCCCTCTAACAGGGATTCCCAGATGTTGTTGACTATGACTCCCAGAATGCCCAGCTGCAATGGCTTTTGCTTGGGGATTCTGGGAGTTGTAGTCCACAACATCTGGGAATCCCTGTTAGTGGGAACACTGCTGGCCAAATCTTTAAATGGTGCAAAGGTCAGCCTATGAGGGACATTTATTACTATGCACACACTCCAAGGTAGAGGTGCTCTTACCCCTGGACTTCAGGGCCAAAGTCCAGGGCTTCCACACCCCCTGGGGGCCCCAAATCCTCTTTAGTCTTGGGTGGTGTGGTTTGTGCCCTTAAGAACCTACGTGTTAAAAAATTATGCTTAACTTGCAGCAGGGGGACCTCCAAAGGCCTTTAGGTCCAGGCTCCAAATGGTGGCACCCTGTTTACGGAGCTCATTTCCTAGGAAGGCCTGCTTAGCACCTATTTTGATGTCATTTTGGCACCAGGCAAAGACCTTTGCATTCTTCCAAGCTTTTAAATCTGTGGTGGAAAGTGTTTTAATTGCTGATGTTTTTATCCCACAGGTTTTTTCCCTTGTTTGATTTGTCTGTTTTCTTAGAGGGTTTTTTTTTTTTTTTAGATTTTATTGTTGTAATCCACCCTGGAAATGTTTTACACTTCCAGGATATACAAATTTGAAATAAAGGATATTTATTTGTTGCATCATTGTCGTCTTTCCTCCAAAGAGCTCAGGGAAACATACAGGGCTCCCCCTATATCCTCACAAAAGCCCTGTGAGGCGGGTTAAACTGAGAGATGAGAACTGCCCCAAGGTCGTCCAGTAAGCCTTGTGTGGCCAAGGGGAAATCTGAACCCAGATCTCCATCCAATACCCTAGCCTCTACACCTCACTGGCTCTGATTGATAGCCATAGATAGAGCTAGCTTCCATGAAGTCAGAAACACTTATTTCCTGATGTTAACATAAACAGCTTGGAACTGCAAATACTGGTTCTACATCAGGCCTGCTCAAATTTGGCCCCCTAGCTACAACTCCCATAATCCCCAGCCATAGTGGACAATAGTCGAGGATTATGGGAGTAGTTGGCCCACATCTGCAGGAGGGCCGAAGTAGAGCAGGCCTGTTCTAGATGGAGTAAGACCGGGCCTCAAAGCATTAAAATAAACATTTAAACAATCACATTGCTTTCTAACAACAACTTTATTTATATAGCCGCCCCATAACAAATGTTATCTGGGAGACCCACAAAGTAAAGCAATAAAACAGTAAAATAAATTAAAATCACATTAAAACAAACAAAAATCTGTGTCTCATTTTTCATCCAGAGGCTATCAGTTTTCACTTCAAAAAATAGTGGAGAGCAGAGTAAAGATGAAATCTCTACTCCAGGAACCCCCAAAATTAGTCACTTATCAATCCTTTGATATTCAAATCTAAAGTCAAACATAGGAAATGGCCTCCTTGGAATCCTAAGTATTGATGATTAACTCAGATGGGCAATTTCCAACTGACAATGGGCTCTTAAATCCTTTAAGTGACCTCTGGATGAGGAGATACAATGGAGTGATTCGCCCTTCCTAGACATCCCATCGACAGGACACGAGCTTTTCCAACCACACATTTACATTCGGACAATGAGCTCCCCGTCTCCAACTCAATTCAGAAAAATTACATGTCACAAGCTGTTTAAAACTGAGGCAGACACTGAGGAAATCGGTGCCAGTAATCTATTGATAGTTTACTGCAGAGGGATACAAGCCCATCACTGCAGAGTATCAATCAGCGGCCTTTGGGTAGAACAACCAGCAGTAGTTTCCCCTGAGAGATTTGGAAGAAAGAGCCCCTTTCTTCATTTCCCCATCACCCCTTCCCTCTTCCCTCTCCCTGCTATTCCTTCCTATTCCTGCTGTTGTCACTCTCCCCTCAGCCACCTAAACGTAGACTGTAGTTTCCTCAGGGCAGGGACCTGTTTGCTCAGGTTCAGTGGCAGTGCACTTGAGCAAGTGAGCACACTACCCAGCTGCTACTATTTATTTATTTATTGTTCCGTTTTTATAGCTCCTTTCATAAAGCATCTCAAGGCGTTATGTGTCTTACAAAAGATAATGTAAAATTATCTCGTAAAATATTATCTTGTAAAATACCTTGTAAAAGGTATAAAATGTATTTTCCAAAAGATAAAATACAATAATTCCGTAAGAGTTGCAAAAATTCCATAAGAGTTACATTTAAACCTGAAAATCAACATTAAAAACCATAAACACACCAAAAAACAAAAAGATAAACAGAAGCAAGAAAGCTTCTTAGGAACATTAACTGGGAGAGCATTCCAGAGCCTGGGGTCAACATTACAGAAGACCCTGTTCCGCGTGCACGAAAATTTTTAGGTAGGTAGGTAGGTAGGTAGGTAGGTAGGTAGATAGATAGATAGATAGATAGATAGATAGATAGATAGATAGATAGATAGATAGATAGATAGATAGATAGATAGCTTTAAAGGTAATAACCAGTACCTTGAACTGGATCTGGAAACAAATTGGCAACGAATGCAGTTCTTTCAGAAAAGGTGTAATGTGCACCAAACGAGCAATTCAGAGTAGCTAAGTAGGACGGAAAGGGCTCCTGCCCTTCCTAGGAACATAAAAAGCTGCCTTAAACCGAGTCAGGCCACTGGTCCTTCTAGCTCAGCACTGTCTACACCAGGGCTACACAACTTTGGTCTTCCAGTTGTCATTGGACTACAACTCCCATCAGCCCGTGTCCACTGTGGCTGGGAATGATGGAAGCTGTAGTCCAAACACAGCTGGAGGGCTGAGGTGGAGCCCTGGTCTACACTGACTGGCAGGGCTCTCCAAGAGTTCAGGCAGGTGTCTCTCCCAGCCCTACCTAGAGATGCCAGAGAGTGGACTAGATGGTTTCACCTTGTGCATTGGAAGACACCTTACACGGGGCCAGGTCACTGGGCCATTTAGCCTTCACGATTGTCTTTACTGACTGTCAGCCGCTCTCCAAGGCTGCAGGCAGGAGTCTCTCCAAGCCCTACCTGGAAAGGCCAGGGATTGGACCTGGTGCCTTCTGCATGCCAAGGAGATGCTCTGCCACTGAACTACAGGTTCCATCCCAACTTGGAGCCCCCTTCCTCCAAGGCACTTAAGACTGGCCCACATACCGCCCAGTGCACTCCAGTGGGGCGGCGGGGAGGCTCCCTGTCCCAAAGGGGCTCACAGCCTACTAACAAACACCAGGGAGACACCAGCAACCATCACTGGCAGACAATATGCCCCGTCCTAACAGAGATGGTGGGACTTGTGGCGATGCTGCTGCAGACCCAGAAGCAGCGGCACCACTACAATCAACCTGTGGTTGCAGTAGCAGAGCAGCATTATCTCAGATTTCCCATTCATGACAATAGCGGTAAATAGAATGCTGCTGCTAATGCAATTGCTGGTTCTCTACGGCAGCATAGCTGCTTCTGGGTCTGCAGCAGCGACACCGTAAGCCCCACCATTGCCATGGGGAAGGATGCTATGCTGGGCTGAATCGGAACTGAATAAGAATATTCTGGGCTGGATTGCTCTCCCCTTGCTAAATATAAGAGAGCCACCCCTTTATTTTGTTTGTTTGTTTGTTTGATTGATTGATTGATTGATTGATTGATTGATTTCTATACTGCCCTTCCAAAAATGGCTCAAGCGGTTTAAAAGATGTCACATTGCCCCCCAAAGCAATTATTAGAGGGTTCCATCCTGGGTAAAGTTAAAGTTGTGCCATTGAGTTGGTGTCGACTCCTGGCGTCCACAGAGCCCTGTGGTTTTCTTTGGTAGAATACAGGACAGGTTTACCATTGCCTCCTCATGCGCAGTATGAGATGATGCCTCCTGGGAGTGGGACCCACCCCCAAATTCTGGTCTCGGCTCCCAGCTCCATCACTTGACCTGCTCTCCCTGGCCCAGACATCTGTGCCCCATCACGGCCCTGCCCAGATACCTACCAGCATTTTAAGAGAATTATTCCCAGAGCTGGAAACTCAACTTATGGCACAATGTTGACAGGACCTCAGTAAGCACCCAGCCCTGTGGCAGCCATCTTTGTGTGTTGGGGCGGGGGAGGGAGGGCTGTTTCATACGCATATTCAGTCCTTCCCTTATCGCTCCTGACAAAAGAGACAATGAGGCTGTTCTCATGCCCAGCCTGACCCAGCCTGGGGCAGCCCAGCTTGGGTTAGGCTGGTTGTGAGAAGCGGTGGGATACTTGCGGATCCCTCGGCTTACCACCTGCCTAACCCTCCTAAATAACCCAGCTTTTGGCTGATGTGAAGGGTGCGCTTGCATCCTAAACCCGGCTGCCGGGTATCATGTGTCTCCCTGGGCCGGGTTCAGCCCAAGGAGACATAGAGATGGGAGCACAGAGTGCCCATCTGACAGGGGAATCCCCCAAGGCAACACGTGCGCTGCGTAGTGCATTGTGGGATGCCCAGAGGCTGGAACAACAAGTTCCAGCCCCGGATCCCTCCGCCCTACTCTGTGTTTCATGGGGCTTCACAGAGCAGGGCTGCCCATGTGGGAGTTGGGAGTGCACTCCCACCACCTCCTCCTGTCTCGTCTGTGGGGAAGGGAAGGTTCGCCCTGCCTTTCCTGCCCCTGCCTGCCTGCACACCCCGGTGGTCGTGGGAATTGCCTCTTTGTTTCCGTTTGTCTTAACACTGTCCATTTGCTGGCAGTTAAGGTTTCTGGCATAACTGGGCATTTAGAAAAGCTATTTCACTTAACGGCAAACTTTTGTTTCACACAGAACTGACAGAACACTCCAGGCACCATTGTGGGGTGCTGGAGGAAAGGAACCACCATGGAATTCCTACTAATCAGTCCCTGAAGGGGTTACTCATCACTACCCACTCTAATTTTCTACCCGGTTTCCTTGGAGGATTCCCTCTCCAGCTAATTATGAGTGATAAACAAACAAGAAGTTAATGAGGAAACTTTTAATAATGCCTTGACAAACTCCTTGCAATAATGGAGAGCAAGGAACTTAACTAGCCTCGAGGGAGGCAGGTCTACTTGGACAATCAGAGCAAAAGGGCAAAAACCGCTCTTCTAGTAAAAGAAGTCTTGCATTCGTACAGTCTATGTACTGTACTCAGTTCATTGACTAATTAAGAAAAGGAGACCAAGGCTCCTTTGACATGCTCACCCAGCAGCAGAGGAGCCAGACTTTCCCTGATCAGATCCCTGGGCATGGCCTGAAGGCATATGATGTAGCCCCCTCCTCACTGAAGCTAAGCAGGTCCAGGTGTGGTTAGTGCCTCTATGGGTGGCCAACTGGGAACTCCATGTTCCCAGGAACATCTTGAATTCCATGATGGAAGAAAGGGGGAATATGAAGAAAAAAGAACCATAGGAAGCTGCCTTATTCTGAGTCAAACCATTGGTCCATCTAGCTCAGTATTGTCTACACTGACTGGTAGCAGCTCTCCAAGGTTTCAGGCAGGAGTCTTTCCCTGTATAAGATATTCTATTACAGTCATTGACCCAACAACACAAAAGAAAGACAGTACAAATCACTATCTTCTTTATATATAATTCGCTAAGGCATACCCGTGGCTAACCCCATGCATGGCAGCTCTCATGAGAGTTCGAAGAGAGCGACGGGGACGGGCAGGGGGAAGAAAATGGTGGCGGCGGCCATCCGGCTAGTGGATCAGGGAGATGACGGCGGCGGTGGGCAAATGACTGAGATGGCCGGTGGCCGGAGAAGGTGGGGCTGGGTGGGAGAAAAAGTGTTCAGGGTGTGTGAGGGGGGCTGCTCTACACCGTTACAAAAAAGGGGTGTGTGGCTAAGGCTGCATGGCTAAGCTTCTCCACGCCAACTGCCTGCGATTCTAGCACAACATTGGACAGAAACGTGGATCGTCTCTCAGAAGTAAATCAAGATGTTTGCGGCCAGGGTTCAGTTGAGGGAGAGGTCCTGAGTTTGGTCAGAATCCAGCCAGGTCCATAGCACAGAACCACCATAGTTAATGGAGAGAGTTGAACATGCGGTCAGCTGTCAGGGGAGGGTGAGGTCAGTAAACCAGGTCAGGGGAGGTCAGTAAACCAGGGCCAGTTGCAGAATCATGTGGAAAAGTTCTTGATAATATAGGAACATAGGAACACAGGAAGCTGCCATATCCTGAGTCAAACCATTGGTCTATCTAGCTCAGTATTGTCTACCCAGACTGGCAGCGGCTTCTCCAAGATTGCAGGCAGGAATCTCTCTCAGCCCTATCTTGGAGAAGCCAGGGAGGGAACTTAGAACCTTCTGCTCTTCCCAGAGTGGCTTCATCCCCTAAGCGGGATATCTTACAGTGCTCATACATGTAGTGTCCCATTTGGATGCAACCAGGGCAGACCCTGCTTAGCTAAGGGGACAAGTCATGCTTTCTGCCACAAGACCTGCTCTCCTCTCTCATAGCTAACTCCAGAGGGTTGTACCACTTGAGGCTGCAGGATACACCTATGTATAAGAAAAGCAATACACTGAGGCTGGGGATGATGGGAGTTCTAGTCAAACAACAGTTGGAGATCCTGGGGTTGACCACCCTTAATATAAGAGCCTTATGTTTTTATATTGGTTTTAGCACTGTATTTTGAATTGTGTGTTTTAATGTCTTTTTAAAGTTGTTGTACACCACCCAGATCCTCTGGATGGGGCGGTTTATAAATCATCATCATCATCATCATCATCATCATCATCATCCCAGTGGTAGTTGGTGCCCTGGGTGCAGTCCCAAAAGACCTTGAAGAGCACCTCACCACCATAGGGGCCACAGAAATCACCATCAGCCAATTACAAAAAGCAACTTTACTGAGAACAGCCTATATTCCGCGACAATATCTATAATAATAACAGCAACAACATTGACAATAAAATTCAGCCATCCCAGGTCCTTAGGAAGGACTCGATGTCTGGATAAAACAAACCAGTCAATAACACCTGTCTGACAGTGTAAATAAATAAATAAATAAATAAATAATGTTAAACATTTAAAGGGTGTTTCACACACACTCACAGAGAATCAGGACATTGGCTCCCCTACCCTGGGCATGTGATCGACCCAAGTTCAAATCCCTGTTCAGCCATGAAACTCACTGGGTGATTCTGGGCCAGTCACTTATCTCCCAGTCTAGGTTGTTGTGAGGATAAACATAACCATATACAGTGTTCTTGGCTACTCAGAGGAAGACTGGGATATAAATGTTAAAATAAAATAAAATAAAATAAAATAACCCCCTCCCCCAAATCTCTTCGACTGAGAAGACTACAAACTGAATTCATTAAAATTGATTATTTAATTAAAACTGCAGCAAGATACTCTATTATTTATTTATTGTTATTGTTGTTGTTGTTGTTGTTGTACCATATTTACCTGAATCCAAGACCAGCTTTTTTCCAAGTTCTTTCCTGTAAAAACTTTCTTTTGGGTAAATACAGGTATATCATAGTAGTGATACTACTACGTTTTAGGCTGAGACCTACCATTGAAACAAGCGGAAGTAGTCCTTTGCAAGGACATGAGATCAGATATGTGAATTCCAAAGAAGTTCCCAGGAGCTCTCCTGGCCTCAGGCCTTAAAAATGTCTCGCACTAGTGGTGAAATGAGTATCACTGGATGTGGCTCCCAGCACCACCAACCTGGTGGTCATGGCCAACTCCAGAGGGCAGTAGCCATGGCCCTGGGGCCAGCAGGAGGCCCACTGGGGTGGTCAGTGGAAACAACACAATCACCCCACCGTCTTTATTTCCATTTTAGTTTTAGCTAGGTTTCCCCGGGTGTGTTCTTCTGGATTCATTAATGAGGAAGCTTCCCTTTCATGGCATCCTTCTGCCAAAGGTCTCTGGGCAGCACACATGGCCTCACCCACTTTTCCTTTAGAATAAAAATCTATAGGCCAGGCCAAGAGACAGTGACTAGCCCAAGGTCACCCGGAGAGCTTAATGGCTAAGCAGTGGTTTGAACCCAGCTCTAAGCCCAGCCCTTGATGCACTACGCCACACACCACTGTCACTCTTTAATTATTGACTGCACCGATAGCCTTCCGTCATGAACTCAAGGTGGTCCTCATGGGGTTCCCAGGCAGTCATCCCGGCACAACCCAGATCTGTTTAGCTCCAGCAAGGTGAACGCATCAGGTGCCTTCATACTATAACCATGGAGCTGTGGATGGGTATGATCTGGCAAATTTAATTTAAATTAAATTAACAAAAAGACCTTGATACAGTGGTCCCTCGACTTACGAACTACTCGACATAAGTATTTTTCGAGTTACAAACGGCAGTTTTAGATCCGGTTTTAGATGCGGTTTTTTCGACTTACAAATTTTTAGATGGGGTTTCCTCAACTTACGAATTTTACATGCGGTTTCCTTGACTTGCCTGCCTGTTTACTGCCTGTTTATTCTTGAAAAGAAATGTTCCTGTGCAGTTTGCAAGCCTTACTGGGGGTCTGGGTCTTTTTTCTAGGCTCCGGAACGCATTAATCCGTTCCCAATGCATTCCTATGGGAAACCGCTTTTCAACTTACGAACTTTTCGACTTACAAATGTGCATTCGGAACAGATTAATTTCGTAAGTAGAGGGACCACTGTATATGATTTGGCTGGTTTGCAAGAACCAGAGGACTCTGGATAGAGTGGATAAAGAGTTTATCCACTCTTTGCTGGGTAAGGATGTTGATCTCTTGCCAGCCCAGCCCAAGTGCTGACACCGCCAGACCTGTTGGTGTGTTATCCTGACTGGGGCTATTCACTTGGCTGCCATGTCTCTTAACATGTCTCTTAACAGTGGCACCCTGATCCTGACCTGATTGCTCAGTAACAGGAGTTCCCAACCTTGGGTCCATACACATGTTGTTGGACTACAACTCCCATCATTCAAAGGGCCATTGTGGCTGAGGATGATGGGAGTTGTAGTCCAACATAATCTGGGAACCTTAAGATGGGACTCCCTGCTGAGTTTTTCTTTATCATCATCATCATCCTCATCCTCATACATCCATTCCATGGTATATAACTTCAGGACAACACAAGGAGTAAAGAGCTTGATTAAAAAGTCATCGTCCGAATGGGGTAGGAGGAGAGGGTTAGCCTTTTAACAGAATTAACAGAAAAGCGAGAAAACATCTTCCAGAAAAAACTCCGAGTCAATGAAATTTCCAAAACACCGCCAAACACCGTCGTCAGGTCAAACCGGTGGAGTCGAGTCTGTTTGGATAATCAGACACACACTGCATGAGGGTCGTGTTGTTTCAAAATCAGCCACTAGGGGGAGAGCTTGCACTCCTGACGGAGGCCCGTTGGGGAGCTGAGCTTCCCAGCTAGAAAGGCCGCCTCCGAGGCTTAAGCCTTGGCCCCTCGTTCCCGGGCCAGACCACACAGGCGCCAAAAGCCCCATGGGATCGCCCGCCCTGGCTGTGAATGCAAATCCTTCACGCATATTGTAACTCTGCCTAAGAGGATTCACAGCAGGTTTTTTTTTCCAGGGAAGGAGTGGAAGGTTTGAGGCATTTGGGAGCCTTGGGCGAAAAGGTGACAATGTGATCTTTTCCCCATGGGTTTGGAAATCCTGGGATCTATGTCACAGCGCTTTCTGTGCCCATTCCAGTTGGCCGCGAAGCATTTCAGTCTCTGCCAGAGCCTTCGGGAAACCTACGTTATTCTCACAACTGTGCTGCTGTCCTCCCCCTTTTAAATCCAGTGGTACAGTCAAGCACATACCCCTGTCTGCCTCTCCCTTTCCTTCCTCCCTTTCACTAGCATTTTGAGGGGAGGCCTACATATTGGGGGGTCCCCCCAGCAATGTACACAGGGATTATGATGTATTCCTCCTGGAATCCTTGTTGCTGAAGAGTAGGCCATCCAGTGTCAGGGGTGGTGGGCCAGTATTGGTCCCACTGCAGCATTATCCCCAAATGCAGAGATTTTCCTTTCTGAGTGGGGTGAATGTAAAGATTCACTCATAGAGTATATGGTAAAAGGGTACTACTCTTGGTGACACCATTGGAATGCTAGCAAACCTGCCCTCTGCTCTGGGTGACCTCCCTCAGCATTACAGCCCTGACCTGTATCTTGGTCACACTAGAGTGTGACACAGTGTTAGAAAACTAGAACAGAAATGGCAGCCTTTAAATAAATAAATAACCTGCCTATCAGTCTTAATGTTCTCATTAAAATGACAAGAAAATAATAATACGTGTAAACCAAAAAACCCAACAATAAAAAATAGCAGCAGCAATGGAGAGCCCAAAGAAAACCTAATATATCGGAGCCTGTGCCTCTACCGCTGCAAGGACCTGGTGGAAGAAAAAGGGTTTTGCACATCTTTCAAGGGCTCTTACAAAACTGACTTGCCAGACCTCTCTGGGAAGGGAATTCCAAAGGGAAAACATTGCCATAGGAACATGCTGCCATATACCAAGTCAGACCATTGGTCCATCTAGCTCAGTATTGTCTACACCAAGGTTGCAGGCAGGAGTCTCTCTCAGCCCTATCTTGGAGATGCCAGAGATGTTCTTCCCAAAGCGGCTCCAGCCCCTGAGGGGAATATCTTACAGTGTTCACAAATGTAGTACAGTGTGGTGTAGTGGTTATAGTGCTGGGCTAGGACCGGGGAGACCCGAGTTCAAATCCCCATTCAGCCATGATACTAGCTGGGTGACTCTGGGCCAGTCACTTCTCTCTCAGCCTAACCTACTTCACAGGGGTTTTGTGAGGAGAAACTTAAGTATGTAGTATACCACTCTGGGCTCCTTGGAGGAAGAGCGGGATATAAAATGTAAAATAATAATAATAATAATAATAATTCAACCAGGGCGGACCCTGCTTGGCTAAGGGGACTAGTCATGGTTGCTACTACAAGTAAGCCCTGTTCCATGTGTCCATTAATTTAACCTCAGAACAGGATCTTGACAGAGAGGAGGATAATATAAGAGAAGGCACTCCCTAGGATACCCTGGCCTCAATCCAGAGGAAATCATGTTTAACTCCCATTGAAATCAAGGGGACAAATTAGTAAAATAGCCTCACGCTAACTAATCCCCAAGTTGCTGTATTTTGCTGCTAAGGCAGCATCTTCTTCCAAGATCCACCCGACTTCTTGCTCCCTTCTTTTGCCCTTATCTCCCGGGCTGTCCCTTGTTCCCATCTGGTCCTCTCTCCTCATGCTCTTCCCACTGAGACAGAAAAAAGCCAAAGTGATGTGTCTCATTGTCTGGATAGGCAGCTTTCATGTTCACACTGAGAAGACGTTTTTAAATGTCCTCCAGAGTGGAAAAGCTTCCCATAGAAATCAGTTAAGAAACCCCAGAGTTTGCCGTAAATGTTACTGGGCGGCACCAGTGGGTTCACCTCAAGCAAAAGCTAGGAGCTTCTGCTCTGTCTAACTCAGGCCTTTTCATGTGGTGTTTTTAATTCAGTCTATGGCTCCTCACATAACTGGATGAGGAATGTGGTTTTGCTCACTCATGTGGTTTTCTTTGGTAGAATACAGGAGGGGTTCACCCTTGCCATCTCCTGCGCAGTGTGAGATGATGCCTTTCAGCATCTTCCTGTATCGCTGCCTCCCAATATAGGTGTTAACCTGTGCAGATTTGAACCAGCAACCTCTTGCTCCCTAGGCACGTTACTTCCCCACTGCACCATTTGGTGGCTTTTAGTTCATCTAGCTCTGTATTATCTACACTGACCAGCAACGGCTCTCCAAAGTTTCAGGCAAGAGTTTCCCCCCAGCCCTTTATATGAAGATGCTGGGGATTGAACTTGGGACCTTTTGCATGCAGAAGGCCTGCAAGTTCTCTACTACTGAGCTTTGGCCCCATTCCCAAAATAGTTCAAAAAATGAATAGGTTAAGAACATAGGAAGATGCTTTATAGTAAATCAGAGATGATTGGGCAATCTAACTCCATACTGTCCACACTGACGGGCAGAGTCTCTCCAAGGTTTCAGGCAGGAGTCTTCCCTAGCCCTACCTGGAGATGTCAGGGATTGAACCTGCGACCTTCTGCACACAAAGCAGATGCTCGTCCATTGAGCTACGGCCCCATCCCCAACATGGAACTCAAGGCAGCATACGTGAGGTTCACAGGTGGGACTGTTCACCCATCCAAGCACTGACCAGACCTATGTCTGCTTTGCTTCAGCAAAGCGCCTGAATCATGTGCCCTTGAGTCATGCCCTGAGCAGATCCCTAATTCTATGTTGGATTGTAGCCACAAAGAAAAGTTAAGGAAAGAGAGATGAAGAGGAGAAATAGACAGAAGGAAAGAGTAGGAAAATGAGGGTGGGGGAGAGAAAATTTGATATAAAGTTTTTGTTGTTGTTGTTGTTTTTTAAATCTAAACATGGGTCTCATCATGTCCTTAATGGTCTGGGCCCTGGAGACTTGAAGGACTGCTGCTCGCGAGGGTTTCTGCCCACCAAAGAAGATCTTCACAGTGGCCTTTGCTCCGTGTGCCAACTTTGAGTGAACCTAAATTGTCCGGCATGCAGGACGGGGCCTTCTCTGTTGTTGCCCCCAGGCTCTAGAGTGCTCTTCTAGTGAATGTCCATGCTGTGACATTTGTGGCTGCTTTAAAAACAACTAAAGTCCTTTTTATTTGTTCAGGCTTTTACCCCTTAGGGACTGCTGGGGTCTCTCAGCTTTCCTGCTTCTGTCTTTTCTATGGTGTTTTTTTTGGGGGGGGAGATGTTTTGTGGTTTTTACTGTAACTGATTTTAAGGTTTTATATGTGGTTTTTATGGAGTTTTATTATATTTTAGTAAACTGCCTTGGGATGGCTTATGAAAAGTGGTATAAAAATTGAACAAAACGGAAAGAAAGAAAGAAAGAGAAAGAAAGAAAATGTCACATAGGAAGCTGCCATATGCTGAGTCAGACTGTTGGTTTATCTAGCTCAGTATTGTCTTCACAGACTGGCAGCAGCTTCACCAAGGTTGCAGGCAAGATTCTCTCTCAGCCATATCTTGGCAACGCACTGTATGCTTTGGTAGTTTGTTGGTTCAATAAAAAAATTTTGTCCTATTAAAAATAATAATAATCTTGTCCTATCTTGGTGATGCCAGGGAGGGAACTTGGAACTTAGATGCTCTTCCCAGAACGGCTCCATCCCCTGAGGGGAATAATATCTTACAGTGCTCACAATTCTAGTCTCCCTTTCATATGCAACCAGGGCGGACCCTGCTTAGCTAAGGGGACAAGTCATGCTGCTTGTTACCACAAGACCAGCTCTCCTCTCCTCACCTTGAGCTTACAGTCCTGATCGAAAATTATTGGAGACTGCTGGTCTCATCTGCCCAGCACTGGCTCTCCATTGGTGCAGAGTGTGCTCCAGGCCCTTAACTGGAGATGCTAGAGCAAGGGTGGCCAGCTTGAGGCTCTGCAGATGTTCTTGGACTAGGACTCCCATTGTAGCTGTGGGTTACAGGAGCTGCCACACAACAACATCTGTAGAGGCTCGGGTTGGCAGCCCCAGTGCTCAAGACTGACTAACTATGAGATAGTGCCCATGCAAACCATGTATTCTGCCAATGAGCTATGGCTGTTCACTAATGGGCTGAGTGTTTGGGCACCCCTTGCTTGGATGGGGAATGAATGGAAATGTGGCCATAGTGGTTACATGATGAAGGATGGGTCATGGATTGAAGTAGGTAGGAGAGCAGTGCCCCCTGTAAGAGGGATTCCCAGATGTTATTGACTACTCCCAGGCTGCATTGGCCTTGGGCTGGGGATTATGGGAGTTGTAGTCAACAATGTCTGGGAATCAGTGTTACAGGGAGCACTGTAGGAGAGTGGCACACGTGCCCACTTTGTGCCTGCCCTCAGCAGTTTTCTGTGTCTGTCTCTTCCCAGACCCATGGAAAGGGAGAACCACACCAGCCACTTTGACTTTATCTTGCTGGGCTTGGCCAGCCAGCCAGAGCAAGAGCACATCCTCTTGGCTGTGTTCCTCATTCTCTACTTGCTGAACCTGCTTGGGAACCTGCTGATTATCCTCCTGATTCGCTCCGATGCCCAGCTCTTGCATGCCCCCATGTACTTCTTCCTCAGTCACCTCTCCTTGGTGGATGTTTGCTTCACCTCAACCACCATCCCCAAAATGTTGCACAACCTTCGCACCGGCCACAAGAACATTGCTTACACCAGCTGCCTGGCCCAGATGTACCTCTTCATGGCTTTCGCCATCACAGAGAACTTCCTCCTGGGCGCAATGGCCTTGGACCGCTTTGTGGCGATCTGCCAGCCCTTACACTACCCTGTGGTGATGAACCCAACACGATGTCGCTTCATGGTGTTGGTCGCATGGCTTCTGGCCCACCTCCACTCCCTAATGCACACTATCCTGATGTCCCGGCTCTCCTTCTGCGGCCACCGCCTCATCCCCCATTTCTTATGCGACTTCCAGCCCTTGATCGTGATGGCCTGCTCTGATAAGCGCCTCATTGAGATGCTGAGCTTCTATGCAGGTGGCACCATCACCATTGGCAACTTCTTCCTCATCCTCGTCTCCTATGTTCGTATCGTCCAAGCCGTGCTCCGGGTGCCCTCCACCCAAGGCCGGAGCAAGGCCTTCCAAACATGTGCCTCCCACCTTATTGTGGTCACCCTCTTCTATGGCAGCGCCATTGGGGTCTACTTCCGGCCCCTCTCCACTTACTCTGGAGAAAAGGACAAGGTGACCACTGTCATGTACACAGTGGTGACCCCTATGCTCAACCCCTTCATCTATAGTCTGCGGAATGCAGACATGAAAGCCGCCCTCCGGAGAGCTCTGGAGCAGCTAAGGAATGCTTTAGGGAAGCCACATGACACTAAACCCTGATGGGAAGCAACCCTGGGTGATCAAAGATGGAGCGTGGTTTTGTCAGACCCAGGCAGGGGAGTATGGATCTTTGGAGAACACGGCACAATGGTGGGCAACCATCAAAGCTTTTCTCAAAGAAAAAGGGACACAGTCTGCCCTGAAAATCCCACTTGGGAGCACCGTTGATATTTTATACACTATATCATATTTAGCAGAGGAAGAGCAGGTCTTCTTATCCAACCCCAGCACAGCATCAGTCCAGGCAGCTGCTGATGTCTACGTTGTGGTGTTTTTGTGTTATTTTTAAGACTGTGAGCCGTTTTCAGACAGGGAATCGTCTTAATAATTGTAAACTGCTTTGAGAACTTTCCTTTTGAAAACCAGTGTATGCATATTCTTATTAATAATAATAATAATAATAATAATAACAACAACAACAACAACAGGCAGAATCTCCAATTCCAGTCGAATCAGAGACGTTTCTACCAAAGCATAGAAGGAGAAACTGCAAGAAACGTAGAAACACCAAATAAAGAAGAAACAGTGCAATTCTGGGGGAAATTATGGGTTGAATCCAATAGATTATAATAAAAAAGCAGGCTGGATGAAAGAGGTCAAAAAATGTAACCAACAAATGCAAGATCTAATAATAACACCAGAATTAATAAGTGAAAGAGCAAAGAAAATTAAAAATTGGACTGCTCCAGGCGACGATGAACTGCATGGCTTTTGGCTTAAACACCTAACAAGCCTTCATAAACAACTATCAAAACAGTTCAATCACATTTTTCAAGGAGGTGATATTGAACAATGGCTAACAACTGGGAAAACTCATCTCATCATGAAAGACCCAGCAAAAGGTGCAGTTCCAAGTAATTATAGACCGATAACCTATCTGCAACCATGTTCAAATTATTAACTGGAATAATAGCAGATGAAGTGATGCAACACTTATTAACTAACAAACAGCTTCCAGTTGAACAGAAAGGAAATTGCCCAAACACCAGAGGCACAAAAGACCAGCTGCTGATTGACAAAATGATTTTAGAAAACTGCAAGAGAAGAAAAACCAATCTAAGTGTTGCATGGATTGACTACAAGAAAGCCTTCGATTCATTGCCTCACACATGGATACTAAAATGTTTAGAAACAACTGGTGTCAGCAAAAACATTCAGATATTTATAAAAAAAAGCAATGAGCATGTGAAGTACACAGTTAACAATCAATGGTGAGACACTTGGACAGGTTAGCATTAGAAGAGGCATTTTCCAAGGGGACTCACTATCCCCTCTGTTGTTTGTAATCGCCATGACCCCACTTTCACAAATACTAAACAAAACAGGCCTCGGATACCAAACATCTAAAACATCCAGTAAAATCAACCATCTGCTGTACATGAACAATCTGAAGTTGTATGGAAAGTCCCAGTCAGAAATCGAATCACTGCTAAACACTGTCCATATATTCAGTAGCGATATAGCAATGGAGTTTGAACTAGACAAGTGTGCTGCATTAATAATGAACAGAGGGAAAATAACAAAGACAGAAGGAATAGAACTGCCCAATGGAAGCAAGATCAAGAACCTGGAAGAGAAAGAACGTTACAAATACTTGAGCATTCTCCAGGCAGATAACATCGCACACACTGAAGTTAAAAGAAAAATTGGAAGTGAATACATCAGGAGAGTTAGAAAAATCCTCAAGCAAACTCAATGGCGGGAACACCATACAAGCCATAAACACCTGGGCTATACCTGTTATCAGATACACTGCAGGAATAATAGATCGGACCCAGGCAGAGCTAGAGACGCTAGATCATAAGACCAGGAAAATCATGACCATCAATCATGCTCTACACCCCCGCAGTGATGTCGATAGGCTATACCTCCCTCGCAGCTCAGGTGGAAGAGGAATGCTGCAAGTCCATCAAACAGTAGAGGAGAACAGAGGCCTTGCAGAATATATCAAGGACAGTGAAGAAGATGCACTTCAAATGGTCATAATGCGAAACTATTCAACACCAATGAAACAAAGCATGCCTACAGGAAAGAACAAGTCAAGAACCGAGCAGAAAAATGGAGAAATAAGCCCCTGCATGGTCAATATTTGCACAATATAAGTGGAAAATCAGACATCACCAAGACCTGGCAATGGCCTAAGAATGGCAACTTGAAGAAAGAAACTGAGGGTTTAATACTGGCTGCACAAGAACAAGCACTAAGAACAAATGCAATAAGAGCAAAAGTCGAAAAATCCACCACAAACAGCAAGTGCCGCCTTTGTAAAGAAGCAGATGAAACCATGGACCACCTAATCAGCTGTTGTAAAAAGATCGCACAGACTGACTACAAACAAAGGCATGACAAAGTAGCAGGGATGATACACTGGAACATCTGCAAAAAAATACAAGCTACCTGTAGCCAAAAATTGGTGGGACCATAAAATTGAAAAAGTTGAAGAAAATGAAGATGTAAAAATATTATGGGACTTCCGACTACAAACAGACAAACATCTGCCACACAATACACCAGATATAACTGTAATCGAGAAGAAAGAAAAACAAGTCAAAATAATCGACATAGCAATACCAGGGGATAGCAGAATAGAAGAAAAAGAAATAGAAAAAAATCACCAAATACAAAGATCTACAAATTGAAATTGAAAGGCTGTGGCAGAAAAAGACCAAAATAATCCCAGTGGTAAGTGGCGCCCTGCGTGCAGTTCCAAAGGACCTTGAAGAGCACCTCAACACCATAGGGGCCACAGAAATCACCATCAGCCAATTACAAAAAGCAGCTTTACTGGGAACAGCCTATATTCTGCAACACTATCTATAACAATTGACAATAAAATTCTGGCATCCCAGGTCCTTGGGAAGGACTCAATGTCTGGATAAAACAAACCAGTCAATAACACCTGTCTGACTGTGTAAACAAGAGATGATGATGATGATGATGATGATGATGATGATGATGATGATGATAATAATAATAATAATAATAATAATAATAATAATAATTTCTTATTTACACAGTCAGACAGGTGTTATTGACTGGTTTGATGTCTGGATAAAACAAACCAGTCAATAACACCTGTCTGACTGTGTAAACAAGAAATAAATAATTTAAAGGGGACTGGCAGTGCTATATGTAAGACCACGTGTGACTATTTCTCAGGAGGTTTTTGTATTTCCAACCTGCTTTCTGGTTGTCTGCACTAACTATTGTTATAAATAAAAACAATTAGATGGGCTTATGTAGTTTGTTATTTACTGCAGAGCTGCACAATTGCAGCCTGCCTGAAGATGCTGGACTTCAACTCCCACAATCCCTGGCTATTGCCACTGTTGCTGGGAGTAATGGGAGTTGTAGTCCAAAAACAGCTGGAGGACCGAAGTTATGCAGCCCTGATTTACTGTGATAAGTGAAATATATGTTTGATGCTGCACCTAAATCCAGACTAGGTTTTTTCCAAGTTTTTTGATATTAGAAATCAGGGGGTCATCTTAAATTCAGAGTTCTTTTGAGTAAATGCAGTTATAACCTATATTTCACCTCTACTATTTAAGGAGGGCATCTTAAATTCAGGGTTGTCTTCAGTTTGGGTAAATACAAGTGGTTACATATTTTAAAATGGATGGAATTAAATAATGGCATTATTACAGTAAGTGGCATTAACCCCTTAAATGCCTGCCTGCAGGCAGTAATGGGCTGGATGAGGGATAATAAACTGAAGCTGAATACAAGCAAGATGGAGGTGCTAATTGTTGGGGTTCGTAATCTGCAAGATGGAATAGAACTTCATTTTCTGGACAAGCAATAGCAATAGCAATAGCACTTACATTTATATACCGCTCTATAGCTGGAAGCTCTCTAAGCGGTTTACAATGATTTAGCATATTGCCCCCCAACATTCTGGGTACTCATTTTTCTGACCTCGGAAGGATGGAAGGCTGAGTCAACCTTGAGCCCCTGGTCAGGATCGAACTTGTAACCTTCTGGTTACAGGGCGGCAGTTTTTACCACTGCGCCACCAGGGGCTCCCAAGGTTACACTCCCCCAGAAAGAACAGCTTTATAGCTTGGGAGTGTACTTTGACCTAGGTCTCTCCCTGGCGCCTCAGGTTGAGGCTGTGGCCAGGAGCCCTTTTTACCAGCTGTGACTGATTCAACAATCCTGACCATTCCTTAAGGAGAATGACCTGAAAACAGTGGTACACCAGCTGATAATCTCCAGGCTGGACGACTACTGCAATGTGCTCTATGTAGGGCTGCCTTTGTACTTAGTTCAGAAACTTCCATTAGCTCAAAATGTGGCAGCCTGATTGCACTCCGGGGTATCCTGGAGAGACCAAATTATGCCTGTTCTTAAACAGTTGCACTGACTGGCGAAATGTTTCCGGGCAAGGTACAAAGTGCTGGTTATGACCTTTAAAGCCTGAATGGCTTAGGTCTGGGTTACCTGAGAAAGCACCTTTTTAGTCCACAAGATCCCCACTGCTCATTAAGATCATCAGGAAGGGTCTGTCTTCGGGTGCCACTAGTTCAACTGGTGGTGACCTGGAATCGGGCCTTCTCAGTTGTTGCCCCTAGGTTGTGGGATATGAGAGGATTACCTTCCTTGGAGGCCTTCAGGAGAACCTTAGCCATCTTTTTAGCCTGGCTTTTAATGATATCTAGTTTTAACTTTAATCCACTTTTATTTTTGCATTTTAAATTTTTTTATTGGTTTTGAAGTGTGCGAGGGAGCCTGGAACAAGCCCCTATGATCACAAGGATCACAAGGAGCCTGGTGGAGAAGAGAATGTAAGTACATATCCCTCCCTCATTTCCCTCATATTCTTGGGAAAGGCTGTTTGGACAGTTAAATAGTTGACCATTACAGCTGAGACCTATCCTAATAAACTATCTAATAAACGGACAATAAGCTCCCTAAATGTAAACAGCCAACAAAAACAGTATGAAGATAGAAGGCCAGCAGGGGAAGGGGCACTTCCCAGTGTATTGCACAGAGTGCCACATGTATGACTATTTGCCCCATGGGCAGAAGTCATGGGTGTGTGCTCGCTGCAAGGAGCTCCTGGCTCTCAGGGAACAAATCCGTTCCCTCGAGACCAAGGTGGCGGATCTGGAGAAGCTCAGGGAGATTGAGAGGCATGTGGACGAGACCTTCAGGGATGTGATAGAGGCATCCCACTCCAGGGCTGGTAGCTCCTCTGCTGTCAGGGAGAATGAAGGTCTTGGGCGAGGAGGGCATCGGTCTGAGGAAGAGGTAAATGCTCCTTTAGAAGGGACCCCTTCCGTGGATGATGAGCCCATATCCTCTCACACAAGAGATACTCCACTGGGGGGTGGGGGCCTCCTTGTAGTTCGTGATTTGATCATTAGAGGGATAGGGAGATGGGTTTGTAACCCGCGTGTTGTCCATACGGTGACTTGCCTGCCTGGTGCGAAGGTTGCAGACATTACGCAGCGTCTAGACAGGCTCCTAGGCAGTGCTGGGGAGGAGACAGCTGTCGTGGTGCACGTCAGCACCAACGATGTGGGGAAATGCAGTCGGGAGGTCCTGGAAGCCAAATTTAGGCTGATAGGTAGCATTTTGAAGTCCAGAACCCCCAAGGTAGCATTCTCAGAAATGCTACCTGTTCCACGCACAAGTACAGTGAGACAGGCAGAGCTGAGGGGTTTCAATGCGTGGATGAGACGTTGGTGCCGGGAGGAGGGCTTTAGATTTGTTAGGCACTGGGACACATTTTGGGGCAAGCAAGGCCTGTACAAAAGGGACGGGCTGCACTTGAACCAAGATGGAACCAGACTGCTGGCGCTTAAAATCAAAAAGGTTGCAGAGCAGCTTTTAAAATGACACCTGGGGAATAGCCGATGGGAGCTGGGCAGTATCCCATTTGGCAAAAGCCATCCTTTAAAGTGTGAGGCTGCAAAGAATGCAAATAAAACAGAAGGGGATGGAGCAAAACCGCATAAAGAGCAGATGGGAGCCTGTGCCAGCAGGTCAAAGAGTCAAAAGAATAGCATACATCAGGGGAGAGATTCAGCATATAGGTGCTTATATGCCAATGCCAGAAGCCTCCGAACCAAGATGGGTGAGCTGGAGTGCTTGGTTGCTAACGCAGAAATAGATATAGTGGGCATAACAGAAACATGGTAGAACAGTGAGAACCAGAGGGACACTGTTATCCCTGGATATAAACTCTATAGAAAGGACAGGGAGGGGCGCCTTGGAGGAGAGGTAGCAGTGTATGTTAAAGAAGGGATAGAATCTAACAAGCTAGAAAACCTAGGTGGACTGGAGTCCTCCACAGAAACCCTGAGGGTGACTATACAAGGCCGGAAAGGGAACGTGCTCCTGGGGACGTGCTATCGCCCTCCGGATCATAATGCCAACAGTGACTGGGAGTTGCAGGAGGAAATCAGGGAGGCGTCAAGGAGAGGCAGGGCTGTAATTATGGGTGATTTCAATTACCCACACATAGACTGGGTAAATTCACGTTCAAGTCAGGACAAAGAGGTCAAATTTCTAGATACCCTAAATGACTGTGCCCTAGAACAGTTGGTCATGGAACCAACCAGAGAGAAGGCGACCTTGGATCTAATTCTGAGTGACACCCAGGACCTGGTGCGTGACGTCAGTGTCATTGACCCTTTAGGGAACAGTGACCACAGTGCCATCAAATTCAGCATACATGCTGGGAGAGAATCACCAAGGATGTCTAACACAGACATTTTGAATTTCAGAAGAGGAAACTTCTCCAAAATGAGGAGTATGGTGAAAAGAAAGCTGAGGGGGGAAATCAAGAGAGTCACTTCACTCCAGAGTGCATGGAGTTTACTCAAAACCACAATACTAGAAGCCCAGTTAGATTGTATACCCAAAAGGAGGAAAGGTACCACTATGTCCAGGAGGATGCCAGCATGGCTAACGGGTACCGTCAAGGAAGCCATAAAAGGGAAGAAGACTTCCTTCCAAACGAAGAGAACAGAAAGGAACACAAACTGGCAAAAGAAATGCAAGGTGACAATAAGGGAGGCAAAAAGAGAGTTTGAGGAACATTTAGCCAAAAGTATCAAGGAGAATAACAAAAACTTCTTTAAGTACATCAGAAGCAGGAAACCTGCCAGGGAGGCAGTTGGGCCATTAGACAATGAGGGAGTGAAAGGGATTATTAAAGAGGATATGGAGGTTGCAGAGAAGCTGAATGAGTTCTTTGCATCTTTCTTCACGGCAGAGGATACTGAGCATATACCTGTTCCTGAACCAGGCTTTTTAGGGATGCAGGCTAGAGAACTGAGTCAGATAGAAGTGACAAGTGACTGTCTGGAAAAACTGAAAGCTAACAAATCACCAGGGCCCGATCCATCCATCCAAGAGTCCTCAAAGAACTCAAATGTGAAATTGCCGACCTCCTTGCTAAAATATTTAACTTATCCCTGAAATCGGGCTCTGTACCAGAGGACTGGAGAGTTGCAAATGTAACATCGATTTTCAAGAAGGGATCCAGGGGTGATCCGGGAAATTACAGGCCGGTTAGCCTAACATCCGTTCCAGGCAAATTGATGGAAAGCATCCTCAAGGATAAAATTGTAAAGCACCTAGAAGAACAGGCCCTGCTGGGAGTGAGCCAGCATGGCTTCTGCAAAGGTAAATCTTGCCTCACCAACCTTTTGGACTTCTTTTGGAGTGTCAACGAGTGTGTGGATCAAGGTGATCCAGTTGACATAGTCTACCTGGACTTCCAAAAAGCTTTTGACGAAGTTCCTCATCAAAGACTCCTGAGGAAACTTAGCGGTCATGGGATAAGGGGACAAGTACATGTGTGGATTGCTAACTGGTTGAAAGACAGGAAACAGAGGGTAGGTATAAATGGAGAGTTTTCACAATGGAGGGAAGTAAGAAGTGGGGGCCCCCAGGGATCTGTTCTGGGACTGGTGCTTTTTAATTTATTCATAAATGATCTGGAAGCAGGGGTAAGCAGCGATGTGGCCAAATTTGCAGATGATACCAAACTCTTCCCGGTAGTGAAATCCAAAATGGATTGTGAGCAGCTCCAAAAGGATCTCTCCAAACTGGGGGAGTGGGCGACAAAATGGCAAATGCGGTTCAATGTTAGCAAGTGTAAAGTGATGCACATTGGGACGAAAACCCCCAACTTCAAGTATATGCTGATGGTATCCGAGCTGTCGGTGACGGACCAGGAGAGGGATCTTGGGGTTGTGGTGGACAGCTCGTTGAAAGTGTCGACTCAATGTGCGGCAGCTGTGAAAAAGGCAAATTTCATGCTAGGGATCATTAGAAAGGGGATAGAAAATAAAACGGCTAACATTATAATGCCCTTATACAAAACTATGGTGCTACCACACTTGGAGTACGGCGTACAATTCTGGTCACCACATCTTAAAAAGGACATTGTTGAACTGGAGAAGGTACAGAAGAGTGCAACCAAGATGATCAGGGGCCTAGAGCACCTTTCCTATGAGGCAAGACTACAACACCTGGGGCTTTTTAGTTTAGAAAAAATACGACTGCGGGGAGACATGATAGAGGTCTATAAAATCATGCATGGTGTGGAGAAAGTGGAGAGAGAGGAATTCTTTTCTCTCACACACAACACTAGAAACAGGGGTCACTCCATGCAATTGATTGCCAGGAGGTCTAGGACCAACAAATGGAAGTACTTTTTCACACAAAGCGTGATCCACTTGTGGAACTCTCTGCCACAGGATGTGGTGACAGTCAACAACCTGGATGGCTTTAAGAGGGGTTGGATGACTTCATGGAGGAGAGGTCTAGTCGGAGGGCTGTGGGCCACCTCCAGCCTCAAAGGCAGGATGCCTCTGAGTACCAGTTGCAAGGGAGTAATGGCAGGTGAGAGGGCACGCCCTCAACTCCTGTCTGTGGCTTCCAGCAGCATCTGGTGGGCCACTGTGCGAAACAGGGTGCTGGACTAGATGGGCCTTGGGCCTGATCCAGTAGGCCTTTTCTTATGTTTCTTATGTTTACAATATCGTAACAGTCAAATTACATTTAATTAAGTAAATATTGACTTCCCGCTCACCAATCTGCGTGGTTCATATTAGCTCTACAAATCTACCATTGCTATAATAATTCAAAACACATATAGTCCACATTGCAAACTCGATTTTACCCTACCCAACCAGCTGTTATTACTAAATTTCAAACCCTGCTGAAAGGTCCATATTTGAAAAATAGTTCTTTAAATAAAGTAAGAATGGCTCCCAATCTTCTTTGAAACATTCCAAGTTTTCATCCCTTATGAGTACTGTAAGTTTTGCCATCTCAGCGTATTCCAAAATTTTTATCAACCAATCTTCTTTTGAGGGCATTTTATTATCTTTCCATTTCTGCGCATATACTATTCTAGCCGCTGTGGTTGCATACATTAAAAATGTTAAGTTTCTTCTGGAGAACTCTCCTTGCGTTATTCCCAGCAGGAAGGATTCTGGCCTCTTAGGAAATGTCATTTTAAAAATTTTCTTCAACTCATTATATATCATATTCCAAAAGGCCTTTGCCTTCCCGCATGACCACCACATATGAAAAATGGTTCCTTCACAATGTCCACATTTCCAACATTTGTTTGGAACATTTTTATACATTAATGCAAATTTTTTCGGTGTCAAATACCACCTGTACATCATCTTATAATAATTTTCTTTTAGAGTATAACATGCAGTGAACTTTAAATCAGTTTTCCATAATTTTTCCCAAGCTGCCATATCTATATTATGACCCACATCTTGAGCCCATTTTATCATAGTCGTTTTAACGACTTCATCTCTTGTCTCCTCTAAAAGCAACAACTTATACATCTTAGAGATTAATTTTTCATCATTTTCACACAATTCCTTCTTGAATCTCGACATTTGGTCCTCAAATCCAACTTTAAGATCCTTCTTGTAAATTTCGTTTGGCTGATGATACTGAAACCAGTTACTAACCAAATTTTGTACTTCGATTAGGTTTTTTAATTTACAACCCCTCTCTTGAAAACATAACAAGTCCCTATAGGTACCCCATTCAGATTGCATATTTATCTCTTTACATGCCAAATCTTCAATCGGGGATACCCATAATGGAGTTTTAGATTCCAGCCATTTTTTGTATTTTACCCACACTCCCATTAGACTCCTTCTTACATAGTGATTGAGAAAGTCTTTATGCACTTTATTTTTATCGTACCACAGATATGAATGCCATCCAAACCTCCTATCAAATCCTTCCAGATCAAGTATTCTGGGATTCCTTAATGTTATCCATTCTTTTAACCATGTCAAACAAGCAGCATCAAAATACAACCTTAAGTCCGGCAGGGTAAGACCACCTCTTTCTTTAGCATCTGTTAATTTTTTTAATTTAATCCTTGGCCTTTTCCCTTCTAATGTGTTATGTGTTTTTATTGTATGTTTTAATCCTCTGTTGTGAGCCATCCAGAGAACAATTTGTTATGGGGCAGCTAACAAATAAAGTTGTTGTTGTTGTTGTTGTTATATATAGTCAAGATATAAGCCAAATGCCAGACATGGTCAGTCCCAAAAAACTTTAAAAATGAAAATTTTCACCAGCTGCCTAAAAGACCCCCAAACAGGCCTTTGAACATCACAAGAATCCACCCCTGTCCCATGCTGAAATCTCTCTATTGAGATCTGAAATGTGCCCCTGATCCCACTCTGGCAATCCCACACCATTGTCTTCATGTATAAATCCGATCCATAATTTCCCCAAAAGACTATCTGACTGAGTCACTCCTTTTTAAGATAGCCAAAAGACTGGAGTGACACACAGCCTGAATTTCTAGTCTTTTTTCCTCTAAAAAAGCACTATTTTCCATGATTCTATATGGGTGCAGAGTGGGGGTTTTCTGTCCCTTGGCATCTCTGTGGCGAAAACTATAGATTTTGCATTGGAAATTGGAATGGAAAACCAGATCCACTTTAGATTAGAAGCTTCAATAATGATGATATGTGACTGGTGGTTTTTCTATCTCTTTGACATATGCAATATAAAATGTATTTTCCAGTCAGCCCTCAGCGATGTTGTGCTGATGAGAGAAAGACTAGTCATTCCATCCACTAGCTTCTGATTTCCACACCAGACAGGGAGCCCAGATTTCTTGACTTCTCCTGTTCCAAAAAAGGGGATGGGCTTTAATGGTAGCAATCAAAAGTGGTACAAAGGTCTCTTCTGCTAATCTTTCCAGTCAGAGACTGTTGGGGGTTTCATTACATCAGAACATAAGAATTGCCTTGCTAGAGAATTGGCAGGGTCCATCTAGTCCAGCATGCTCTCTCCAGCAGAGGGCCAGCCAGGTGGGAATGATTGGTTGCCATGCCCTGCTTGCCTCAGCATTTATGAGTCAAAGGTACACGGCTTCTAATCACAGAGGTTCCAATTGGCTTGAAATGACTAATATGGATTGACAGACCATGAATATTCCATCAATGTGCAAAGCCACCTCAGCTACTGGCTGTGATGGACACTTATTTTCTTATGGCTGTCTTGACCTGCATGTATGTATGTACGTATGTATGTAACCTCCCGCCTCAGGAACGTGATCTATAACATATCTGCATGCTAAACGAACCATGCCAGCACAGTGGCTGACCATGCCAGGAATTCCTGCTGACAACACCCCTGGAGGACCCCCTGGACCTGGAGAAGACCCTCCGCCGTCAAGGACCCACGCCCAGAGGCTGCAGTTGGCAGAAGAAGACTGGCACGGCCCTGCCGGCCACACGCAAGGTGAGGCTGGGATCGGTCCCTTCCTTGGACCTTTTGGACATTCCTCTCACTGAACTCTTTTAACCAGACTCTACCCAAACCCGTAGGAACTTGCGTACAGTGCTATATTCTCGCTACCATTGCAAACACACATTCGTTAGTACGCGGCCATGTTGTGTCGGGAAATTCTATTCACTGTTGCTTTTGTAAACCATATGTTAAACATTCTCTAATAAAAGTCCTTAAGTGAATTGTCTGTTGTGTGAAGCAGAGCTTCTTTTTGTTTGCCCTGAATTAACCAGAACCAGGTGGTGGTGGAGGAGAAAGCGGAGAAGCAATCCACTGGTACGCTGGTGTTATTTCTCAATCCTTTTCTCTGAAGAGCACATCGCATGAAAAGCATTGAGATTTTGTAATTCATGGTTTGTTGCACCTGTGGATCACTTCTTTTTTTGGTTCTGCCCTGTATTTTTTTGTACCCCAATTGAACCCCCAGTCAATATCATTGAGGATGAGTTCCAGAGGAGAACTCAATACATCATCATCATCAGAACCTGCTGATTAATGTCCAGCTCTGAGAATTTCTCCTGAAGTGGGTTCTGGGGAGCAGCTCATTTTCTATCTTAGTTTTAGGAGGAAGAGGTGTAATGGGTTGGTTGATATCCAGAATTTCTGGGCGGCTTCCTCAGTTCTGAGAGGAGCATGCCAGCTAGTAAGGGATCAGGAAAGTTGGGATCATAGAAACACAGGAAACTGCCTTATAAAAGAGTCAGACCATTGGACTGTCTAGCCCAGCCTTATCTACTACTCCCAATTCCCATATACCCTTGCAGTGAAAGAGCAAGGGAGAAAATCCACCAGCTAGGCCAGGGATTCTCAACATTGGGTCCCCAGATGTTATTGGACTTCAACTCCCATAATCCCCAGCCACAGTGGCCTTTGGTTGGGGATTATGGGAGTTGAAGTCCAACAACATCTGGGGACCCAACGTTGAGAATCCCTGATGTAGACAATACAGGTGAAACTCGGAAAATTAGAATATCGTGCAAAAGTCCATTAATTTCAGTAATGCAAATTAAAAGGTGAAACTGATATATGAGACAGATGCATTACATGCAAAGCGAGATAAGTCAAGCCTTAATTTGTTATAATTGTGATGATCATGGCGTACAGCTCATGAAAACCCCAAATCCACAATCTCAGAAAATTAGAATATTACATGGAACCAAGAAGACAAGGATTGAAGAATAGAACAATATCGGACCTCTGAAAAGTATAAGCATGCATATGTATTCAGTACTTGGTTTGGGCCCCTTTTGCAGCAATTACTGCCTCAATGCGGCATGGCATGGATGCTATCAGCCTGTGGCACTGATGAGGTATTATGGAAGACCAGGATGCTTCATTAGCGGCCTTCAGCAATTCTGCATTGTTTGGTCTCATGTCTCTCATCCTTCTCTTGGCAATGCCCCATAGATTCTCTATGGGTCAGGTCAGGCGAGTTTGCTGGCCAATCAAGCACAGTACACTGTATACTTTTCAGAGGTCCGATATTGTTCTATTCTTCAATCCTTGTCTTCTTGGTTCCATGTAATATTCTAATTTTCTGAGATTGTGGATTTGGGGTTTTCATGAGCTGTACGCCATGATCATCACAATTCTAACAAATTAAGGCTTGACTTATCTCGCTTTGCATGTAATGCATCTGTCTCATATATCAGTTTCACCTTTTAATTTGCATTACTGAAATTAATGGACTTTTGCACGATATTCTAATTTTCCGAGTTTCACCTGTAGTAGACAATACTGAGCTGGATGGACCAGTCTTCTGATTCAGCAGGAGGTAGCTTCCAATGTTCACAGGGGCAGCCCTTAATAATTCTGATTTCTAAAACAAACAGTGTATCAAGGGATTACATCTTTGGCAGCTGTCCTCATGTGGGATCCTAGATGCCTTTGTGTGTAGGCGGGGGGGGGGGCGGATTCCATTGCAGGTATGAAGTACTAGGTGCAATCCCACCATGCTGCACCATGGGTGGATACTGGGATGACATAGGCAAGACCTAATCTTGTGGGTCTTGCCTTGTTACCCTTCCTCCCAGCTGGACAATAAACAACATGGGCAATATCCACATAACTGGTCCCAGCTGCATGGTTTTGTTTCCTGCACATAGTGTCCTGCATCTCAGATCGCGTGTGTGTGTGTGTGTGTGTGTTGTGTACACAAGCAAATAGGGCTGCAGAATATTCAACAACCTGATTTGAATATGGGTGTGCATGGAGACGAGTTTCAGACCCCAGACTGAGAAAGCGGAGATTTGAATTGCAGGCAGGTAGCTGCAGCTTAGACCGGGAAAAGGGTAGAAGCCAGTGTTGCCAAATTCAGACTGAGAAGCCCCCTTGTGCCTTTAAACGTGGCAAGAAGGAGAGAATTTCACCCGTGGCAGTTTTCCCATCAGGTACAGGAGCCCTCTCAGGTTTGGGGGTCTGGCAGTCCTAATGGCCTTTGAAATTATTGGGGCACAAATCTGAACCACATATGTGGGGCTGGAGTGCATCTGCTTGGAAAGAGGGCATGTGGGAACTTGGACTGAATATTGACCTGAAGAAAAATACATTTTTGCCTGCATTGTATATGAGATTTGTATATGGGATGATATAAAAATGTGCAAACTCAGATTGTTTATAGACCTGGAGAAGACAGTTGGAGAAAGCATTTCAAGCAGCTGGGTTCCTTTTAGAATTAAAAAGCATAAGTAGCTGTGTGGGTCCAATAGGAAGGAAAGAAGGGAAACTTTTATTTTTTTTAGTTGGTCCTAATAAAGGCATTGTTTGATTCTCCCTATATAACCTAGTTTTGTGGCATCTTAAAATCTACCAGATTTATTGTTACAATATAGTCAATGAGAGGAAGTCCACTTTGTTAGATGTGTGAATGCAGTGGGCTCTAGTCTTCATCAACATCTATCTTCATCTGTCAAGAGGCTCCAAGACTCTTGGTTATTTTTGCTGGAACAGCTTCTTTTTTCTAGCCCTCTGAAATTTGTCACTGTCATTTTCATGTTCCCACAAAGGTGTTGTTTTTGCATCCCACAAATAAATTGTGAAACAGCGAAGATCCCCTGTCGGGGGGGCATTCACCCACATCTATGCCTTGACTAGTCAGGGGAGACCTCAGGAACTTCAACCCTGGAACTTGGCTTCCCCATAGGATTTATGTGCCGCTCCTCAAGGGGATCCACCCCGTAGTTTGGGGACGAGTTATCTGAGGGGAGGAAATCTTTAGGAGAGCGCCATTTCTGATGGAGGCGGGCGGAGGGGGGGAGTGGTTTGCAAAAGTCTTCTTGGAAGGGCCCCTGGCAAGTCAGCCTTCATTGTCTCAGACCGCCTGTGGCTTTCAGCAGGAGATGGGCTCCTATGGCCATGAATATCAAAGGGCGATGGGAGGGGAAGGAGATGGGCTATTGTGCAGGGAGGGGGGAGCTGTGAGCTCTTGGCCCCCTGCTTGCTTCTCATTAACATTCAGACGAGATTAGATCAGAAGAGCCAATTAGCGCTGATGAAAGGGGGAGGGGGAGAAGAGGATGCAACAAAACCAGAATTCCAACCATATCTTGCCTTCCTCCACCCCACCCAACTCGCCACCACTGGCTCCAGCCGAACTCCTTGAAACCTAGCCCGTATTATCCGGATGATGCTATGAAGCCCAAGACGTTGTTGTATTCAGTCCCTCTCCCAACGTGCTCAAGGCAGCATAGATGAGCCTAGCACAGGGTCACTCGGGGAGTTTCCTTACTGAGCAGTGGTGTGAAGTGAACTCAGGGTCTCCCCTTGTCCAGTATATTACATATTACACCACCTTGGCTCTCCATATAGTTTGGTTTATTAGAATTATAGATACAGCAATCTAGATCACAGAAAATAGTGGATTCTCTGCCTGAACATCCAGAGAAGACCTTGCTACAGTGCCTTGCTAATTTCACTTACCTGCTCTAAAAAGTTGCCTTAATTTCCCTTGCGTGTTCTAAACAATAGTTTTGTTCATTTCACTGTCCAATTATTTTAAAAAATTCTGTTACTTTCACTGTCATGCTGTCTCTGTTGGTCTAGTTATTTTATTGCTTCAGTGCTGAGATTTTAATTTTCGTTGGTAGCTAGCTTGGAAGCTTTTGTTGAAAGATGGGGTGGAACTCCATTAAAATAAAATAAAATAACATAGAAAGGATGTGAAATTGACAAGATTTTTCCTCCCCTTAGTGAGCAGAAGAAATGTCTGCTGCAGCACTAGGGAGGGAGGCATGCACAGCTAGCAAAAATCTGAAATGGAGGCAGTCTTATGAGATGGCAGGCCTTGGCTGATGAGGGAAAGCAACAGGGCAAAGCTACCTTCATTTGAGGCTCCTTGTGAATACCTCAGGATCCATCCAGTCCAGAATGCTACAAGTTCATGCCTGTGAAAGGCTGGAGGAGATGGAGCTAGTGAATTTGTGGCTGTAAAGAAAATGTATTTGGGGGATCAAAACCTCTCCCCGGCTCATTCTCTTAACCACTATCCTGCACCAACTCTAAAAAGAAGACGTTTGGATTGTTTACAACAGTTAAGGAACAAGTCTGTATTTCTTGCACTAAAGATCATTATCTGAAAACCACATAGACTGTTCAGGGTAGTTTACCCCATGTAAAGTCAGTGTATTGTCAGGGTTCATATCACAGCCCTAATTACCTTTTTAAAAAAAGATAGATAAAGCAATCACTGCATCAAGGTGTTCCCAAACTTGGATCCCCAGATATTAGATGAGGTAATTCACACAATCGAAATCTGTGTCTTACCCAGGTTTGGGAGCTGTGTGTGCTTCCATTTTTTGGTTGTGTGGATGCAAACCATGAGGTAGGAGGAGGGAACAGTGGTTGTGTGGAATCCACACAATACCCACAAACCTGGGTAGGACACAGCTTTCGATTGTGTGAATGGCCTCACTAACTTCCATCATCCCCAGCCACAAAGGCTGTGGCTGAGGATGATGGGAGTTGTAGTCCAACAACATCCAGGGACCCAAGGTTGGTATCCCCTGCACTACACTTTCAGACAGGGGAAATCCAGGTTCAAATTCCAAAAGTTCCTGGCAAGACAAATGGGAAAAAGGATTCATGGGACAGCCATCTTCAGTCTCTCCTCATGTGAGACTCTCTGAGCACTTTGAGGGATTAGAAGTGTGAGATGTAGATACAATAGCTATACAGCACTCTATAACTTTAGGACCTTCCAGGCCTACTACACTTTTTGTACTGAGGAGGCCTCTTCTGGGGATATAGTGTGATCCCTGACTATGTACCAGCCCTGTTGGGGACCCCCGCAATGGGCCTCTGTTCTCTCGCCTCTGTGTCGCTGTGGACATTCATGTAAAGATGATTGGAGTTTTGGCATTTGCATCATGTCTTAACACTGTTGTTGTTTGTTGCATCTTTCTTTGTTCTGTCACCACTAGAATGCTTGCTATCCTAGAATTTAGTGGAGATGAGCCAAAACAAGCAACCATTTTGTCATAATTTGGCAGCTGGTGAGTGACAACATTCTCCTTACCACTTGATAGGAAGGTTCAGCTGCCCAAGGGAGCCCAGGATGAAAAAAGCTCACAAAGTTGCTTTAAAATAAGCCCAGATGAAAGGAACAATACTAACTTCTAAGTGGTTTTGATATTGCTAGTGAATCAGTGTTCTCTGAAATAAATAAATACATGGCTGTCAGATACCTATAACTTTATTTCACAGAATAATGAAGTGAACTATTTATTTCACAGAAAATTATTTTAAATTATATTAATCTAAACTGGTTTACAATAAACTTGGATTATTGCTTGGCTTCCTAGCTCCTGTATTGGAGTTTAGCTTGTGAGGCTTACACTAAGGATACAATCCTAAACACATTTATTGGGAGTAAGCCCCCATGAACTCACTGAGACTTAGTTCTGAGTAACAGGGACTCTAGACAAATCATTCCCTACCAAGTTGTCTCTTTCACCAATGCCCATAAGTCATTGTTTCCTTCTACATAATGGTTGTGAATTTGCTTCTCCTCACCCCAACCCGGTAAAAGAGCAGGTATGGGCTGCCAATAGCAGAGGACTGGTCATGGGGTAAACTCATCAGTACAGTACTGGATCTAAGCACCTTTTGTTGTTCCCACAACCCAGGCCTTTGTCTCTGTCCCCTTCCCTCCTTCCTCAATTTGCAAATGAATTTCAGCCTTGAAGGCCAAATTCCTGCATATCAGATGGGGGAGGGAAGGCTGAGAGATGTGAGAAAGAATAGATCTTCTTGCCTACAGAAACCACCACCACCACCCTTTCCCTGTTGTAACTGGTTGCTCTAATTCCTCTCTTAGAAATAATATAAGAGGTATATTTTCTGGCAGACTCTACTCTAAGGTTGCAGTTCTTCTGGCCACATTTAATCTGGGTAGTAACACAATTAGGAGGGCAAGTATGTGCTTATAATAATTACAGGTGACTTGAAATAGTGCAATCCAGATTCTTAAAGGCAATCTTTGCTGTGTTTCACTACGTCTCAAAGGCAGCTCTACATATAGAATCTGGTCTGATTACAACTGAGCCCCCTGCTTGGCCTGGGTGGCATATTTTTAATTTCTGGCTCAAGATGTCCTTTCCCCTCAAGAATGTGACTCCACTAACCTTGGTCAAAACATAGGTTAGCTCTGGGAGGAATACGCTTCCATGAGAGCCAGTGTGGTGTAGTGGTTAGAGTGCTGGACTAGGACTAGGGAGGCCCAAGTTCAAATCCCCATTCAGCCATGAGACTTGTAGGGTGAGCCAGTCACTTCTCTCTCAGCCTAACCTACTTCACAAGGTTGTTGCGAGGAGAAACCTAATGCTCTGGGCTCCTTGGAGGAAGAGTGGGATATAAAATGTAAAGAAAGAAAGAAATTGGCATTTTATGGGCTGTTTTGTTTTTAGTATCCTTGGGCTATTACAAAGAAGGCTTGTTATCAAGCAGCATATTTGTGAAATGGTGCTCCAAAGAGCTTGAGTTCCATTCGACTAAACATTTCTTGGTATGCCTTTCAGAGTGAGAGATTTACACAAGCTGCTTATCTTCAGAACCTCACAGTTTTCAAACATCATAGAGCGTCCACACTGGCATGACAGAATGTGTTACCCTCAGCCCAGTTAGAGGGAAGATACAACCATGTCCCTTACAGTGAGAATTTGTCCTTGTGGTCCTAGTGCTATTGAATCCATCTCCAATGTACTTCTATATTGTTTTTGCCATAACGATACACATAATACTTTTATTTTCCCCATTATTGCTAAATATTTGGGTAGCTCTGGTGAGTTTTTAATTTATTTGCTTTTATCAGACTAAGATTGGTCAATCACTGAAAGGGTAGCAAAATTTATTTCAGCAGCTATTGGTATTTGTCTCAAGATAGCTGAACTTGATATGGTGCATATTGATATGATTCATGAGTGATACATATTGGGGCAAAATACCCCAACAATTCCCTCTGGTACATCTATATTGGGCAGCAGCAATATAGGAAGATGCTGAAAGGCATCTTCTTATACTGTGCAGGAGGAGGCACTGGTAAACCCCTCCTGTATTCTACCAAAGAAAACCACAGGGCTCTGTGGATGCTAGGAGTCGAAATCAACTTGACTGCACACTTTACCTTTACTTTACCCCAATTTCACATATACAATGATGGGGTCTGAGCTGTTGGTAACTGACCAGGCGAGAGATCTTGGGGTCATGGTGGACAGCTCCTTGAAAGTGTCAACTCAGTGCATGGCAGCTGTGGAAAAAAGGCAAATTCCATGCTAAGGATTATTAAGAAGGGGATTGAAAATAAAAAAGGCTGTTAATAAAGAATTCTATTATACATATTTCTATTCTATTCTATTAAATATATTTTTAATAGAATTCTATTAAATATATTTAATTTCTTGAACTTTTCTATAAATGTAATCTACCCAAAATGACTTAGCCTAATCAATGACCAGCCTCACCTACGGACTGATTGATTAAGTGCAGTCAAGTCAGTCTCGACTCTTAGCAACCACATAGATAGATTCTCTCCAGGATGATCTGTCTTCAACTTGGCCTTTACGGTCTCTCAGTAGTGCATCCATTGCTGTCATAATCAAGTCCATCCACCTTGCTGCTGGTCATCCTCTTCTCTTTCCTTCAACTTTCCTCAGCATTATGGACTTCTCAAGGGAGCTGGGTCTCCGAAGTATGATAGTTTGAGCCTGGTCATTTGTGCCTTGAGTGAAAATTCTGGATTGATTTGTTCTATAATCCATTGGTTTGTTTTCTTGGCTGTCCATGGTATCCTCAACAGTCTTCTCCAACGCTAAAGTTCAAAAGCGTCAACACTTTCTAGTCTATTATATATTCTGAAGAGTTTGTTTGGGGGGGGGTGTTTGTGCAATAGAAAGTAATACTTCCCAACTACCTATAGATACCAAATTTTGCATAGGCAAGCCTGCCTCTGGAATTCGCTGAATGGACTACTTTCTACACTGAAACATGCTGGGAGAAAGGTTTAAAATATTGTTTTTAGAAGAAATTCTGAATAAAATCACATTTTTAACAGTTAAAATCTGTTAAAAATCTTGTTCTCAACAGATTTTAAACACTCAATCATCAGTTCAGTTATTCAAAAATGACACCATGCCCAAGAGAAGCAGATCTTTCTCTGATCCAAATCTACAATTATTCAAATATACCATATATGGTCACTATTCAATAGCATTCATAATGTTTGACGTTGAAATGCTACAAATTTCAAACTATTCTTTTACTTCCTTTTTGCAAGCACAATAATAAGAAATTCTATGACATATATTTGATTTCTTGAACTTACCTATAAGTGTAATCTATGCAAAATGACTTTGCCCAGTCAACAACAGGCTTCATCTACTAGTAATAACTATTTTGATATGTGCTCATGTAAATATTTGCACAAAAAGGGTATTTGGTTGCATTAACGCTTTCAACAGGATTTAAGAACTACAGCACACACACATACAAATGGTGACAAATTCCAGAGGGCTAACAGTGTTAGTCTGTTGCAACAAAAACAACAGTGTCATGGGGACCTGAAGCCAAACTAATTTACAATAGCCCAGGCCTTTGTGATCTACAGTCAATTTCATCACTGGCTCTAGGCCAGGAAAGTAAGACTAGAACTAAGCTCCAGTCCAGGAAAGCTGTGTCCATCTTTAAGATTCTTTGTACCTCTCCAATGCCTCTAATGCACTCAGTAATTTTCCAGAAATATGAAGATTATATCCCAAATGCTGGAATGATACAGAGCAGTTCAGCAATGTAATCAATTAACTAGATGGACTCTCTTTTGTTGGACAATCATTCGTTGGAGATGTTCTGGCTCTAAATTTCCTGCACTGAGCAAGAGCAATCTATAGTGGTTAGAGTGTTGGATTAGGACTGTGTAGAGCCAAGCTCAAAACCCCATTCAGTCATGAAACTCACTGGATGACTCTAGGCCATTCACTGATCTCTCAGCCTAATCTACCTCATAGGGTTGTTGTGAAGATAAACACAAGCATGTAGGCTGCTATGAACTTCCTGGAGGAAGAGCGGGATAAAAATGTAAAAATAAATAAATATCTACAAGCCCTTCAACTCCGTGAGGCTCTTCACACGAGCGTGCAAAACCAGGCTAAGAGGGCCCAGCCCGGTTTTGCACGTGTGTGAACTGCCAAGATCGAGCTCAATCTCGGCAACACCACGGTGGCAAACCTGCCAACGAAGCTACCCTTCAAAACGGGTATTTTAAAATAATCATGTGCAAGTAGCCGTGGCTGGCAGACTCGGGGAAGGGAGAGGGGTCCCCATAATTATTATTTATTATTATTATTACATTTATATCCCGCTCTTCCTCCAAGGAGCCCAGAGCGGTGTACTACATACTTGAGTTTCTCTTTCACAACAACCCTGTGAAGTAGGTTAGGCTGAGGGAGAAGTGACTGGACCAGAGTCACCCAGCTAGTTTCATGGCTGAATGGGGATTTGAACTCGGGTCTCGCGGTGCATTATTGGAGCTCAGGGCAAGGGGGGCAACGTGTGGCAACGTGTCCCGGCAACCCGACCCTCGGAGCTACCAGCAGCAGCTGGTGCTCTTGTGGGAAGGTGATCTGCCCACCCAGGGACATCGGATTGATCATCTGCAGGGAGATAAGCTCTTTCGGGCTTCCTCCCGCAAACTGGGTAGCCCTTTCATACTGCTTGTGAGAAAGGGCTCTGTGATTCGTTCATTCTGTTTTTTGTTAGTATTGTACAATTCAAACTTCCTTACTAATGCAGGAAGTCCCCTTGTATATAGTGTTGTATATATCTCCTTTGTCCTTAAGACGGCCTTACAAGGTAGGTCACTGGTGTTCTTATTCTGCAGCAGTTGAACAAAGAGTGGCAGTTGTGTTTTTTTAGCACAATAGTTTACTTTATAAACTTGTTTATTTTATAAGCTGGGTCCCTTTGGGGTCTACATGTTCCCCAAAGGATTCACATTTTTAAAAAAATATATATGAAAATTTGCTGTTAACAATTTTAAAACAAAAACCATTTTTTAAAAAGCTGAAAGCTAAAATGCATACCCCAAGCATCACCCAAACCAGTATTCACACACAGTTCCTGAGGGAGCATTTCAGTTGGTGGGGGGGATTGCATTTCTCCAGTACTGTTCTGTCCTGCATTTTATTGCTGAGGAAAAGTGGTCGCTTTCTCTACCAGAAAGCACACCCATTGCAGTTGCTGTGGGGAATGTGGTTGCACAACTTGTTGCTGTTGATAATGTTGAAATCTTTAGATCCCTTCCGGTACCACTCAAGCACAAGGAGTTTTCATCTCGCTAGCCCCTTTAAACAAAAACAAACCCAATGAAATTAGAATGGCAGCAACAAAACTACTTTCTCTCTCCACAATGGTGCCTCCCCACTGACGCCACAATTCCAGCATGATCCAATGTAGCTTTACTTGTAGCACTCTACTTAATGGTGCTTACTCCCATGTCAGTGTGGTTAGGATTGCAGTCTTAGGAACACAGGAAGCAGCTGCCTTATACAGGGTCAGACCATTGGTCCCTCTAGTTCAGTATCATCTACTGACTGGGAGCCGTGCTCCAGAGTTTCAGGCAGGGGCCTTTCCCAGCCCTGCAAAGCAGACGCTCCGTTTGTTGCGATCTGAGCTCTACACCTCCCCAGCACCACAGCACATATTTCCCTCAATATAAAAATAAAGAGGCCTTGTCTCTTTCAATATTGTTTTTAGTTTCATGAAATTACATTGCAAAGTACAATTTATTACTGACTTGCTTGCTTATTGTATTTATATACCGCCCTATATAAAATCTCTAGGTGGTTTGCAATATAAAGGGCAATACAGCCTACCAATGTGTAGGCTGCAGTCCTAAGCACACTTGCTGGAGAGTAAGTCTTACTTCCCTTTGAGTTGTGCAGGGCTGTTGGGCTAGGTCGAGTGTTTGAATCCCCATTTGACCATGGTGCTCATTGGGTGATCTTGGATCAGCCACTCCATGTCTCTCAGCCTAACCTACATTGCCGGGTTGTGGTGAGGATGTAGATCTAGGGGAGGACCATGTCTGTTACCCTGAGCCGCTTGGAGAAAAGATGGGTTAAAAATAAACAAAATAAAATAAATTTGTGGAAGGGTGCACTTTAGTAACCCTAGTCATGGAACTGCAAAGCAAACCCTCCATAAGCCCAATTAGAATATTATGAACACTGGTTGACACCCACACTAAGTTACTCAATAGTACTGGTCAGGAATTGCTCTAAAGGACTACTCAATTTCAAAGGACTTCCTCTGGTAAATGTAGTAAGGATGTCACCCACTGAGTCCAATACAGATCAAGTTTTAACTTGAACTTGTAACTGCATAGTTCAAGTTAACTGGACTTACAACTCAAAATTATCTTACTTTTAAGTTCACGAATCAAGCTGATAGCCAAGGTGAGCCTTTTAGCTTAATTCTGGATTAATTCTGTTTCCTAAAAGGTAAGTTTCATCATGTCAGCTACCCAGAGTCAGTTTCATTTTTGATAGCACAAGGTGAGTGACAAACTCCCTTTAAGCAGGAGGTGGCCGGATTGGGTGGGGGGGAGACACAGCACCCATATCCTACTGTTCTTTTCTGCCACAAGCGTGTGTGCACGCGTGCACACACACACACACTGCCCTTTATATGCCATCCCATGGGAACTCTGCAGAGCTATGAAGGACTTGCAGGAGATCACACAAAGAGAAAAAATCCAGTTTGCAGAAAATTGCAGAAAAACTGGAGCATTGTTCTCATCTCTTTTTGTAAATGTCGGTGAAAACTCAATAAAAACAACTTCGTACAAAAATAATGATTATTGTGCTTCACCTTCTCTAGCAGCCTTTAAAAGAACTCTCAAGACACACTTATTTAACCAAGCCTTTGATCAGCTGTAGGTGGGTGCCCTTGCTTCGCCATGCTCCCTCCCTCAGTGTTTAAAAAACAACAACTAAAACCACATATATTTTTTAAGGCTTTTAAATGTTTCACCTGTTGCTTATATCTGGTAGGTTCTTTAGTTTTTACAATTCTCAGTTTTTAACTTTTTAAAGAACTTTAAAATTTTAAAAACAACTGTAATTCTGATTGTGGTTTGAGCTTGGATTTCTAAATTGTTTAACTTAATTTGATTAATTTTATTCGTCTTATTTTACATTGTATCTGTTTTATAAATGTTGTGAGTCATCCCAAGCAATATTGTACTAGAGGGGCGGGGTATACATATTTTAAATAAATAAATAAATAAATAAGAAGAGTGAATTACCAAAAGCCAACCAGTGATTCCATAGCCTCATTCAGACATCAGATTAAGGACAGTATACTTAAGTCCACCATCCCAAGCAGTAACAGAAGTCCTCCCCCCACCCCGCATGTCACTCCCCTCCTTCCCCCTCCCACAGCTCTCATGCTTACACAGCCTTCATCCCACTTGGGAGAGTGTACTCGAATATACTGTCCTTAATCTAATGCCTGAATTAGGCTCATGCCTGAACAAGAACTGGAACCCAGATCCTTCAAAACCAAACCCACAGTTCTATCCAGTAGCCCACACTGGCTCCCAATAATAGATATAAGCAGAACCATTTGGGATTCTACGTGCTTTTCTTCATGATTAATATGACAGTCATTCTCATAAGATCTAGGTACGGAACCCAGATTTAGGGGAAATCTAAAGCCGTTGTTGTCATGAAGCACTAAAGTTTCATGTCCAAAAACCACCCATAGTTTGAAAGAGGATGTGGTAAAATTGCCAAAATGTGTGGCACACATTTCTAGAGAGACCAAAACCAACTGAAATTGGTCTCCAGATCACCAGATCACCTGCCTTTGCATTGGAGACATTGCTTTTGAATGTTATATAAATGTATGCCAATTCCAGATTTGAAGCTCAGACTGAGAATTCCCTCACACAGATAAAACAACTGAAAATGAATAGAATGTGTGGGCATGACACATACACACATCTTCTGCACATGGAAATGCAGGCATCAAATTCAAAGTAAGTTGACCCTGGCTTTCTATAATGTTATAGATCCCAGGATCTAAATAACTCATAGGAACATAGGAAGCTGCCATATACTGAGTCAGACCATAGGTCCATCTAGCTCAATATTGTCTACACAGACTGGCAGCGGCTTCTCCAAGGTTGCAGGCAGGAATCTCTCAGCTCTGTCTTGGAGATGCCAGGGAGGGAACTTGGAACCTAGATGCTCTTCCCAGAATGCCTCCATCCCCTAAGGGGAATATCTTACAGTGCTCACATTTCTAGTCTCCCATTCAAATGCAACCAGAGTGGACCCTGCTTAGCTAAGGGGACAAGTCATGCTTGCTACCTCAAGATCAGCTACCTCAAGAACATGCACCCCAAATATCACTTTCTTCTCAACAAGCTTCAGCAGCGAGGCTCAGTCATAAGTGACACTATTATTATTGATGATGATGATGATGATGATAATGAAGAAGCCGCCTTTAGGTAGGTATGAGATCTGATTACAGAAATAGGAACATAGGAAACTGCCATATACTGAGTCAGACCATTGGTCTATCTAGCTCATTATTGTCTTCACAGACTGGCAGCGGCTTCTCCAAGGTTGCAGGCAGGAATCTCTCTCAGCCCTATCTTGGAAAAGCCAGAGAGCGGCTTCATCCCCTGAGGGGAATATCTTCCAGTGCTCATACATCAAGTCTCCCATTCATATGCAACCAGGGCAGACCCTGCTTAGCTATGGGGACGTCATGCTTGCTACCACAAGACCAGCTCTCCTCTCCAGCAATAGGGTTGCTGGGATGAAGACATATGGACATACTCCCATACTGTGGAAATATGAGATATGGAAGTTGCTCAGTCCTGTCCCCACCACATAACAGAAACACACAGATTCCCTCCAAGGCAGGGAGCAGGGGAAAGAAAAGAGAGAAAACTGGTAGACTTCATATTGCTTAAGCGGGAGAGTTAGGTTAGTAGAAGTAAGCCAAGCTTTTGAGTAAAACTTCTTTGAGTAAAGTAATGAGCAACAATAACAAATATTTATATACTGCTTTTCAACAAATGTTTCCAAAGCGGTTTACATAGAGAATTAATTAATTAATTAGATGGGTCCCTGTCCCCAAAGGGCTCATAATCTAAAAGGAAACATAAGAGAGAGACCAGCAACAGTCACACTACTGTGCTGGGGGTGGACAGGGCCAGTTACTCTCCCCCTGCTAAATAAAGAGAATCGCCAAGTTTAAAAGGTGCCTCTTGTCTTTGCCCAGTTCTGGTTTAATGTTAAGATAGTGTGCAGGAGGTTACATGCAAACTTAATTTGATTAACCTCTGCTAGACTAAGGAACAAACATGACTATTCCCCCCAAGACTGCAATCAAGGCATCATGATTAAAAACCAGGACCGAATGTGGAATCACTTACTTCCCTTGGCTAAAGTCACTTCACATGCTGAGGGGATAAACAAACTTCAGAGATGATTGGATTTGGGCTGGGTGTGAGTCACCTTTGCCTGAGTTGTGATTGTGATAGAATTGATACAAAGGGAGGGTGATAAAGGTTGAGTCACCCAGTAGAGCATCTCAGTCCCACCTTTGGCCAATAGCTTAATTAATGATCCATCAACACAAAGCTCAGGAAATCCCCAGGGAATCTGCCCATCCCATCCAGGCTCTTTCTGGATAGTGAATTTTCCTCAGGGTTGGGGGTAGTGGAGGTCTGGACTGGTGTGTAAATCCATCTAAGCACTGTGGGAATAAATGTCAGGGAATATGTTGTGGTTTTCACTTATGCAAGGCCAATGTCCACCAACTGGGGATACAACATCTTGGTCAGAAAACACACAGGGAAGCAAACACATGTAGTGGATTTGGATAGAGGAGAGCCAGGAGGACCAAACCCAGACATGTCTGAGCCACTTAACACTTGCGGTTTCAGATCCCAATTTCATTTCTTGGACTACATGAGAATGGGCATCTGAAAGGAAAACAGTGGATTCTACTTCTCCTGACGCATGCCCCCTCCAAATAAGGATGCATAAGTGGGATGTGTGGTGAGTGGGGACACATTCAGAGATAATGGATCTTGCAATGCTGTGAAGTAAGGCTGGAGAGAACAGTCTGTCTCAAACTTTTAAGACTATGTATTACTGATGTAAACGATATCCTTGCCTTACTTCTGTGGAGAATGGAGTGCTGCGTGTGGAGTTCCCAATGGTGCTGACCAGACTCAGACCTGATTCAGTCTGGCTGCATCATCATGTGCTTTCAGACAGTGCCTAAGCCAAGTGCACCCCCACTTCCAAACTCTGCCTTCTGGGACAGCCCCTTTGTACCAGTCCTGGGCCAATCATGTGTGTGTGTGTAGACAAATTCTCTCACCCACCACTATCCTGCTTCCTGTAGCTGTATATAAGAAACTAGAGGAGGGCAAAGGGGAGGACAAGATTTCAGCATGAATGCTCTCCTCCCACCCCCATTCACCTTTACTTCATTGCACCCCAGGTTCTCCTGTGCCAACAGCCTTCCTGGCTGCTCTGAGCATTGACCTTAAGGGCAGAAACTGGACAGTGGTTTCCTCTGGCTGCTGCTGCATGCAGAGCTCCCATCTGGGGTCTTGAGAAGCAGCAGATCATTCCCTGAATTCCAACACTTGTAATATCCTGCCCCGTCCTGTGAGATCCTCCTGTGAGATCCCTTCTTTCAGTCCCTGGTCTTAGAGAGGTCCATAGTACCAGGGCCCGTGGAAGGGCTTTCTCTGTTGCTGCCCCTTTACTCTGGAACTCTTTTTTCCCCCTCCCCAGATTAGGTCTACCTCCTCCCTTTCAGCCTTTAAACCTTTATTGAAGACATTTCTTTTCCACCAGGCATTTGCCCTTTAATTTAAGTTTTTGTTTTTTAAACCTCGGATGCTGTTCTTGCTTTGTACTGAGTCTGTGGATTGGGCGGTATATTACATATTTTAATTAATCAATCAATCAATCAATCAATCAATCAATTAAACCCCTTGCCATCCCAGTGTGGTGTAGTGGTCAGAGAGTGTTGGGCTAGGACTGGGGAGACTCAAGTTTAAATGTCCGTTCAACCATGGTACTCACTGGGCTAGTTGCTTATTTCTCAGCCTAACCCACCTCACAGAATTATTGTGAGGATAAACATAACACCACTCTTGGATCCTTGGAAGAAGAGCAGGATATAAATGCAATCAATCAATCAATCAATCCCACCCCACCCCACCCCCACAAGGATGTCTCACAACACCTCAGGAATCCAGATCCATAGTTTGTGAACACACCGTAGGAACTGAGTTTGAGAAAAGGCTGTTTTGAGTATGGGATGGAGCCCAGTAAGCCATAGCATCTCCCGGCAACATGAGCCCTGGATTAACCATAAGGCAAAAAAAGCACGTGCTTAGGACATCAAGGGAAGGGGGGCACCACAGAGTTTCCCCCCTAGCTATCATGCCCTTAACTCTTTCACTGAACATATGAACAGCCCTGCTGGATCAGGCCCAAGGCCCATCCAGTCCAGCATCCTGTTTCACACAGGGACCCACCAGATGCCGCTGGGAGCCACAGGCAGGAGTTGAGGGCAGGCCCTCCCTCCTGCTGTTACTCCCCTGCAACTGGTACTCAGAGGCATCCTGCCTTTGAGGCTGAAGGTGGCCCACAGACCTCCGACTAGTAGCCATTGAGAGAGCTCTCCTCCATGAAGTTATCCAAGCCCCTCTTAAAGCCATCCAGGTTGTAGGCTGTCACCACATTATGCATTGTGTGGAAAGGTACTTCCATTTGCTGGTCCTAGATTTCCTGGCAATCAATTTCATGGGATGATCCCTGGTTCTAGTTTTATGGGAGAGGGAGAAGAATTTCTCTCTATCCACTTTCTCCATGCCATGCATGATTTTATAGACCTCTATCATGTCACCCTGCAGTCGTCTATTTTCTAAACTAAATAGCCCCAGGTGTTGTAGCCTAGCCTCATAAGAAAGGTGCTCTAGGCCCTGATCATCTTGGTTGTCCTCTTCTGCACCTTTTCCAGTTCTACAATGTCCTTTTTTAGATGTGGTGACCAGAACTATAAGCAGTACTCCAGGTGTGGCCGCACCATCATTTTGTATAAGGGCATTATAGTTCCTGAATTCCATTCAAGAACAGGTATATGCTCTATATCCTCTGCCGTGAAGATGGACACAAAGAACTCATTGATCTTCTCTGCAACCTCCATATCCTCCTTAATCCTTTCACTCCCTCTTTCAGGCTAGTCACATGATGGGGAGAAATTGGGCTAGCGAATGCTAGCCCGATTTCACCCGATCGTGTGAACCACGGGGCTCGACTGCGAGCCCGATGGTTCCTAGGTGGGTAACCCACTTAAGTACCCCTGCCCTAAAACCAGGTTTGCAGAGCAAGCACTCGGCAAACCTGGTTTTGCAGATCGTGAGTACAGCTCTGCGCCACGGTTACTCACATGTAGACCCCCGGAGGGGAGGTGAAAAGCCGCCTCCTGGCTCCGGGGGTCTCCGCAGTATGCCCTGTGCGCTTGCGCAGGGCATACTGGAGCTTCCGGGAGCTGCGCGGCCCCGGAGCTCCCCAGCCCCCGCCTGCTCTGTCACGGAGCCGGCAATCATGTGGGCAGCCGATCCGGCCGCCCAGGGCTCCCTCCCTGCTCGTGTGCGGGGAGAGCAGGCCTAGCCCGCTCTCCCCACGCACCCTCCAAAACCATGTCTCACTGATCGTGAGACTCAGCTCGTTGTCTAATGGTCCAACAGCCTGCCTAGAAGGTTTCCTGCTTCTGATGTATTTAAAGAAGTTTTTATTATTCCCCTTGATGCTTTTAGCTAAATGTTCCTCAGACTCTCTTTTTGCCTCCCTTATTGTCACATTGCATTTCTTTTGCCCCCTTGCATTTCACTGCCACACTCAACTTTAGTCAATTTTTTGTAATTGTTTTTATCTGCCATGTTCAACTTTACTCTGCATTGTTAAAAAAACGTTTTCTTTGGCTCGGTGAGCGACTAAAGTTTCGAGAAACTACTAAACTATGTATCTGAAGTAAAAAGTCATTGATTTGCGAAAGATTACTGTAAAGAGCAGTACAAAATATTCACGTAAAAGATGGTCATCTGTTATGACGTCTGACCTTGAAGAAGTAATATTTTTCTCGATCATTCCTTCTTTCATGGCTATATATATGAAATTATAGGCAGTGGAACTGTTTTGTTTTACCTTAAAAAATCTAGAAGAAAACTTTTTAAAATTTAAATAAATATTAAGGTATAAGTAAGTAATTTGCTTGAGTCTTAATGTCTTGTCAGTTAAGCAATGGAGGGGGCCGAGGGGGGAGCACCATTGTTGGGCTGTGCTTGGGGCATCAGTTGCCCTTAATCCGGCCCTGGGCAGCACCCTTCCCCCACCACATACAACAGTCCTGTTACCACCATTTCCTCCACCTCTTACTTCTCTGAGGGGTATCTGCCGCCCAGCAGCTTCAAGCTGCTGATTTCCAGCACAGAGACTGAAAGTATGTTGATGAGACCAGTTAAGGATACCACAGAGTAGGGAGGAGGGAGTTGATCTTGCCTGGCTAAATGGCACTGTATGTTTGAATGGTAGGTTTGAACTCAGTCAGCAGAAGTGGGAAGCAGGGGAAGGGAGGAAGGGTGAAGGGAACCTATGAATGGAACACAAGAAGAACATAGGAAGCTGCCATAGGAGAGCCAGCGTGGTGTGGTGGTTAGAGTGCTGGACTAGGACCGGGGGAGTCCCAAGTTCAAATCCCCATTCAGCCATGAGACTTGCTGGGTGACTCTGGGCCAGTCACTTCTCTCTCAGCCTAACCTACTTCACAGGGTTGTTGTGAAAGAGAAACTTACACCACTCTGGGCTCCTTGGAGGAAGAGCAGGATATAAACGTATTGAGTCAAACCATATCCTGAGTCAGTCCACAGGTCCATCTAGCTCAGTATTGTCTACACTGACTGGCAGCGGCTTCTCCAAGGTTGCAGGCAGGAATCTCTCTCAGCCCTATCTTGGAGTTTGTATGGTTATGTGCAAAAAGACAAGAGTATCTCTTCTAAACAGCAATGGGACAAATTGTGGAAATGGACGTCGGACGTAAACACCCCCCCTCCCGATTACCTGATGTGCCTTGAAATCCCCCACCCCCAAGTTACAGTACTACCTGCATATACTTCATAACCTTGTGGGTTTCCAAATCCTTGTGTGTAAATCTTTGTAGATATATCATGTACAAACAACCACTTTGTATATAATTGTGCTTTGGCAACGTACTGTATGCTTTGGTAGTTTGTTGGTTCAATAAAAAAATCTTGTCCTATAAAAAATCATGTCCTATCTTGGAGATGCCAGGGAGGGAATTTGAAACCTTCTGCTCTTCCCAGAGCAGCTCCATCCCCTGATCTTACAGAGCTCACACTTCTAGCCTCCCTTTCATATGCAACAGTCCAGTGCAGACCTTGCTTAGCTAAGGGAACAAGTCATGCTTGCTACCACAAGACCAGCTCTTGTCCTTTGAATTAGGCCTCATCTGAAGAAAATCTATGTTGAGGGTTTATTTTGTGTGTTGTTACATTTTTACATTGTCTAAACACTTGGTCTCCGGATGTTGTATGTTTACCGGACATCTCTGTGAATGTCCTCAGAATGTCCTATGCCATCGCCCTATCAGAAGTTTTGTTATAAATGCAGCAGAGGTCATAAAATGCAGCTTTGGTGGGGAAAGGTCCCACCATTGAGGTTCAGGGGACAAAGGTATCTGGCACAGTGCAAAGAAAGAGATGAGACCCTCATTGGCCCACATCTGGAGAAAGTATAAGAGCACTTCTTCAAAACTGCAGAGATCAGACATGATTCCTCATCAAAACATGATGAGGGAAACTGCCCCAGCTCTGTACGGTGTCTCCCTGAGACCTTCCTCCTGCTGCCTGTATTGAGCATAATGTCTGAATGTGCTAAAATAGCACCTCTCCTCTCCCCTGGGTGGATGTGCCTTCCATGCGCCAGCAGCACAACTTGTCCTGTCAAGTCATGGGGCCAACCACCAGGTGCTTGAGAATTCCAACCCTCCACTAGAGTTGCCTGCTCTGACGGAGGCTATTTCTGCAGGGAGTTGGTTCTTTTCCCCAAAAATATTTTTCAGAATCTCAGCCGCGGAAACCTCCAGGATTACTTTCAATAATCTCCAGGAGACTGCAGCTTGATCCTGGAAGGCTGGCACCCCTACCTCTCCAAGAAAGAGAGCTGGTCTTGTGGTAGGCAGCAAGCATGACTTGTCTCCTTAGCTAAGCAGGGTCCGCCCTGGTTGCATACGAAAGGGAGACTAGATGTGGGAGCCCTGTGAAATATTCCCTTTAGGGGATGGAGCCGCTCTGGGAAGAGCAGAAGGTTCCAAGTTCCTTCCCTGGCAGGGCTGAGAAAGCTTCCTGCCTGCAACCTTGGAGAAGCTGCTGCCAGTCTGTGTAGACAATACTGAGCAAGATGGACCCAGGGTCTGACTCAGTATATGGCAGCTTCCTATGTTCCTATTTCTACAGTGACCGACAAGCAGCAAAAACAGGAGGTTTCAGTAGGCCCTGGCAGACAGCTACTCTTAGTTTAGTGGCTCGCAGGTTGTGCAGGCCTAGCCTATATCATATTGGGAAGGAGGTGTGTGTGCCCCAGTGTAACTTAATGGCGTCCCTTCTGGAACAAGTTACAGTAGAAGCTTCTCAAATGGAGCCACTCTGAGGAGGCTTTCTCCTCTCCCCACCACTAGGTTCATCTCTCTTCCAGTGGAAGGAGGGGGTGTCTTTGCAAGTCGACCTTGGCTTGAGGCTTCTGAAACAACCCCAGGAAGATTATTTTGATGGGGGCAATAGTGGGAGGGAGGCTGAAGTAGCTGGTGGCAAGACACTTAATCTTCCCATCACAAAGCTCCTCTGTCTATTCAACTTCCATTCAGATGCAGAGGGCTTTCCCCCCCCCCACCCCCTACAGGCCAGATATTTCCTGCCTCTTCCCTCCTCCAGAGACAGTTCCCAAGAACTATTGATATGCAGGAATCTTGACTAAGGGAGGGTCAAATGGCCTCTCCAATCTCTCCCCCACCTTGCTGTAGCCATCAACCCTCAGAATGAATCATCAGAATGAAGATTAGGAAGCATCAAACATCAGAACCTGATCTTGGTCAACTCCAGATTATTCTCCTGATCACTGTTAATGTTTCACCTCTGGGACAAAGTTCCCATCACTCATCACACATCATCCTTAACTAATCCTGTTTCCATCTCTGCCCCTAATAAGAACATCAGATGACATCCAGACAATTACTCCTGAGTAAATCTTATTAAAATGAAGTAGTCCTTTAGAGTAACTCCGGAGTATTCCTATTGAGTAACTTACTCTGGATGTTAGCCAATGTGTTTAATTCAATGGGATCCAATGGGATTTTAAAATTTTTATTAACCTTTTTCTTGTATGTACAGCAACAATTGCAATATAAATAGAAAAGACAGTCAAACAAACTGAAGGAATGTAATCTCCCATGGAGTTCAGCTGAAAGAGATGTATGGTAACAACTCCTTATAAGTACTTAGCTTACTGTTTTCATCTAAAGTTCGCCGTAAATACAGCTTGCCACAAATAGAGTTTATTTTTGCTCAAATTATGTCATCCAGTACAACAAAAAACTTTACATAAGACTAGAGCCTGTAATACAAACAATGTAGCAAAACCTAGCCACGTTGAAAGTGATCTCTTTACAAAAGTTAGAAAACAAAAACTCTAAATAAAATTCATCAGAGTGACCTGGAAACTTCCCCAAAATAGGAGAAATTAGTTTTAAATGAGCATCGCTATAAAATTTACAATATAAAATAACATGAGGGGTAGTTTCTACAGCACCCATCCCAAAGGAGCAAGTCCTTAAGTTAAATGGAATCCCTTTATATCTACCATCCCTAACAGCTGTCGGAAGGGCATTTAGGTGGGCAAGAGTAAATGGACACCTAATTTTAGGGATAAGAATATTATCTAAATATGCTGCCGGTTTGGAATTAAAAAAGTTGTTTCCCCAGATAGATACCATTCCTTAGACAGGCTGTATCCACTTGTAATTCTGTATCGGCAATACGCTGCTTAATAACCTGCCGGGCTTGATCATGTCCTAATCTAAGAATTTCCACATGGGAGAACCCAAACTGAAGAAGTTTATTTTTAACCAAGGTCTTCCACTTACGATTCCAACAAAGAATGAAAGGGCTCCAGAGAGATGTGATCGTTTAAACTTTTGTTTAATATATATATATGACATTTTGTAAGTCTTATGAATTTGGTGTAGTGGTGGTGTGGTGTAGTGGTTAGAGTGCTGGACTAGGACTGGGGAGACCCGAGTTCAAATCCCCATTCAGCCATGAGACTAGCTGGGTGACTCTGGGCCAGTCACTTCTCTCTCAGCCTAACCTACTTCACAGGGTTGTTGTGAAAGAGAAACTCAAGTATGTAGTACACCGCTCTGGGCTCCTTGGAGGAAGAGCAGGATATAAATGTAATAATAATAATAATAATAATAATTTGGTTCTGTCTTGTGATTCAATTCACCATTCAGTCATCAGAGGGCAATAGTGTAGATTTCTATTTAGCCACAAAAGAATGTGTTTGCAGATACAAGTAACTTATCTACTAATTCATAATTTATTTCCCATGGAATCCTTTACATTGCCTAAAATAAAATATGCTTTTAATATCAATGATTTTGGCACAGAGTTGGGCAGCAAGAGCGCCAGCTGAGGGGGAATCCTTCAATGGACCACACTCCTGGCACGGTGCATTGTGGGATGCCAGAGGACTTCCTCCTCCGCTGTCCTGTTCTGCTGCTCGCCATTGTGCGGCTCGTGAGCCATGGGAGCAGCAGAGCTTTCAAACTGATTTTGATCAGGTGCGGGGTGGGGAGGGGAATCGGGTAGGAGCCTGCCTGCCCTCCCCCTACCACCTGCCAGAATTTTCAGTCCTATGAACGACCTTATCCCATTTTCAAAGGAATTTGTAAACATGACCTTGCTGTAAGCATCACAACACCCTCGTAAGATAGGTCAATATTATTACCCCCATATTGCAAAACTATGGTGCAGCCACACCTGGAGGACCGCGGACAATTCTGGTCACCACATCTAAAAAAGGACATTGTAGAACTGGAAGAGGTGGAGAAGAGGGCAACCAAGATGATCAGGGGCCTAAAGCACCTTTCTTATGAGGCAAGGCTACAACACCTGGGGCTGTTTAGTTTAGAAAAAAAGATGACTGTGGGGAGACATGATAGAGGTCTATAAAATCATGCATGGTGTGGAGAAAGTGGATAGAGAGACATTCTTTTCCCTCTCACTCAACACTACAACCAGGGGTCACTCCATGAAATTGATTGCCAGGAAATCTAGGACCAACAAACAGAAGTACTTTTTCACACAACGCATAATCAACTTGTGGAATTCTCTGCCACAAGATGTGGTGACAGCCAACAACCTGGATGGCTTTAAGAGGGGTATGGATAACTTCATGGAGGAGAGGTCTATTGATGGCTACTAGTCGGAGGGCTATAGGCCACCTCCAGCCTCAAAGGCAGGATGCCTCTGAGTACCAGTTGCAGGGGAGTAACAGCAGGAGAGAGGGCATGCCCTCAAGTCCTGCATGTAGGCTTCCAGCGGCATCTGGTGGGCCACTGTGTGAAACAGGATGCTGGATTAGATGGGCCTTGGGCCTGATCCAGCAGGGCTGTTCTTATGTTCTTATGTTATGTTCAGATGTGGGATTGTTGAGGAAGAGAGGGTAGTGACTAGCCTAAGACCACCTAATGAATTCATGACAAATTAGAACTGAGCACTTTTGGATTCATTGTTGTGCCTCTTAGCCAGGAACCTACACCAGCTTCCGCTGCTGCTTGGGATTCCTGAGCCCCCACCTCCTCCATGCAACAGTGGACAGAAAGCCTTCTCATGCAAAGGCTTCTGGCCTTGGGGGGCTTCAGTGCCTCAGCCAGGAATCTCATTCGCACAGAAAGAAAACCAGAGCTCTGCCACTCTACAGTGCTGCTAGCTTGTTGCATGAGCTTAGCTATGTATGCAAAAAGGCCAGCAATTCTTATTTCTCAGCAGAGCATCTCCAAATCTCCATGCCAATGCAAATAGATGCCAGATTATCAGTGCCAAGGACTCAGTGGGGAGACTTGGGGCAAGGTAACTAGCTCCCCGGCCTCAGTAAAATAGGAATAATTATCACCTACCTTACAGGGCTGTTGTGCTAGCAAACAAAATCAAGATTGGCAAAGGATTTTGCAGGTTGGCCATGCTACACTAATCATGACAAATCTTTTAGAGAATCTGCATGACATTCATCAGAGAGTCTCAAGTTTAATTTGGCAACAGCTCTAATCCAGAGCTTGATTTCTTCACTGCAGATGGGGCTGAAGCTGAGAAAGAGTGGTTCACCTAAAAACCCCTAGATTGGAAGTGAAGACGTCCTGCTTCATAGCTCTGTTTCTTAGCCCAAACAACAGAGACTTGCAGCACCTTAAAGGCTAAGAGATTGATTGAAGCATAAAGGTTCATGGATTAGAGCCCCCTTCATCAGATACATGCAGTTTAGCAGGCCTTAGCTTAATTCAGACATTATGCTGTACGAGTGTACAGATGCCTGTACACTTGTACATGTGTTTGTGTGTCTGACTGCACCTGTGTTCATTTTGACCCTAATCTGGATTTTGGGGTGGATTTCCATCCCCAGCTGCATAAAGGTACGTAAACAAGCAAACCACTGCATTCCCAGCTATGCTCTTGTTGTCAAAACCTTACCTGCACTCTGGTACGCAAGATATACACAAGTATGGCCCCTCTCCAGTTATGATATTTATGTTATTAACAAAAAAATATGACAAATGAATGGGCTTTCTATGGTGTGGTGGTTTCTATCCCATGCCCATTATAAGTCAATTGGGATTTAAAAAAACACCCCAGAAATGAATGGCATCCCTATGGTGGGGTGGTATCTACAGTATATCATGCCCATGTTAAGCCATTTGGGAATAGGGGAGGGTTTCTCTTTCCTGTTTCTCTTTGGAAATTTCAGTTTTGTTTCCCGTGATAATGTTAGTGTCTCAAAACCAGTCGGAGGCATAGTTCTGTGCTCTCGTGTTAAGGCAGATGAAACCAATCCCTCCCACAATGTCAGACCTAGCGGTTGGAACAAGGAAGGAAAGCATTTGGAAGCATCTGACCTCACAGAAGCAGGGATTTTAGCCACTAGAATAAACCCAAAAGGATCACAACAGCAGCAACCACAACAACATGTCAGCTTCAGTAAGCCTGGCATCAGGGGATCAACCACCCACAGTACATCTCTGCTCGTTTCCCATTTCTCCTAGTGGGATACAGACCAGAAAAGGTGGGGGTGGGGGTGGGGGTGGAGCTTGGTTCCAGATGGAGAGAGCAAGAAGATGTAGAGGTGGGATGTGTGGCACACTGAACAGTTTGCTGAACCTCACTCATCTGCCAGTGAGATTATGGGTTACATGAGAAGCAGAAATGACAAAAGGTGCTTCACAACCAATCTATCCCTTGCCCACTGCACAGTGGTGAGGTGGGGTCGGGGTCCTCTGGTGAGAGGCCAGACCAAGAGAAGTTTAGTGCCGCAGGAGGCAGCAGTGAGTGAAGCAACCCCCTCTTCTGCAATCTGGCGGGAGGGGGGCACTATTATGATCCAAATACTGCCTGAAGTCCTGGAGAGCCACTGCTAGTCAGAGCAAACAATGCAGCTCTGGATGAACCAACAGTCTGACTCAGTAGGCAGCAGTTTCCTATGTTCCGATGGAAGTACCCTGATAGAAGCACCCTTGACTACAGTCCTGGCTGGTGTGTTTCATGCCAATCATGAAGCACTGCAGGGACTGTAGGCAGTACATATGGTGCCCTCCTACATCTGTGCCATGATGCAGCTGGGATTATTTGAGGGCATCACACATAATTTAGGTTTTGATGACACAGCCACGTAACAGGAGAAAAGACTGGTTGCCAAGCTGGCAACCATTAGAGTAATCTGGAGCTTGTTTGTGTGGGAGCTCCATTCCTGGGTCTGAGCAGTTGTTAGGTTTCTGAAGCACAGTCCCTTCTGGCAACACATGCCAAGCAAGCCAAAGAAGTACAGTTGGAAAATATGGTGGTGCTTTGATGCAAAATCTTCTTACCCACCATCAAGAGACGTTGACCTTGGGAAGCAAGCTGGAGGACTGCAACAAAGGCAAGTAGGCCTGCGACCTGTGCAGCAATGTGTACAGCCATGGAACAACTCCTGGGGCTTCCTCCAGTGAACTGGCCCTCTACACGCACTCCAGAACCATCCACTCCTTAGTTTCCATCAGAGTTTTTAGAAAGCATGCGAAATCTTGGCTTTTTACCCAGGCTTTTATATGATTGTTTCTGTTGCTGCTGCTTTGTATCTTTAATGGTTATATTGTGCTTGTTTTTAATTTTTTAATCAGATCTGTATTTTTATATTGTAGTTAATATTTTAATTGTGTAATTATTTTAATAATTGTGTAATTTTGTAGTCCTGTTTTAACTTTTGTGTGAACTGCCTTGAGATTGTTTTAATGAAAGGCGGTATAGAAATTCAACAATCAATCAATTAGTCAATCAATAAAACCTAGCTGAAGTACATGTAGAGAGGTTATTCAGATGAGCATCCGTCTCACACAATTAAATGACGTGCCAAGAGTGCATTGGCACATCCACCAGTAGCGTCAGGGTAGGTATGTTCTTGCCATAGACCTGAAGTTCTCTGTGTGCAAGAGGCAATGTTCATCTGGACCTGCCCTCAGAGAAGTGTGGTGAGGGATAACTTTCTCCCCAGTGTACAGCTGCCAAAGACTCTTTTGAGCAAGGGCTGACCTGTGTAGGCACTATGAGACACAACAAGCCAGACATACCCCCTGAGATGCAACCACATTCACAAAGGGAAGCACACTGTCATCTGTGTTTGGCTTGGATGGACAGAAGATGTTGGTACTGTGTGTACCCAGGAAGTCTGTGCCCTGTGCCCAGGACAGCTGACAAGAAACCAAGCCAGAAATATGTTGATTGTGAGTGGCTGGCCAGCTCCCAGATTGCCTTTAGGTCAGTCACAGTGTGTCCTTCTAGCTGGAATGCTGAGAAATGAACTGTTGAAGTATGGATCCTCATTAGTGTGGGGTTGGAGATGTTCGTTTTTCTATGTTAATCACTCACATTCTTAGTGAGTCGTGCATGGCACAGGGTGCCATGCTTGGGATGTGGGGGTCACTGCTGTTCTCCCCTGGAGTGATATGTTAAATTATTGTGGGTTCTGTGGCCTGGGAACATTGGGGGTAGGTTCCAATGTTACCAATGGGACTACTTGGGAGTAGGAAGTCCTACTTGTGTGTAAAAAAAACACCTCATGACTCTAGATGAGAATTAAAAGTGAACCTGGATACAGGCCCTCCAAATGCACGATACAGATAGGAATGGCACTTCTCTACCTGTGTTCAGCATAACATGTGAATGGCTGTACCTGTGTACAGATCTGTACCTATGTACACTGTACACTTGTTGTACGAGTGTTGAACATACCATGCAAATGGGCCTATATAAACAAAGGTATGGAGGGGAGAGAAATGCAAACAGTGAGTTCAAATTGCCATGAAATGCTAAGGGTATCCTCTTTGGCCATTAGTTTAGCCACTACTCTGATCTATTACATAGAACTGAAACCCTGCTACTTCATAGGTGGGACCATGTTGAAGGTAAGGGAAAGCGCGCGCGCACACACACACACACACACACACACACACACACAGATGAGGCCATAGCACAGTGACAAAGCATCTATTTGCATGCAGAAGGTTCCATTCCTGGCATCTCCAGAGAGGGCTGGGAATGACCCATTTGAAATCCTGGAGACCCAGTGCTGCCAGTCGGTGTAAGCAACACTGAGCTAGGTGGACCCATAGTCTGAATCGGTTTAAGGCAGCTTCCTATGTTCCTGTGGTCCACACACCCCAGACAGCCGAGTTCAAAACAAATTATATGAAAGAAGAGGGAGCAAGGAATGCTTCCCTGATGTTTTGTTTTAAAACATCCAGATTCTTGCATTTCAGATGTGCAAGCTTAGGAACATAGGAACATAGGAAGCTGCCATATACTGAGTCAGACCATTGGCCCATCTAGCTCAGTATTGTCTTCACAGACTGGCAGCGGCTTCTCCAAGGTTGCAGGCACGAATCTCAGCGGGAAAGAACACATCAGCCCCAGGGCCTGATGGTCTGACATGGCCTTTCTATAAGATTTATGCAGACCAGCTACTACCAGTTTTAGTAAAATTATTTAATTTTGTCCTAGACAATGGGCGTTT